>NC_053036.3:237154921-237763575 GCF_002575655.3 Aegilops tauschii subsp. strangulata
GCGACGAGCAGCACACCAGCACCGGCGCCTTGCAGCGAGAAAGCTCCGTCAAAGTACATAAACCAGTCGCGAGCTATTTCCTTGCCGGGGAGAGTGGTCTCCTGGATCTCTTCATCAGGCGTTGAGGTCCATTCTGCAATGAACTCCGCCAGGACTCTACTCTGGATTGTTGAAGTACTTTCAAACTTCAACCCAAAGCTTGATAACTCCAAGGCCCACTCCACAATCCTTCCGGTTGCGTCTGGGTTGTGCAGTATCCGTTGCAACGGGAGGCGGGTGACGACAGTGATCTCGTGGGCCTGGAAGTAATGACGCAGCTTCCTCGAGGCCATAAGGAGGCCAAAGAGCAATTTCTGCACACCGGAGTACCTTGACCTAGCCCCTTGCAAGAGGGAGCTGACAAAGTAAACCGGGTGCTGCATCATCTTCTTCTTCTGCACCAATTCATTGGGCTGCGCGGGCCCTGTCCCGATGGCGTCGGGCTCCGCCGGGGGCCTTGCATTGCCAGCACCAGCCCCTGCCGGGGGAACCTCTGACTCGCCATCTGCCGGTCCTGCCGTTGCCACTGCCTCTTCGTCAACCTCCCTCTGCGCCACCAGCGCGGCGCTGACCACTTGATTCGTCGCCGCCAGATACAGCAGCAACGGCTCTTGCGGTTTAGGCGCCACTAGTACTAGCGTAGAAGAGAGGTATTTCTTCAGATCCTGCAGTGCTGCTTCGGCCTCCAGGGTCCACTCCATTGGGCCCACCTTTTTCAAAATTTTGAAAAAGGAAAGGCGCTCTCGGCAGACTTGGAGATGAATCGGCGCATGGCGGCAACGCAGCCAGTGAGCCGAGGCACATCCTTGATCCGCTTGGGCGCCTCAATCTGCTCGATAGCCTTGATTTTGTCTTGACACACTTCTCAGGGTTCAGCTTGAGGTTGATCTTGTGCAGGTTGGCAAACGTCTCTTCTAAGTGTTGTACAAGAGTTTCCCTGTCCTTGGTTTTGACCACTATGTCATCCATATAAGCTTCCATATTTCTATGTAGGCGGGGATCAAAACCAATTTGGACTGCCCTTGCAAACGTCGAGCCAGCACTCTTCAACCAGAAAGGGATCCGTAAAAAGCAGTACGTACCACATGGTGTGATGAATGTTGTCTTCTCTTCATCGTCTCTTGTCATGAAGATCTGGTGGTAGCCCGAGTAGGCGTCGAGGAATGATAACAGATCACACCCAGCTGTGGAGTCAACAATCTGGTCAATACGCGACAACGGGAAGGGGTCCTTAGGACAAGCCTTATGGATATCTGTGTAGTCAATACACAGCCTCCA
This sequence comes from Aegilops tauschii subsp. strangulata, assembly GCF_002575655.3. Classification (NCBI taxonomy): domain Eukaryota; kingdom Viridiplantae; phylum Streptophyta; class Magnoliopsida; order Poales; family Poaceae; genus Aegilops; species Aegilops tauschii. Next base: position 237,156,239 of record NC_053036.3, read on the forward strand.
CTTCCCGTTTGCCTTGCGCACCACCACCAGATTGGCCAACCATGTTGGATGGAGCACTCTCCTCACCAAACCTGCCGCTTCCAACTTCCTGATCTCTTCCATGATAAGCTCTTGCCGTTCCAGAGCCTGCTTCCTGACGTTCTGCTTGACGGGCCGCGCATGAGGACAGACAGCTATGTGGTGCTCAATCACCTCCCTGGGAACACCGGGGATGTCGGATGCTTGCGATGCAAACACATCGACGTTCGCCCGCAGGAAGGTGACGAGCGCGCCTTCCTATTTGCTGTCGGGGGTGGAGCTTATGGTGAAAGCCCCTCCCGTGCCATCCTCCCTAACGAACACCTTCTTGGTCAGTGGTGGCACAGCTTTGGATTTCATGCTCTTGCCGGTGGAGCTCTCTGGCGCGTCCTCGACGGTAGCACAACACTCCGAAGAGGTGCGCTTGCCGGAGTGGGTGCGAGAGGTCTTGCCGGGCTTCTTCTTCCCTCCCCGGGCTTCAGCGGCAGGAGCAAGTGCCTTGGCGGCAGCTGCTGCAACTGCTTCCCGATAGAGTAGGTCGGCGCAGATCAGTGCATCCTTCTTGTCGCAGGGGACGGTGATGATGGTCATCGGCCCAGGCATCTTCAGCGTGTTGTAGGCGTAATGTGACGCCGCCATGAACTTGGCTAGTGCTGGGAGGCCGAGGATCCCGTTGTAGGCCAAGGGGATCTCGGCTACATTGAAGACAATCCTCTCCGTTCTGTAGTTCAACTCGCTTCCGAACGTCACAGGCAATGTGATCTTCCCCTTCGGCTGGCTTCTTCCCGGGTTGACCCCTTGAAACGTGCCCGTCTCCTCGAGGTCCCCGTCGGGAATTTGGAGCCTCTTGACCACAATGGGCGAGATTAAGTTCAGACCGGCCCCACCGTCAACCAGCATCTTGTTCACCTTGAGGTTGCGTACCGTTGGTGAGACCAAAAACGGCAAACACCCGACCGCAGTGGTGCGATCAGGGTGGTCCTCGGCGTCAAAGATGATGGGCGTGCTAGACCACTTCAGCGGCTTCTGAGCGTCGAATGATGGCTTCGCAGCTGTGATCTCACGCGCCCACTGCTTGAGCTGGCAGTGAGAAGTATGCAGCGAGGCACCACCATCGATGCACATGGCCTCCGTAGCCTTCTGAAACTCTTGCTCGCTGGACTCGTCGTCCTTGTCATGATCATCGTCTTCTTGCTTCTAGTCACAGCCTCGGGCAGGCCTCTCTTGCTAGTTATCCTTGGCCGCCACGCTTCTTGCCGGATCCCTCGGCACCATCCTGGCCCTTCTCCTTGTCCCGCCTCTCATACTCAGCTTTTTGCTTCTCAGCAAGTAGTTCGACTTGCCGGCAGTTCTAGAGGTCGTGGCCCTTGGTGCGGTGGATCTTGCAATACTGCTTGTCGGCAGCCACCAAGGCCCGCAGGCGGCGCACCCGGCAATATCCTTACCAGGGTCGTCTGCCTTGGCCTTCTTGGCAGTGCCGGTGTCGTCAGATCCCTCGACGGCAAGCACGGTCTTGCCCTTGCGTTTCCTGTTGCGACGCCGGGCCTTCTTCGTCAGGGCGGCGGTGTCTTCATCAGTAGAGTCGGTTTCCACGCTGGCGTCCTCCCTGGGGTACTTCCTTCCCTCTTCAGCCCGGGCGCACCTATCGGCCAGAACATAAAGTTCGGCCATATCCTTAACCTTGTTCATCGCCAGCTCTTCGCGCATCTTGCGGTTGCGCACGTTCTGATGGAACGCGCTAATTACGGCGGCGGGATGAACATCAGGGATGTTGTACTGTACCCGGCTGAACCTCTGGATGTACTTGCGCAGGGTTTCCCCTTCCTTCTGGGGGATGATATGCAAATCACTAGCCTGGCCATGAGCTTTGTGGCCTCCTATGAAGGCACCAACGAACTCGTGGCACAGATCCGACCACGAGGAAATGGAATCCGCCGGCAAGTGCATCAACTAAGACATGATGTTGGGCTTCAGTGCCAACGGGAAGTAATTGGCAAGCACCTTGTCGTCGCGAGCTCCGGCAGCTTGCATTGCGATGGTGTAGATGCTGAGGAACTCTGATGGATGGGTCTTGCCGGTGTACTTCTCGCCGACGTCGGGCTTGAACATGCGGTGGGACAGCCACTGGAACTACCGCAGGTCACGGGTAAAGGCTGGGCAACCAACCACGTAAGGTAGGCCGCCGGAGCCCCTCGGTGCTGGGTGGTCCATAGCGGGTCCCGCCCGCTTATCCGACTGGTGGCGTGTATCGCGCCGGCGCTCAATAGTGATTCGAGCGTCTTCATGGGCTCGTTCTCCAAGAACTTGGCGCTGGTCGCGGTGGGTCTGTGGGTCGGACGATGCTATGGAAATGTTATCACATGCGTGGGAGGAGAGTGTACTGTGGCTGTAGCTCCCCCGGTTCTCCCACCGCTGACATGTGGTGGCTCGACGGAGCGCCGGCTCGAGGGCCCCGCCGGTCGCGGATCATCTTTATTGGCGATGGCGACGAGGCTCCGGATGGTGGCTCTCCACTCGTCGAGCTTCTCCGCAGCAGGAGGGAAATCGAGGAGCAGCTGTGCGCGCGCCAAAGCCTCTGCTGGCGTGGGTGGTGGTGACAGCTGCGTGGACCGCGGCGTGCTTCGACTTCTAACCACGTTAGAAGGAGCTCTATCACGGCCTAGCGGCTGCGTGCCATTTTCGCTAGCACTTCGGCGGACATGCTGGACTCCTTCATCCCGCGAACGATGCACAGGGCTCTTCCCACGGCGGTGTCCAGGGTCACCGGCGTGGTGACGCTGCTCGTCGCGCACACCATGGGAAGAGCACGCTGTGGGCGTCTTGGAGGTCCCTGCACCGCCTGTAGGGGGCACAGCGACGCCCCGGAAGGCCCCGCGCCGCCTGCGGGGGGCCCAGCCCCGTCTTTGGATTTGGCAATGCGCGGCCCTTCGTCTAGCGCACGAACGACGCCGCTCGCCAGGCTCTGACTGCCAGAGCGATGCTGGTGCTCGCGGGCCGCGGCTCAGGTTCTGTCCGCGACCGGCCCGCTGCTCGTCCGCACTGGCACGGGCCGTTCGGCTTCGGACGAGCCGATCGCCGTGATCGTCTTCTTCTTGGAAGCGATGGCGATGAAGAACCACTAGGCTAACTACTAGATCATATTCTCACGACTGCGCCCCCTACCTGGCGCGCCAAAGATGTCAGGGAAAAACGACACCTATGGGATCACTGGAATCCCTTCTACGGTTGGCGGGCGCAGGGTTGTGAGAAGAGCAGGTCTAACAGGAAGCACACGGATTGTTTACCCAGGTTCGGGCCGCGAGGATGCATAATACCCTAGTCCTGCTTTGGTGGATGTATTGAGTGTTCTTCTGTTCTTGAGCTAGCTACGGGGGTGTAACTTGCCCAAAAGAGCTGAATCCTTCTCCTGGTCACCTCGGACCTCCTTTTATACGCAAAAGGGGTCGCCACAGTGGCACACAGGAGGTGGAAAGGTGTACAGCGCGCGAGCTTATCGCCCGGCGTTACGGGGCAAAGCGCATTAAATGCGCTACTTAGGTGTCCATTAGCTTGATCGGGGACGGGAACGAGGCCCGTCGCGTCCGTCGCCGCTCCGCCCTGCTTCGACACGCACCCAGGCCAGCGATGCGTGCGGTGCCATGTAGGCAGGCAGGCAGCTGAGGTGGCGCGGTGGCAGGGCCTTCACGAAGATCTGCATGCCACCACGCAAGTGCTTGCTGAGGTGGTGTAGAGGCCGCTCGTCGCCACGCAGGTGCCTGCGCCGCTGGTTGAGCTAGCAGCTGCTTGGGGACGGCGGTGGAGTCTTGGCTGGTGCGGGCCTAGCAGTGGCCCCGCTGATGCCCTCGGCAAGGGTCTTCCCGGGGGCTCGGCAAGGGTCTTGCCGTGGTATGGCAGTCATTCCGACAAGGCGCTTGGCGGGGGTCTTGTGGATCTCCTCGGCTAGGATCCCGCCGAGGGTCGCCGTCTTCTAGTCCTCATCTGATCTTGTGTGTTCATGATCTTGACGAAGATCTGTATGCCACCATAGAGGCGCCTCCCGAGCCCTGGTTCCAATGTAGTTGGTTGGCTGGTGTTGGAACCCATGGGCTTAAGGGTGGCCTGCTCTGCTGGCATCGGGCAAGTTGCCCAGGCAAGGATCTTGCCGGGGCCGCGGAGGCCGCCCCGGCAAGGGTATTGCCGGGGGAGTCCACCTCGCCCTTTTGCTCTCATGTGTTTCTGTTCTTGGCGTGGCCTTGTTTGTCTTGGACTTCAGCTTCTCTCCGGCTTCCCTCTTCTGCCCTGCTAGGTGTGGCCGTGGCGCGTGGCTCTGACTGCTCGTGCACAAGTAAAGGGGTCAAAAGGAGAGCCCCTACTTTTGTACACCGACATTGGGACACGGATATCGTGGGGTATCACAATATCTGTTATTTAATTAATGCATCTATATACTGGGTAAATGGTGGAAGGCTCAGCCTTTTTCTTGGTGTTTTGTTCCACTCTTGCCGCCCTAGTTTCCGTCATACCGGTGTTATGTTCCTTGACGAGCGCTCCTAACACATGTGGGTGTATGGGAACGCCCTGACCAATCACTTAGGAAAGAACTTCTCCAGCAAGGCCCAACATTGCTTTTAAAATATGCCAACATAATAATACTGATAAATTGATTAACACATAGAGAGTTAGCGCTACCCGAGGATTCTTAAATCAACATCATACAGGTGGGCCAGTGCTGATGGTCTTGGTCCAAAACGGGCAGCCTGCAGGGCCACCACGGGAAAACTCGAGGACATGTTTTACTCGTAGCTTGTCCCATCCGGTCGTGCCCTAAGAACGGGATGCACGGCTCCTATCGGGATTGTTAGCACATCAGGCGGTCTTGCTGGATTAGTTTTACCTTTAATGAGAGTAGGTCCACCGGGATTCCTTATTGTCAACCTCACCACTTATCCATTCCATACCCATTAAGCTTTGCTAGTATTGATACCCATGTTAATGGGATTGCTGTGTCCTCGGGGCTCACAGATTACTACAACAACTGATGCAGGTACATGTAATGTGATGACATGACGTGAGAGCGATGCTTTCTTGTTTTGGAGTTGTTCTTTTGCTTCTTCTTCTTCGATCGAGGGATAGGTTCCTGGTCGGCAGCCTGGGCTAGTAGGGTGGATGTCGTTTGTGTTTTTCGTTTGATTTCATCCATAGTAGGATCTTGCTCTTCTGTGATATAGGCGAAGGTGTCCGATGTTTCGATGAGATAGCTATCATTTTCTATGGAAGTCGACCTCGACGATCCGACTACAAACGTGCGAAGACGTTGTGCCTTAGCAATCGCTAAACCATCTTCCGAGGGGTTATTGACCACGCCGAAGCACGATCAACCTGACCACGAGGGTCTATTTCCAACGAGAAAATGAAGAACAAGCAAGAAACTGAGATTGCAAACTGGATATTGCGAATAGAAGATGAAAGCTTTATTGTTGAAAGTGGGGTTCTGTGATGCCTTAGTCTAGTCGTTGAAACAAACGAAGTATGCGAGTTGCAGCTATGGCGAACTTTAATCTAAACAAAACCCAAAGTCTAAACGATGCGGGGAATTTCGTGGCCCCATGGAGGAGGGGTCCGAAACAAACCCTAACATTGTTTTCCCCACACATACGGACTCCAAAAATGGCTTGTACTTCAGTATTTTGAAATTACATGGGCCTGGCACAATAATAAGGTGATGCAACACCTATAATAGCCTTTGGATGAAATTTATGAAGAGGCATCTTGTATATTTCATCCAAGGCTTCATGCACTCGTTATGGTGGCTTCAAAGTCCTGAAATCATAACTTGTAACTCCGTTCTTGTTACCCTTGCGCATGCCATCATCTCCATGCCCGATCTTGCTCCAATATTCATCCTTCTTGTCCAAGCTAGGCACTTCATTTCTAAGCAAGACAAATGTATCCAATTTAGGCAGCATCATATTCCCATGAACATTAGAATTATCACCAAGAAACGGAAGTACCTAGTAATTTAATTGGCGTGCGCGAGCTCTAGTAATTGGTCCAGTATGTATAGCAGCAGGGGCTCTGTGTGTAACAATGGTATTGATGTCCTCATCATCCTCCCCTTCTTGAAATGAAGTCATCCTCGATGGAAGCTCATCTTCCTCACCCAAATAAGGCTTCAAATCTGCAATGTTAAAAGTGGGACTAAAACCAAAATCTGCAGGCAACTCAAGTTTATATGCATTATCATTTATTTTTTCTAACACCTAAAAAGGACCATTAGCACGTGGCATTAGCTTTGATTTGCGCAAATCAAGAAACCTATCCTTATGCAAATGTAACCAAACAAGATCTCTAGGTGGAAAGACAACATGTTTTCTACCTTATATCTCCAGCAAGTTTATACTTGGCATTCATTCATACGCTCAATATTTTCCTTAGTTAACTCATGCATTTTAAAGATCAATTTAGCATGTTGTTTAGCATCAAAATTAACCTTCTCCGAAGATGGAAGAGGTAACAAATCAATAGGTGCACGAGGTAGGAAACCATACACAATTTTAAAAGGGCACATCTTAGTAGTAGAATGCAGTGAACGATTATAAGCAAATTCAGTATGAGGCAAGCATTCTTCCCACATTTTCTTATTATTCTTCAAAACAACCCTAAGCATAGTATACAATGTTCTATTGACTACTTCAGTTTATCCATTAGTTTTGGGGTGACAAGTAGTACTAAAAAGCAGTTTAGTCCCCAAGTTAGCCCATAAACATCTCCAAAAGTAGCAAAGAAATTTTGTATCACGATCTGAAACAATAGTATTTGTCACACCATGCAAGTGAATAATTTCACGAAAGAACAAATCAGCAACATTAGCAGCATCATCGCTTTTATGACATGGTATAAAGTGTGCCATTTTCGAAAATCTATCCACGACAACAAATATGCTAGTGACCACTATGATCTCATCCGCCTGGATTCCTTAGAATGCTCTGAATAGTTGAGGTACTCTCTACTCTACTATCCTGCCGGTTGCTTCTGGATTCCTTAGAATGTGCTGCAACGGGAAGCGAGTGACCACTGTGATCTCATCCGCCTGGAAGTAGTGGCGCAGCTTCCTTGAGGCCATGAGTAGGCCAAAGAGAAACTTTTGCATGCCTACATACCTTGACCTAGCCCCCTGCAGGAGAGGGCTAACAAAGTACACTGGCTGCTGCACCACCTTCTTCTTCGGCATAATCTGCTGATCAATTACTTTCTCTTGCACTGCTTTTGCCTTACCAGCCTCTGGATCTGCCGGGGAGGATTCTGCTTTGTCATGGGATGGTTTTGCCGCCGTGGTTTCCTCATCACCAAGTTCTCTCTACGCAACCAGCGCGACACTGACCACTTGGTCTGTTGTCGCTAAACATAGCAACAATGGTTCGTGTGGCTTAGGTGCGACTAAGGTTGGTGCCAAAGACAGGTACTTTTTCAGATCTTGCAGCGCAGCCTCCACTTCTAGATTCCATTTTACTGGACATACCTTCTTCAATATCTTGAAAAATGACAAGGCACGCTCAGCAGACCCTGAAATGAACCTACTCAAAGCTGTGACACAACCGGCAAGACACCGCGCATCGTTGACGGTTTTAGGTGCTCGAATCTGCTCAATAGCTTTTATCTTGTCGGGATTCGCGTCGATTCCACGCTGGGACACAAAGAACCGAGAAGTTTGCCAGATGAAACACCAAACACACACTTCTCAGGGTTGAGCTTCATGTTGATCTTGTGTAAGTTCGTAAATGTTTCTTCCAAATCTTCAATGAGGGTTGAGTTGTCCTTGGTTTTGACCACTATATCATCCATATAAGCTTCCACATTTCTGTGTAACTGTGGTTCAAAACCAATTTGAACTACTCTTGCAAATGTTGAACTAGCACTCTTTAGTCTGAAAGGCATACGTCCAAATAAATATGTGCCACATGGAGTAATGAATGTGTTTTTCTCCTCATCTTCTTTTGACATGAATATCTGCTGATATCCGGAGTATGCATCATGGAATGAGAGCAAATCACAGCCGGCAGTGGAGTTCACAATCTGATCAATGCATGGCAAAGGGAAGGGATCCTGGGAAATGCTTTGTTGAGATCAGTGTAATCAATGCAAAGCCTCCATTTTCCATTTTCCTTGCGTACGACAACTGGATTTGCCAACTAAGTTGGATGTAGTACTCCTCTAACCTAGCCTGCTACCTCGAGTATCGTAATTTCTTCTTCTATGAACTGTTGCCATTCCAAAGCTCACTGCCTGATGTTCTGCTTGACGGGCCGAGCATGAGGGCAAATAGCAAGGTGGTGCTCAATTACCTCCCTGGGAACACCGAGGATGTCAGATGGTTGCCATGCAAACACATCTATATTCGCCCGCATGAAGGCAATGAGCGCGCTTTCCTATTTGCTATCAAGAGTGGCACCAACGGTGAAACCACCGCCAGTGTCGTCCTCCCTCACCGGCACCTTCTTTGTGCAGGTGGAGTAACTTTGGACCTCTTGCCGGCAGAGCTGTCCGGCAAGTCCTCGACGGGTACGCAGCACTTCAAGGAGGTGCGCTTCCCGGAAGCCTCGGTAGATTTCTTGTCGGGCTTCTGGCTTTTCTTTTCCTTTGTGGGAGCTGTGGTCTTGACGGACTCTGCTGCCACCGCTTCACTGTAGAGCTTGTTTACGCATATAACTGCATCTTTCTTGTCGGAGTTAATGGAGATGACACCCATGGGCCCTGGCATCTTCAGCATATTGGAGGCATAATGTGATGCTACCATGAACTTGGCCAAGGCTAGGCCACCAAGATCTCCGTTAAATGGCAAGGGGTTCTTAACAACGTCAAACACTATCTTCTCGGTCATGTAATTCAGCTCCCTGCCAAACATCACTAGCAGTGTGATCTTTCCCTTTGGTTGGCTCCTTCCCGGGTTTATTCCTTGGAACGTCCCGGTTTTCTTGAGCTCTTCCTCAGGAATCTGCAGCCTCTCGATCACCTCAGGGGAGATCAAATTCAAGCCAGCCCCTCCATCAACTAGTATTTTCCTGACCTTGAGGTTGCGTATTGTTCGTGAGACCAACAACGGCAAACACCCGACCGGTGTTGTGCGATCAGGGTGGTCCTCGGGATCGAAAATAATAGGCGTGTGGGACCACTTGAGGGGCTTTCTGGCATCCGCTGTCGGCTCTGCTGCATTGACCTCACGCACCCATTGCTTGAGCTGGTGATACGTCCATTTTGCATCATGCTTTTATATGGATATTTATTGCATTATGGGCTGTTATTACACATTATGTCATAATACTTATGCCTATTCTCTCTTATTTTACAAGGTTTACATGAAGAGGGAGAATGCCGGCAGCTGGAGTTCAGGGCTGGAAAAGGACCAAATATTAGAGAACTATTCTGCACAACTCCAAAAGTCATGAAACTCCACGAAAGTCAGTTTTGGAATATATAAAAAATATTGGGCGAAGAAAGCACTAGAGGGGGGCCACCCACAATCCACGAGGGTGGGGGGCGCCCTACCCCCCTGGACGCGCCCCTGCCTCGTGGGCCCCCTGGCAGGCCTCTGGTGCCCATCTTTGGCTATATGAAGTCTTTCGCCCTAGAAAAAATCATAAGGAATCTTCCGGGACGAAGCGCCGCCGTCTCGAGGAGGAACCTGGCGAAACCAATCTAGGGCTCCGGTGGAGCTGTTCTACCGGGGAAACATCCCTCCGGGAGGGGGAAATCATCACCATCGTCATCACCATCGATCCTCTCATCGGGGGGGGGGGGGTCAATCTCCATCAACATCTTCACCAGCACCATCTCATCTCAAACCCTAGTTCATCTCTTGTATCCAATCTTTGTCTCAAAACCTCAGATTGGTACCTGTGGGTTGCTACTAGTGTTGATTACTCCTTGTAGTTGATGCTAGTTGGTTTATTTGGTGTAAGATCATATGTTCGGATCCTTTATGCATATTAATACACCTCTAATTATGAACATGAATATGATTTGTGAGTAGTTACGTTTGTTCCCGAGGACATGGGAGAAGTCTTGCTATAAGTAGTCATGTGAATTTAGTATTCGTTCGATATTTGATGAGATGTATGTTGTCTCTCCTCTAGTGGTGTTATGTGAACATCGACTAATTTACACTTCACCATTATTTGGGCCTAGAGGAAGGCATTGGGAAGTAATAAGTAGATGATGGGTTGCTAGAGTGAGAGAAGCTTAAACCCTAGTTTCATGCTATGGTTAGGTTTACCTTAATACTTCTTTTGTAGTTGCGGATGCTTGCAAGAGGGGTTAATCATAAGTGGTATGCTTGTCCATGGAAGGGCAGCAACCAAGCACTGGTCCACCCACATATCAAATTATCAAAGTAACGAACGCGAATCTTATGAGCGTGATGAAAACTAGCTTGACGATAATTCCCATGTGTCCTCGGGAGCGTTTCACTTTATATAAGAGTTTGTTCAGGCTTGTCCTTTGCTACAAAAAGGATTGGGCCACCTTGCTGCACCTTGTTTACTTTTGTTACTTGTTACCCGTTACAAATTACCTTATCACAAAACTATCTGTTACCGATAATTTTAGTGCTTGCAGAGAATACCTTACTGAAAACTGCTTGTCATTTCCTTCTGCTCCTCGTTGGGTTTGACACTCTTACTTATAAAAAGTACTACGATAGATCCCCTATACATGTGGGTCATCAAGACTCTTTTCTGGCGCCGTTTCCGGGGAGTGAAGCGCCTTTGATAAGTGGAATTTGGTAAGGAAAAATTTATATAGTGTGCTGAAATTTACTGTCACGTCTTACTATGGAAAGTAATCCTTAGAGGGGCTTGTTCGGGGTATCTTCACCCCGACCAGTAGAGCAAAGAGTTGCTCCTCAACCTACTGAAAATGTTTACTTTGAAATTCCTTCAGGTATTATAGAGAAACTGCTAGCTAATCCTTTTACAGGAGATGGAACATTACATCCCGATTTGCACCTAATCTATGTGGATGAAGTTTGTGGATTATTTAAGCTTGCATGTATATCCGAGGATGTTATCAAGAAGAAGGTCTTCCCTTTATCTTTGAAGGGAAAGGCATTGACATGGTTTAGGCTATGTGATGATATTCGTTCATGGAACTACAACCGATTGAAATTGGAATTTCATCAGAAGTTTAATCCTATGCATCTGGTTCATCGTGATCGTAATTATATATATATTTTTTGGCCTCGCGAAGGAGAAAGCATCACTCAAGCTTGGGGGAGGCTTAAGTCAATCTTATATTCATGCCCCAATCATGAGCTCTCAAGAGAAATTATTATTCAAAAATTTTATGATCGGCTTTCTCTCAATAATCGCTCCATGCTCGATACTTCTTCTACTGGTTCTTTTATGATGAAGACTATTGAATTCAGATGGGATTTATTGGAAAGAATTAAACGCAACTATGAAGATTGGGAACTCGATGAAGGTAAGGAGTCAAGTATAACACCTAAGTTTGATTGTGTTAAATCTTTTATGGATACCGATGCTTTCCATGAATTTAGCACTAAATATGGACTTGACTCTGAGATAGTAGCTTCTTTCTGTGAATCATTTGCCACTCATGTTGATCTCCCTAAGGAGAAGTGGTTTAAATATAATCCTCCCATCGAAGTAAAAGTAGTTGAACCTATTAAAGTTGAAGAAAAGACTATCACCTATAATGTTGATCCTATTGTTCCTACCGCTTATATTGAGAAACCACCTCTCCCTGTTAGAATAAAGGATCATGCTACAGCTTCAACTGTGGTTCGTAAGAGTAATACTAGAACACCTGCACCCCCTGAGCAAATTAAATTTGAACCTAGTATTGCTATGGTTAAAGATCTCTTGGCTGGTAATATTGATGGGCATGCTATTTACTTCTGTGATGAAGCTGCTAGAATTGCTTGACCCGATACTAAAAATAAACATAGACCTATTGTAGGCATGCCTGTTATCTCTATTAAAATAGGAGACCATTGCTATCATGGCTTATGTTATATGGGTGCTAATGCGAGTGCAATACCTCATTCTTTATACGAAGAAATTATGCATGATATTGCACCTGCTAAGTTGGAAGGTATTGATGTTACAATTAAGCTTGCCAATAGAGATACTATTTAACCAGTTGGGATTGTTAGAGATGTTGAAGTCTTGTGTGGGAAAGTTAAATATCCTACTGATTTTCTTGTTCTTGGTTCCTCACAAGATGACTTTTGTCCCATTATATTTTGTAGACCCTTCTTGAATACTGTTAATGCTAAGATAGATTGCAAAAAGGATGTAGTTACTATTGGTTTAGGGGATATGTCTCATGATTTTAATTTTGCTAAATTTTGTAGACAACCCCATGATAAAGAATTGCCTAGTAAAGATGAAATTATTGGTCTTGCTTCTATTGCCATACCTCCTAATGATCCTTTAGAACAATATTTGCTAGACCATGAAAATGATATGTTTATGAATGAAAGAAGGGAAATAGATGAAGTATTCTTTAAACAAGGACCTATTTTGAAACACAACTTGCCTGTTGAAATTCTAGGGGATCCTCCTCCACCCAAGGGTGATCCCGTGTTTGAGCTTAAACCATTACCTGATACTCTTAAATATGCTTATCTTGATGAAAAGAAGATATATCATGTTATTATTAGTGCTAACCTTTCAGAGCAAGAAGAAGAGAAATTATTAAAAACTCTGAAGAAGCACCGTGCTGCTATTGGATATACTCTTGATGATCTTAAGGGCATTAGTCCCACTCTATGCCAACACAAAATAAAATTGGAGAAAGACGCTAAATCGGTTGTTGATCACCAACGACAGTTAAATCCTAAGATGAAAGAAGTGGTAAGAAAAGAAATACTAAAGCTTCTGGAGGCAGGTATAATTTATCCCGTTGCTGATAGTCAGTGGGTAAGTCCTATCCATTGTGTCCCTAAGAAGGGAGGTATTACTGTTGTTCCTAATGATAAAGATGAATTGATCCTACAAAGAATTGTTATAGGTTATAGAATGGTAATTGATTTCCGCAAACTAAATAAAGCTAGTAAAAAGGATAATTACCCTTTACCTTTTATTGATCAAATGCTAGAAAGATTATCCAAACATACACATTTTTGCTTTCTAGACGGTTATTCTGGTTTCTCTCAAATACCTGTGTCAAAGAGGATCAAGAAAAGACCACTTTTACTTGCCCTTTCGGTACCTTTGCTTATAGACGTATGCCTTTTGGTTTATGCAATGCACCTGCTACCTTTCAAAGATGTATGACTGCTATATTCTCTGACTTTTGTGAAAAGATTGTTGAGGTTTTCATGGATGATTTCTCCGTATATGGAACTTCTTTTGATGATTTCTTAAGCAACCTTGATCGAGTTTTGCAGAGATGTGAAGAAACTAATCTTGTGTTGAATTGGGAGAAGTGCCAATTTATGGTTAATGAAGGTATTGCCTTGGGGCATAAAATTTCTGAAAGAGGTATTGAAGTTGATAAAGCTAAAGTTGATGCTATTGAAAAGATGTCGTGTCCTAAGGAAATTCAAGGTATAAGAAGTTTCCTTGGTCATGCCGGTTTTTATAGGAGGTTCATTAAAGACTTCTCAAAAATTTCTAGGCCTCTGACTAATCTCTTACAAAAAGATGTTCCTTTTGTCTTTGATGATGATTGTGTAGAAGCATTTGAAATACTTAAGAAAGCCTTGATTTCTGCACCTATTGTTCAGCCTCCTGATTGGAATTTACCCTTTGAATTTATGTGTGATGCTAATGATTATGTTGTAGGTGCTGTTCTAGGACAGAGAGTTGATAAGAAATTAAATGTTATCCAATATTCTAGTAAAACTCTAGATAGTGCCCAGAGAAATTATGCTACTACTGAAAAAGAATTTTTAGCAGTTGTATTTGCTTGTGATAAGTTCAGACCTTATATTGTTGATTATAAAGTAATTGTTCACACTGATCATGCTGCTATTAAATATCTCATGGAAAAGAAAGATGCTAAACCTAGACTTATTAGATGGGTTCTCTTACTACAAGAATTTGATTTGCATATTATAGATACAAAGGCGCTGAGAACCCCGTTGCAGACAACTTATCTAGGTTAGAGAATGTTCTTGATGACCCACTACCTATTGATGATAGCTTTTCTAATGAACAATTAGCTGTCATAAATGCTTCTCATACTGCTCCATGGTATGCTGATTATGCTAATTACATTGTTGCTAAATTTATACCATCTAGTTTCACATACCAGCAAAAGAAAAAGTTTTTCTATGATTTAAGACATTACTTCTGGGATGACCCACACCTTTATAAAGAAGGAGTAGATGGTGTTATTAGACGTTGTGTACCTGAGCATGAACAGGAACGGATCCTACGCAAGTGTCACTCCGAGGCTTATGGAGGACACCACGCTGGATATAGAACTGCACATAAGGTATCGCAATCCGGTTTTTATTGGCCTACTCTCTTCAAAGATGCCCGTAAGTTTGTGTTGTCTTGTGATGAATGTCAAAGAATTTGTAATATTAGTAGACGTCAAGAAATGCCCATGAACTATTCACTTGTTATTGAACCATTTGATGTTTGGGGCTTTGATTATAAGGGATAGTTTCCTTCCTCTAATGGGTATACACATATTTTAGTTGCTGTTGATTACGTTACTAAGTGGGTAGAAGCTATTCCAACTAGTAGTGCGAATCATAACACCTCTATTAAGATGCTTAAAGAAGTTATTTTTCCGAGGTTTGGAGTCCCTAGATACTTAATGACTGATGGTGGTTCACATTTTATTCATGGTGCCTTTCGTAAAATGTTTGCTAAGTATGATGTTAATCATAGAATTGCATCTCCATACCACCCACAGTCTAGTGGTCAAGTAGAACTGAGTAATAGAGAAATCAAATTAATTTTGCAAAAGACTGTTAATATATCTAGAACGAATTGGTCCAAGAAACTTGATGATGCATTATGGGCCTATAGAACTGCATATAAAAATCCTATGGGTATGTCTCCATATAAAATGGTTTATGGAAAAGCATGTCACTTACCTCTCGAACTATAACATAAGGCATATTGGGCCATTAAAGAGCTCAGTTATGATTTCAAACTTGCCGTTGAGAAGAGGCTATTTGACATTAGCTCACTTGTTGAATGGAGAACCCAAGCCTATGAGAATGCCAAATTGTTTAAAGAAAGTGTTAAAAGATGGCATGACAAAAGGATACAAAAGTGTGAGTTTAATGTAGGTGATTATGTTTTGCTATACAACTCTCGTTTAAGATTTTTTGCTGGTAAACTCCTCTCTAAATGGGAAGGTCCTTATGTCATCGAGGAGGTCTATCGTTCCGGTGCCATAAAAATCAACAACTTCGAAGGCACAAATCCGAAGGTGGTTAACTGTCAAAGAATCAAACATTATATCTCAGGTAATCCAATAAATGTTGAAACTAATGTTATTGAGACCGTAACCCCGAAGGAATACATAAGGACACTTTCTAGAACGTTTCAGACTCCGAAAAGGAATAGGTATGTGGTACGGTAAGTAAACCGACTCCAAAACAGTTCTAATAGCAATTTTTCTCCGTTTTGGAATATTTAAGAAAATAGGAAAATAAGAAGTAGTCCGAAGAGGACACGAGGCATCCACGAGGGTGGAGGGCGCGCCCTACCCCCCTGGGCGCACCCCCCTACCTCGTGGGCACCTCGTGTGCTCTCCGGACTCCATTTTCTTGCACGATACTTCTTTTGGTTGGTAAAAATTCATTATATAATCTCTCGAAGGTTTTGACCACCGTACCACGCAAATATCCTCTATTTTTGTTTCGAGCTATTTTTCTGACAGATCTAGATCATCATGGCGTCTTCAAGCGCCCCCAAGGACAAGTTCTTCAAGAAGGTTATCAATCCCTAGCTCGCGGAGGTGCTGCAACACCCTCAAACAATTGAGATGCGTGATGGGTTGCTGCACATCCGCGATGTCGAGGGACCAAGGAGGACCGGAAGCGTGGAGACAAGACTCGTAGCAATGGAGCAACAAGTTTTCAAGTGCCAGGGGATGGTGGAACGCGGATTCAACGCCAACCACATGATGATCGCAGAGTTCACCAACAACCACAAGCTAGATGCCAAGAACATTGGGGAGACCATTTTCAAGCTTCACGAGAAAATCGAGCATCTCCAAGCCCAGATCTATGACCTGCAAAACCAAAACTATGAGTATGAATATAGATTCAAGAGGATGAGTTTGGCTGCAGATCGAGGATCCTGGAGACTCGATCATCCTTCTATGATGGTGAGCCTATGCCTTGGAAGATGGACGACAAGCCTACATCATCAAAACTCCATCATCACCATCTCCGAGGAAAGATACATAAACACATGGGTATGGGTGAAAGGATCGATATAGTTGACTAGAGGGGGGTGAATAGGCAACTAACAATTTTTAGCTTTTCTTTACCAAATTAAACTTTGCAACAAAATAGGTTGTCTAGATATGCAACTAGGTGAACAACCTATATGATGCAACAACAACAGCACACAAGAAAGCAAGGGATATAACACAAATAAGCTTGCACAAGTAAAGGCATGATATAACCAAGAGTGGAGCCGGTGAAGACGAGGATGTGTTACCGAAGTTCCTTCCTTTTGAGGGGAAGTATGTCTCCGTTGGAGCGGTGTGGAGGCACAATGCTCCCCAGGAAGCCACTAGGGCCACCGTATTCTCCTCACGCCCTCACACAATGCAAGATGCCGTGATTCCACTATTGGTGCCCTTGAAGGCGGCAACCGGACCTTTACAAACAAGGTTGAGGCTCTCTCCACAACTTAATTGGAGGCTCCCAACGAAACCCCGGAGCTTCACCACAACAGAATGTGGCTCCGAAGTGACCTCTTCCGTCTAGGGTGCCCAAGCACCCAAGAGTAACAAAATCCACACAAGAAAGTATGGGGGAATCAAATATCCTTTGGTGGAAGTGTAGATCTAGGTCTCCTCCTTCAATCCCTGGCAAATCAATGAGTTTGAGTGGCTAGAGAGAGAGATTGGGCAAGAGAGCTTTAATGGCAGTAATGGAGGAGAGAGAGAGGTAAGAGGTAGGTGGGAGATAGGAGAAGCACCTCCTTAAATAGGCCCCCCAAGATCCAACCGTTATGTGCAGAAAAGCATGGGACCGGTACTTCCGCACTAGACACCCGTACAACCGGTGAATGCGGGGAACCCCTCCTAGGGCACCAGGGCGGTACTTCCGGTGGCGCACCCGGTAGTACCGGTTTATCGGAATAAACCGCAACTACCGCTCAACTACCGCATACATCCAGAAGGTTTACACCTCAAGCCGGTAGTTGGAGCGGTAGTAAGGCCGGAGCTACCGTTGGGCAAGCAGTTCCTGGGTGATGGAGTCCGAGGCGGTACAACCGCCCTGGACACATGTAGTACCGGTTTATCAAGACAAACCGGCACTTCCGTTCCACCACCGGTCTACCATCGTACCCGGTACAGAAGGGAGTCACCCCTGAGCGGTACTTGGAGCGGTGGTCAGACCGGAACTACCACCCAGCGGTACAACCGCTCGATGGAGCGGTACTACCGCCATGGGCAGGACTGCACATGTCAGAGGGCAGTGGGGAACCTCTCTCTCCTCAAAACGGAAGGTGTATGGTGGGTGCAAAGAATGTGTACATGAAGTGATTCACCCAAAACCTTCCGATGAGGATTCCCTCTTAATAGTACGGATATCCTACGACCAAAGGAATAAAAACGTCGGAAACTCCGTCTTCGATCTTTTCCGCATAGAGGGAAGACCTAACCGTCTTGCGCCTCACCATGTGTACCTGAGAAAACTATGGCGCACGATTAGTCCATGTGTGTTGTCATCATCACCAAAAACCTAAGGCAAAGGATGCCCTTACAATCCCCCCTTTTTGGTGGATGATGACAACCACATGATTAGTCCGGGAGTTCTAAAAAATAAAGGAGGGGCTCCCCCTGAGTGTGAGCACTATTTAGAGTTTGCTTTTGGAATGCAAAGTGCGCACACTAGGGAATGCTCCCCCTGGATTTTATAGTCCAACCGGAGAGCGCAAAACAACCGTAATAAACCTAAAGCAGTAGAGACAACATATAATAAACCAACTTATAATAAACTCTACTGAACGAAGAGTGCATAGATAAACCAAACGACGCATGTCTTACACCATGCACGAGATCACAACATAGAATAAGTCCATAGAGCACTAGAAAGAGCAAGCAAATAAACTAGAAAGACCAACTGCAAATAACCACCCATGCAACTCCCATGACCTATGGAGCTCTCTCCCCCTTTGGCATCGAGACACCAAAAAGGAAAAGAGCGAAGCTAGCGCCCCGGGGCTCAGTAGACCTCCTCGCCAGTAGCTGCAGAGTTGTCTGATGCATCATCATCAATATCATCGTCAGGATCCTGAGCCTCATCAGACTCCTCAGACCTCACAGTAGCTGCCTCAGGAACATGGACAGAGGAAGAAGCAGGTGCTTCATCAGACCACTGACAGTTCTCCAAGCACCAAGTATCCTCAGGAGTGATGGTCTTCTCGGAGCCACTCTTCACATCTGGCACATTGAGGTGCCTCATCAACTGAATCTGCCTGCGACGCACCATCTTCTCAGCAACGTGGGCCTTGTAGAGCTTCTTCTGGATATGGGTCTGCAAGCAAAAGGTCTTCTTGATCTTGGAAGTCAGCTTCTCAACCCAGGTGGGCTGGACCCCAGGCTCCAACTCAAATTCCTCGTCATCCGAGGTAGCATACACATCCTCCTGATTGCCCGTAGAAAAACGGGGAGTCTTATGCTTCTTCTTCCTTAGCTCCTTGACCTCATGCTCCGTGAGGTTGGCAAGAGTGGTGAGAGGCTCTCCTGGCCTACGGACTGCCCAAACGGTGCTCAGAAACTGCATCACAAAAGGAGCATATATCGGTACCTTGCGGTACAACACCATGTTGTACATCTCCTCCCATAGCCACTTGGAGACATCAAACGTGGCACCGGATCCCCTCTTGGTCTTCATGGCCACAAGCAAATCCACCATATAACCATAGATAACATCTTGATTCCCAACCTTGGGAAGCAGCACACAACGGAACACACGATGCATAATGTCATAGACTGGTAGAAGATCATTGGACTTGACCACAATGCCATGTCGAGGGATGTATAAAGGGGCGAGCTTCACCTTGTCCATGGTGTGAGCACGGTCGTGAGGACGGATGCCACCTTGACCCTCAATCCCGGTATCCTCATAACCCAGAGCATTGCAGAAGGCTCTCCACGGGAGATGGAAGAACTCATCACGGCACATAAAGGAGAGATGGCGTTCCACATCAGAGCCGAAGTGGACTGTAGCATAGAACTGATGGACGAGCTGCACATCGAAATCACAGTTCACGGTCATGAGCTTGATCAAGTTAAACTCTTCACAGATCTCCAAAGCTTCTCCAAAGTAATCAAGGTTGTTCTTCCAATGGTCGATGTCAATGGAACACATCCGGGTGAACTTGTTCTTGTGATGCTCAAAAACTTCTGACACAATCCTCAACTGTAACTCATTCCGGAACTGCGGGTTGTTCCAACAAGGATTCGGTGCAACAGTGTAGGGATCCTGGAAACGAAACCTTTGAAAGTCCGGCATCTTCCACTTGTGCATTGGCACTGCAACACGTTGCTTAGCAGTACCAAACTTCTCCCGACGAGTGGTCTTGGTAGGAATCACCACTTCATGATCATCCTCATTGTCACCCAAAGGTTTCCCCCTACGAGCCCTCTTCTTGGTATTCTGAGGCTTCCGACCAGCACGAGAGCTAGAGCCACCTGCACACGCACACAGAAAGCACAGAGAAACCCCAACAAAGATGAGAGGAATGTACACAAGATCAGACGAATATGTCACATGTAAGTCAGTAGAAGAGAAACAATGTGTACAGGTTCAAAGAAACCGGTTGTTCCGGTTGTTCCACCGGTAGAACCGCTCGAGCGGTAGTACCGCTCGCAAGGAGTGGTAGTACCGCTGAGAGCGGATCTGCCGAGTGGAAGAATGGGAACCGCCTTAATCTCGAATCTAGATACAGTATTCCTACAGCTACTTACGCACAAGGAACAGAAGGAGGCTATACGGATCTTTCCCACTAAACATTTAGACAAAAATGG
This sequence comes from Aegilops tauschii subsp. strangulata, assembly GCF_002575655.3. Classification (NCBI taxonomy): domain Eukaryota; kingdom Viridiplantae; phylum Streptophyta; class Magnoliopsida; order Poales; family Poaceae; genus Aegilops; species Aegilops tauschii. The sequence continues at coordinate 237,176,438 of NC_053036.3, forward strand.
GGGAGAACAAGCAATGCCCTAGATAGAGGATTCAAAAGGGGAACCCAAGGAACGAGAAGAAGCAGGGCATTACCGATCTCCATGGGAGAAGATCGAAGAGGAGGCGACCTCCACGGAGTGAATCCGATGAAGGGCCGACCGATCCGGAGGGCCGGAGGGCACTCCGGGGCGAGGGACGATGCAACCGGCGGCTAGGGATAAGAGAAGGGACGAGCGCGAAGGGGAAAAAGAAAACCCCTTCAGCCCGCGCCCCTTATATCAGCCCCAGATGCCAGCTAGTAGTACCGCTATAGGAGCGGTAGTACCGGTCCTGTAACTAGCCGATGTTTGAGAACGGTACTTCCACTCCAAAGGAAGCGGTAGTACTGCTTCCGAAGACCGGTAGTACCGACCAGAGGTACTGGTACAGGCAGGGGCGGTAGAACCGCCCGTGCAAGACCTGAAGTACCGCTGGGACTATACAACATAGTGGAAGACCGGTAGAACCGGTCTTCCCACCAGTTGTACCGCCAAGTTGCAACAGCCCCAAGCACAAAAGGATATCAACTTGTGTACATTTGGAAAAGATGGCTTGGGAGAAGAAGGCTTAGGATAGAAACAGGTCACTGTAATATGATGAAGAAGACTCTCAAGAGTGCAAGAAGCAACCAAGAAAAGCCACTCTTTAGAGAATTCAAACATCTAGGCAAAAGGAAACACCCAACAAGGAAAAAAACACCTAAGCATAAGGGCGGTGGCCGAAGCCACCTATGTTTTGAGTTAAGAGGGTATCGCACCACGAAGAATTATCCTTGGGCCCATGACCACAACTCGTCTTTGAAGCACAAGTACCATCAACGATGGCTAATGTGAAAGAGATGGTCAATTTATGCATAATTGGGGGGAGAGTTCATTGAGAGAACAACACTCCCCTATGTCCATGCCTACACCTAGAACAAGACATCATGATGAGTATGGTGGGGTGTGCAAGGTTCAAGCAACATTGCACGAATCAATGATATTTAGCTCATGCCTTAACTCGCGAAATCTTGCTTCATCCAAGGGCTTCGTGAAGATATCTGCAAGGTTATCATGAGTGTTTATATAGTTGAGCTCGACCTCCCCTCGCCTAATGTGATCCCGGATGAAGTGATACCGAATCTCAATATGCTTCGTCTTGAAATGTTGAACCGGGTTGAGAGAAATCTTGATGGCCTTTCATTGTCACACCAAAGAGGCACTTTGTCACAAATGACACCGTAATCCTTTAAAGTTTTCCTCATCCAAAGAAGTTGTGCACAACAACTACTGGCGGCCACATACTCTGCTTCGGTGGACGAGAGAGACACACAACTTTGCTTCTTGGAAGACCAACTCACTAAAGAGCAACGAAGAAATTGGCACCCTCCGGAGGTGGACTTCCTATCCACTTTGTCTCCCGCCCAATCGGAGTCTGAATAACCTACAAGCTTGAAGTTTGCTCCTCTTGGATACCATAAGCCAAAGTTTGGGGTATGAGCCCAATATCGAAAGATTCGCTTGACCGCCACAAAGTTGCTTTCCTTAGGTGCAGCTTGAAACCGTGCACAAATTCCCACACTCAACATGATATCCGGTCTAGATGCACAAAGGTAAAGCAAGGAGCCAATCATGGAGCAATATACCTTTTGATCCACCGCTTTACCATTGGGATCAATGTCAAGTTGGCACTTGGTGGGCATTGGGGTTGAAGCCGGCTTGACATCACTTAGCTTGAATCTCTTGAGCATGTCTTGAGTGTATTTGGCTTGGTTGATGAAGGTTCCTTCTCTTCTTTGCTTCACTTCGAACCCGAGAAAGAACTTCAACTCTCCCATGAAAGACATCTTGAACTTTGAGGTCATGAGAGCGGCAAATTCCTCATTGAAAGCTTTGTTAGGGGAACCAAAGATAATATCATCAACATATAGTTCGCACACAAACAACTCCCCTTTGACCTTCTTAGTAAAAAGAGTGGGGTTTTAGCCCAACTTCAAATCCACGGTCTTGTAACAACTCGGTAAGGTGGTCATACCACACACGTGGGGCTTGTTTAAGGCCATATAGTGCCTTATCGAGTTGATACACATGATCGAGAAAGTAGGGATCCTCGAACCCGGGGGGTTGCTTGACATATACCAACTCATTAATAGGACCATTAAGAAAAGCACTTTTCACATCCATTTGTTGCAACTTAAAGTTGTGATGAGAAGCATAAGCAATCAACAAACGAATGGATTCAAGGCGAGCAACGGGAGCAAAGGTTTCACCTAGTCGATACCCTCGACTTGGGAGTAGCCTCATGCCACCAATCTTGCCTTGTTGCGAATGATGGTCCCATGAGCATCTTGCTTGTTCTTGAATATCCACTTGGTTCCAATGATATTGTGGTTCCCCGTTGGCCTTGGCACCAATCTCCACACCTTGTTGTACTCGAAGTTGTTGAGTTCTTCATGCATGGCATTAAGCCAATCCGGATCTTCGAGAGCCTCATATACCTTTTGGTGTTCAACACAAGCGACAAACGCGTGATGTTCGCAATAGTTTGCCAATTGTCTACGAGTGCTTACCCCCTTTTGAATGCTTCCAAACACATTCTTCATGAAATGACCCTTGGTAGAGAGCTTGGATTCAATCTTGGCGGCACGATGCTCCAATTCCTCCTCGGAGGTGAGTTGAGGAGCGGTCACTTGATCATCTTGATCGCCGTCTTGAGCTTGTTCTTGATCTTGAGCTTGCTCTTGATCTTGAACTTGCTCGGAGGAGAGAACTTGACCTTGGGCATCACTTGGTGACTCAACACCGTCTTGAGGTTGATCTTTCCCTTGGTCATGTTCATGAGGTTGAGGGCCTTCACTTTGTTCTTCGGAAGTGTGTGGGTCTTGGGTTGGTGATGGTTCCACTTGAGTGGAACATTGTCCTTCTCCTTCGGCCACAAGGGGTTCCTCAATGGGTAGGAAATGACCAACACCCATTCTTCTTATGGCTTGGGGAGCAATTTCATCACCTACATCACAGTGCCACTTTGCTCCACTTGGGAGCCGCTATTCTCATCAAACTCCACGTTACACGTCTCCTCAATAAGGCCCGTGGACTTATTGAGAACACGGTAAGCATGGGAGTTTGTAGCATAACCAACAAATATGCCCTCATGAGCTCTAGCCTCAAATTTAGACAAACAAACACCTTTCTTGAGAATGAAGCACTTACACCCGAACACCCGAAAGTACTTGAGGTTGGGCTTGTTACCGGTGAGAATCTCATATGGAGTCTTGTTCAAGCCCTTGCGGAGGTAGAGCCGATTTCATGCATGACACGCGGTGTTGATGGCTTCGGCCCAAAAGTTGTATGGAGACTTGAACTCCGCCATCATGGTCCTTGCCAAATCCATCAACGTCCGGTTCTTCCTCTCCGCTACACCATTTTGTTGAGGGGTGTATGGTGCGTAATATTAATGCTTGATCCCCTCATCACTAAGAAACTCATCCAAGGTGTAGTTCTTGAACTCAGTGCCGTTGTCGCTTCTTATAGTCAAGATCTTTGCATTGTGTTGACGTTGGGCTTCATTTGCAAAGTCAATGACGGTTTGTTGGGTCTCGCTCTTCCTCTTGAAGAAATATACCCATGTGTATGATGGGACCCGACTAGACGGCGAGTCGTTCGTTGGCCCAATCTTTCACGGTACACGAAAAACAGCGACAAACCACGATGATTCTCGTAATAACAGCAAACAGACGAAGAAATAGACGAATGGCTCTTTGGGTCAAGCAGGACGCCAGAAGACCAAAGTGCACAAAAACCAGCGTATAATCAATCACAGATCAATTCCACGCCAAGCAACTCTCAGATCCCTCGTGGATCAGCAAGCAAATATCTTTGGCGCAACCATAACGCTGCCTTTTCTGTATATTGTTCCACTCTGAAAAAACTCCCGTACAAAAGCTGAAACCTGGCCATTATATAGGCGACACCCACACTGACCAAATACTTCTCCTAATTGGACTCGTACAGATCCAAACAAACCAGACAAAATCTAGCAACCGACCTATACTCCTTTTCCGATTTAAAAGCTCATGTACAGACTCCAAAGACTATGTACTAGGACTCTCTAATTGCAAGGTAACTAATTAAATATTCCGGCCACGTTGATCACATAGTATCTAATCAAAAGATAAATGAGATATTTCTTTGGCAAGCTCTGGACTACCATCTTGGAGGTGTTCTGAAATTTGGCATCACCGTATCTTTCTTTGGACTAGCTGGTGGCACCTCCACGCAAATAGAACCAACATAAAACGCAACTGGAGTTTGCGTATTTGCATGTACAGAGGCCTTCATGTAACATGCGTCTCTCTTCTCTCGACTAATGTGTGGCATAGCTCCTATAACACATGTGAAATCCTTCATTACGCTATTAAAGGTCACATCATCCCCTCCCTCTTCAAAGGAAACCGTCCTCGGTTTCGGATCAGCCTTTGCAATCTTCTTCTTCAATGGAACATGTTCATCCACCTTGATTGTATTGCCAAATATTGGTCGTAGCACACATCGCTTTCCAGCATCCCAAAACGAATATGTGTTGGTTCGACCTTCATGTGTTGCGTTATGGTCGTATTGCCATGGCCTTCCCAATAATAAGTGGCATGCTTCCATTGGTATGACATCACATATCACCATATCAGTATAATCACCAACAGAGAATTTGATGTGCACCTTATGAGTAACCTTCAACTTCCCAGTATGATACAACCACTTGACACGGTGGGGTTGCGGGTGCTTCCATGCAGGCAACCCCAAAGCATCAACCAACCCTTTGCTGACTGCATTGGTGTAGCTTCCACCATCTATTATCAGCCTGCAATTGGTGTTGTTGATCTTACATTCAGACTGGAAAATATTCCATCGCTGCCCCTTATCCTCAATTCAATCTTCTTGCACTCGCTGCACCATTAATGATGGGTATGCTTTTGCAGCTTCAAAACTCATCGCATTCACTTCTTCCTCATCTTCAGATTTCTCACTAGACGGGTCAGCATTTTTCTCTCCATCACTCGCAGACATGTATCCTTCTTCTGTGAGGAGAACTCTCCTCTCATTAGGACATTCAAACTTCTTATGCCCCCTGCCACCACACTTAAAGCACACAATATCACTACTACGAGAGTTAGAAGCACGAGATGATTCAACCTTGGATGGAGATACTTCCTTGGTAGCCGACTTAGAATCAGATTTGAAACCACTATTACCACCACCCTCTCTCTGAAAATTACGTCGCATCGAGTTTGATGAATTATCATGACTGGCACGATGCTTTACTTGCTGCTCCGCTCGAATGGCATGGTGTAATAATCCTTGTAATCCATTATATTCTACCATATCAACACGATCTCGTACCTCTGATTTCAGACCATGCATGAATCGTGCCATTGTAGCTTTTTCTTGCTCCTCTACCCCTGTACGAATCAATAATATTTCCATCTCCTTATAATACTCCTCAACACTAGAGTTACCTTGTCAAAGCTGCTGCAAGCGTGTGTACAAGGTCCTAGTGAAGTGCTCCGAAATGAAGCGTCTCTTCATGGTACTCTTCATCTGATTCCAAGACTCCGGATGCCCTCCCGCGCGACATAGTTGGTTCCACCATATTAAAGCATAGCCCGTGAACTCAATAGATGCAGCATGAACTTTTTTCTCCTCGGTGTACCGCTGTCCATCAAAAATATTATCCATGCGCATCTCCCACTCCAAATAATCATCCGGGTTGTCTTTGCCGCTAAACGACGGTATGGAAATTTTTATTCTTCCAATACCATCATCTTCGTAGGCGCATCGCGGACGTTCATGTCCTCCCCCATGGTGTAGGCCACCTCCATGATGGTTATAAGCACGCCGCACAGGCTCATAATAGCTACCAGCCCCCTCAGACTGATGGTCTTGATGTTCACCATTGTTGAGAACTTGTTCGCCTACCCGCTGTCCAGATAATTGCCGATAACGACGCGGTGCAGCAGACCCATCACTAGGTGGTGAACATGGTCTCAATCGATGAACGGCCTCAGTCAAATCAGCAATTTTTTTCCTAGACTTTCCTCAACCTTGTCGATGCGCCTCCCCACTAGATTTAGCACATAGTCACGAGTTGCCTCCAATCCTAGCACGATAGCCGGCGCAACTCTCGGATCATAGGTGGGCAAGGGCAGCTTGTCTTCCACATCTCCTTCATGTGCACCATGCACACTTGAATTTGATTTCTGTGAATTCACCATTGTAGCAACTCAAGTAGATCAACTGAAGAACCAGAGAGAGAGAAAAATTGTACCGTGATCAACCTTGCTCTGATACCACTTGATGGGACCCGACTAGACGGCGATTCGTTCGTTGGCCCAATCTTTCATGGTACACGAAAAACAGCGACAAACCACGATGATTCTCGTAATAACAGCAAACAGACGAAGAAATAGACGAACGGCTCTTTGGGTCAAGCAGGACGCCAGAAGACCAAAGTGCACAAAAACCACTGTATACTCAATCACAGATCAACTCCACGCCAAGCAACTCTCAGATCCCTCGTGGATCAGCAAGCAAATATCTTTGGCGCAACCATAACGCTGCCTTTTCTGTATATTGTTCCACTCTGAAAAAACTCCCGTACAAAAGCTGAAACCTGGCCATTATATAGGCGACACCCACACTGACCAAATACTTCTCCTAATTGGACTCGTACAGATCCAAACAAACCAGACAAAATCTAGCAACCGACCTATACTCCTTTTCCGATTTAAAAGCTCACGTACAGACTCCAAAGACTACGTACTAGGACTCTCTAATTGTAAGGTAACTAATTAAATATTCCGGCCACGTTGATCACATAGTATCTAATCAAAAGATAAATGAGATATTTCTTTGGCAAGCTCTGGACTACCATCTTGGAGGTGTTCTGAAATTTGGCATCACCGTATCTTTCTTTGGACTAGCTGGTGGCACCTCCACGCAAATAGAACCAACATAAAACGCAACTGGAGTTTGCGTATTTGCATGTACAGAGGCCTTCATGTAACATGCGTCTCTCTTCTCTCGACTAATGTGTGGCATGGCTCCTATAACACATGTGAAATCCTTCATTACGCTATTAAAGGTCACATCAGTGTATCTTGAATAGTCATCACAATAACCAAGCAATACTTTCTACCCCCAAGACTATCAAAGGATGCAGGCCCAAAGAGATCCATGTGAAGGAGCTCCAAAGGCCTCTTCGAGTAAATGATAGTCGTGGGAGGGTGAGCCTTTTCATGTAGCTTTCCTTTGATACAAGCACTGCAAGCACGATCTTTAGCAAAACTAACATTTGTTAGTCCACGGACATGGTCCCCCTTGAGAAGACTTTGCACAGATCTCATATTGACATGGGCTAGACGGCGATGCCAAAGCCATCCCACGTCAACTTTAGCCATTAGGCATGTCGCGGTCTTAGTGGGTCGCTCCGAAAAGTTAATCACATAGAGACCGTTCTCGACATGCCCAACAAAGGCTACTTTAAGAGTCTTGCTCCACAAGAGGGCCATGGTATCAATATCGAAGAAGGTGGCAAAACCCATGAGTGCAAGTTGACGAACGGAAAGTAAATATGCAAGGGACTCAACAAGCATGACCTTCTCGATCGTGAGATCATGAGAAATGACAACCTTGCCGAGTCCCAATACCTTAGAAGACGAGGCATCACCCCACTCGATATTGGTGGGCATAGATGGAATCTTCTGCACGTCCACCACCAAGTCCTTGCTTCCGGTCATATGATTTGTAGCTCCACTATCGAGCAACCATGATCCCCCACTGGAAGCAAACACCTACAAGAGGTCAATGCTTGGTTTTAGGTACCCATTTTGTAATGGGTCCTTTGATGTTAGTGACAAGGGTCTTAGGAACCCAAATAGACCATTCAATGTACTCATAAGGAGAACCAACAAATTTGGCATAAACATGCCCATCACTAGCACGGCACAACACATAAGAAGGGTTAAAGTCGCCGGCTTTGTTGGAAGGGGTGGCATTGCCCTTCTTGACACCACCGCCCTTCGCATTGTTCTTCTTTTCCTTGGGAGCACCCTCTCCCTCCTTCACAAAGGTTTGCTTAAGAGGAGGAGGTCATTTGGTCTTGTCATTCTTCTTCTTGTTCTTGGGCATGGGTGTGAACCCAATCCCCTCCTTGGCCACGACTTCCTTTTGATTGCTCAAAAGGTCGTTGAGGTTCTTCTCACCTTGTATGCATGACACAAGGCCTTTCTCAAGTTGCATCTTCAACTTGGCATTCTCCTCAACAAGATGCACATGCTCACAACATGGGTTAGTAGCATTTGCATTATCAATCAAAACCATATGAGGAAAAGTGGCTTTCTCCTTGGTTAGCTTCACTTGGAGTTGATCGTGAGACTCTTTAAGACTAGCATGAATACCTTTCAAGGCTTTATGGGCCTTGTCAAGTATATCAAACTCTTCCTTGAGTCTAGCAAGATCAACTCCAAGTTTGGCCTTCTCGGAATTTAGCACACGAGATAAGACACTAGCATGATCAAGATCTTTCTTTAATTTAGCATGACCATCGTTGTGCGACTCCTCAAGAGCCAAACGAAGACCACGCTCTTCCTCAAGAGCATTAGAGAGATCCGATATATCTTCGGCATAATCACGACTATGCCCCTCCATCTTAGAGATGGTTTCTTCGTGAGCCTCGATGGTGTCATTGGCTTCACCAAGTTGTTCCAAGAGAGCAACAAAGTGCTTCTTGGAGTTACCCTTGAGCTTACTCATAAAGGAAGCAAACTCATTTTCTTCCTCATTAGGCCCCACATTTTCATCAATGCAATCCGTCAAGGAAGGATTAGTAATGATGGTAGTTTTGATGTTGGGGGTTACCTTGTTGGTTGCTTTAGCCATGAGGCACTTGGCGATGATTTTCTCATTGGGTGAGTCGAAGAGGGATACCCGAGGAGTTGTTGCAATAGCCACGGAGGCCATAGCAACTGAGTCATTGCCTTCATCGTCATCATCATCCTCATTGTACTCTTCTTGTGCAACCAACCCCTTGGGAGGAGTCCTCTTGGTGAAGTTGCTCTTGTTAGGGAAAGATTTGGCTTTGTCCTTTCGAATGAGGTTGCCACCATTGTCCTCTATCTTCTCATAAGGACATTCCGCAACAAAATGGCTCACATTGCCACAATTATAGCAAGTTCTCACACGTTGCTTGACCTTGTTGCCACTTGAGTTGTTCTTGTTGAAGTTGGGCATTGAGTTCTTCTTACTCCAAAATTGCCGTGAAGCGAGAGCCATGTGCTCATGATAATCATACTTTGTATCTTCGGGGTTGCCCTCCTCTTCTTCCTCTTCTTCTTCTTCTTCTTCCACACTAACCTTGGCCTTCAATGCAAGGTTGGGCTTCTTTGCTCTTTGAGAACGTAGCACCACATTGTCGGCGGTCCTGTCCAGGATGCTCATAGCCACAAACTCATCCAACACTTCACTTGAGGACAAAGTGTGGAAGTCCGGCCTTTGTCGAATGACGGAGGACATGGCCTTGTGGTAAGGCATCATTGCCTTGAGGAATTTGCGCTTGATCCAATTGTCATCCGTGTCCTTGCTCCCATGATCTCAGAGTGAGACCGCGAGTTTGGTTACTCTCCAATAAAGCTCACGAGGTTCTTCATCTTCTTTCATTGCAAACTCATCGGCTTCATCTTGCACCACTTCATAGTTGGAGCGTTGAATGCTTGCGCTACCCCGGTAGAGGGAGACAACACAATGCCATGCATCTTTGGCCAAGGCGAAAGGCCGAAGATGAGGGAGATCTTCGGGTGGGATTGCATCTTGGATGATGAAGAGAGCATTCTCATTGAATTGATTATCCGCGGATTCTCTAGGGGTGAAGTTGCTTGGGTCATGCGGATAGAAACCTTCTTCAATGATTCTCCAAAGATTAGTATTCACATGATTTAAATGACGCATAAAGCGATAAACCCAAGAATTAAAGTCCTCATTTTTCACAATCTTAGGGGGAGGACCGGCATGATTCAAATGAGTAGAAGGAATTGATCCACCATAAACAAGTGAAGGTTCCACATGGGCAAATATGCCGGTGCCATTCTTACCACTAGTAGAAGGAGCTTTTTCACTAGTAGCTTCCCCCTTGCCGGAGTTAGCATCCGTCACCTTGTTAGTGGGATCACCCACTTTCAACGGTGCGGTGGATAGTTTAAGCCCTTCTATGAATTTATTAAACATGCTTTCAACCTCGGTCGTCATGGAGGTCTTCAATGTGTCCAAAGCCACATTGAATTCCTCACGAGAGACCACGGTTCCCCCATCGGCCGTAGACGAGATTGGATTCACACCGGAGTGCTCCTCTGCACCGTCTACGGTGTCAACCATACTCTTCGGACGGCAAAGTCCTTAATAAAGAGACGAGGCTCTGATACCAATTGAAAGGATCGATATAGTTGACTAGAGGGGGGTGAATAGGCAACTAACAATTTTTAGCTTTTCTTTACCAAATTAAACTTTGCAACAAAATAGGTTGTCTAGATATGCAACTAGGTGAACAACCTATATGATGCAACAACAACAAGCACACAAGCAAGCAAGGGATATAACACAAATAAGCTTGCACAAGTAAAGGCACGAGATAACCAAGAGTGGAGCCGGTGAAGACGAGGATGTGTTACTGAAGTTCCTTTTGAGTTGAAGTACCTCTCCGTTGGAGCGGTGTGGAGGCACAATGCACTACTGGAATCAGCAGATTTGCCGTCTGCCGACTCTTTGCCATTAGCCAGCGGACGGCAGAGGAAGGCTTTGCCATCAGCCACCAGAAAGCGGACGGGAAAGAGGCAGCGGACGGCAAAGATAGGGTTTGCCATCAGCCGTATCTTTGACGTCTGCTAGCGGACGGCAAAGAAGCTTTGCCGTCTGCTAGCTGACGGCAAAGAGGGTGGGTGGCGGGCTTACGAGGACAACCTAATGGCTAGTTTCTTTGCCGTCTGCTGGCGGACGGCAAAAATTCTTTGCCGTCCGCCAACGGACGGCAAAGAGATAGCACACCACGCAGATCGATCACACGGATCGATGACATGGCATGATCTGCTCCACACATGCATCTCCACAACGCAAAACTGATCCGGCCCATCCCACGCCCTTATCCTCCTGAGAGCCACCCCCACCACGATATGTCTCCCTTCTCTCTCGTACGCCTCTGCTCCCCGCCTCTCGTCGCCCCAGCCGGCCGCCGTCCCCAGCTCCCGTCGCCCCTTCCGGCCACCACCTTGCCCGCCGGCACGGCCCCTTCTCTCTTCTCCCCCGACGCTGCCATGCCCGGCCCCGTCCCCGTTTTCCCCCGCCGGCCCCGGCCCCCATCGCCCCCTTCCGGCCACCACCTCGCCCGCCGGCGCAGGCCCCTTCTCTCTTCGCCCCCGACGCCGCCGTGCCCGGCCCCGTCCCCTTTTGCCCCCGCCGGCCCCGGCCCCCATTGCCCCTTCCGGCCACCACCTCGCCCGCCGGCGCCAGCCCCTTCTCTCTTCGCCCTTGACGCCGCCGTGCCTGGCCCGGTCCCCGTTTGCCCCTGCCACCTCGAGCAGCGGCGGCCTGCGGCAGCTCTGCTCGCAACCAAGGGTGCTGGGTGCCGGCCCTCATCGAAGGGAGGGGTCGCAACCGGATCCAGCGCCCGGATGAGCGTGGTGAGCTCCGGCGCAGCCGCGGGTGGATTGGAGCTCCTTGTTAAATCAAATCTCTTGTAATTTGTTCGTGTATACTGTAGTGTTTGTGGGTAATGTATTGTGAAATTCATTCGTCGATTCTTGGAGCAAGTGTTGATGGTACTGTAGTGTTTATCGTCGTTCGTTCATTCCTCTCGTCGGTTTGTATTGTTGGAGTACTGCTCGCCGGGCACCAGACACGCCAAACGCAGGACGCCGGACAGGCTGCTCACCGAACGTTTTTTTAATATTTACTAAGTTCTTTGTCGTCCGTGATTTTACGAGGCTGACGGCAAAGATTGCGTTTGGCAGACGGCAAAGGGAGGGCATCTTTGCCGTCAGCCGCTGATGGCAAAGGCCCCTTTGCCGTCCGCTTCAGAAAGCACGCGGCAAAGAAGCTCTTTACTGTAGCCTACTTTGCCAGAGCCTTTTGCCGTCCGCGGCAGACGGCAAAGGCCTTTGCCGTCCGCCATCCTTGCCTTTGCCGTCTGCCGTGGCAGACGGCAAAGTACCTGATTCCTGTAGTGATGCTCCCCAAGAAGCCACTAGGGCCACCGTATTCTCCTCACGCCCTCACACAATGCGGGATGTCGTGATTCCACTATTGGTGCCCTTGAAGGCGGCAACCGGACCTTTACAAACAAGGTGGAGGCTCTCTCCACAACTTAATTGGACGCTCCCAACGAAACCCTGGAGCTTCGCCACAATGGAATGTGGCTCCGAAGTGACCTCTTCCGTCTAGGGCGCCCAAGCACCCAAGAATAACAAAATCCACACAAGAAAGTATGGGGGAATCAAATATCCTTTGGTGGAAGTGTAGATCTAGGTCTCCTCCTTCAATCCCTAGCAAATCAACGAGTTTGAGTGGCTAGAGAGAGAGATCAGCAAGAGAGCTTTAGTGGCAGTAATGGAGGAGAGAGAGAGAGAGAGAGAGGTAAGAGGTAGGTGGGAGGTAGGAGAAGCACCTCCTTAAATAGGCCCCCCAAGATCCAACCGTTATGTGCAGAAAAGCATGGGACCGGTACTTTCGCACTAGACACCGGTACGACCGGTGAATGCGGGGAACCCCTCCTAGGGCACCAAGGCGGTACTTCCGGTGGCGCACCCGGTAGTACCGGTTTATCGGAATAAACCGGAACTACCGCTCAACTACCGCATACGTCCAGAAGGTTTACACCTCAGGCCAGTAGTTGGAGCGATAGTAGGGCCGGAGCTACCGCTGGGCAAGCAGTTCCTGGGTGATGGAGTCCGAGGCGGTACAACCGCCCTGGACACCGGTAGTACCGGTTTATCAAGACAAACCGGCACTTCCGTTCCACCACCGGTCTACCACCGTACCCGGTACAGAAGGGAGACACCCCTGAGCGGTACTTGGAGCGGTGGTCAGACCGGAAGTACCGCCCAGCGGTACAACCGCCATGGGCAGGACTGCACATGTCAGAGGGCAGTGGGGAACCTCTCTCTTCTCGAAACAGAAGGTGTATGGTGGGTGCAAAGAATGTGTACGTGAAGTGATTCACCCAATACCTTTCGATGAGGATTCCCTATTAATAGTACGGATATCCTACGACCAAAGGAATAAAAACGTCGGAAACTCCGTCTTCGATGTTTTCCGCCTAGAGGGAAGACCTAACCGTCTTGCACCACACCATGTGTACCTGAGAAAACTATGGCGCACGATTAGTCCACGTGTGTTGTCATCATCACCAAAACCCTAAGGCAAAGGATGCCCTTACAATGGGCACTCCCCTTGGCAACTGCCATGCTTGGGGGAGGTGCCCCGGTATCGTATCACGATCACACTCCTATCTTTACCTTTTTCTTTGTTCGATCCTTTTGGTAATGTCTTGATCTAGTAGAATAAAGTTTTAGTATGATTTAGTTTTGAGTTTTGCTTTATGATCCTTCTATGTAATCGAGTCTGTAAGCTATATATAATAAAGATTAGTTTTGAGTCAAGGGCTTGATTACCTTGCTATGATCTTGAGGGAATAAAAATAAAAGAGAAGAGGAAGAGTAAAAAGAATTAAAGAGATCATATTGATCTTATGCAGAGTAATGACTTCACATATAAAGAGTATGATGAATAAAAATTGTTGAGAGTTGACAAACATAGTTTTGGTCACCGTTGCAATTAATAGGAAGTAATAAAGAAAGAGAGGTTTTCACATATAAATATACTATCTTGGACATCTTTTATGATTGTGAGCACTCATTAAAATATGACATGCTAAAAAGTTGATGTTGGACAAGGAAGACAACGTAATGGGTTATGTTTTCTTATATCCGAAATAAAGTATATTGTCATGGATCATCCAACATGTTGAGCTTGCCTTTCCCCCTCATGCTAGCCAAATTCTCTGCACCAAGTAGAGATACTACTTGTGCTTCTGAATATCCTTAAACCCAGTTTTGCCATGAGTGTCCACCATACCTACCTATGGATTGAGTAAGATCCTTCAAGTAAGTTGTCATTGTTGCATGCAATAAAAATTGCTCTCTAAATATGTATGATCTATTAGTGTGGAGAAAATAAGCTTTATACGATCTTGTGATATGGAAGCAATAAAAGCGACGGACTGCATAATAAAGGTCCCTATCACAAGTGGCAATATAAAGTGACGTTCTTTCGCATTAAGATTTTGTGCATCCAACCATAAAAGCACATGACAACCTCTGCTTCCCTCTGCGAAGGGCCTATCTTTTATTCTTGTCTTATACATTATACAAGAGTCATGGTGATCTTCACCTTTCCTTTTTATATTTTATTCTTTGGCAAGCACATTGTGTTGGAAAGATCCTGATATATATATATATATATATATATATATATATATATATATATATATATATATATATAGTTATCATAAACTATTATTGTTGACATTACCCTTGAGGTAAAAGGTTGGGAGGCAACACTATAAGCCCCTATCTTTCTCTGTGTCCGATTAAAACTCCATACCCATAAGTATTGCGTGAGTGTTAGCAATTGTGAAAGACTAAATGATAGTTGAGTATGTGTACTTGCTGAAAAGCTCTTATATTGACTCTTTCCGATGTTATGATAAATTGCAATTCCTTCAATGACCGAGATCATGGTTTGTTAGTTTTCAATGAAGTTTCTGATTCATACTTGACGTTGTGAATAGATTGTTACTTTGGCATAAGAAATCGTATGACAATATTTATATGTTGATGTTATAAGAATGATCATGATGCCCTCATGTCTGTATTTTATTTTATCGACACCTCTATCTCTAAACATGTGGACATATTTTTCATTATCGGCGTTCGCTTGAGGACAAGTGAGGTCTATGCTTGGGGGAGTTGATACGTCCATTTTGCATCATGCTTTTATATGGATATTTATTGCATTATGGGCTGTTATTACACATTATGTCATAATACTTATGCCTATTCTCTCTTATTTTACAAGGTTTACATGAAGAGGGAGAATGCCGGCAACTGGAGTTCTGGGCTAGAAAAGGAGCAAATATTAGAGACCTATTCTGCACAACTCCAAAAGTCCTGAAACTCCACGGAAGTCAGTTTTGGAATACATAAAAAATATTGGTCGAAGAAAGCACCAGAGGGGGGCCACCCACCATCCACGAGGGTGGGGGCGCGCCCTACCCCCCTGGGCGCGCCCCAGCCTCGTGGGCCCCCTGGTAGGCCTCCGGTGCCCATCTTTGGCTATATGAAGTCTTTCGCCCTAGAAAAAAACATAAAGAAGCTTTCGGGACGAAGCGCCGCCGTCTCGAGGCAGAACCTGGCGAAACCAATCTAGGGCTCCGGTGGAGCTGTTCTGCCGGGGAAACATCCCTCCGGGAGGGGGAAATCATCACCATCGTCATCACCATCGATCCTCTCATCGGGAGGGGGTCAATCTCCATCAACATCTTTACCAGCACCATCTCATCTCAAACCCTAGTTCATCTCTTGTATCCAATCTTTGTCTCAAAACCTCAGATTGGTACTTGTGGGTTGCTAGTAGTGTTGATTACTCCTTGTAGTTGATGCTAGTTGGTTTATTTGGTGGAAGATCATATGTTTAGATCCTTTATGCATATTAATACCCCTCTGATTATGAACATGAATATGATTTGTGAGTAGTTACATTTATTCCTGAGGACATGGGAGAAGTCTTGCTATAAGTAGTCATGTGAATTTGGTATTCGTTCGATATTTTGATGAGATGTATGTTGTCTCTCCTCTAGTGGTGTTATGTGAACATCGACTACATGACACTTCACCATTATTTGGTCCTAGAGGAAGGCATTGGGAAGTAATAAGTAGATGATGGGTTGCTAGAGTGACAGAAGCTTAAACCCTAGTTTATCCCTTGCTTCGTAAGGGGCTGATTTGGATCCATATGTTTCATGCTATGGTTAGGTTTACCTTAATACTTATTTTGTAGTTGCAGATGCTTGCAAGAGGGGTTAATCATAAGTGGGATGCTTGTCCAAGGAAGGGCAGCACCCAAGCACTGGTCCACCCACATATCAAATTATCAAAGTAACGAACGCGAATCATATGAGTGTGATGAAAACTAGCTTGACGATATTTCCCATGTGTCCTCGGGAGCGTTTTCCTTTATATAAGAGTTTGTCCAGGCTTGTCCTTTGCTACAAAAAGGATTGGGACACCTTGCTGCACCTTGTTTACTTTTGTTACTTGTTACCCGTTACAAATTACCTTATCACAAAACTATCTGTTACCGATAATTTCAGTGCTTGCAGAGAATACATTATTGAAAACTGCTTGTCATTTCTTTCTGCTCCTCGTTGGTTTCGACACTCTTACTTAACAAAAGGACTACAATAGATCCCCTATACTTGTGGGTCCTCAGCTGGCGGTAAGAGGAGTGGAAAAAACGCACCCCCGTAAATGCACATGGACTCTGTTGCCTTTTTGAGTTCCGGCTCACTAGACTCATGATCATCCTCATCCTCACTCTCATCATCATCTTCTTTTCTCTCTATGTCCCTGGCGGGCATCTCTTTCTTTTGGTTAGCATTGACACATCGTCCAGCTCGACCACCATGACTTTTCTTACTGGATCCACCCATACCGTCCTGGCCCCTCTCCTTGTCGCGCTTCTCGTACTCAGCTTTATGTTTCTCAACTAGCTGTTCAACTTGATGGCACTCCTGGAGGTTGTGACCTTTGGTACCGTGGATTTTGCAGTATGACCTGTCAGATTTACCGGCCTTCTTCCCCGCCGTAGCAACCTGGTGCCTTCCGTTTTGCCTTCTTCCCCGCCACAGCCATGACTTATTTTCTCTTGCGCTTTCTGTTGCGCCTTCGACCTTTCTTCTTCGAGGCGGAGGCATCGTCATTATCAGAGTCAACTTCAATGCCAGCATTTTCCCCAGGAATACTTCTCCCCTCTTTGGCCCGCACACACTTATCGACCAACGTGTAAAGTTTGTTGATAGTCTTCAGCAACCGTACGTGCATCTTTTTCCGCATCTTGCGGTTGCGCACGTTCGTGTGGAACACGGCAATCAGAGTTGCCGGGTGCACATCCGGGATGCTACGGTGTATTCGACTTAACCTCTGAATGTACCTACCTAGATCTTCTCCTTCCTTTTGCGGGATCACTTGCAAGTCACTGGGCAACTCGGGGCCTTTCTGTCCTCAGGTGAAGGCACCAATGAATTTGTTGCATAGATCTGACCATGAGGAAATGGAGTTCTCTGGCAAGTTCATCAACCAAGCTCTCACATTGGGCTTGAGCACCAATGGGAAATAGTTGGCTAGAATCTTTTCATCCCTTCCTCCAGCAGCCTATACAGCGATTGTGCAAATGCCTAAGAATTCTGCCGGGTTTAGTTTGCCACCGTACTTTTTCGTTACTTTGGGCTTGAACACGCGGACGAAATGCCAACGGACTTGCCGTAGCTCACATGTGAAGGCAGGGCATCCAACCTCGTAAGGCAGGTACCCACCAACAACATGCCTGGCTCATTGACAATTGGGCCGTTGCGCTCGTCTGATTGACGGCGCGCCTCCCGGCGTCGTTGGATGGTTGTGTGAGCATCCTCTGCTCGTCTTTCCAGCACCATGCTACTTCTTTAGCTTGCATTGGTTTTTCCCTTGAAGAGGAAAGGGTGATGCATCAAAGTAGAGATAAGTATTTCCCTCAGTTAAGAACCAAGGTATCAATCCAGTAGGAGGAACACACAAGTCTTCAATGATAGCACCTGCACAAACAAACAAATACTTGCACCCAACGCGATAAAGGGGTTGTCAATCCCTTCACGGTTACTTGCAAGGATGAGATATGATAGAGATAGGTATAAAACATAAATAAAAGTGCAAAATAAAGTAAAGTTAAATAAACTGCAGCAAGGTATTGTTGTGTTTTTGGCTTTATAGATCTAAAATAATATGATAAGAATAGACCCGGGGGCCATAGTTTTCACTAGAGGCTTCTCTCTTGAAAGAATGCATATGGTGGGTTAACAAATTACCGTTGAGCAATTGATAGAAAAGCGCTAAGTTATGAAGATATATAAGGCAATGATCATGAATATAGGCATCACATCCGTGACAAGTAGACCGACTCCTGCTTGCATCTACTACTATTACTCTACACATCGACCGCTATCCAACATGCATCTAGTGTATTAAGTTAACAAGAACGGAGTAACGCCTTAAGCAAGATGACATGATGTAGAGGGATAGATCCAATCAATGTGAAATAAATCACATCTTTTTATCCTTAATGGCAACAATACAAATATATGCCTCACTACCCCTTCTTTCACTAGGTGAGGACACCGCAAGATTGAACCCATCACAAAGCACCAATCAATAGATCAGAGACAAATACAAAGCTATCTTAGTCATGCATAAAAGAGTTCAGAGAAGACACAAATAATATTCATAAATAATCTGATCATAAATCCACAATTCATTGGATCCCGACAAATGCAACACAAAAGAAGATTGCATCAAATAGATCTCCAGGAACATCGAGGAGAACATTGTGTTGAAGATCAAAGAGAGAGAAGAAGCCATCTAGCTACTAGCTATGGACCCGTAGGTCTGTGGTAAACTACTCACACATCATCGGTAGGGAAACAAGGTTGATGTACAGGCCCTCCGTGATCGAATCCCCCTCCGGCAGAGTACCGAAATAGGTCTCCAGATGGAATCTCACGAGGACAGAAACTTGCGGCGGTGGAAAAGTATATTTTGTGTGCCCCCTGGTATACCAGGAATATTTGGGAGTTTATAGAGCTGAGATTTGGGTTGGAGGAGCTCCAGGGGGCCCACAAACCCTGGAGGCGCCCCCTAGGGCGCGGCCTCCTAGCTTGTGGCCACCTCGTGGCTCCTCTAGCCTCCTCCCGAAGCTTTGTGGGTGTCTTCTTGTCCAAGAAAAATCATCACAAAGTTTCGTTCCATTTGGACTCCATTTGGTATTGATTTTCTGTCAAAGACAAAAACAAGGAAAAACAGCAACTGGCACTGAGCACTAGGTTAATAGGTTATTCCCAAAATATGATATAAAATAGCATAATAATGCATATAAAACATCCATGATGGATAATATAATAGCATGAACAATGAAAAAATTATATATACGTTGGAGACGTATCCAGCATCCCCAAGCTTAATTCCTGGTCATCCTCGAGTAGGTAAATGATAAAAACATATTTTTTGATGTGGAATGCTACCTAACATGTTTATCAATGTAATCTTTCTTTGTTTGTCATGAATATTCAGATCCATAAGATTCAAAACAAAAGTATAATATTGACCTAAAAACAATAATACTTCGAGCATACTAATAAAGCAATCATGTATTGTCAAAATATCATGGCTAAAGAAAGTTATCCCTACAAAATCATATAATCTTGTCATGCTCTATCTTCATCATGCAAAGATTTATCATGCACGACCCCGATGACAAGTCAAGCAATTGTTTCATACTTTTGTCATTCTCAAACTTTTATAACTTTCACCCAATACATGAGTGTGAGCCATGGATATAGCACTATAGGTGGAATAGAATATGATGGTGGAGGTTGTGTGGAGAAGACAAAAAAGGAGAAAGTCTCACATCAACGAGGCTAATTAATGGGATATGGAGATGCCCATCAATTGATGTCAATGCAAGGAGTAGGGATTGCCATGCAACTGATGCACTATAGCTATAAGTGTATAAAAGCTCAAAAGAAAACTATGTTGGTGTGCATCCAACTCGCTTGCTAACGAAGACCTAGGGCATTTTGAGGAAGCCCATCATTGGAATATACTAGCCAAGTTCTATAATGAAAAATTCCCACTACTAATATATGACAGTGAAAAATAGGAGACTCTCTATCATTAAGAACACGGTGCAACTTTGAAGCACAAGTGTGGAAAAGGAAAGTAACATGCTCCCTTCTCTCTTTTTCTCTCATTTTTTTCTTTTTTTCTTTTTTATTTTGGCCTCTTTGGCCTCTCTTTTTATTTTGGCTCTTTGGCCTCTTTTATTTATTTAAGTACGGAGTCTCATCAAAACTTGTGGGGAATCATAGTCTCCAGCATCCTTTCTTCACATGGGACAACATTCTAATAATGATGATCATCACACTTTTATTTACTTACAACACAATACTAGAACAAAGATATGACTCTATATGAATGCTTCATGCATATGTAAGCAATATGACAATGATGGTGTGTGTCATGATAAAATGGAATGGTGAAAGTTGCATGGCAGTATATCTCAGAATGGCTATGGAAAGGCCATAATAGGTAGGTATGGTGGCTGTTTTGAGGAAGATATAAGGTGGCTTATGTGTGAAAGAGCGTATCATATCTTGGGGTTTGGATGCACCGGCAAAGTTTGCACCAACTCTCAAGGTGAAAAAGGGCAATGCGCGGTACCGAAGAGGCTAGCAATGGTAGAAGGGTGAGAGTGCGTATAATCCATGGGCTCAACATTAGTCATAAAGAACTCACATACTTATTGCAAAAGTTTATTAGCCATCAAAACAAAGTACTAATACGCATGCTCCTAAGGGGATAGATTGGTAGGAAAAGATGAAAGGATCGAGAAGAGGTGTCTAGAGGGGGGTGAATAGACTCTAATCAAGAAAAGTTGCAGTTTTTAATTTCCTTAAGTTGATGTGGAGTTTTGGTACAAGTTTAAGCATTCATAATACATATCAAGCAAGCATGACAAGAGTATATGAGCAGCGGAAAGTAAAGCATGCAAGTTGCAAGAATGTAAAGTGGAGGGATTGGAGTGTGCGAACGCAATTTGGAGACACGGAGATTTTTTATCCGTGGTTCCGATAGGTGGTGCTATCGTACATCCACGTTGATGGACACTTCAACCCATGAAGGGTAACGGTTGCGTGAGTCCACAGAGGGCTCCACCCATGAATGGTCCACGAAGAAGCAACCTTGTCTATTCCACCATGGCCGTCGCCCACGAAGGACTTGCCTCACTCGGGTAGATCTTCATGAAGTAGGCGATCTACTTGCCCTTACAAACTCCTTGGTTCAACTCCACAATCTTGACGGAGGCTCCCAAGTGACACCTAGCCAATCTAGGAGACACCACTCTCCAAGAGGTAACAAATGGTGTGTTGATGATGAACTCCTTGCTCTTGTGCTTCAAATGATAGTCTCCCCAACACTCAACTCTCTCTCACAGAATTTGGATTTGGTGGAAAGAAGATTTGAGTGGAAAGCAACTTGGGGAAGGCTAGAGATCAAGATTTATGTGGTTGGAATGGAATATCTTGACCTCAACACAAGTGTAGGTGGTTCTCTCTCAGAAAATGTATGTTGGAAGTGTAGGCATGTTCTGATGGCTCTCTCCATGAATGAAGAGTGGGTGGAGGGGTATATATAGCCTCCACACAAAATCTAACCGTTACACACAAATCACCAAACTCGGTGAGACCGATTCAGAGAACTCGGTCGGACCGATTTAGTTCATAATGTGACCGTTAGGCATTTCGGTGGGACCGATATAATCAACTCGGTGGGACCGATGTGCTAGCGTTAGGGTAAAACATCATCTCAGTTTGACCGATTACACAAACTCGGTGGGACCGATTTGGGTAATAAGCAAAACAGAGAGTTGGCCAAGCAAACTCGGTGGAACCGATTGCATACCTCGGTGGGACCGAAATTATTGCAATAGGCAACAGAGAGTTTGCAAGCCCATCTCGGTGAGACCGAGATCCCATCGGTGAGACCGAATTGATTAGGGTTTCTGGCAGTGTCTATGTCAAGAGAACTCGGTGGCGCCAGATAGAAAGATTCGGTGGGGCCGAGTTTGACTTTTGGTTTGGGACATATGTGGATGTGAGAAAGTGGTTGAGGGCTTGGAGCATATCACTAAGCACTTTGAGCAAGCAAGCCATTAAGCAACACCTCATCCCCTCTTAATAGTATTGGCTTTCCTATGGACTCAATGTGATCTTGGATCACTAAAATAGAAAATGTAGAGTCCTGAGCTTTGAGCTTGAGCCAATCCTTTGTCCTCAGCATTTTGAAGGGGTTCCACATCCTCTAGTCCATGCCACTCCATTGTTGAACTTATCTGAAACATACTAGGTAGAAGCATTAGTCCAACAAGAGATATGTTGACATTAATTACCAAAATCACCCAGGGAGTACTTGTGCTTTCAATCTCCCCCTTTTTGGTAATTGATGACAACATACATCAAAGCTTTAGATAAGGATATAGAGAAAAAGAAGTAAAGCTTTGGAAAGACATGTAACATGCATAGGCTCCCCCTACATGTGTGCAATCATGTAAATATGGAAGATAGGAGCATGTGAATGCATAAGCATGACAGAGTAAGCAATGTGTTACATGTATCTTGGCTATATGCATCAGAGCAAATGCTGAGAGTATAGGAAATGTACCTTCATGCTCATGAGTCCTTCTTGCAAACAGTATGTACATCAGCAAGAAATCCTCATGCACATGACTATGATGCATGTACTTACCTTGTGGTCTTGAGTTGGCTTAGGAAGGAATGAACCTGAGTAAACAAGGATAGATAACACAGATACATCTACTAGCCAGAGCAAACAAAAGAAACCACAAGAGTACCAAGACTGGGATGACATGTAGAGAGTGAGTACTGAGTACTCTATTGGATATAGACATGTCCCCAAAGGTAAAGATATGCAATGAATTCAAGGATTTCCTTCCCTTAGATGTCTTGCTCCCCCTGAATCTTGCATGGGATACTGGGAGAAGATAGGGAACAGAAAATCAGAGCAAAGAAAAGAAACAGAGCTAATGCAAACAATCAAATATGAACGTGTCTTTCCCCCTCTTAAAGACATGTGACTTCTCTCCTCTTGAACACCAAGCATCTGGGGTTTCTTACACTCTCCCCCTGAGTATTCTCTCCCCCTATAGAAATGATTAAGCTTTGATGTGATCTCTCTCTCCCCCTTTGACATCAATTTCCAAGAAGGGCTCTTCTGGATTTTGTTACAAATGGGTTTGGTCCTTGAGTCACAGAACAAAGCAGCAAGTCTAATGTGATGCTGGTAGAGGACAAGAATCATTGAGTGGAGCTGGAGCAAAAAGAATGCAGGAACAAGTGGCAAGATGTCTTTTCTGCAGTGAAATCGGTAGCACCGAGTTGTGTGCTTCGGTTGCACCGAAAGGATTCGGTTGTACCGAAAGAAACAAATCGGTGCGACTGAGTTCATCACAGTGAAAACACTTGTCACCTCAGCTCACTAGACAAGTAAGATCTCACAAGGATATGCAAGGAATTAGCTGAAAGATTTGCAATGAATTGGATGGAGGGAATGCAGAACAGAAAAGAAATCTAGATGAAGTTTTTTTTGAAAGGGGAAACAAATATGCATGAGACAAATGCAAGAGCACGGAGAAACCGCAGGATAACTTCATCTAGAATTGGGCGGCGACAAAGTCACCTATGTTAGAGTATATTGACTTAAGAGTCAAGTGAGGGCACTTGATCATAGGTCATACTCATCGTTTAGGCTCAAAATGGGGTTACCATTTTTCGTTTAAGCATCTTGATGTATTCTCATCTTGTTGAGTTGCTTTGACCCATGACTTGGAGTAAAGCTTCTCTAAGATGGAATAACATACCTTGGGTGGTGGTGTTGATCTTGATCATGTAGTTGACCTTGTGTGGGTTGCTCAAGGTTGATGTAGCTCATCAAGAGTTGGGAGCACCACTTGGAATTTGAGTTCATCTACCTACATGGGTTAGTCTTGCAAGGAAGAGCACTTGTGTATTGAAAACGACAATCATAACTTAATATAGAATTTTTCAAAGGATATGTTTGAAGGGTTTCGTGCTTCCTTGTCTTCAACCACCATTGTGTAGAGACTTGGTGATGTAGAAATTGCTCAAGATGTGAGTGGGTTGCAATCTCATAGATTTAGATTCATCCAAGTGCCTACAAGGGTTAGATAGCATGCAAGGGTGCAAATATATCCAAGACATATAAATAGCAACATGAAGGAAATATCAAGGATTAGTCAAAGGGTCATGCCTTGCATGTATCCAAGTGGAGTTCCTACTCCAGGTTTGAAGCATCAATGATATTCAATTCTCCTCTCAAACGGCAAA
Source organism: Aegilops tauschii subsp. strangulata (assembly GCF_002575655.3). Lineage (NCBI taxonomy): Eukaryota > Viridiplantae > Streptophyta > Magnoliopsida > Poales > Poaceae > Aegilops > Aegilops tauschii. Next base: position 237,200,757 of record NC_053036.3, read on the forward strand.
AGACTTTCTCATCAAGCGGTTTGGTGAATATATCCGCCAATTGCTTATCGGTACGAACATGCTTAAGATCAATGTAACCTTTAGCAACGTGATCTCGAATGAAGTGATGACGAACTTCAATGTGCTTAGTTCGAGAATGTTGCATAGGATTGTGAGCAATCATGATAGCACTTTCATTGTCACAAAGCAATGGAACATGTTTCACATATGTGCCATAGTCTTTAAGAGTTTGGGTCATCCAAAGTAATTGAGCACAACATGAACCAGCGGTAATGTATTCCGCTTCGGCGGTGGATAATGATACCGAGTTTTGTTTCTTGGAGGACCAAGACACAAGAGATCTACCAAGAAATTGACAAGTACCCGAAGTGGACTTTCTATCAACCTTGTCTCCGGCATAGTCCGAATCGGAGTAGCCGACAAGATCAAGAGAAGACCTCTTAGGATACCAAATGCCAAAATTTGGTGTGTGTATTAAGTATCTTACTATCCTTTTCACAGCCTTAAGATGACACTCTTTAGGGGCCGCTTGATATCGTGCACACATGCACACACTTAGCATAATATCGGGACGAGAGGCACATAGATATAACAATGAACCAATCATAGAGCGGTAAACTTTTTGATCAACCGGTTCACCGTCCTTAGTCAAGTCAAGATGTCCACTAGTAGGCATGGGTGTATTCATACCTTTGCATTCTTGCATATTGAACTTCTTGAATAAGTCCTTGGTGTACTTTGTTTGAGAAACAAAGGTACCTTCCTTAGTTTGCTTGATTTGCAAACCAAGAAAGAATTTGAGTTCACTCATCATAGACATCTCAAACTTCTCCGACATTAGTTTTCCAAACTTCTCACTAAAATGAGGGTTAGTCGAACCAAATATAATATCATCAACATAAATTTGGCACACAAATAGTTCTCCATTTACCCTTTTTGTAAAAAGAGTAGAATCTATTTTTCCAATCTCAAAGCCCTTTTCAATAAGGAACTTGGTCAAGCATTTATACCACGCTCTAGGAGCTTGTTTAAGACCATAAAGAGCTTTGTGAAGTTTGTAAACATGATTAGGTTTCTTAGGATTGACAAAGCCAGGAGGTTGTTTAACATAAACTTCCTCCTCAATTTCACCATTTAGAAAAGCACTTTTAATGTCCATTTGGTACAGGGTGATATCATGGTGATTAGCATTAGCAAGTAAGATGCGAATGGACTCAAGTCTAGCAACGGGAGCATATGTCTCACCATAGTCCATACCTTCAACTTGAGTGTAGCCTTGGGAGACTAGACGTGCTTTGTTGCGGACGACTTGACCATCTTCATCTTGATTGTTGCGAAACACCCATTTGGTACCAATGATGTTGTGGTTGTTGTCGGGCTTCTCGACCAATGTCCACACTTGGTTTCTCTGAAAGTTGTGTAGCTCTTCATGCATGGCGTTTATCCAATCCGGATCTTCCAAAGCTTCTTCAACCTTCATTGGTTCAATGCTAGAGATGAATGAATAATGTTCACAAAAGTTAGCCAAATGAGTTTTAGAGCGAGTGATTCTCCTGGTTTGGATATCATTGTAAATTTGCTCGACGGGATGGTCTTTGGCGACTCTTGCTCGAACACGTGAGAGCTTTTGCTTGGCTCGGGGTGGAACATCCTCATCATCTTGTTCTCCTTCTTGGCCTTCTTCATTGTTGACGTTGTCGTTCTCTTGTCGTGGTGGAGAAGGAGGTTGTTGATGTTCATCTTGGTGTACTTCCTCGTTTTCTTCATCTTGGTGTGTCCCACTTGTAGATGCTTCTGTATCAACTCTTGGTGCACCTTGTCGTGAGGTGGAGGCTTCTACTTGGAAGGACGAGGTACTCACCTCACCTCCGTTGGACGAATTTTGCCAATAGACAAGTCTTGGATTGCTTCTGAAGGGTCTTTGTCTCCTACATCAATTGGCAATTGCTCTACTTGCGAGCCGTTAGATTCATCAAACTTCACATCTACCGTTTCTTCAACCTTTCGGGTGAAATTGTTGTAGACACGGAAAGTGTGAGAGTTTGAGCCATAACCAAGTAGGAACCTTCATGAGATTTAGGAGCAAATTTAGAACGACGATGCTTATCAAGAATGTAGCACTTTGATCCAAATACTCGAAAGTATCCAACTTGGGGTTTGTTACCGGTGAGGAGCTCGTATGCCATCTTTCCGAGTAGCTTGTGAAGATACAAGCGATTTGTTGCATGACAAGCTGTCTCAACCGCTTCCGCCCAAAAGTGTTTTGGAGTCTTGTACTCATCAAGCATCGTTCTTGCCATCTCAATAAGAGTTCGGTTCTTCCTCTCAACAACTCCATTTTGTTGAGGTGTGTACGTAGCCGAGAACTCGTGTGAAATCCCTTCTTTGTCAAGAAAGGTATCCACATTTGCGTTCTTGAACTCCGTTCCATTGTCACTCCGAACCTTATTGATCTTCACGTCAAATTGATTTTGGGCCTTCCTAGCGAAGTTTTTGAGGATATTTTGGACCTGCGATTTATCATCAAGAAAGAACACCCACGTAAATCTTGAAAAATCATCGACTATGACTAGACCAAATGAGTTACCACCGAGACTCTTGTAAGCATTGGGACCAAAGAGATCCATGTGAAGTAGCTCGAGCGGTCTTCTCGTGGTCATGATGTTCTTCACGGGGTGACTCCCTCCAACTTGTTTTCCTCCTTGGCAAGCACTACAAAGCCTATCCTTGTCAAATATAACATCTTTTACTCCAAGGATATTATCACCTTTAATAAGCTTATCAAGATTTCGCATGCCCACATGACCTAACCTTCTATGCCACAACCAGCCTTTAGAAGATTTAGCAATTAAGCAGGTTCTAGGTTCAGCCTTTTTAGTGAAATCAACAATGTAAAGATCACCTCTTCGTATACCGGTAAAGACCATTTTATGATTGTCTCTTCGAAACACTTGGCAATCTACTTCAGTAAATAGGACATTGAAACCAAAATTAGCAAGTCTAGATACTGAAAGTAAATTGTAGCCAAGAGATTCAACGAGCATGACATTTTGTATGGAGCTATCATGTGAGATGGCCACCTTACCGAGGCCAACCACCTTCCCCTTTGAGTTATCACCAAAAGTGACATACTTTCGACGGCCGTCGTTTTCAGCAAGCTCACGAAACATATCTTTGTCTCTGGTCATATGATCAGTACATCCACTATCAAGGACCCATTCCTTTCCTCCAGCCATGTAGCCGCGAAGATTAGCCATAAGACCAAAGTGTCTAATTGCATCATCAAGATCATAGTCACTATCATCATCCTCATCATAGTATCCATGTTCAACATCGTCTTGTGATTGATCAACTCCTAGAGAGGGTAATTCATTAGATAAATGATCATCACAATGGTCATCTTTATGAATTCTAATAGCTTCGGAAATGATATTGCTAATAATTCCAACATCTCCTTTGGCACGCATGAGGTCACGAAGCTTAAATAGACAATCATCAAACTTAGGATCACTAGTACTCATCTTACTCAAGGCAATAGACTTATGGATAATTTCATCTAAGTTTTGCAAGGAATAGTTTGGAAATCTTTCCTCAAGAAATCTCCATATAGTGTAGGCACACTCAAGAGTAGGCAAACATCCAATCAAGTTTCTAGATAGCCTCTAGTGATAAGATTAACAGTTCTAAGGTTGCGGATCATGTGAATAGAATCATCAAGGGTAGGATGCAAGGGATCAACATGAGGTGCACAAGGGCTAGTAATGTACTTTTCAAATGATATTCATTGAAAATCTCAAGCATCTCATTTTTCCATTCATGAAAGAACTCTCCATCAAGGATAGGCACTCCATGTCTAAGACTCCCCAATGTAGACACATCAATCTTCACACAATGATGATTAAACCAAAGCAATGGAGACCAATGCTCTGATACAATTGAAAGGATCGAGAAGAGGTGTCTAGAGGGGGGTGAATAGACTCTAATCAAGAAAAGTTGCAGTTTTTAATTTCCCTAAGTTGATGTGGAGTTTTGGTACAAGTTTAAGCATTCATAATACATATCAAGCAAGCATGACAAGAGTATATGAGCAGCGGAAAGTAAAGCATGCAAGTTGCAAGAATGTAAAGTGGAGGGATTGGAGTGTGCAAACGCAATTTGGAGACACGGAGATTTTTTATCCGTGGTTCCGATAGGTGGTGCTATCGTACATCCACGTTGATGGATACTTCAACATACGAAGGGTAACGGTTGCGCGAGTCCACGGAGGGCTCCACCCATGAAGGGTCCACGAAGAAGCAACCTTGTCTATTCCACCATGGTCGTCGCCCACGAAGGACTTGCCTCACTCGGGTAGATCTTCACGAAGTAGGCAATCTCCTTGGCCTTACAAACTCCTTGGTTCAACTCCACAATCTTGACGGAGGCTCCCAAGTGACACCTAGCCAATCTAGGAGACACCACTCTCCAAGAGGTAACAAATGGTGTGTTGATGATGAACTCCTTGCTCTTGTGCTTCAAATGATAGTCTCCACAACACTCAACTCTCTCTCACAGGATTTGGATTTGGTGGAAAGAAGATTTGAGTGGAAAGCAACTTGGGGAAGGCTAGAGATCAAGATTTATGTGTTTGGAATGGAATATCTTGACCTCAACACAAGTGTAGGTGGTTCTCTCTCAAAAAATGTATGTTGGAAGTGTAGTCATGTTCTCATGGCTCTCTCCACGAATGAAGAGTGGGTGGAGGGGTATAAATAGCCTCCACACAAAATCTAACAGTTACACACAGATCACCAAACTCGGTGAGACCGATTCAGAGAACTCGGTCAGACCGATTTAGTTCATAATGTGACCGTTAGGCATTTCGATGGGACCGATATAATCAACTCGGTGGGACCGATGTGCTAGGGTTAGGGCAAAACCTCATCTTGGTTTGACCGATTACACAAACTCGGTGGGACCGATTTGGGTAATAAGAAAAACAGAGAGTTGGCCAAGCAAACTCGGTGGAACCGATTGCATACCTCGGTGGGACCGAAATTATTGCAATAGGCAACAGAGAGTTTGCAAGCCCATCTCGGTGAGACCGAGATCCCATCAGTGAGACCGAATTGATTAGGGTTTCTGGCAGTGGCTATGTCAAGAGAACTCGGTGGCACCGGATAGAAAGATTCTTTGGGGCCGAGTTTGACTTTTGGTTTCGGACATATGTGGATGTGAGAAAGTGGTTGATGGCTTTGGAGCATATCACTAAGCACTTTGAGAAAGCAAGCCATTAAGAAACACCTCATCCCCTCTTAATACTATTGGCTTTCCTATGGACTCAATGTGATCTTGGATCACTAAAATAGAAAATGTAGAGTCCTGAGCTTTGAGCTTGAGCCAATCCTTTGTCCTCAGCATTTTGAAGGGGTTCCACATCCTCTAGTCCATGACACTCCATTGTTGAACTTATCTGAAATATACTAGGTAGAAGCATTAGTCCAACAAGAGATATGTTGACATTAATTACCAAAATCACTCAGGGAGCACTTGTGCTTTCAAAAGACCATCGCTCGTCCCCGACCACCACTCATAAGGAAGACAATCAAAAATAAATCATGCTCCAACTTCATCGCATAACTAGAGACCATACATGCATGCTTCGGGAGTCACAAACCTTAACACAAATATCCTTACTAATCCACAATTACTCACTAGCATGACTCTAATATCACCATCTTTATATATCAAAACAAATGCAAGGAATCAAACTTCTCATATATTCAATGATCTTCATCAATGTTTTTATTATATCCCTCTTGAATACCCATCATATTAGGACTACATTCATAACCTAAGCAAATTGCCATACTATTTATAAGATTCTCAAAATAATATAAGTGAAGCATGAGAGTTCATCAATTTCTACATGTAACATCCCAAAATTCTAAATTTTGGAATGTTATATTAAATAAATAACTTTGATTGTTTGTTTGATTGTTGAGTTATTGATTGTGTGATTGAGTGAAATTTCAAAACTTCTTCAAAGTTGAATGAGAGGGAATGAAATGACTTTCCCAAACTTTCACTTTGCATCTTGATCTCCAAGAATTCAAATTCATTTCAATTACAAAACCCTAGAGTGAAGACAACAAGACTTCTTCCATTTGAAATGAAAACTGGTTTTATAAAGATTTGAATTCCTTTTTGAAAGCACTTCAAAGTCATGAACTTTATGCAACTCAATGATCCTCATGAGAGAAGATAAAATGACTTCTTCAAAGATGAGTTGGAAGTTTAAAAAGCCCCTTTGAAGTTATTTGAATTTTGAAATTTTCAAACCCCCTAGAAATATTCAAATGAGAGAAGTAAATATGACACTTCAAACATCTAGAGGCATTTGAAATATATTTGAATAAGGAAAAACAGAAAAGAATTGGAAGTGGTTAGAAATTCAAATTCAAAACCACTTAGGAGTTATTCTGGTTTTTATTCAAATTATTTTTCTCCAAAAATAAAATATACGGAAATTAGGGTAAAATGATTCCCTGCAGTAGAAAAGTGGAGAAAAATGAATTCGAAATCATTTTGCTATTTTAAAAATGATTTTTATTAGGTTTTATTGCAACAACAACACTTTTTTTATTTTCCTGTTTTTTTTTGCAAATGAAAATATGTTCATGTTTTAGGGCTTACCTCAAGCCTTGCAGACTACTTGTATTCTTTGCTCTCTTTAATTTATAAAAATTGCAGTGGGGTGTTACCCTACTGTTTATAGTCAAAAAAATTCTTTTATGTTTGTCAAAAAAAAGAGAACTTTTTGGCAGAAGCCTAGATGCCCCAGGGGCTAGCCGCCGGCCCACCTAGCCAAACCGGCCCACATCCACCTCCCCGCGCCGAAGCACTTTGCCTCGGGCACCCGCTGCTCGATCGCCTGCCCTCTCCCGCTGACGCCCTAGGTCCACGTCTTCTTCTTCGTCCTCACGCCAAGTGAAGGCCCCGCCAAGCTCGCTCAACCGCCGCCATATCCTGATCTTCTCAGGATAGCTATTCCACCTCGCCCCCTCCTCCAAGCCAGCCGCCCTATAAAGTCCCTCCTCCCTCGACCCGTTCTGCCCTTTTCCCCCTCCTGGATACCCCCTGCATCATCGCCAATTCTTCGTCGGAGCTCCGCCTACGCCACCACATCATTGCCACCCTAGCCACCGTCTCCATCGTCCCTGCGCCCCGCCACAACCACCACCAAGCTCGCCACCCTCACCTGCACGTCCCTGACACCTTCCCGGAGTTCACCGGCCACCAGAGTGCCGCCCTCGAGCTCTCCCGGGTCGCCAGAGACCGCGACCACCGCTGTCACCACCTCACCTCATCCCGACGTCCCCGAGCCGCGCTGAGACCACCCCCTGGACTCGCACTTCTCCGCCGCATCCGCCTGACCCCTCAGCCACCACCGGCGATCGCCCGAGATGTCGCCACCGTCGACCACAGGAGCTGACCCCACCATCGCCGCCATGGTAAGCCCTCCTCCATCCGATTTGTAAATGATGGTATAGATTAGATTAGATCAACAGTTAGGTTTTATTTTATTAGATCAGTTTTAGTGCGCTTTATTTTATGGTTAGTTTGGTTTAGACCGAACCGGGCCCCTTCGCTCTTTTTCTTTTTGTTCGCGCCGCCACTGGTTCTCTGAGATTGCGAGCGTCCGCCGTTTAGCTTCCGCAGCACACGCCCCAGCCAATCAGAAGCCGCCACGTAGCTGTGGTCGATCTGTAGCGTTTTTTTTCTTTTCTGTTTTGTTGTTTTCCGTTTTAATTTACACAAAAGGTTTTGATTTTAGGTTGCTTATATCTTTTAGGTTTTAAGTCCAAATTTAGTGATTCTTTTTTGTGTTAGTTTTACAATTTCTTGAAGTTTCTGATGTTGCACTTAGTTTTCAAATTTGAATAGTTTAAATTTGAATTATTTCAAATATGCTTCAAACATTGTTTTGGCTCTAGTTTGAATTCTAGAATAGATTTTTGATTGATTCTTTTTTATACTATTTTGTTATTGTTTTTTCTATGTAGTAGCATATAGTGAGTTATTTTTAGTTTATTTTAAATTAGGTTCATTGCACAAACAGTAATGTTTTTCTTATATAGTTTTTTTAGTCATAAAAATTTGTTTTTAATTATTTTTAGTTAATTATTTTTGTAGCTTTTTACATGTTGTTATATGTTTCTGTTAGACTACAGTAGATAAATTTTGTGGTTGTTTATTAGTGTTTAGCTACTGTTTTTGTGTTTGCTTGTTTGGTTCATAGTGATAGTTGATAAAAAAGTTTTATTAGTTTTAAAAGTATTTTTTTCCACTTCAAGTATGTAGTTATTGTTTCTGTTATTTAGGAGTAAATTAGGTTCATAATTATTTTAGAATTGTTAGAAGTTGTCTTAGTGCTCTGCTAGTTGTTATGGTTGTTCTAGTGTTAACTAGATAGTTATAATAGTTTTCTACTAGCTCTTTTTGCTAGTAAAAAACTTTGTAACTTATTTTCTGTTGTTTGATTAGAATTATATTTTCTTTGTTGTAGAGAAGTTATTAGAGTAGTGTGTTATGAGAGTATTGACTGTTATTGTGTGAGTTGGTTTCTCCCTTGTTTTCTTGAAGTTTTCTTTGGAATTATGTTTGGTTTTATTTGAATTAATTATTGTTTTATTTATTGTTTTTTGATTGTTATTTTGATTGCTAGTATTCACTATTGCAGGATGCTGCTAACGTGACACAACGATCAGAGACCCTTCGACGAAACTGTGTGCGATGCCATAATCGCAAATGGTGGTGTAAAAAAACCGTCAAAAAAGGTGCAAAACGTTTGCGATGGAGGATTCATCAAACACGGTTCAGATTTTAGTTGCGTGTGCGATGCAGGGCATACGGTTCAGCTCAATTAACCGTTTGTGATGAGGAGGAACAAAAGAAACGGACAGCCAAATGAAGGTGTGTGCGATGTACAGCATACGGTTCACTCGGATGAACTATTTGTGATTAGGCAACACAAAAGAAACGGTCAGCCAGATCAAAGGTGTGTGCGATATACGGCATGCGGTTCACTGGGATGAACTGTTTGCGTTGAGACATGAGAACAAAAACGGTTCAAATGAACAAGATGTGTGTGATACGAGGCAAACAGGTCTGTAATCGAAAACATGTCCGAAGACCGATAACAACATAGACGATTACTGCTAACAAGCCGTGTGTGTTGTGAGCAAATGATTGCTCGTATACAATTGTGAGTGATTGATGAAAACATCAGCGACGGGTTCCATTGTTTAGTCTGTGTGCGATGTGATTTTCTTTGTCCGCACAACATCTACGCTCTGTCTACAGAGCATCAACATATATACTTAAAAAGACAGCATTGCACAACCAAATTAAGCATACAACTACACAAGTGACTACACACATAACATTTCCACACACCAAAGAAAGCAATTACATGCATACTAAAGTAGGAGAAACGAGGATCTAATCATCTACTTATTGTTGCGACGATGCTTGCTATTGCTCTGCTTCCGGCTGGATCCCTGGTCGTTTTGGGGAAGGAGGCACTTCCTCATGTCAATGATCCGCATGTACATGTCGTAGCTCGTGTACGCCTCCTTGGCCATGTACACGACATGAGCTTTGTCGAGTTTCTCCATCCAGGCCGAGTGCCAGGCACGCTTGTCCTTGTTGCATGAATCCTTCATGTCTCTGTAGTATGGGTCGATGATGGCCTCGGCGAGGTGAACCAGTGAGTCCTTCTAATGCTCCTTGCTGCCCCAGATCTTGTATTGGCCCTGGATGTCGACAAGATTCTGGCAGGCGATGCCTGAATTCTCTGGCGCCTTTACATCGTTGGTGATGTCCACCGTAGCGAACATGTAGTTGGGGTTGTTGACAAACCTGGCGAAACGCTCACAAGGCCTTGTGGCCAGGCATTAGTGGTAGACGAGGACGTGGTGGCGCACGCACATCTGGGCGACGGCGACCTTGGGACGAGACCCGACACGAGCGTGGGTGTACTCGAGGTCGAATCCGACCACCTTGTACTTCTCCTCGGCAAGCAACAGCTCCATGATGTGGATGGAGTGCTCCACCCAGACTGGGTCTTTGGTGTACACCACCGAGAGGTCCATGAACCTTCTGTGGGTGTCCACCACGGCACGCATGGTGAACTGCTGCTCGTCGTCGACAGCCGCTCGGAGCGCCATTGGAGCCGCGCAGGATACCCTCTAAGAATTTCTCGTGGTGGGTTTGCTTCTTGCAATGGTGGGGCGCGATCGAAAGGTTGAAGAGACACAAGGGTAGGTTAAATGGCCGTTGTAATAAATGGGGGCCGGCCGGCCTGTAATCGTCACGAATTGTCACGGTGTTCATAGCGGAGGATTCCAGTGCACGCTTGACAACACCACACCGCACGCGTGGGCTCAAAGAGGCGCCAAATATATCGTCGGTGAGCCTGTTCCCGCGCTACCGCGCTGTTTACCGGGCAAGCTTCCCGCCCGGCTAGTTTGGCCATGCATCAGCTAGAAGAGGGACAAATCGTGGGCGTTTATTGGCAAAAAGCTTTGTAAAAACAAAGTGTGTGGAATGACTTCGGTCATAAGTTTACCCTTGGGTGATGAGGTCAAAGTTACACAGAAGGGTGATGGTGGACACTTGAGTGCGATAATTAATTCCGCGCTCTACAGTGCACACGGTGGAAGAAACCAACTATGTGCAATAATGTCGAAAATCGCAGTCGAGTTAGCTATACAGATCGTGTGCTGTGAGATCGACAAGGTAAACTGATTCGAGAATGGTTAATAAAATCTAAGACCATTGCATATTAAGGTCAAAATAGTGCTAGCAATATACGAGTCTCATACGATGCCATTTCAACGATTGTACCACAAAAGCTCGAAATGTTACAAGGTTCAAATTCTAGAGTTATATGGCTCAAATTCAAAGATTACAAGGTTCGAACTGATATTAGAAATGAAATTCAGCTCATCAGCTGCAAACGCTCGCGCTGATCCGCTAAACATGGATATCGGAGAGGTTCAAACTAATATCACCGCTTCTAAGTCTGGCTTCGAAACCTCACAATTTTTGCAAAGGGGTCAGCCACTGAGAAGTCATGTATGGGGTTGACACGATGACTTCCGATTACTCTGTCATCTGAAGTTCCAAAATGAAATTCAGCATTTTTGGAGCCTACTCATTCTGCCGCAGGCGCCGGCGCTGATCAACAAACCAGTCATTTTTGCGAAATAAATGTAGGGCAAACCTCATTTCCTTCAGCACCCTTGCTCTGAGAACAAAGAACCTGGCGAATATAATCTCCGGTAAGGTCCCTCAGTAGGAGTTCAAAGTAATTTCTAAGAGATGCAGATCTAGGCATTCGACGTGATTGTTATATTGTATCACATTATCCACCACTGGGCCTAATCTTATCTGCAAAAGAAGAAAATGTGTTAGTGCCTACATGCAGTTTTGAACATTACTATAGGCCTAGCTATTTGGTTTGCAGGATTTGTAAAATGCACTACCATGCCATCTTCGATCTGACATGATTAACATGGGCATTTGATTACATTCTAGAAAAATGTAGCCTTCTTCACAAGAGGTTGGAGTGGATGAAAAGTTCCCTAAGAAAACTAGTACAGATGAATCCAAAGGAGAAATGCTTATTGATTGTAACCATATGGATCGAGCAACCAATATGGGGGGACATGTATGTACTGAAATCCTCCAAAAGAACCTTCAGAAATCGTGGTACATTGTCATTGTAAACTTGGAAAAAGGTGTCACAAATTGAACTCCCTTATGGTTAACATTTAACAGGAAAGGAACATCACCTCGATATATAGCTTCTCCAGGCACGGAAAGCATCTCAAGAAACTGACAACTTGCTCCAAGTCGGGCCCGATAGATTCTAGTGCCAAGACCTTCATTGTGCGCAGTTTTGGGGTCAAGCTTGTCGGAATCATTTTCTGAATGACAGACGAACAAACATCTTCAAAATTAGAAATAATGTTAATTTGTAGAAGGAGAGGTAGAAGGCTGCTGTTGTACCTGAATGGGTGTGGATCCAATAACAAGTTCGGAGTATTTGTCAGACGAGTAGCCCACCACTGTCAATTTCGGTGCAGAAATGATAGTGATTCTTGTTGGACCTTCTTGATCAACTACAAGTAATCTCTCAAGTGCAAGTGTGCCCTGGATGACCATACCGTGGCACACATCTTGTGATGTCTTCCTGCCGCACCAGCAACACATATAAATAGTCCGGAGAGTCATGGAGGTGATGTGGAAGGTACTCAACCCATTGATCGCCTGAAGACGAAGGTACTCGAGTGCAGTACAGCCACGGAGCAGGCGCTCCATGTCCCCTTTGAGAGGTAGACGGCGACGAGCTCGAGGTGCTTCAGTCGTGGTAGAATAAGAGCGGGCGAGTCATTAAGGGGCGGGAAATGGCAGTTGCTGAACTTGGCGACACGCAGCTGCGCGAGGCGGAGTGCGGATGTTGGCAGCGACTGCATATGCCCATCATCAAAAGTGAGCTCCTCGAGCTGATCTAGGGCGGGGGATCGGAACCAGTCGTCAAGCTTGGCTCGGTCCTTGCCGTTGGAATGGAACTTGCCCATTTTAAGGACATTGGTTGGGCCAAGGTGACTGCCGAGGATCTTGGAGAATGCATCCAAGCTTTTGCGATAGCCATGGCAGAGCTCGTGAGTGTCGATGAGGTCGAGAGGGCTGGAGTTCCATAGGGTGCGCCACCGCCGGGAAAGGAGGGTTGTTCGCGCCCCATATTTGATTGGGAGGAGGGAGATGATGACTCTCAACATATCATCGGGGAGGCTGTTGATTAAGTCTAGGCCTGCTGGAGTCGCTTGTGGTTCTAGCTCGCCCCGCCTCCGCTTGTTGGCAGCCCCATTCTCCACCTCCGGAGTCTCCTTGTCAGCGGCGCTTTCTGATAGAAATGGGAGTACAGGGAATATTTAGTTAAAACAGGGCAATAGAAAAGTGTATTGGTAACTAGAAGTTATTAGGTAGGAATATAGTAAGAAACGGGAATAACAATTGGTTGCTTAAATACTACACAATTCATTTGACATTGTTGGGTAAGTCAACATATGCAGATAGTTGAAAAGAAAACTTACTTCGAACAAAGTCTGGACGGATGATTTTGTCGGGGAAGTTAGCATATATCTCATGACCAGGCCCTTTTATGTGCAGTGCAATTTTAGTGCCAGCTTTTAGTACATAAAACTTTGCAATTTCATTCCAAAAGCTAGTGCGAAAATAGGAGTCACCATTTTCATCAAGTCTTACAGTAGCAACGATTGTAAATCCATGGTTTGTGTGCAGTATGACATCCGTGGACCTTGATCTATGTAAAGGGAAAAATTGTGCACTACATAATCTGTTGCATAGCAAGGGATGTTCCGCAGAAAATGGTAGGATTGTTAAAGAAAATATGGTAACATGCAAATATGGGCCCAAATTGAAAGAACTGTACAGCAGTTGAAATCGAAGGACAAAAATCTGTAATTAAACAGATAGGGTAAACATGATGTCATGGAAAAATGAGAGTAATCGAAAGAACAATACATCATTAATTTGCCTAATATAGAAAGAAGAGGGGGGAAATCCCCTTTGACGTATATGGTGCATGTGGCACCTTTTATCCAAATGTAGCAATATTTAGAATATGTTCAGGAAAGTAGGCCACGCCAACCGATTTAGGGTGTGATTGAACATACCGCGTGCGTCCTCAAGTTATCTGGTACGATGAGATGGAATCTCTGGCGGCGGTCGCAAAGTCCTGAGGTGTCAGCGCACTGTACATTCTATGAATGAAAGAAAACCCTCAAATGAGCTCAAATAAAAATGAATTCACGGCGATTTCCACCGGGTGATTAAAGGAGGCAGATGAACTGGGATAAGAGATGAGATAATATCTCGTTGAATTAGTTACCTTGTCGTCCATGAGAAAGAACCCTCCGTACGGAAGATTCCCCAACTGAGCAGAGCTGGGTCAACCGTGAGCAGCGTCGAGAAAGTCGATGGCGATAAGCGGCGGCAAGCGGAAGTGGCGAAATGCGGTGGGCTTTGCCGGCAGCCTCGCGGCGGCGGTAAGCGTCGAGCTAAGTGTTTACCGCCGCGATAGGTGGTGCCATGGCATATACGCGGAGGAGCGTGTGCAGGTGTGAATGGGGAATGTACCGGAGGGGCCGAGGGGGTGGCGGGCGGGGTGAGGGTTTTTGTGATGTGGGATGGTGAGGGTTTTCTTTTTTCTTTTTTGAATTGGGTGGTGAGGGTTTTCTGTCCCACAAAGAATTTTGGGGGCGACGGTTTGCTAGAGCGAACTGTGTGTGATTGACGCATGCTACCTCTTGAGCATGCGTTGGTTTTTCCCTTGAAGAGGAAAGGGTGATGCAGCAAAGTAGCGTAAGTATTTCCCTCAGTTTTTGAGAACCAAGATATCAATCCAGTAGGAGGCCACACACAAGTCCCTCGTACCTACACAAACAAATAAGAACCTTGCAACCAACGCAATAAAGGGGTTGTCAATCCCTTCACGGCCACTTGCAAAAGTGAGATCCAATACAGATGATAAGATAATATTTTGGGTATTTTTATGATAAAGATTAAAAGTACAGAAAGCAAAATAAACGGCGATAGAAATAGCTAGTTGACGGGAGATTAATATGATGGAAGATAGACCCGGGGGGCATAGGTTTCACAAGTGGCTTCTCTCAAGATAGCATAAGTATTACGGTGGGTGAACAAATTACAGTCGAGCAATTGATAAAAAAGTGCATAATTATGAGAATATCTAGGCATGATCATGTATATAGGCATCACGTCCGTGACAAGTAGACCGACTCCTGCCTGCATCTACTACTATTACTCCACACATCGACCGCTATCCAGCATGCATCTAGAGTATTAAGTTCATAAGAACAGAGTAACGCATTAAGTAAGATGACATGATGTAGAGGGATAAACTCAAGCAATATGATATAAACCCCATCTTTTTATCCTCGATGGAAACAATACAATACGTGTTGTTTCCCCTACTATCACTGGGATCGAGCACCGCATGATTGAACCCAAAGCTAAGCACTTCTCCCATTGAAAGAAAGATCAATCTAGTAGGCCAAAGAAAACTGATAATTCGAAGAGACTTGAAAAGATAACCAATCATACATAAAAGAATTCAGAGAAGATTCAAATATTGTTCATATATAATCTTGATCATAAACCCACAATTCATCGGATCTCGAGAAACACACCGCAAAAAGAGTTACATTGAATAGATCTCCAAGAAGATCGAGGAGAAATTTGTATTGAGATCCAAAGAGAGAGAAGAAGCCATCTAGCTAATAACTATGGACCCAAAGGTCCGTGGTAAACTACTCACACATCATCGGAGAGGCTATGGTGTTGATGTAGAAGCCCTCCGTGATCGATGCCCCCTCCGGCGGAGCACCGGAAAAGGCCCCAAGATGGGATCTCACAGGTACACAAGGTTGCTGCAGTGGAATTAGGTTTTCGTGGTGCTCCTCAATGGTTTCCGGGTACGTAGGTATATATAGGAGGAAGAAGTAGGTCGGTGGAGCCACTAGGGGTCCACGAGGGTGGAGGGCGCGCCCAGGGGGGTAGGCGCGTCGCCCTGCCTTGTGGCCTCCTCGTTGGTTTCTTGACGTCCACTCCAAGTCCTCTGGATCACGTTTGTTCCAAAAATCACGCTCCCGAAGGTTTCATTCCGTTTGGACTCCATTTGATATTCCTTTTCTGCGAAACACTGAAATAGGCAAAAAAACAGCAATTTGCACTGGGCCTTGGGTTAATAGGTTAGTCCCAAAAATAATATGAAAGTGTATAAATAAGCCCATTAAACATCCAAAATAGAATATATATAATAGCATGGAGCAATCAAAAATTATAGATACGTTGGAGACGTATCAAGCATCCCCAAGCTTAATTCCTGCTCGTCCTCGAGTAGGTAAATGATAAAAACAGAAGTTTTGATGTCGAATGCTACTTAGCATATTTCTCAATGTAATTTTCTTTATTGTGGCATGAATGTTCAGATCCGAAAGATTCAAGATAAAAGTTTAGTATTGACATAAAAATAATAATACTTCAAGCATGCTAACCAAGCAATTATTTCTTCTCAAAATAACATAGCCAAAGAAAGCTTATCCCTACAAAATCATATAGTTTGGCTATGCTTCATTTTCGTCACACAAAATGCTCTCATCATGCACAACCCCGATGACAAGCCAAGCAATTGTTTCATACTTAGCCTTTTCAAACTCTTTCAACTTTTACGCAATATATGAGCGCGAGCCAGGGACATAGCACTATGGGTGGAATAGAATATAATGATTTAGGTTGTGTGAGAAGACAAAAAGGGAGAAAGTCTCACATTGACGCGGCTAATCAACGGGCTATGAAGATGCCCATCAATTGATGTCAATGTAAGGAGTAGGGATTGCCATGCAACGGATGCACTAGAGCTATAAATATATGAAAGCTCAACAAAATAAACTAAGTGAGTGTGCATCCAACTTGCTTGCTCACGAAGACCTAGGGCATTTGAGGAAGCCCATTGTTGGAATATACAAGCCAAGTTCTATAATGTAAAATTCCCACTAGTATATGAAAGTGACAAAATAGGAGACTCTCTATCATGAAGATCATGGTGCTATTTTGAAGCACAAGTGTGGTAAAAGGATAGTAACATTGTCCCTTCTCTCTTTTTCTCTCATTTTTTCATTTGGGCCTTCTTCTTTTTTTCTTTTTGGCCTCTTTTCTTTCTCTTTTTTTTCTTTCATCCGGAGTCTCATCCCGACTTGTGGGGGAATCATAGTCTCCATCATCCTTTCCTCACTTGGGACAATGCTCTAATAATGATGATCATCACACTTTTATTTACTTACAACTCAATACTTAGAACAAAATATGACTCTATGTGAATGCCTCCGGCGGTATACCGGGATATGCAATGAATCAAGAGTGACATGTATGAAAGAATTATAAAGGTGGCTTTGCCACAAATACGATGTCAACTACATGATCATGCAAAGCAATATGACAATGATGATGCGTGTCATAATAAACTGAACGGTGGAAAGTTGCATGGCAATATATCTCGGAATGGCTATGGAAATGCCATAATAGGTAGGTATGGTGGCTGTTCTGAGGAAGATATAAGGAGGTTTATGTGTGATAGAGCGTATCATATCACGGGGTTTGGATGCACTGGCCAAGTTTGCACCAACTCTCAAGGTGAGAAAGGGCAATGCACGGTACCAAAGAGGCTAGCAATGATGGAAAGGTGAGAGTGAGTATAATAAATGGACTCAACATTAGTCATAAAGAACTCACATACTTATTGCAAAAATCTAAAAGTCATCAAAACCAAGCACTACGCGCATGCTCCTAGGGGGATAGATTGGTAGGAAAAGACCATCGCTCGTCCCCGACCGCCACTCATAAGGAAAGCAATCAAAGAACACCTCATGCTTCAAATTGGTCACACAACATTTACCATACGTGCATGCTACGGGACTTGCAAACTTCAACACAAGTATTTCACAATTGCTCAACTAGCACACCTCTAATATTACCACATTTATATCTCAAAACAACTATCAAGTATCAAACTTCTCTTAGTATTCAATGCACTTTGTAAACTACCATGCTGTTCTGAAGGACTCTCAAAATAATATAAGTGAAGCATGAGAGATCAATAATTTCTACAAAATATAACCACCACGGTGCTCTAAAAGATATAAGTGAAGCACTAGAGCAAAATTGTTTAGCTCAAAAGATATAAGTGAAGCACATAGAGTATTCTAATAAATTCTGATTAATGTGTGTCTCTCTCAAAAGGTGTGTACAGCAAGGATGATTGTGGTGAACTAAAAAGCAAAGACTCAAATCAAACAAGACGCTCCAAGCAAAACACATATCATGTGGTGAATAAAAATATAGCTCCAAGTAAAGTTACCGATGGACGAAGACAAAAGAGGGGATGCCTTCCGGGGCATCCCCAAGCTTATGATTTTGGTTGTCCTTGGATTTTACCTTGGGGTGCCTTGGGCGTCCCCAAGCTTAGGCTCTTGCACTCCTTGTTCCATAATCCATCAAATCTTTACCCAAAACTAGAAAACTTCACAACACAAAACTTAACAGAAAATCTTGTGAACTCCGTTAGCGAAAGAAAACAAAACACCACTTCAAGGTACTGTAATGAACTGATTCTTTATTTATATTGGTGTTAAACCTACTGTATTCGAACTTTTCTATGGTTCATAAACTCCATTACTAGCCATAGATTCATCAAAATAAGCAAACAACACACGAAAAACAGAATCTGTCAAAAATAGAACAGTATGTAGTAATCTGTAACTAACGCAAACTTCTGGAACTCCAAAAATTCTAAAATAAAGAGCTGGACGTGAGGCATTTATCTATTAATCATATGCAAAAAGAATCAACTAAATAGCACTCTCCAGTAAAAAGTTGTAGCTAATCTCATGAGCGCTAAAGTTTTTGTTTTTTACAGCAAGATCGCAAAGACTTTCCCCAAGTCTTCCCAAAGGTTTTACTTGGCACAAACACTAATTAAAACACAAAACCACATCTAAACATAATCTAGATGGATTATTTATTACTAAACAGAACCGAAAAGCAAAAAACAAAAATAAAATTGGGTTGCCTCCCAACAAGCGCTATCGTTTAACGCCCCTAGCTAGGCATAAAGGCAAGGATAGATCTAGGTATTATCATCTTTGGTAGGTAATTCTTCAATAAGACACCTATAACCCTTAGGAATTTCCCTTTTTCTTAATTATCAAACTCCTAGGCACGAAATCGAGAAAATCATTTGTAGCAAAAGGTTCCTTAAGGATAGCGAGAAAGTTGGGGTGAACACTTATGGATTTGAGATCCGCATTTCCCTTACTAGAAGTTTCACCCTTATTTTTAGGAACATACATCAATTTGGCAATCTTAGCATTAGAAGGCTCTGGAGTGTTTTTCACGGAAGAAAAGGCAGACCCTAGGTTGGTAATAATATCCTCAATTTTATCAATTCTAGTGGAATCTTGATCTATCTTTTCGTTGACCATAGGTTCCTTTTCTTTAAAAAATTTAAGAGCAACTCCTACCTTAGATCCGTATTGGGTAATTTGGTTACAGTTTCTATCCAAATTTTCAATCAACTCTACGGTGGCAACTTTATTTTCAATAATTTCGAGCCTTTGCATCACATGTTCCAAAGTTAAAATAGTTCCATTAACCAAAAGAGGTGTTGGGCCAAACAAATCTATCATAGCATTATAAGAATCAAAAGTATGGCTACCCAAGAAATTTCCTCCGGTAATGGTATCAAGAATATATCTATTCCAAGGAGTGATGCCTACATAAAAATTGCGAAGAAGAACGGAAGTAGATTGCTTCCTAGTAGATCTATTTTGCACATTGCAAATTCTATACCAAGCATCTTTTAAATTTTCTCCCTCCCTTTGTTTAAAATTAAGAACTTCATTCTCAGGAGACAAAGGAGTAGATAAAGGACTAGCCATAAGGGCACACCGGACACAAGGGGCAAGCGAAGAAAGGCGAACGGAAAAAGAGGGCGAATAAAATGGCAAAGGTGAAGTGGGGGAGAGGAAAACGAGAGGCAAATGGCAAATAATGTAATGCGAGGGATAAGAGTTTGTGATGGCTACTTGGTACGTCTTGACTTGTGCGTAGACTCCCCGGCAACGGCGCCAGAAATTCTTCTTGCTACCTCTTGAGCATGAATTGGTTTTTCCCTTGAAGAGGAAAGGGTGATGCAGCAAAGTAGTTTTTGAGAACCAAGTTATCAATACAGTAGGAGGCCACACGCAAGTCCCTCGTACCTACACAAACAAATAAGAACCTTGCAACCAACATGATAAAGGGGTTGTCAATCCCTTCACGGCCACATGCAAAAGTGAGATCTGATAGAGATGATAAGATAATATTTTTGGTATTTTTATGATAAAGATTAAAAGTACAGAAAGCAAAATAAACGGCGATAGAAATAGCTAGTTGACGGGAGATTAATATGATGGAAGATAGACCCGAGGGGCATAGGTTTCACTAGTGGCTTCTCTCAAGATAGCATAAGTATTACGGTGGGTGAACAAGTTACAGTCGAGCAATTGATAGAAAAGTGCATAATTATGAGAATATCTAGGCATGATCATGTATATAGGCATCACGTCTGTGACAAGTAGACCGACTCCTGCCTGCATCTACTACTATTACTCCACACATCGACCGCTATCCAGCATGCATCTAGAGTATTAAGTTCATAAGAACAGAGTAACGCATTAAGTAAGATGACATGATGTAGAGGGATAAACTCAAGCAATATGATATAAACCCCATCTTTTTATCCTCGATGGCAACAATACAATACGTGTCGTTTCCCCTACTATCACTGGGATCGAGCACCGCATGATTGAACCCAAAGCTAAGCACTTCTCCCATTGCAAGAAAGATCAATCTAGTAGGCCAAACCAAACTGATAATTCGAAGAGACTTGAAAAGATAACCAATCATACATAAAAGAATTCAGAGAAGATTCAAATATTGTTCATAGATAATCTTGATAATAAACCCACAATTCATCGGATCTCGACAAACACACCGCAAAAAGAGTTACATCGAATAGATCTCCAAGAAGATCGAGGAGAACTTTGTATTGAGATCCAAAGAGAGAGAAGAAGCCATCTAGCTAATAACTATGGACCCGAAGGTCTGTGGTAAACTACTCACACATCATCGGAGAGGCTATGGTGTTGGTGTAGAAGCCCTCTATGATTGATGCCCCCTCCGGCGGAGCGCCGGAAAAGGCCCCAAGATGGGATCTCACGGGTACAGAAGGTTGCGGCGGTGGAATTAGGTTTTTGGTGTGCTCCTCGATGGTTTCGGGGTACGTAGGTATATATAGGAGGAAGAAGTGGGTCCGTGGAGCCACGAGGGGCCCACGAGGGTGGAGGCCGCGCCCAGGGGGTAGGCGCGCCCCCGTGCCTCGTGGCCTCATCGTTGGTTTCTTGACGTCCACTCCAAGTCCTCTGGATCACGTTTGTTCCAAAAATCACGCTCCCGAAGGTTTCATTCTGTTTGGACTCCATTTGATATTCCTTTTCTGCGAAACACTGAAATAGGCAAAAAAAATAGCAATTTGCACTGGGCCTTGGGTTAATAGTTTAGTCCCAAAAATAATATGAAAGTGTATACATAAGCCCATTAAACATCCAAAACAGAATATATAATAGCATGGAACAATCAAAAATTATAGATACGTTGGAGACGTATCAACGCAGCAGGCAAAATGAAAGTCATCACACAGTTCCAATTTTGGGAACCGTGTGTGATTGGCGTACTACCTCTGTCCTGGTTTATTGGTCCCCCGTTGTAATTTTTACCAAAATTTGGCGAAATATTTAACATACTCAGACATAGATAATAAGAGTACACATACATAAGCATAGTTCAACCATAAGTACATAGTTCAACCATCATTAAGCATACTCAAGCGTACATAGTTCGATCCATCCCACATCTCATCTCATATGCGGCCGGCACGATCCTGAAGCTTCTCCAGTTACTCGGCATACGCGTCGTGCGCCACCCTGCGAGAATACTTCTGCTTGAAGGAGCCAACGGCCTGTCCTCTTGCATGCGCCAGAACACTTAGATAGGCGTCATGAAGCTTCTGGTTGCAAAATGTGCATCCATAGCCGCCGTTCCAGGTCCTAATACGCCTGTTATGCATTCCCTCATAAAGCTCCCTCAGGATTTGCCTCTTGTACCTCCTCTGGCCATCTTCATCCTCACTGTCCACATCGTCAGACAGCACCTATACAAATAGTAAAACAAATTTGGCATCAAATCAATAATTACATGCCGTGAAGTAGGATTTGGAATTCATGGCTATTTATTTATACATATTCAGAGATTTTGGTTCGATTTTTAAGCACACTCGTCTATGTACAGACCAATCTTGAAGAAAATAATGGCACAAACATATGTAGGTCATTCAAAATCAATTGTCAAGCCTTGGCTAGGAATTATTTGCACGAACACTAATCCTAGTCGGATTACTAGCAGAAATCATTTGCACAGATGAAACAACTAATCACTTATCACCTGTACCATTCAAACAATCAATACACTACACGGATCTAACGAAACTTACTGAGATTTCATGGATTGGGAGAACATAACCATAGGATTTCTATTCCAAAAAGGGGGAGGCAGGAGTAACCAGAGAAACCCTATGATCTATTTGACACATAAATGGGTATAGATGACTAACCAGCTGCCCGTCGTCGTCGGAGTCGTCGCCGGAGTGGTCATCGGAGTCGTCGCCGGAGTGGTCGTCGGAGTCGGTGTGGAACTCCGCCTCCGGCTATGGAAACTCGACGCCGTCGACGATGTCAGGGTGCAGTGATAACTCGCCGGTGGTGATGGCAACCTCTGACTCCATCTCCACACCATGCTCTGGTGCTTTAGCAGCCCCGGCGTCGCCACTCCCTCCGATGGGGCACTTCGCGGCATCCTCATACACTGACGGCTTTGAGGATTGAGAGCGGCATCGAGGATGCAAGCGGAGAGAGAGGATAGTGTGTGCGTAGCGAGGATGGGGGTGCGGCCTCTCGGGCGCACCATTAATATGGAGTAGTGGGAGTTGTGGGAGAGAGGCGGGCGGCGGTCAAACCGATGGCTCGCCTCCCGGTGAGCCTGCGCATCGGACTGCTGGCATGCCTACCAAACTTTCACACAGCTACTCGCACGCCTCCTGATGACACTGCGCAGCGAGCACGCCTCCGTCAATTCACACACCTGCACGCCTGCCCGTCTGCTTGCGCGGTGGTCTGCTCGCATGCGTCCCGTCAACTCACGCCTGCTCGCATGCCACACAGGTCGCGTGGCGGCACGTATATTGTTTTTCTATTTGGATGATTAATGATGCCGCTTTATTGCTTAACCGAAGCATGGCACGTACCCATTGTTGGTCTAACACTCACGGTTCGAATAAATAATCCGTTTGGGATATTGGTTCCCAATTATTAATAATCTCCCATATGTAATTAGATAAAGATTACATCAAAACTGGTCTCAAATTTGACAAAAAGAAAGTACAATGCCACTTTGTATTGGCGTCCATATGACAACACGATAAGTTTCATGAACTTCAAATAAGTTTTGGATGTACTAGAATTTAAAAATCAAGATTCTCAATGTTTGAAATTTGTTGCGGGGGGAGTAAACATGCGCCCAGTGAGACACATGTGTTTTTGCAATCATTTAGGTGCACTGTCACGTGTGCATGTAGCTCAAATTTGATTTTTGCACATTATATCCGTAGAAAATCAATCAATCAATGTACTAAAACGTCTTAATGATCTCTGTGATTTTTTTTGAAATTAAAATGTCCCTCCTTTGGTAACATGTATGTTCACCGCGGGATAATTAATTTAACATGTATCGTAGTTGTGGTGGATTCGCGGTGTGTGTGTGGGTGTGTGTGTCTGGGGGTGGCGGGTGGCTCGCAGTACACTACGAGTTGTGAGCCACTGTGTGGGTTGGTCGTTTTGTCAGGCAGGCCGGTGCCACATCAGAGTCGTGAAATCGTTATTAAAAACATTACACAACCCTTTCATACATAAATGTTTTGGCCACATGCAGTCGATGGTTGTCCTACTCGACACTCGATACTCGCGTGTGACGCTTTCTGTGGGCCCGCGAGGTCGTCGTCCATCACTTTGACGAACAGCCGGCAGTGGGATTAATTTGACCAGCAAGGTAGAATCTTTTTTGTTTGTGTTATCGTGGCATATAGTACGCGTCGAAGAGGTGGGAGGGGACTAGCATATATACTATATGTACGCGTCCGTGAACAAGTACACCTCACTCAGTGTCGGGACTTTTTGGTTACGGAGGCACGTGCCACATCAAAATTGTGAAATTGGTTATTCAAACATCACACAACACCTTTTTGGGCCACATGCATGTCCTAGCTAGGACACTCACGTGTGACGCTTCCATCTGTGGGCCCACGAGGCCATCGTCGATGCATGCATGCATGCATGCATCACTTTAACCTACATCGGGAGAGGTTAATTAATGTCACCATCGCTGAGGATTCTTTTGGGTTGTACATATATTACGGCAGGAGCATATAGTATGCGATGAAGAGGGGGAAGGGGACCATCATATGTAGTACGCTTGATATGAACCTCACTCTGTGTGGGTGCATGGTTTACGGTTTTTTAGGCATGTGGCACATCAAAGTTGTGCATTTTGGGTATTCAACATATATATGTTTGTCCCACATGCAAAGTGGTGGTGGTTGTCCTCTCGCACCCACTTAAGCGGTTATCAGCGATATCGATGCTTTCCATCTGTGGTCCCGTTTGGTCCATCACAACTTTTTGCCTGACAACAAGAGAGTTTAATTTGACTTAGGAGGGGATTATTATTTTTGCTCTGGGATGACATGCATGATACAGTTTGAGCACACACACATGCATGTGTACGCATCAATCCCTCCCATTGAGTCGAAGTGGCTAGTACAACGACACATCATGAACCGATCTCGCTCTGTGTGGGGAGCTAGTGTATGATTTTTGACACACGCGCCACATCAATGTTGCATGTTCAAACATGCATGCACGCATCACCTCCGTACATATGCATGTAGTGGTTGCCTTCGAACGATACACTCCCTCGCGTGGTTATCGGCGATAGGCATATATATTCATGGGCCCGCGTGGACATCCATGATCACCTTGACCAACAACAAGATAGGTTACCATGGCAGATTCTTCATTTGGTTCGTGTTATCGTAGTATAGGTCATGGTGAGATTCAGACCTAATTAAGTTTGAGCGCATATACTACACACGCATGCATGCATGAATCCCCGTCGTTGGCTTGAAGTGTGGTGTAACATACATATGCATCGTCAACCTAACCCTCACTCAGTGTGGGGATTTCTAGTTCGAAATCACGGTGCCACATCAAAGTTGTTCCATTGTTACTCAAAAACACACCTCTCCATACATATGTTTGGGCCACATGCATGCAGTGGTTGTCTTCGGGGACTAGCTACTTGCGTGATTATTGGCGAGCTAGCCCATCTCCGGGGTCGCATGGACGGCCATCACTTTGACCAACAACAAGAGAGAGGTTGTATGACCAAGGTGGATTATTCTTGGTCCGTTTTACGATCCATCATGGTGAGATATATGCCTCTCTGGCCCGCCGACTGAAAGTGTGGGGGGTTGCTACTTCGCACTTTGCTAGGTGAACCTCGGTGGGGGGGCATGCATTCATAGCTTAGGATTCCCTTCGTGGCGACACGAGGGGGTGGGGGCTGCTAGCAACTTTGCACTTTTCTAGGTGAACCTCGGTTGGGGGGAGGGGGGCATGCATTCATAGCTTAGGATTCCCTTTGTGCCGACATGAGGGGGGGCTGCTAGCTACTTCGCACTTTTCTAGGTGAACCTCGGTTGGGGGGCATGCATTCATAGCTTAGGATTCCCTTCGTGCCGACATGAGGGAGGCGTGGCTGCTAGCTACATCGCACTTTGCTAGGGTGAACCTCGGTTGGGGGGGAGGGCATGCATTCATAGCTTAGGATTCCCTTTGTGCCGACACGAGGGAGGGGGGCTGCTAGCTACTTCGCACTTTGCTAGGTGAACCTCGGTTAGGGGGGCATGCATTCATAGCTTAGGAATCCCTTCATGCCGACACAAGGGAGGGGGGCTGCTAGCTACTTCGCACTTTGCTAGGTGAACCTCGATTGGGGGGCATGCATTCATAGCTTAGGATTCCCTTCATGCCGACACGAGGGAGGGGGGCTGCTAGCTACTTCGCACTTTGCTAGGGTGAACCTCGGTTGGGGGGCATGCATTCATAGCTTAGGATTTCCTTCGTGCCGACACGAGGGAGGGGGGCTTCTAGCTACTTCGCACTTTGCTAGGGTGAACCTTGGTTGGGGGGCCATGCATTCATAGCTTAGGATTCCCTTCATGCTGACACGAGGGAGGGGGGCTGCTAGCTACTTCACACTTTGCTAGGTGAATGAACCTCGGTTGGGGGGCATGCATTCATAGCTTAGGATTCCCTTCGTGCCGACACGAGGGAGGAGGGGGGCTGCTAGCTACTTCGCACTTTGCTAGGTGAACCTCGGTTGGGGGGGAGGGGGCATGCATTCATAGCTTAGGATTCCCTTCGTGCCGACACGAGGGGGGGTGGGGGCAAGCAATACCGTGCGCTTTGCGAGAGAGGTGCCACATCGAAGTTGCATTTGGTATTTGAAAATCAAACCACCCTTTTGTTACATAAATTTGGTCCACATGCAAGTGTGTTCGTGTTCTGACCCTCTCCCGCGTCATTTTTCGCCAAATTTATGAAATTAGACAAGTCGGATGACGCAACAGACATGGTTCACTCAAACTAACCGTGTGCCATGCTGGTGCACCTGTCACGCACACATCCGCACAGTACATTGGGCTCCACGAGGCTCCCCCTCTCAAAAATATCTGCCCGCCTCGAGGGTTTTTCTCTTTCATAACACATGGTAGTTATCTCTGGACCGTGTGCGATGTTTCTTGTTCCCAATCCCGCCTGCATCCCTAGAAAATATCTACCCGCCTCAAGGGTTTTTCTGTTTCATAACACACGGTTATTATCTCCGGGCCGTGTGCGATGTTTCTTGTTCCCAATCCCGCCTGCATCCCTAGAAAATATCTGCCCATCTCGAGGGTTTTTCTGTTTCATAACACACGGTTGTTATCTCCGCACCGTGTGCGATGCACTATCATCAAAATTTTCAATAGCCCGGCATTTCACTCACGCGTTTGACTCCCGCGTAGTAAAATTTTCAGTACCCGCGTCATTTCCTCAAACACCCCCCCCCCCTCCACACACACACCAAAACCTCCTCGGGTGTGTGCACACACACACACCCCTCCCTCGCTCAAAACCCTAGCAAGGTCCCCGCCGCCGCCGCAAGGCCTCCATTGTTAACATCTGCCGGTTTGCCCGTGCAGCTTACACACCGATCTCCATACCCAGTTCGCCCTGAGTTTCTTAGATGACGCCTGCCAAACGCCCCATTTCCCACAGATCCCCATCCCCATCCCCATCCCCCACTCCAAAGCGTCGCAGCCTAAGCCTAGCTACGATTCCCGTGGAGCTCGAGGAGCGACTGGCCCAAAAGAGGTGTATAGCGGTCTCTTCGCCCGACGTCGCCGAGGAAGGTGACGACCATTAGTGGCGGCAGGCACTCAAGCAGCGGGCTAGAGTATGTGGGCATGTCTCGGCTGCCGGCTACGACATCGAGGTCGTTGACAGCGACGGCCTGAGGCGGACTGTGTCACAGGTTAAGTGGCCCACCCCCAATCCCTCGGGTTCAACCACCGTCGATCTCATCCATGGCCCCGCCGCTGATCTCCTCTGGCTCGCTGTCAACAATTTGCCATTCTACATCGCCATCGAGCCCCTTTCGTCGTTTCTCAAGGACACGTTCTGCAACGCTGGCTTGGGATCCACAGCTTCCAAGTCCGACCTCATTGACGGCGACCACGAGGAGGGCACCCTCTCCGGCTCTTCCAAGGGGAAAGAGCCCATCTGCTCTTCCAAGGGTAAATCGCCCATCTGCGACATCAGGGAGGGCACCCTACAGCCGTGCTCTTCCAAGGGGACGGAGCCCATCTGCTCTTCCAAGGGTAAATCACCCGTCTGCGACATCAGGGAGGGCACCCTACAGCCGTGCTCTTCCAAGGGGACGGAGCCCATCTGCAACAACATGGAGCGCATCCAGGGTCCGTGCTCTTCCCACGGGAACGAGCCCATCTGTGAAAAGTGAGGAAACCCATGATTTGTTTTGCCGTGCCTCTTCATAGGAGGAAACCCATGATTTGTTTTGTCGAGTCCCTTTTGTAGTGTAGTGAGAATATGTCCAGTTTTAATTGCTATATCTGGTTGTTTGCAGTATGCCTTGTTTATTTCAGTTGTTCACAATGTGATGCTCTATATGTGCAATTATTTACTGTGCAATACATTTCATCAATCCAGTTTTAAACATATCTATAGGAATGCATATATTTGCTTGCTGTTAAGCCTGTTATAGCTAGCATATGCCTCTTTATAGTTCTTTGATTGTTCTGTTGTTTGTAGTTAGCATATGTTCAGTTTCAAATGCTATCTTTGGTTGTTCGTAGTATGCCTTGTTTATTCTAGTTATTCACAACGTGCTGTTCAATTTCATCAATACCAGTTTCAACAATACCACTATGAATGACTACATTTGGTTGCTGCATCTTGTAGTTAACACGCCTTTCCATTTTTATTTAACCATAACCAGTGTACTTAGCCGGCACAATACCAGTTTGAATGACTATGTTTGCTTGTTGTTAAATGTTAGGCCTGTTGCAGTTAGCACACCTTTCCACTTATTTTGCTTTACTAGCGTGCTTAAACCTGCACACTGAAGCTATCTTTTGGAGATTATTTTGTCTGCCATGTATAATTTTGGTTGATGTTTAGCCTGTTGTGCTTAACATGCTTCTCAATGTACCTACACAGGACAATTTTGGGAACGACTGATGTTTTCCAACGAGGTTAGTTTCATCCCATGGCTTATATCTGCTCACTGTTTAGGATATCGGTAGCTGGTACCATATAGGCCGGCGGCTGATAAGGGACTAATCGGTGAATCAGACTTTTAACTGAATATATCTGCAACCCATTTTTCGTTAGGTTAACTAGGGCCATATGTAATATATCTGAGGCTACATAGCAACATGCACTGTACTTAATGTCTAAATATGCAATCCTAGGCTACATAGCAACAAGGAAGAGTGTTACATTAATGTTCTAACACTACTGGAATCAGCTTCTTTGCCGTCTGCCATGGCAGATGGCAAAGGCATGGATCACGGACGGCAAACTTCTTTGCCGTCCGCCGGGAGACGACAAACTATCCGTCTGAACACGTGCCAGCAAAGGCCTTCTTTGTCGTTCGCTTCCTGGAAATGGACGGCAAAGGATTGTGACGTCCGCCATCCGAGGCCAGCAGACGACAAAGACAACGGACGGCAGTGCGGTGGCATGGGAGCCGTTAGGGGGTTAACGGCGCTCTTTGCCGTCTGCCAGCGGACGGCAAAGAGTCAAAGCTCTTTGCCGTCCCCTGACAGACGGCAAAGAGCTCAGCTATGCAGCACTAGGAAGCTGCCACGTAGCCAGCTATGTCGTCCGCCAGTGGACGGCAACGTGATTTGAATCTTTGCCGTCTGCTGGCAGACGGCAAAGTGACCAAATAGGCAGCCATTGTTCCCAGGTTTTACAGGTAGCTGCCATGTGTCCTCTTTGCCGTCTGCTAGCAGACGGCGAAGCTCTTTGCCGTCTGCTAGCGGACGGCAAAGAGGCTACATATCCCCTATTTTTATTTGAATCCATTTAATTTCACAGGAATTCACACACAGATATACATATTTTTTTCACATGCACAACAGACATATGATGTATCCAACACATAGCTCCATCCATGACAACATACATACATAACAAGAAACAGAGTTCCATCCATACATATTACAGTAACATCACAATGTTCATCCAACACATTGTTCCATGCATCCATATAACAAGTTCCACATTTTTCATCGATACAAACGAAAAAAAGAAAAGGGAAACAAGCACTCCATCCATGCAAGCTTCCATATAGTGAATTAAATCTGCAAAATGGGAAACAAGAAAGTTAGAAGAAGAAGACTAGAATCAGAAGAAGAAGAAGAAGAAGAAGAAGAAGAAGAAAATGAAGAAGAAGAAGAAGTAAGCATACTTAGGTAAAATGGAGCTAACCTAGCTAATTATGCCATTTTTGAGTGAACTAAGTATATTATGCCATTTTGTAACATCCCAAAATTCTAAATTTTGGAATTTTATATTAAATAGATAGATTTGATTGTTGCTTGATTGTGATGAGTGAATTTGAGTGGAATTCGGAACTTTTTGAAAGTTGAATGAGAGGGAATAAAAGGGCTTTCCCAAACTTTCATTTTTTGCTTTTATGATTTCCGTGAATTCAAATTCTTTTCACCACAAAACCCTGGAGAGAAGATGACATGACTTCTTCCATTTATTTAAATGACAAGGGGTGTTGAAAATATTTGAATTTCATTTGAGAATATTTCCAATTCTGAAACTTTATGCAACTTAATGATTTTCACGAGCGAAGATAAAATGACTTCTTCAAAGCATATGAAATATGAGTTGGGAGTTTCAAAGGATCAAATTCAAAGTCCTTTTGGAATTATTTTTCAATTTGGAGTTATTTTGATTTTATTCAAATTATTTTTCTCCAAAAATAAAATACATGGAAAATAGGGTAACATGATTCCCTACATCAGAAAATTGGAGATAAATAAGTTTGAAATCATTTTGGTATTTTAAAAATGATTTTTATTTGGATCTTAGTAGGGCAGTGGCACTCTTTGAATTATTTGAATTTGTGTGGATTTTATTTGACGTTAGGAAAATGTTCAGGTTGTAGGAAATCTTTTTCTGAAAATTTTGATATATTATATGCCTATATAATATTTTGTTATTTTGTTTATTATTTTCGCTTGTCTGTGTTTAAAAAAAAGAAAAAAAATATCTTCTCCTTCGCCGACTGGGCCGGCCCAGCACCCAACTGGGCCAGGCCAAGCCCAGCCCAGCCGCGCCGTCCCCGACCTCAAGCAGGAGGCCGGATCCCGCACGCCACCGCCGCCGCCTCGGCGTCTGAGCCGTCCCCGCCGCGGACTCCTCGCCGCCTCTCCCCTTGACCCCTCCTCCACGCCACCTGTCGCCCCCTCCGCCTATTTAAGCCGCCGCCCGACCCCCGCCTCTCTCTCCGCTCCGCCGCGCCGCTCCTCGCTTTCCGCCGCCGCCGCAGCTCTAGTTCGCCGCCGCCGCCGCATACTGCTGCTGCTGTTGCCGCTGCCACCGCCGCTGCACGCACGACGCCGTTCCGCCTCGCCTCGCCGCTGCTGCCGCCCACCGCCGCACCCCGCCGCGAATGCCGGAGCTCGCCGGACCCGCCGGAGTCCGCAGCCTCGTCGGAGAGTTGCCGGTTTTCCGCCAAAGACCGCCGAACCGCCAAGGACCGGTATAAAAAAACCGAACCCTAGATTGGTTATTTTTGGGTTTCTCGGTTTTTCTTTAAAACGCGGTTTTTCTTTTTAGTCTAGTTATTTGACAAACGTTCGTTAGTTAGGGTTTGCACCGAACGGTTTTTCGTTCATTAGCGTTCGTTAGCGAATGTTCGTTTAGTAGCCTTTTCGTTTTATTTTATTTCTGTCAGGGACCCGTTTGTGATTAAAGTTTTTACAGATTCGTCCCTGTACTTCAAATGATCACTACTTTTTACTCGTTTGTCCAAATCCAACGAAACGAACGCCCACTTCTTTGTTATGATCCCCTCTATCCAGTAATCCAACTCAAAGATGTTTTTGAAAGTTTAAAATTTGATTTAGACCAGATTTTAATTCAAACTTCGTTTGATCGTAATTTGAGTTTCGTAGCTCCGTTTCAGTTGATTCTTTTTGCAAATGAAAGCTCTTGACCTAAATGTTCTGATAAGGCCAAATTCACATAATTTTTGTACTCTTAGAAATTGTATTATGTTGCAAGAGTTATTTGCTTGGTTTTGATGTTTTTCGAATCGTCTTCTTCGATCTTTCTGTTCTTTTGAGTGATTGCTTATGTGTGGTTACTATTGCTTGCTTACGATAGATTGACCAGAGTGTGACGAGTAGATCTATCAAGAGTGTTGAGTGTGAATCATCTTCATCAACATTGCAGGCAAGTTCACACTTTGATCATATCCCTTTCATACCCAGTTTTTTATGCATTAGATTCACCCTCAAACATTGCATGGTTAGGATTTGATAACATGTGGGTATGGGGAAGTAGTTGATGAGGTAGGAACCTATTGACTTGCATTCAACCCTTGGGAAGTACTACGTTATGCTTATATTGGTATGCTATGCTCGTAGACGTGGATTGGGTTTGAGTGAATTTCTGTGACAGATGTGAGGATGTTAATTAATGGTTCAACTTAAGGTGGTTACTTTAACACAGATTTGGGTGGATTGGTTGGGGCACCCTGGAGTACCCAGTGGTATGCCCGGGCACCTGGAGAACCCAGTGCTTGCCCAAGGGGATCCCGGAGGACCCGTGTGATCACCCTATGGAATGCCACCCAGACTCAATGGGGTCATAAGGTTATTCATGCTAGAAACTTCCATGTGCAGCCACAAGCTATTATCGGCTCTAGCATAGTTGAGTAGGTTACATGACCTCTTGAAGAGGTGGGCTAGCAGATGTAGGGGAAAGTAGGTGTAACTGTCCACCCGGAGTAAAGAGTTATTGTTTCTGAAAGACTGTGTCTCAGTCATCCGTTTCTCAAACACCATGTAGTGCGAGAAATCAAACGGAGGAGATCGAGTCTTGTGGGGAAAAGTGTGCAAACCTCTGCAGAGTGTACAAACTAATCATGGTTAGCCGTGTCCCCGGTTATGGACAATTTTGAGTCTCTGGTTCTTGGATTATCATGTTGATCCCAACACTCTATTTAAATTAATTTGATTGGGTTAATGATTATTATTTTGGGATTGAGTTGGAGGAACCTTCTCAATATTTATCAATCAACTTTTGTAGTTAAATAAAATATATTCCTTTGTAGTAGGGAAATATTGGCTTTTCGCAAAAACATTATAACCATAGAGCTTTTCCA
Source organism: Aegilops tauschii subsp. strangulata (assembly GCF_002575655.3). Taxonomy (NCBI): domain Eukaryota; kingdom Viridiplantae; phylum Streptophyta; class Magnoliopsida; order Poales; family Poaceae; genus Aegilops; species Aegilops tauschii. The sequence continues at coordinate 237,233,592 of NC_053036.3, forward strand.
CCAGCCAAATATGCATGTAGTGATAGCCTTTATTCATCATTATCCTATGGTGTGAATTTGCCAGTACATTCAATGTACTGACCCTTGTGGCTGCAACGTCTCATGTTGCAAGAATCTTACGACGAGTAACTGGTACGTTAGGGTTACGATTTCTACACTCAACTTTGCCGTTGGTGTTGATGGGAATCCACAACCTTTGTTACTTCCGCTATATGGATTGAAGTAATAGTATTTACGTTACTTTATACATGTGATTTACCTCTATTATAAATCCTCGAGTACTGTGTGTGTCAGCATACCGATCCAGGGATGACACTTAAGCACAGAGACTTGACCGTCTGAGGTCGGGTCGGTACAAGATGGTATCAGAGCACATGTTGACTGTAGGACGTGACCCCTAGAAAGTGGCAAGCCCATAGGAAAGATTTTCTCTACAACTTTCTTTTCAAAAAGATCTTTTACCTCTCCTCTCTTCTGAGTTTATTCAAATATTCCCTTTTAGTGAGACCATACCCCTTTTTACCACAAAGATTCGACTGATGAGACCACTCGAAGAAGTACAAGATACCGGACAACTAAGACGACCTCGGAATGAAGAGGATTTTACCATGCATTATGATAATGGAAACTACAACGGTTGAAGACTCCGAAGACTGGGAGAATTTGAAGGCTCTGAAGAATTCCCACATTTGTATGACCTAGGAAGGCAACCCTTATGGAATTTGGCAGACTATGGAAGTTGTCAATACCCGAGATCAAGGTGTATCGGAGAAAGACCGGAACATGGAGCATTAGAATTCCAAGTTTTGTCAAGAAAACCCTAATGGAGGAGATATCAGCTATGGAATGATAGCTCATGGTAATAACAAGAGCAGAAACACGGATATCCGTCATGTTATCGCCCTCTTATGCTATTGTCACCGTGCTGAGTTAAGCATGCAATTTTTCGAAAGGATTGGAGGGTAGAAGACTGATGAAGCATCTATGAGTAAGAGATGAAGTTTTAATCCTAGATGGTGTATCACCAGGATCTGGAGTATTACATGAAGAATTTTAATATGGGCCTTCAAGAAGTCGTATTTGACAAGGAAGCATTTTGTGAAAAACTTAGGACCCAGAAGCTGAAGTAGCCAAGCTAGAGGAGAAATACTTTGAGACATCAAAGATTCGTTAGGAACTGAAGGACATTAGGATCATGGTTCATGTCGAGGTTGATGAAACCCAGAAGTTTGGAACACAACTCCAGAAATATTAAAGGACGTCACGATAGACTTTGCGACAACAGAGATGATCTCGCAAAAGAACTTGAGAAGGTCAAGCACGATCAGAAGAAGCCATCAAAGACATGAAGAAGACTTGAAGAGTTTGGCGAATTTGAAGATTTATTGACCTTTAGAAGACCAAACCCCTGTTATATACCTACGTTAGATGCGACGTTTGTGAGCTGTCATTTGTTTGATGTTTTTCTGACAGCCACAATAAAAATCTGTCTTTTCAAAACTATTGTTCGTATTGTGTGCATCCCTCTCTCTCTCTCTCTCTCTTTCTCTCCCTCTCTCTTATCTCACCCCAAACCCATGGACCCATTAGAGGATGAATGGAGATGAGCTTGTATTTTCTGGACCGATAAGTCAATTGGAGACGGACCGATGGATTCAGAACATGGAGGATCACAAGGAGAATAACCCTATAGCCGAAAAGAATATGACCCAGCATGCTCTTCAGTGTTTTGAAGGAGGTGCTGCTACTTGGTGGAGGATGTACCAAACCATCAATGGATGGCAAGGAGTAACCACTTGGAAAGAATTTAAGTTGACTCTGCTAAAGTCTCGGTTTGTGTCCCAGAAGTTGAGCCCATATAGAAAGGATATGAGGAAACCTTGTGCATACAAGATTTGTGGAGAAATAGGACACAACCATAAAGAAAACAAGGACGAATACCCTCATAAGCGGAGGATTACCAAAGGAGTTAGCCGAGGATCTTAGGGAACTTCGGTTGGAGATTGTTCCCAAAGGTTTTGTTGCAGCAATGGAAGTTCAGTCTACATTGTTGGGAAAGATCTGTGAAGCTCAGAAGCATGACAAAGAGATTGCTGAGTTAAAAGAGAGGATGAGCAAATGAAAGGCCAAAGGTTTTCGTAAGGATGAGCACGACACCTTATGGTTCGAGGACCATGTATATGTGCCCAATAATGCAAAGATCAGGAAGTAAATACTTTAGGAGGCTCATGACTCACCATACTCGATTCACCCTGGAAACACCAAGATGTATTTGGATTTGAAGGAGCGTTTTTGGTGGACTGGTATGAAGAAGGATATTGCGGAGTATGTAGTCGTAGGTGATGTATGCCAGAGAGTAAAGGCAGAGCATCAGAAGCCAGCCGGATTACTACAGCCTATGCCGATACCCGAATGGAAGTGGGATAAGCTTGGCATTGATTTCATTACCGGATTTCCCAGAACCCGGTCGGGATATGATTCTATCTGGGTAGTAGTTGATTCACTTGACCAAAGTGGCTCACTTTATCCCCATGAAAACCACCTATACAAGTGCGAAGTTGGCCAAGATATATATGACCAGGATCGTATGTCTGCATGGAGTTCCGAGGACCATCGTATCAGATAGAGGGACACTGTTTACCTCAAAGTTTTGGCATCAGTTGCATCAGACTTTGGGTACCAGGCTAGAGTTTAGTACAGATTTTCATCCGCAGACAGATGGAAAGATCGAGAGAGTCAATCAGATTCTGGAGGACATGTTGAGAGCTTGTGCATTAGATTATGGATCCGGTTGAGATAATAGTTTGCCTTACGCGGAGTTCTCATACAACAACAGTTACCAAGCCAGTTTGAAGATGGCCCCTTTCGAAGCTTTGTATGGGAGAAGGTGCAGGACACCGTTGATGTGGGATGAAGTTGGAGATCCTCAGTTGTTTGGACCAGATTTGATCAAAGAGTCAGAAGAGAGGGTTAAGTTGATTCGAGATAGACTGAAGCTAGCTCAATCCAGGCAGAAGAGTTATGCAGACTCAAAATGCAAGGAGGTAGTCTATGAAATCGGAGACACAGCATATCTTCGTGTGCCACCTCTGCGAGGACTTAAACGATTTGGAGTTAGGGAAAAGTTAGCCCCGAGATTTTTAGGACCATACCGAGTTTTGGAGCATATGGGAGAAGTGGCCAACAAGTTGGAGTCACCCGAAGGACTGTCAGGAGTTCATGACGTGTTTCACGTTTCCCAGTTGAAGAGTGCCATGCAGAGATGGCCAATATTCCCATGGAAAGGATAATGATGTTCCACGAAGTGGAGTATAGATTTCATATGTATAAGTTTTATCTCGGTATGTGGGATATCCCACGAGGATGAAGAGATGAATTACTATTGGATATAAAGGAGGTATGATGTTGGAAATATGGATCAATGGAAATTCCATGATGAGTGTGAGTAATCATGTCGTAGTTTGGTGCCAATAGAAGGAAGGAAGACAGTACAATTGGATGGATTTAAGAATACTAGGAGGTTGGACGTTGGATTAAGGATCAGTTTCCCCGATGATGAGTTCAAGGTTTACAAGTGATGAGACGGGCCATAACCCACAGGCCCCAGGACCTGCCAAGAAGCAAGCACACTCTTGCTGAAGGAAAAACCCTGGAAGATGTTATGACTTTTATCGACAGACGATCTTATAGGAGTAATGCAAAACCTGAGAGTTGTGAAGGAATGATAGATTTTTGTTTGGCTTGCAGAATCCTTGGATTTATCCGAACATTGGTTCGTCGACAAGAGAAATTCTGCAATGCTTGTGAGGATGACCGAGTGTTAGAATGCGAGATTCACTAAACCATATACAGGGTAATGATTTGGGTGCGGGATGGATTGATCACCATACCGACTTACTCTTATTATCCGCTTTGCTATGTGGAATGGTAAATCTGAGTGACTTACCTATAGTAGAGAGACGACGATAAAAAAACCTTGTTTAAACCCTAGAATGGTATAAGTATTTTCCCCTGTACAAGGCAGTTGTTGCCAATCGTAGGACATACGGTAAGGTTCAACCCAGACCCGTTTTCTGTAGAAGAAGCCATAAATTGTTGACCCCCATGAGATATCGATAGTTGTTAAGTATTAGCGTCAGACCCGTCAGCTATGAAGACCCAGTCTCGGAAGAATCCTACCAAGATGAAAGGACAGAAGAATTAAGGAAAAGATTATGCCGCTACCAAAGAGCCAGAGAAGGAATTTTCCTGAAAATCTGAGAAGACCGACACTGTCAAGGATAAGGATGGAGTATATGAGTATTGATGGAACCGTAACCATGCTTTTAAGGGTGGTAGCACCCTAGACCCCCGGAGTCGATTGATGGATTTTTGAGGAGACCCCGAACCTAACCTATTTCTTTCTAGCCTCTCCGAATCTCGAGGACGAGATTCATTTTAAGGGTGGTAGGTTTGTAACATCCCAAAATTCTAAATTTTGGAATGTTATATTAAATAGATAGATTTGATTGTTGCTTGATTGTGATGAGTGAATTTGAGTGGAATTCAAAACTTTTTGAAAGATGAATGAGAGGGAATAAAAGGGATTTCCCAAACTTTCATTTTTTGCTTTTATGATTTCCGTGAATTCAAATTCTTTTCACCACAAAACCCTGGAGAAAAGATGACATGACTTCTTCCATTTATTTAAATGACAAGGGGTGTTGAAAATATTTGAATTTCATTTGAGAATATTTCCAATTCTGAAACTTTATGCAACTCAATGATTTTCACGAGCGAAGATAAAATGACTTCTTCAAAGCATATGAAATATGAGTTGGGAGTTTCAAAGGATCAAATTCAAAGTCCTTTTGGAATTATTTTTCAATTTGGAGTTATTTGGATTTTATTCAAATTATTTTTCTCCAAAAATAAAATACATGGAAAATAGGGTAACATGATTCCCTACATCAGAAAATTGGAGATAAATAAGTTTGAAATCATTTTGGTATTTTTAAAATGATTTTTATTTGGATTTTAGTAGGGCAGTAGCACTCTTTGAATTATTTGAATTTGTGTGGATTTTATTTGACGTTAGGAAAATGTTCAGGTTGTAGGAAATATTTTTCTGAAAATTTTGATATATTATATGCCTATATAATATTTTGTTATTTTGTTTATTATTTCCGCTTGTATGTGTTTAAAAAAAGAAAAAAAAAGATCCTCTCCTTCGCCGACTGGGCCGGCCCCGCACCCAACCGAGCCAGGCCAAGCCCCGCCCAGCCGCGCTGTCCCCGACCTCACGCAAGAGGCCGGATCCCGCACGCCACCGTCGCAGCCTCGGCGTCCGAGCCGTCCCCTCCGCGGACTCCTCCTCGCCGCCTCTCCCCTTGACCCCTCCTCCACGCCACCCGTCGCCCCCTCCGCCTATTTAAGCCGCCGCCCGACCCCCGCCTCTCTCTCTGCTCCGCCGCGCCGCTCCTCGCTTTCCGCCGCCGCCGCATACTGCTGCTGCTGTTGCCGCCGCCACCGCCGCTGCACGCGCGCTGCCGTTCCGCCTCGCCTCGCCGCTGCTGCCGCCCATCGCCGCACCCCGCCGCGAACGCCGGAGCTCGCCGGACCCGCCGGAGTCCGCAGCCTCGCCGATGAGTTGCCGATTTTCCGCCGAAGACCGCTGAACCGCCAAGGACCGGTATAAAATAACCGAACCCTAGATCGGTTATTTTCGGGTTTCTCGGTTTTTCTTTAAAACGCGGGTTTTCTTTTTAGTCTAGTTATTTGACGAACGTTCGTTAGTTAGGGTTTGCACCGAACGGTTTTTCGTTCGTTAGCGTTCGTTAGCGAACGTTCGTTTAGTAGCCTTTTCATTTTATTTTATTTCTACCAGGGACCCGTTTGTGATTAAAGTTTTTACAGATTAGTCCCTGTACTTCAAACGATCACTACTTTTTACTCGTTTGTCCAAATCCAATGAAACCAACGCCCACTTCTTCGTTATGATCCCCTCTATCTAGTAATCCAACTCAAACATGTTTTTGAAAGTTTAAAATTTGATTTAGACCAGATTTTAATTCAAACTTCGTTTGATCGTAATTTGAGTTTCGTAGCTCCGTTTCAGTTGATTCTTTCTGCATATTAAAGCTCTTGACCTAAACGTTCTGATAAGGCCAAATTCACATAATTTGGTACTGTTAGAAATTGTCTTATGTTGCAAGAGTTATTTGCTTGGTTTTGATGTTTTTCGAATAGTCTTCTTCGATCTTTCTGATCTTTTGAGTGATTGCTTATGTGTGGTTACTATTGCTTGCTTACAATAGATTGAACGGAGTGTGACGAGTAGATCTATCAAGAGTGTTGAGTGCGAATCATCTTCATCAACATTGCAGGCAAGTTCACACTTTGATCATATCCCTTTCATACCCAGTTTTTTATGCATTAGATTCACCCTCAAACATTCATGGTTAGGATTTGATAACATGTGGGTATGGGGAAGTAGTTGATGAGGTAGGAACCTATTGACTTGCATTCAACCCTTGGGAGGTACTACGTTATGCTTATATTGCTATGCTATGCTCGTAGACGTGGATTGGGTTTGAGTGAATTTCCATGACAGATGTGAGGATGTTAATTAATGGTTCAACTTAAGGTGGTTACTTTAACACACATCTGGGTGGATTGGTTGGGGCACCCTGGAGTACCCAGTGGTATGCCCGGGCACCTGGAGAACCCAGTGCTTGCCCAAGGGGATCCCGGAGGACCCGTGTGATCACCCTATGAATGCCACCCAGGCTCAAAGGGATCATAAGGTTATTCATGCTAGAAACTTCTGTGTGCAGCCACAAGCTATTATGGGCTCTAGCATAGTTGAGTAGGTTACATGACCTCTTGAAGAGGTGGGCTAGAGTAAAGATTTATTGTTTCTGAAAGACTGTGTCTCGGTCATCCGTTTCTCAAACACCATGTAGTGCGAGAAATCAAACGGAGGAGATCGAGTCTTGTGGGGAAAAGTGCGCAAACCTCTGCAGAGTGTACAAACTAATCATGGTTAGCCGTGTCCCTGGTTATGGACAATTTTGAGTCTCTGGTTCTTGGATTATCATGTTGATCCCAACACTCTATTTAAATTAATTTGATTAGGTTAATGATTATTATTTTGGGATTGAGTTGGAGGAACCTTCTCAATATTTATCAATCAGCTTTTGTAGTTAAATAAAATATATTCTTTTGCAGTTGGGAAAAATTAGCTTTTCGCAAAAACATTATAACCAGAGAGCTTTTCCACCAGCCAAATATGCATGTAGTGATAGCCTTTATTCATCATTATCCTATGGTGTGATTTGCCAGTACATTCAATATACAGACCCTTGTGGCTGCAACGTCTCATGTTGCAGGAATCTTACGACGAGTAAGTAATACGTTAGGGTTACGATTTCTACACTCAACTTTACCGTTGGTGTTGATGGGAATCCACAACCTTTGTTACTTCCGCTATATGGATTGAGGTAATAGTATTTACGTTACTTTATACATGTGATTTACCTCTGTTATAAATCCTCGAGTACTGTGTGTGTTAGCATACCGATGCAGGGATGACACTTAAGCACAGAGACTTGACCGTCTGAGGTCGGGATATGATTCTATCTGGGTAGTAGTTGATTCGCTTAACCAAAGTGGCTCACTTTATCCCCGTGAAAACCACCTATACAAGTGCGAAGTTGGCCAAGATATATATGACCAGGATCGTATGTCTGCATGGAGTTCCGAGGACCATCGTATCAGATAGAGGAACACTGTTTACCTCAAAGTTTTGGCATTAGTTGCATCAGACTTTGGGTACCAGGCTAGAGTTTAGTATAGCTTTTCATCCGCGGACAGATGGACATATCGAGAGAGTCAATCAGATTCTGGAGGACATGTTGAGAGCTTGTGCATTAGATTATGGATCCGGTTGGGATAATAATTTGCCTTACGCGGAGTTCTCATACAACAACAGTTACCAAGCCAGTTTGAAGATGGCCCCTTTCGAAGCTTTGTATGGGAGACGGTGCAGGACACCGTTGATGTGGGATGAAGTTGGAGATCCTCAGTTGTTTGGACCAGATTTGATCAAAGAGTCAGAAGAGAGGGTTAAGTTGATTCGAGATAGACTGAAGGTAGCTCAATCCAGGCAGAAGAGTTATGCAGACTCAAAATGCAAGGAGGTAGTCTATGAAATCGGAGACAGGGTATATCTTCGTGTGCCACCTCTGCGAGGAGTTAAACGATTTGGAGTTAAGGAAAAGTTAGCCCCGAGTTTTGTAGGACCATACCGAGTTTTGGAGCGTATGGGAAAAGTGGCCAACAAGTTGGAGTCACCCGAAGGACTGTCAGGAGTTCATGACGTGTTTCATGTTTCCCAGTTGAAAAGTGCCATGCAGAGATGGCCAATATTCCCCTGGAAAGGATAATGATGTTCCACGAAGTGGAGTATGGATTTCATAAGTATAAGTTTTATCTCGGTATGTGGGATATCCCACGAGGATGAAGAGATGAATTACTATTGGATATAAAGGTGGTATGATGTTGGAAATATGGATCAATGGAAATTCCATGATAAGTCTGAGTAATCATGTCCTAGTTTGGTGCCAATAGAAGGAAGGAAGACAGTACAATTGGATGGATTTAAGAATACTAGGAAGTTTGACGTTGGATTAAGGATCAGTTTCCCCGATGATGAGTTCAAGGTTTACAAGTGATGAGATGGGCCATAACCCACATGCCCAGGACCTGCCAAGAAGCAAGCACACTCTTGCTGAAGGAAAAACCCTGGAAGAAGTTATGACTTTTATCGACAGACGATCTTATAGGAGTAACGCAAAACCTGAGAGTTGTGAAGGAACGATAGATTTTTGTTTGGCTTGCATAATCCATGGATTTATCCGAACATTGGTTCGTCGACAAGAGAAATTCTGCAATGCTTGTGAGGATGACCGAGTGTTAGAATGCGAGATTCACTAAACCATATACAGGGTAATGATTTGGGTGCGGGATGGATTGATCACCATACCGACTTACCCTTATTATTCGCCTTGCTATGTGGGATGGTAAATCTGAGTGACTTACCTATAGTAGAGAGACGACGATAAAAAAACCTTGTTTAAACCCTAGAATGGTATAAGTATTTTCCTCTGTACAAGGCAGTTGTTTCCAGTCGTAGGACATACGGTGAGGTTCAACCCAGACCCGTTTTCTGTAGAAGAAACCATAAATTGTTAACCCCCATGAGATCGATAGTTGTTTAGTATTGGTGTCAGACCCGTCAGCTATGAAGACCCAGTCTCGGAAGAATCCTACCAAGATGAAAGGACAGAAGAATTAAGGAAAAGGTTATGCCGCTACCGAAAGGGCCAGAGAAGGAATTTTCCTGAAAATCTGAGAAGACCGACACTATCAAGGATAAGGATGGAGTATATGAGTATTGATGGAAAGTAGGTGTAACTGTCCACCCGGAGTAAAGAGTTATTGTTTCTGAAAGACTGTGTCTCGGTCATCCGTTTCTCAAACACCATGTAGTGCGAGAAATCAAATGGAGGAGATCGAGTCTTGTGGGGAAAAGTGCGCAAACCTCTGCAGAGTGTACAAACTAATCATGGTTAGCCATGTCCCCGGTTATGGACAATTTTGAGTCTTTGGTTCTTGGATTATCATGTTGTTCCCAACACTCTATTTAAATTAATTTGATTGGGTTAATGATTATTATTTGGGGATTGAGTTGGAGGAACCTTCTCAATATTTATCAATCAACTTTTGTAGTTAAATAAAATATATTCCTTTGCAGTAGGGAAAAATTGGCTTTCACAAAAACATTATAACCATAGAGCTTTTCCACCAGCCAAATATGCATGTAGTGATAGCCTTTATTCATCATTATCCTATGGTGTGAATTTGCCAGTACATTCAATGTACTGACCCTTGTGGCTGCAACGTCTCATGTTGCGGGAATCTTACGACGAGTAAGTGATACGTTAGGGTTACGATTTCTACACTCAACTTTGCCGTTGGTGTTGATGGGAATCCACAACCTTTGTTACTTCCGCTATATGGATTGACGTAATAGTATTTACGTTACTTTATACATGTGATTTACCTCTGTTATAAATCCTCGAGTACTGTGTGTGTCAGCATACCGATCCAGGGATGACACTTAAGCACAGAGACTTGACCGTCTGAGGTCGGGTCGCTACACATTTTTGATATAACTTAGAGCTAACTTCATTTTGGAGAAGAAGAAGAAAACTAGAAGAAGAAGCTAGGCTAAATAAGAAGAAAAATGCCATTTTTGAGCTTACCTAGCTAATTATGCCATTTTTGACCTAACTAAGCATATTATGAGATATGAAGAAGAAGAAGAACACTAGAAGAAGAAGAAGAAGAAGACTAGAAGAAGAACTTCTTCTTCTTCTTTTTCTTCTTCTTCTTTTCTTCATATTCCTTCTTTTCTTCCTCTCCCTGGATTTTCTTCAACTTATTATGTCATTTGTGGACTAACTAGGCTAAATAAGGAGAAGGATAAGAAGGAGAAGGAGAAGAAGGAGAAGGAGAAGGAGAAGAAGAAGATCTTCTTCTTCTTCTAGTCTTCTTCTTCTAGAAGAAGGAGAAGAAGAAGAAGAAGAAGAAGAAGAAGAAGAAGAAGAAGAAGAAGAAGAAGAAGAAGAAGAAGAAGAAGAAGAAGAAGAAGAAGAAGAAGAAGAAGAAGAAGAAGAAGAAGAAGAAGAAGAAGAAGAAGAAGAAGAAGAAGAAGAAGAAGAAGAAGAAAGAAGGAATAAGAAGAAGAAGAAGAAGAAGAAGAAGAAGAAGGAGAAGAAGAAGAAGAAGAAGACTAGAAGAAGAAGATCTTCTTGTTCTTCTAGACTTCTTCTCCTCCTCCTTCTTCTTCTTCTTCTTCTTCTTTTCTTCCTATTCCTTCTTTCCTTCCTCTTCCTTGATTTTCTTCATCTTATTATGTCATTTGTGGACTAAATAGGCTAAATTATGTCATAAATGGACTAAACACGCTAAATAAGAAGAAAAATACCGTTATCACGGAGGTGTAAGAATGGTCGGGGCTGCGCCAGTGCCAGACGGAGGTGAAGGACCGGTCGGGGTTCCGGCATTGGCAGAAGGAGTGGTCAATGCTTGTCGGGAGCCATGCAACACCAAATATCATTTCCAATAAGTCATTTTATAGAGCTATCTAAGGTTATTATGTCATTTTAGAGATAAATATGTCATAAATGAACTATCCAAGGTAGTTATGCCATTTTTTAACTAACTAAGCATATTAATTAAGTCATTTTAAGAGCTATCTAAGGTTATTATGTCATTTTAGAGCTAAATATGTCATAAATGAACTATCCAAGGTAGTTATGCCATTTTTTAACTAACTAAGCATATTAATTAAGTCATTTTATAGAGCTATCTAAGGTTATTATGTCATTTTAGAGCTAAATATGTCATAAATGAACTATCCAAGGTAGTTATGCCATTTTTTAACTAACTAAGCATATTAATTAAGTCATTTTGGAAGGGATAAATGCTAGCATGAAGAATGAATTGCATGAATCATGTAGCAAACCACATACCCAGTTATCCCCGTACTCAAACAGGTTGGAGCTCCCTTGATGGTGTGGCACACCTTCCATTTGGTCGCGCTTATCCTTGGCCCTTTGGTGTTTGACTTTCCATTGGGGAGAGCGCCACGCATCCACCAACGCCTCCCAACATTCCATCTTATCCACACACCGTCTCGGGGGCACCTAAGTGAGTCAAGAGAAATTTCAGCGCTACGCCTACGAATCAAATCAAGAAAACTAAGTTCAAGGCCTTAAGAATAGGTAATTACCTGCATGTACTTCTCCTTACTCAGAAACTTGCCACGACACTTCTTCTTGCCCCTCCTAATACCCTTCGAGGCGTAGTAGTCTCGAACAGCCTGCACCCGAGCCTCGTGCCTTAAGTTCTGAAGTAGGCGCTTGCACTCGGTTTCGACAACCATACACGCGGCCTCTTGCTCTCCCTCTTGAACCCTGTAGAAGGTCTGCAATCAAACAAGACAACACTGATTAGTACAATCACTAGGTAGTGTTGATTTTTAATTCCGTAAAGGAGAAATTACCCAAAACCGAGGGAACACAATGTCAGCCACCGTCTTGCACAAGACACCGTCGACCCTCTCCTCCGGCGGGGCCGGGGCAACCGAGTATAGCTCCCAGGTCAGTGCTAGATGTGGAGCCTGACCCTCACCGGGCAACGTGACCCACCCAGGGAAGTGCTGCCGGCAAAGCACACCAAGGACCTGGTTGGGCCTGCGGACACCACGGGGGCGTACCCAGCCCCTGCAGTATGACAAGGCCAACGCATTAGATATTAATTTGAAGGAACATGAAGGCAAAAGGTTAAAAATAGTAAATGCACTTACTTCAACCCTTTAGACGCAATCAACCACCTCTGGTCGGGGGTCGTCGGCACGGGCGGGAGCTTTGTACAGCCACGCTTGTAGACCTTCTTTCCCTTCTCAACCAGCTCGTCGTCACTATAGCTATCATCTAAAAAGGTGTCCTCGCTACCATCCTCCGGGCCACTAGCCTCCGAAGTCTCGTGGGACGAAGACCCCGTGACCGGAGTCTTCTGGGACGAAGACTCTGGGACCGAACTCACGTGGGGCGAAGGATCGACGACCCGAGTCTGGTGGGGCGAAGGATCAGCGACCGGAGGCTCATGGACCGGAGTCCGAGACAGGTCCACGTCAGACGGAGCAGTCCTGTGGTCGGGTGAATCAGCTGAGGGTGGCGGCAAGGAAGGCGTAACAGCCTTCCTACCTCTCCCGCTGCCACGTCCACCTCTACCAGCCTTCTTCGTCCTCCCCCGACCTCTCCCAGCCGAAGAAGAAGCGCCCGCCATAGTTGTCTGCATACTGTCTAGCAGCGCTCTCCGGAGGGGCTGGGCTGGAATAATGGAACCACCCCTCCCAGTAGTGCTCGCAGGAGGATCGGGGCGCTCTGGACCCTTGCCCAGCATCCTGTCAACACCTGCAATGACAAAAAGTAAACGAAATTAGTACAACATAAAAAATGTGGATACCTGACATGAACATAATAATATGTATATAATTTAAGTGTATCATAATCATGAACATAATAAAAATACACCCGATCAACACAAATATATAGGGGTCGAGGTGTGGTGTCAGGGTGTCGGGGTGTCGGGGTCGGGGTGTCGTGTCGGGGTCGGGGTGTCAGGGTGTCAGGGTATCAGGGTCGGGGTCGGGGTGTGGGTCGGGGTGTGGTGTTAGGGTGTCGGGGTCGGGGGTAAGGGTGGGTGTGGTATCAGGGTGTTGGTGGTCGGGGTGTCAGGTGTCGGGGTGTCGGTGGTTGGGGTGTGGTGTCAGGGTGTCGGGGTGTCAGGGTCGGGGTGTCGTGCCGGGGTGTCGTGTCGGGGTCGGGGTGTCAGGGTGTCGGGATCGGGGTCGGGGTGTGGGTCGGGGTGTGGTGTCAGGGTGTCGGTTGGTCGGGGTCGGGGTCGGGGTCGGGGTGTGGTGTCAGGGTGTCGGGGGTCGGGGGTCGGGTTCGGGGTGTCGTGCCGAGGTGTCGGGGGTCGGGTTGGGGTCTCTTTTTTCCTTTTCTTCTTCTCTTCTTCTTCTTCTCCTCCTCTCCTCTTTCTTCTTCTTCTTCTTCTCCTCCTCTCCTCTTTCTTCTTCTTCTTCTTCTCCTCCTCTCCTCTTTCTTCTTCTTCTTCTTCTTCTTCTTCTTCTTTCTTATCCTCCTCCTCCTCCTCCTCTTCTTCTTCTTCTTCTTCTTCTCCTTTTTCCTCTTCTTCTTCTTTTCTTCTTTCTTCTTCTCCCTCCTGTTCCTCCCTCCTCCTTCTACTTCTTCTAAACTAAAACTAAAACTAATCTAAAATAAACTAAAACTAAAACTAATCTAAATTAAACTAATCTAAAATAAACTAAACTAAACTAAAACTAAAACTATAACTAAAACAGAAACTAAACTAAAAGAAACAAAAAGAAACTAATTAAACAAAAAAGGGGGAGGAGCTCACCTGGTGGAGGGGGAGGCCGGACGGCTGCGGCGGCTGCTGGAGGAGGCGGCGACCCGGTGGAGGGGGAGGCCGGACGGCCGCGGCGGGATGGGGCAGGGACGGCGACAGGGCGGGGACGGCCGTGGCGTGGCTGGCCGACGTGGAAGAGGCGGCGGGGCCACGGTGGAGGTCGGGGAGGGGTGCGAGGTGGCGGGGCGGCCGGCTACGCCGGACGGGGTCGGCAGCGGCGGCGCGGGCCGGTGTGGGTGGGGGATGGCGACGGAGGGGCGGGGGGGCGGGGCGACGTGGAAGGGGCGGCGGGGGTGCGGTGGAGGTCGGGGGCGCAGGGGAGGGGTGCGGGGCGGCGGGCGGCCGGCTACGGCAGACGGGGCGGCGGCGGCGGCGCGGGTGTAGGTGGGGAGGAAATGAGAGAGTGGAGAGAAGAGACAGAGGACGGGGGCGGGACGGCCGTTAACGTACCCGCCTCTTTGCCGTCAGCCAACGGTCGGCAAAGAGGTGGGGCCGGTGGGCTTGAGTTGGTTAAACAATACCTGGACCCACCCACCTCTTTGCCGTCTGCTAGCGGACGGCAAAGATTCTTTGTCGTCAGCCAGTGGACGGCAAAGAACTGGCTGATGGCAAAGACCTTGTTTGCCATCAGCCATATCTTTGCCGTTCGTTTTCGTGTGGCTGACGGCAAAGACCTTCTTTACTGTCAGCAAGCGGACGGCAAAGAGTTGGCAGACGGCAAATAAGCTAATTCCAGTAGTGTAATGATGTCTAGATATACATAGAAGAGCAGCGGCAGCAACAGCAATAACACAGCCCTGTTTGGATACTCAACTTAGCTAGAGGTTAGAGTTAGTTTCTAGCTCATTACTAACCCTGAACTAACTCCATCCAAAGAGTTGTTTGGATGGCAAGGTTAGATTGACAATAAATGCACTAGGAGAACTAGCTACAATTATCACCTCTTGGGTTGGATAGTTTTTTTGGGTGGGTTATAGATGCAACTAGCTCAAACTAGCCCTCATGTTTAGATATACTTTAGGGCTATTTGAGCCTGAACTAGCTCAAACTAACTGTAACCCATGGATACAGCAGCAGTTAATCAGCCGATAATTTGTAAGAATGAACTAAACTCCTTCCGGCCCATAATATAATATGTTAATTCATCTAATATGTGAGTATATTGGATGTTATAAGATACTCCCTCCGTTCCTAAATATTTTTCTTTTTAGATATTTCAAATGGACTACCACATACGGATGTATATAGACATATTATAAAAGAGTGTTGTACTACATCATTGTGCAATTGTTGTTTAGCTTCTAATATTAACTTGGTACTTTTAGGTACATATGCCATTGGTAAAGATGCGCGTTTCGACCCTTTCTGCGTATGGGGCAATGAGATATCGATGAACCAGCATCAAGTGAGGAAGCTGATAAAGATTGTTAGTAAAATGGGTCCAAAGATGGCAATTAAACTATTTGTTTACACTTTATCCAAGACAATAGCGAACTGCAGGATGGTAAGTAAGAAATCTGCAGCCTTCTTTTTACTGCCCATAATGAGTTGTGTTAGATGACAATGTCTGAATCTTTTTCCTTTGCAGTGGTTGCCAAAGCAGTTTACTCAAGATTACCTCTCAAACTACATGATTGGTGGGCATGCAAAGGATAAAGTATTTCTACCAGAACACGATGATTATCTAGATGTTTTCATGAAGACCGTGAAGAATGGGCGGTCGGCCATCACAAGGGGTTGGACTAGAGTCGTGCGTGCCTTCTACATGGAGGAGGGCACAATATGGGCATTCCGCTTCACCTTTTTCAGCAACCAGAATATATTTCGCCTCTTTCTTTACCGTCTTTAATAGTACAAGTACACAACTGTGGTTCATCATTCTTTATTTGGTTCTTATGTAATTCTTGAACATATGTACCTATGAATCGAATAATGCATTGGTTGTTTGAACCTGATGGATATGAATAAAGCTGTAGCATACATTCAAATTCAAATTCAAATCCAAATCCGGTACAATTTGGAAAAGCAGCAATTAAATTACGGTGAAATTACGCTCTCCAGGTTGTTACGGCACACACGGTTGGTAAAACACAAATGTTTGCGATATGCACCATAATCCGGGATGGTTCACAGAGAGGAAACGTGTGCAAGCATGCACACAGTTGCCGTTTGCAAAGCGTGTGCGATGTCAGACAATATCACGAACGGTGCGGGCAAACTAAACGTTTGTGTTAGTTGCCTTATGTACACGATTCGCAACCATGAACTGTTTCTGATGAAGTATGCATCGTAAACGTTGTACCACAGAATAGTGTGTGCGATAGTTGTCGTGTACGACGATGTTACGACGGTCCGACGTTTCGTAATCCTGTCCGACACTCGTACAACAATTAGCTAATCTTCTTAACGGTGAACCGTTTGTGATGGGCCGCGCATCATACACGTTCTATTATAGTGAACCGTTTGTGATGGGCCGCGCATCGTAAACGTAGCGCCACAGAATACCGACTGCGATGGCAATGCAAGCAGAAACGAGTAGGAGTACTGTAGGGGCCCTATCCCCGACGATTTCTGGGTCGTGTGGGAAGGACCCCCCCCCCCTATCGCCCATACTCACTTGGCGACGGTTCCAAATGTCGTTGCGGAAAGGGGTTAAAAACCGTTTGTTTAGGACCGACGCGCACCAGTGATTGTTTGCTAGGATTATTGCTTATGTGAATACAATGTTTGACTATATAGATTCTCTCGGAGTGACAAATAGTTTATCAAAGATTCCAAGAGCGTTATTATCTTCATCAACTTACCAGGCAAGTTCACTTTGACCATGTTATCCATACCTATGTTTTTATTGCATTTAGGGTCACCAGTCATAATCCCTCCAGTAGATATATTGACTTCTTGTAGTTGAGTAGAATGCATGAGGTAGGAACCAACACCCCTGTTACCAAGACCCGGGAACATTGTTTATATTATGCTACGCTATCGTAGACGGGGATTGGTATGAGTGTTCGTGAGTGGTGTGAGAAGGAGGACTCTACGTCGATGACGACAACTTCAAGATGGCATCTACAAGGCCTGCATCTACAAGACCTTAAGACTTCAAGACTCAAGACAAGAATTCAATATACCTCTGGGTGGAGAATGGTTAAGAAGGGTATATGGTGCGCCCAGTACTCAGTGATTCTGGAGAATCGCCATGATATCATGCGGAAAGCTCCACCCAGGCTCTAAGAGACGGAATAATACTTCATGCCCGGAAGCTTACATGTGCAACCGCAAGTCACTATGGGCTCTGGCTTGGTTGACCCTAGTGGTGACTCTGGCTGGGACGGTGCCAGCAGATGTAGAGCTACGGTAGGATTGGATGGGCACCGGACAGTGGTCAGAGGAACTCTTCGGAAGACCATGTTGCGATCGTCCTGCTCTCAAACGATCTGAAGTGTGAGGACGAAAAGGGAGGGATCGAATCTTGCGGGTAAGGTGTACAAACCTCTGCAGAGGGTTAAAACCTAATCAATTAGCCGTGTCCCCGGTTACGGACAAATTGAGCCTCTAGACTTGGATCTATCTCGAAACTCTCAATACCAGACTGATAACATAATTGTTGGCAACTTATGATGATTTGGGCTGTGAGACATCGGTTGGCGGAACCATGTCATAGTAGAGAACTCTGTAGTACATACTCCTGATATTACTTTGATGTAGGAAAAATAAAACCAGCTTTTACGCAAACAAAACTCAGACCCAGAGCCACAAAGCCATACTGCATATAGTATAGTTTTATCATCTGTTTTTCTTACAGTGATCTTGCCGGTACATTCAATGTACTGACCTACACGGCTGCAATGTATCATGTTGCAGGATTTCTACAACGAGTAAGAGTATGGTATAGGGTTACGGTCTACACACAACTTGTCGATGGCGTTGATGGGACTCCACACCTGTATGATTGTTTTCGCTGAGACTTATGAGGTATATATTAGTTTTATGTTATTTATACATGTGATTGCACTTTGATATATACATTGATGTACTGTGTGTGCCAACATACTGATCCAGGGATGGCACAGATACACAAAGGCTTGACCGTTTGAGGTCGGGTCGCTACACTACAAAATAAACCACCGCCGTTCTCTAAAAAGATATAAGTGAAGCACTAGAGCAACTACCTAGGTCAAAAGATATAAGTGAAGCACATAGAGTATTCTAATAAATTCACAATTAATGTGTGTCCCTCTCAAAAGGTTTGTACAGCAAGGATGATTGTGGCAAACTAAAAAGCAAAGACTCATATAATACAAGACACTCCAAGCAAAACACATATCATGTGGTGAATAAAAATATAGCCTCAAGTAATTTTACCGATGGACTGAAGACAAAAGAGGGGATGCCATCCGGGGCATCCCCAAGCTTAGATGCTTGGTTGTCCTTAAATATTACCGTGGGGTGGCTTGGGTATCCCCAAGCTTAGGCTCTTGCCACTCCTTATTCCGTAGTCCATCAAAACTTCACCCAAAACTTGAAACTTCACAACACAAAACTCAACAGAAAACCCGTGAGATCTGTTAGTGAAACAAAGCAAATAACCACTTTTAGGTACTGTTGTAAACTCATTACCATTTATATCGGTGTTATATCTACTTTATTCTAACTTACCCATGGTTCACACCCCACGATACTACCCATAGATTCATCAAAATAAGCAAACAACACAATGAAAACAGAATATGTCAAGTTTGTAGTAATCTGGACTTTAGCCAAACTTCTGTACTTGCAAAAATTCTGAAAAATTAGGAAAACATGGGAAATTTATATATAAATAAGCTGGAAAAAATTCAGAATTTTTTGTCACTCCAGCAGATCAGATCAATTCTGTTACTGGGCGCAAAAGTTTTTGTTTTCTCACAGAATCAAATCAACAATTTTCCAAACCATCCCAAAGATCTTACTTGGCACAAACACGAATAAAAAGACTAAAACACAATCATAAGAGAAGTATAATTGTATATTTATTGAAAAACAAAAGCAAAAATATAATAATAAAATTGGGTTGCCTCCCAACAAGCGCTATTGGTTTATGCCCCTAGGTAGGCATAATGCATAGATCTAGGCATTGTCATCTTTGGTACAATCCATAAGTAGCCCTCATAATAGATTCATATGGAAACTTAATTTTATTTCTTGAAAGTGTTCCATGCCCTTCCTTAATGGAAATTGAAATCTAATGTTTCCTACTTTCATATCAAAAATTGCACCAATCATTCTAAGGAAAGGTCTACCAAGAATAATAGGGCATGTAGGATTGCAATCTATATAAACCACAATAAAATCTACGGGCACATAATTCCTATTGGCAACAAGAAGAACATCGTTAATTCTTCCCATAGGTTTCTTAATAGTGGAATCCGCTAAGTGCAAATCTAAGGAACAAACATCAAGTTTATGGAAACCGAGCACATCACATAAAGTTTTTGAAATAGTGGAAACGCTAGCACCCAAATCACACAAAGCATTGCACTCATAATATTTAATCTTAATCTTAATAGTAGGTACCCATTCATCATAAATCTTTCAAGGGATTGAAACTTCCAACTCAAGTTTTTTTCAAAAGATTTCATTATAGCATCAATGATATGTTTAGTAAAAGCCTTATTTTAATTCAAGTATGAGGTGAATTAAGCATGGATTGCAACATGGAAATACAATCCATCAAAGAACAATTATCATAAATAAATTCCTTGAAATCCAAAAGAGTGGGCTCATCACTAGTTAAAGTTTTGACCTTGCCAATCCCACTTTTATTAAATTTTCCATTGAGATCTTCACCCTCCAAATTATTGGGAAGCCTTCTAGCTAAAGTTGACTCATATCGAGTCCCTTCTTTATCAAGTTTTATATTAGAAAATAAAGATTCAATAGGAGTTACACCAATCACTTTAAGATCATCATCATGATTATCGCGAAAACTAGAAGAACCACTACTACAGGATGCTGCTAACGCGGCACCACAATTAGAGACCCTTCGACGAAATTGTGTGCGGTGCATTAATCGCAAATGGTGATGTAATAAAACTATCAAAAAATATACAAAATGTTTGCGAGCGATGCGTGGCATACAGTTCACTCGAATGATCTGTTTGTGATGAGCTTAACAACAGAAACGGGATGCCGGATGAAGGTGTTTGCGATATTCGGCATGCAGTTCACCCCAATGAACTGTTTGTAATGAGCAAAGACAACAGAAACGGTCAGCCAGATCAAGGTGTATGCGATATACGTCATACAGTTCACTCGGATGAATGGTTTTCGATTGGGCAACACAATAGAAACGGTCAGCCAGATCAAGGTGTGTGCGATAGAGGGCATACAGTTCATTCCGATGAACTATTTGCGTCCAGCCAAGAGAACAGAAATGGTTCAACTTAACTAGACTAGTAAGCGTGCACGTGCAAATGCACGTCTCGACTAATATACAAGTATATGTCAGAATAACATGCATATAAAGATAGTTTGGTTGCACCAGAAAATATTTGCGGGCGATTCGTAGGCCGAGTCCCTTTTTCCTTTTCATATTTGCGGGCGATTCGTAGGCTGAGTTTTTTTGCGGATTCGTAGGCTGAGTTGATATTTCGCCCCAGACTTCTTTTTTCAAAGACCAAGCAAAATATGACCAACAAAAAATACAAATGAGTAAATATAGTGGCAAAATAAAAATCTTAAAGACCAAGCAAAATATGACTAAGTTTCAAGCTCCTCGCGGTAACCAACACTACACTGAAGAAGCACCCTTCAGCACCTAGGCTTGATCTAAGAGGACCCTTCCGCGCCTGCCTAGCCCGGCCAATAATTTTCATCATCTTTGGCTCTACCATATTTGTTTATTTGCTTTAGGTTCTTCAGCCAGTTCGACGCGCTCGCGTAATTTCTCGCTGACCTTTATTTAATGTTCCCATCGAATCAGCACCAACCTCCCCAATAGAGGGGTCTCGACGCACGCACTTCCTAACATCTGAGACAAACATAATTAGATTTAGTGGGACATAACAGAACAATGCACTTGCAAAAAAAGTATGTACATGAAGAGTTACCGTCTAAATCACAGCGCGTCGGACCATCAGAGGGTGCCGGGAAGTGTTCGAACGTGATTGTGGATGCGTCCGTCCCAAGAAGGGACCCTAATATACATTCATAGATACTTAATATGATGGTAAGAAACATCAGATGCTAATAAAATCAAAGTAATAAACTTACTCGATGTATGATCAACCTCCATGTCGGAGGCCTGAAGAACAACATTGTTGAACTCTGCTTGCTAGAGATCTTCCTCGTATAGCTTAAGTGTGTTTCCAAAAACTCTGAGAAAAATTATATTGCGATTGCCCGCAACTATTGCTACTTCTCTCATGCCATCTGCAGCATAGCAATCTGTCTCAAGAGCACCAACATACATGACCACTCCCGAAACATCTAAAAAATGTAAGTCAGTTTGATGTTGATCGTTAGCTAAAGATAATTTTTAGAGCAAGAGTGCAAATTAAATTAGAAATACTACTGGTGAGCGAGCCATGCTCCATATCAAGAACATCCATCTGCATTAATAGTGTACACTTTTTTTAGTGGGTTGATAGGAATCATGATCTATAGTATAGCTCAATGATTGTACTTTGAGTGACCAAATGATCAAAATTCCATAATAGGATCTCGTGCGACATTACCTCTGAATCGTAGGCAAAGGTTTCTTCGTGGTTATAAGGGTAGTAGATAAACTCGCATTGCAGGTTCGCCATTTTATAGACAAAGGTGGCTGGCTACAATCCTTCGTCGACGGACTCGCGCAGTAATTTTAGACTGTGGACTCGGACAAGAAGTTTTGGACCATGCATGCATAGCTTCAACTAATTTTGGAGTGTGGACTGGGGCAGGAAGTTTTGGACCATGCATGCATAGCTTTAACGTCCGAGAAAGTTTTGGACCATGCATGCATAGCTTTAACGTCCGAGAAGTGAGCCCTTTCTTAGGGGTCCAAGAAATTAGCTGTCCATTTCAACCGTACAACGTCCACAAGGGCAGATATATTATAATCAACCATGAAGGAACAAGTGGTATAGCTGCACTTGGTAACATACTTTCTGGATAACATCATTTTTTGGTCAAATATTGCACCTGAAAATGTACTTTAAAGTTATTTTTATATCTGTGAGGAAAAATTTCTGAACTTACACATTCATAAGTATATTCGTGTTGATCTTACAAAGAAAAAAATTGAATATTCGTGAACACTTGGTCACAATTTCACCAAAAATGTGGCTGGAAAAGAAAATTGAGGGTATTTTTAATTCCTTCAGGCAAAAATGTATGAAACTTGACCAGAAAGATAATTATATTACTTTTGATTTGACAGAATTCTTCAAATTGTTCTGAAAAAATGCATTTTAATCAAAATTTGACCAAAACTGAACTAAATTTAAAGTTATTTTCAAATCTATCTAAAACTTACCAGAATTATCAGTATTATATTAGACAAAAAAAATTGGCATCATTTGGGCATTGTCAGGCCATCATGGGTACTCCACATGTTCAAAAACCAAATAATCAGATCTACACTTAATTAGGCACCATATTACAGAATTGTCACATAAATTTGCTGTCCACAATCCATAACTCTGTCACATCATTATCACACATTTCAAAGTAAAAGGCTCACAATACATTAGCCTCACACATGAGCTCGATCCAAGGCTCACAATACATTATATATATACATGAAGTGTTGCTTCAATTGATGTTGTTCTTGGTGCATTGAGCTCAGGTCCTGCTTGGAGAAAATCCTCATATTTTCCAGCTTGGCTCAACCTAGCCATTTCATGAAAGCTGTCCCAAAATGGTGCTGGTATCCAAACTTAAAATAAGATAAAATTCAAAATTTTCA
Organism: Aegilops tauschii subsp. strangulata; assembly: GCF_002575655.3. Taxonomy (NCBI): domain Eukaryota; kingdom Viridiplantae; phylum Streptophyta; class Magnoliopsida; order Poales; family Poaceae; genus Aegilops; species Aegilops tauschii. Next base: position 237,256,567 of record NC_053036.3, read on the forward strand.
AAGAATGGGGTGCTTATCAATGCAGTGCTAAGAACAGCAATTATATGGCTTGTTTACTCTAGATTAAGCTATATATATCAGCAGTTCAAATAATAACTATCAAGCAATCAGTTAGGTTTGTAACATGTTTAACTAGACATAAGTAGTCCTTGTAACTGAATGTAGAAGTTTCTGTGACGGGGTACTGTTAATCCCGTCATGAATTACTACCATCCAAGCATATTGCTATGATAATAAGTAAATCAATTACGACACTCTAATTTAAGAAGATTGGTAACTCACATTGGGCTTGACCGACCCCTGCCGAGGCCGGCGCAATGCCTGTAGCTAGTTGGCGTTGGCCACATGGAGAACGGGCGTCTCAAATTTCCCGAAGCTCCCGATGATCTTGTTGGGATCCAGGCTAAGGCACGCCTCCATGTTGATTAATAACCTGAGCTCCACTCGGGATGGAAACATGCACGCTGATACTATCAGTGAACCGTTCTTGGTGGCGACTTCGTGGATGGAATAACACACACACACGCACACGCACACGCACACGCACACGCACACATACACACACGCGCGCGCACACACACACAGAGACATAAGGCAGGTCCCTATGGATACTTACATATGAACAAGTGCATATGTAAGTTTTTAATATTCTATCGAAATGATTCATGCACTCTCTTTCTAATCTATCTTGCATTATCATAACACGAGTCATTATAAACAATACGTACCTTGGTCCTATCAATTATCTCGAGATTTTAGTCTATTATCAATTCAGAATCGTGTAAAAAAACTTAGCAAGAACTACACCTACCTGAAATGCTACTAATAACTATAAATCAAATCTTAACCAGCCAGCAAAATTTCATACTCAAGAACATCCATTTTGCTGGACTAACATACTATAGACACAGAGAAATAATTAGATTTTGGCATACAGTTAGGAGGACCTACTATTTAACAAAGTTTAATGAGTACAGATTCACCTTTTGCATAACATGATAGGAAGATTATAAGTAGTATGCCAATGCTTGGTAGCCTACAAAAAATGTTGTGCTTAGTGGCAAAGAGAAACTAAAAGATAAGTTATAAGATACGACCGCAATATTTAGAGATTATGTAAGGTCGGACAAACAAATTCATTTTTTCTCCTAACTGAAACAAGATAACTGTTATATCTATTAGGGAATCATGGAGTTCAAATGAAAAGGTCTAGGATATACTAACATTAAGTATTTTTTTTCTTTAGAATAAAAAAAACAAAAAGTGAAATCTATTGTAAAATATATTAAGCTATTGGACAGGCTAATTCCAGTGTGATACTTATTAATACAACAGATTGAGTACACATCATAAATTTATACCAAGGAAGAGATCTGTTTGGAGAACAAAGCAGAACAACAATTTACCCACTTTAGTATTCTATAATATTGATTGTTCCCTCTTTTCTTGACGATGGCATGTAGAATGCTCCCACTGACTCTTACTAAAACTCTACATTTCCTGTGATTCATTTAGATTGGAGGGCTCATAATTATTAGTTGTAATTGTGCAGTGCCATCTAAGGAGAGCGTGCAGAATGTCATGATAGATAGAAGTAAATGCATCCTGGAAATTGACAATTCAATGGTGCTGAATTATAAAGCGGGTATAATGTATGACACTTCTGGTTGTATTCCGCTCTTTTCTCATCAGACAGTCGGGCATACCAACCATGAGCACCATTTGAATTTTCATTCCCATGATCATGAACTGGTGTGTTCGTCGGGAAAAGTTCCCCGGTTCCGGTCAGAGTTGCACCTGGATTATGATCCTCCGCCTGTAAATAGAAATTTGTAACAAGAAACATATAGTCAATGCATTTGATGCAGGAGTACACTCCCTCTATTTGGAACACGTCACATATAACTGAGCACATAAATGGAAGTCCTGATAATCTCTCAAGTATAGTTGTGCGTACTTGCATGTCAGGAACCGTTGTCACCGTTTGCTTATTGCATTGAACACTCATATGTTCGGTCCGATGGTGAGTACTCACTGAGGTTGCAGCCGTACATATACCTATGACAGAAGACGAAAGGAAAGACATTACTGTTGATATAATTACCATCGATACAGTAGGCTCGAAGTCAATGAACGAACCATCTCGCACACCCAGTAAGGAAGAAGCAGGTGCTTGTGCTTGCCACACTTGCTCATGGTAAACTGTTGCCTGCTGCCTTCTTTTCTTTGTATAATAGTAAGCTTGCACGTGCAATGCACGTCCAAAATTTTAGTACACAAATCATAAACATGTGCACCGATTTGGGGTACATTCCATGCACTATGCAAACTTACATAAAAGCATATCAAGATTCAATACATCACAACACATCTTTGATGAACACATGTAAGATTTTTCTCCTCACTGGGCGACTAAATATGTTACTCCCTTTGTCCCATAATATAAGAATGTTTTTCAATTTTTTTTACCTTGAAAAGTGTTCTTATATTATGGGACGGAGGGAGTATTAATTTGGGACACTTCTATGGGGTAATATCAAAGCAACATCAAATGCATCTTACTACTTGTCTCATGCACACATATGAGCTTTCAAAATTTTGGGTTTTAATATCTGCAAAATAGATGACAACAATTGTTTCCACACATACAATTTAACCTACAAAGGTTGAAATTCTAGACCCCCTTCATGAGTTGAAGAGTGAAAAGTGACCCAGAGGAGCATACCGGTGTCCAGGAGCATCCAAGAGGGAAGAGTCGCCAAAAGAGTGTGCCTGCGGCTAGGAATACCAAAGCGTGTCTTTCTTGGATGAAAACTACCAAGAAATTTGATTGCAAACAATATTAGACTCAATATCATATGTATCTTTGGCAAGCTGTCACGCAATTAAAAATAATATTGCATATTACATCTTTACCCAGAAAAGTTTGAAGAATCATCTTACATCAAAATACATACAGATAATTAAACCATAAGCATTTTTTGTGTCTGTTCTCACATTTTAAAATCTTACCCTCAACGAAACTATGCTTCATTAGTGTTCGAACTTTTATCCTTTTTTCACTATTGTATTACGCCCCTTGGTTCCTCAATCCACCTTGATAGAATTATTGTCTGATAAACATCATGTACACCATTAGGAAGTTGTAAACCAACTTAAGCTTGTGGGATCAACAAACAATGGCAACATATGGAAAGAATATAACTTGTGTATACCGTGAATGTTGTATGAATTGCTATGGAAGTTAGTGTTGTAGAAAATGGTCTACTGAGACCTGCTGCTATCCACTGATTCTTGGACACACTAACTCTGTAAGACACAAATCAAGCAAGTGTGTTATATTAGAACAATCACAACTTGTTATATTAGGACAAGCATGTTCCGATGAGTATTAGATCACTACTCTACTGCAACAACACAATCGACATTGTTGTCTTCACCAGTCAGTCCTGATGCAATCACCTACCACCACCACGTCCAGGATATGATATGAATACGGTTCCTGTTTGGTCGATGATATTATCCTGCTTTAGTGTTGTTCAGAATTCACTACACACCCCTTGCAATATCTCTCGACCAACATATTCTAACTAAACCAAAATTCTATCATCACTGAATCCAGTCGACAGAGAACCACGCCTTTTCTTCCATGTTGTTATCTTCTGATAGAGACATCAAACCAATGCAATGTTATATGGTGTGAATGAAATAGACACGGTTAAGACGTAAGAGGAAGCACATATAATGATGATGCTGATGCAATTGCCAAAATCATTTAAGAATTAAAAACTGATGCGAAAACTTGAAACAGAAGATCAAGAAAACAGCAACACGCATATATTTTTGTAGTTAGGTGCATAAAGAAATGTTGGTTCATTTATTTCATCACTCGGCCAATGTTTAGAAATAACTTAGTGCAATACTTGAACCATAAGGTAGCTAGTGATCAAGGATGGACATCTCCTTCAAGCGACCAGATGTGGGAAATAAAAAATCAAAGATTCAAGTGTCCTTAAAGAAATGAAATAGACCTTTGTGCAACAAAACATCAATTCGTACCACTAAGAAGGCTTGGGGATCCTCTTCTCCTGCAAGCATGCCCTCGTGTGCATCGCTTCCTCGACTGGGAACCAATCCTAGCAAGTTGCCTTTTGTAAAAAGATTAACACCGCGAACTTTGAGGCAATGTATTTGCATGATGGCACATAGCAGATCTTATGCAACATACTCACTTTGCTAAAAAACTTGCCTTAATATTAGATTATCCATTTCAGAATCAAGGCCAGTTTTTCCTAAACATATTGGATTAGATATGTAAACTGTTTAGATTCTCATATATGAGATATGGTAGCCAATCTACTGAGAGAATTTAGTTCAGATCCCCCTTTCCCAGCATAATTAGATAAAACAGAGAGAATAAATATATGTTGGATTGGGGACAGAAGATATGTCAATTTGTTTTAGGTGATTTTATTTGTCATTATGTAGAGCATATTTGGGCTTCTCAGCTGAAGAAAATAATAGAACTAATGACTGCTCCAAGTTACCAAAGTGCAAAAATAAAGAGAAATAAACACAAAAAGGAAGCAGACAAGTATACTTTCAGAACAGAAAGTGAGTCATGAGCCAATGATCTTAGTGCAGACTTGCAATGTATTTGCAATGCCGCTGGTTGTGCCATTTCCCTTACCTGCGGCTATAACGAATTTGTAAGACCAGCACACTAGATATCTTCAGAAGAAATATCCATTGCGGGTGGAGTGATGATTAGTTGTGATTTTGGTAGCTGCAATGCGGGCGTTTCCCTAATTCGGTCGAGAAAGATGAGAAAGGATGAGAAAGGCTTCCTGTGTGTATGTTCTGCAAAATCAACCTCCATGGATGAAACAAATGTAAGAAGACTATTTCTCAGGAAAGGATATTAACCATGAATTGTGCTATGCTATCGTACCGTACATCGTGAACTCGCAGTGTCATCACCGCCACTTGCTGGCTCGTCTTCTCGAATCATTGGCAGCAAACGCATGACGGCCAATTAGTGGAAGCAGCGGCACCAGTGAAGGAGACGGACGTGAAGTGGATCCCGGAAGTTGGGCTCCAGCTCAGTGGTCGGGACGGGGCGGCGGCCGCGCGGGGCTCACGAAGGCTTGGCTCCGGGCGCGGTGGCACCGCAGCCCGGTGAAGTGGCGGCCGTCGGTGGTGAAGCAGCTGTGGTGTGTGGTGGGTGGCTCCGGATTAGCGCTCGGGGCGACGGTCGTGCGGGGCTCGTGGCTTCCCCCGCCATCCTCCAGCTTGCGCACCGCAGCTCCGCAGTAGTGGGTGCCTCGACAGCGGCCCTCTTCTCCTCTGCGGTCGGCAGCTGGATGATGAGAGGGCGCGGCGGCAGCTGGGCCTCATCAGATGATGCTTCCTGCGCCTCCGCCGACGGCGTCAACAACGGCGAGGAGGAGCGCAGTAGAAACAGGGCGGCGCCGCGGTGGCATGCCATGTTCGCCGGTGGCGCGGGCAGGGTCGTCGGATGGGAAGGGGGAGGGGCAAAGTGGGGCGTGGGAGCAATGAGTGGGGCATGCGGAGTGGGTGGTTTCCTTTCGGGAGAGGGGCGCAACGGGAGATGTGGGTCGGGACGCACATTGCTAATTGCAATATGGTTTCGTTAAGAGTTAATTACAGCTGGGTACACAAACTTGCGTGGCGGTAACAGATTCATACACAAACAAAAAACCCCATAAAAGTCATACAGTAACTCTAGTAACTCTGATGCGGACTCATTTAGGCCCAACTCGCATGCAAAGTGTACACATGGGCTTCCACGCACGCCTGGGTCGGTCTACTGTGTCATGGCATTTTTTGCAGATAACCCCCCAGTTTAATTGAAACTGACCCGCCGCCAACTCCTCTGTATCCCCAATTTCTTTCTCCAGATCCCTAGCTGTTGCGGCGCGGCGGCCGCCCTTCTCGTGCGACCATGGAGGGAACGACGGCCAGATCCCGTCGTGCGACCATGGTAGGCGGTCGGAACGGCGGCCTCAACCACGGCGACAGCATCAACCACGGCGACAGCATCAACCACACCGGCAGCCTCAACTACGCCGGCGGCAGCAGCAACATGGATTGCGAGTGGAGAATGAGCTCCGAGCTTACATTTGGCTCCAAAAAATCCATGAAGGTGTGTCCTTTCATCGTTTTGTTGCCGTGGATTTTTGTGTCTGATTGCACGCGTGATTTGTAGGGAGGGGAGAACAGTGCAAATGAAAATCGCCAAGGTCATAAGGCTGAATGTGGCTACAAACTGACGCCTGTTGTGAGAGTGTGCAATGAAGGATTTGATGCAGGACGACGTTTTTTGAGTTGTCCATATGAGGTATCCGATTTGGTTTCACTGAATTTTGCTTGTTTCACTGAATTTTGCCATGTCCAAATTTTGTACTGAATGTGTTTCTGCAATTGAAATGGACAGAGGCTAAACTCCTATGGGTATTTGAGTTGGATGGATGATGCATGGCAGGGGAGATCAAGGCTTGTTATTCGCAAGCTTGCAGATGATAACAAGAAGCTGCAAGTTAGTATGTTTGAGAAGGAACTGGAGATTCAGAGGTTGAAGAAAGAGAGGAAAAAAATAGATGAGCAGAGAAAAACTAGGGAAAAATTAGATCAGTTTCTTGTACTTGTGATTCTTGCCAGTGTTGTGGTATATGCCGTGGTTGCATTGCTTAGCAGGGGATTTGTGTGATTGTAAGATGAAGAAACTAGAAAGTGTAATGCAGAAAATCTGAAATGTTATTGTACAAATGTGACAATTTTTAAGTATAAAGAAGCTCTGAAATGCAAAGTACTTAGGAGACAGTTGAAACTAAAATTCAGTTCAAATGCAAAGTACAATACTGACCACTAAGACTAACACTTGAGCACTAACCTGATTAAGACTGACCACTAACACTGACCACTAATTTGATTAACACTGACTACTAACACTTCTGAAACTTAAGCACTAACTTAAGCACTAACACTGACCACTAACTTGATTAACACTGACCACTTAGCAGAAATTCAGTTTCTAGTTCTGAACTTTTCTGAAACTCTAGTCCTCGTCGAACGGCAAGTCGATGTACTCAGGTGCCGGACGGCTGCAGCTCAGCTCCATAGCATGGTTGTACTGCGCTGGTGCTTTCCCAGGCGCTGCAGCTTGCCTCCTGACCATGGCGTCGCGCGCGGCGCCGTGGTATTCCATGGCCTGCCTCACTCTAGCGGGGTCTGCATCGACAGGAGCGGGCAGTCCCAGGACAGAATGCTCGCCGGTGAATCTGCGGCTGGAGTCCTCCCTCGCCGCAGTGCCGTACGAGTTCAGCAGGGCAGTCTGCTGATCAACTGCAGGCACCACGGCTGGGAGCGGAGCTTGTGGCCATGGATCCCATGGCTGGGGCTGGAGCGGAGGTTGTGGCCATGGATCCCATGGCTGGGGCTGGAGCTCATTTTTTCTCTGTTCTCATTCCATCTTGGTAAGTTTGTAGATCTGGCCATGGCCCATAGCAGATTCTTCAATGTCTCACCTTTGAATTTCTTGTGGAAGTTTTGGTATAGGTGCCTAACACAAAACCTATGCTCTGCATCTGGGAAAACTTTTTCAACATCATTTATCAAACCCTGCAATGGATTTTCACATAAGTTCATATGAAATAGCCCATGCAATTCATACATAAAGCATGCATATTAATGCAATGGATGAGGAACAATACCTTTTGCTTGTCACTCATTATGGTGTATGGCTTGTGTTGATAATATTCAGATCATTCTTTAGTGTTGTCAAAAACCATTCCCATGTGTAAGTGGATTCAACCTCTACCATTCCCATAGCTATTGGATAGATGCAATCATTTGGGTCAATTCCCACAGCTGTCAACAATATACCTTTGTACCTACTTTTCAAATGGCAGCCATCCACAAATATAATTGGCCTGCATCCCTTTAGGAAACCTCTCTTGCAAGCATCATATGACCAATAGAGTGAGGACAGGTGATCCTTTGGCAGTGCATCATTCTTCTCCTTCACCTTGGTAGTGGAAACTATGAATTTGCTGCCAGGATTAGCTCTTCTGAGTTCTTGCCCATAGTCCCACAATAAGTTGTACTGCTCTGCTTCATCCCCATGAATTAGGTCTAGAGCTGCCTTCCTGGCCCTTCCCAATTTCATCTTGTTTGGTAGCAGTTTGAACTCTCTCTGGACCTTCTTACCAAATGTACCCAAATCCATGGTCTGGTTGTCTCTGAATTCCTCAATGAATTTCTGTGTGAGAATTTTAACTGTCAAACACTTCGAATCAAATGATTTCTGACATTTGTGAGTGTCATTGTACTGCCTTATGACAATGCTACCAGTCCTATTGTCTTTTGAAGCTTTTAGTTGCCAAGGACAACCTTGTGAGGAAACTGCATTAAGCCTTTCAGATTCATTTCTTTTCTTATAGATCTTCACTCTCTTCCTAACAGTATATGCATCCAAAGCCATCCTCAGCTCTTTCATGTCACCAAACACCAAACCAACACTGAAAACTGGATTATTCAGATCCACTGCTGGATTGTAGGCTTTGAAAGTGTACTGCAACTTTGACAATTCATCCTTGCTCAGGTTTAGATCATCATCATCTAAAGGGTCTTCTTCTTCAATGTACCCTTCCTTCTCATTGTTATCATGGACATCTATATCCACATTCTCCACAAACAAATCATTATATAGATCTTCAACATCATATTCACTCTCATCAAAATCACTGTCAGTTTCTTCTCCTTGAAACTCTCCCTCTCCCTGCTCTGTTTGCTCTTCTTCTGCCTCTCCCTGCTCTGCTTCATGTCCATGATCTTCTGCCTCTCCCTGCTCTGCTTCATGTTCATGATCTTCTGCCTCTCCCTGCTCTGCTTCATGTCCATGATCTTCTCCCTCTCCCTGCTCTGCTTCCTCTCTTGCTTCTCCATGTTCTTCTTCTCCATGCTCTCCTTCAGCAGGCCTTGGCAATTTCCTTGGAGTAATTACCCTTGGCAGAGGGGGCCCATCTAGGATCACATCATCATACAAAGTTCTTATCTTGTCCTCCTCATCCACTATTACAGCAGTGTCTTACATTCTTTGCTTGCATTGACCATAGCAGCAATGACCTCTTCAGTATCCACACAAACAAGGCCATCTACTATGTCTTTGCCTGGCAAGCACCAGTACACTTGCAGGTCTGGATAACCATGGGAGTAATCCAACTTGTCCAGGCAAAACTTCAACATATCTAAGGACCAAGTGTCAGCATGACAATAGTCAAATTCACAATAACTGCTGCCAATATATGATCTGTTCACTCCTTGCCCAATAAATATGCCATTGTGCTCAAAAGCTACAAAGAACAACAGAGATTCTTCTCCTGAAGTTACTGCAAAAAAAGACAGATTTTTTGTTCAAACTATGATGCAAACCACAGTAGTAAATGAAGTTCTTTTGACTATATAGTACACCAATAAATAATTAACAACATTTATCATCACTTAATTGAATTCACTGTAACATTCACTAACTGAATTTCGACAGCAAGTACAGAGCCATATCTGAATTTCAACAGCAAGGACAGAGCAATTCATACCCATAACAGGGCATCCATCACAGTAATCACAGGGGAGTGCATACATCACAACAGTCACATCTTCCTTCAAATCCAAGAACAACCCCTAAATTAACCCCCAAATCATTACCACCGCAAGCCAACATGGAAAGCAACAAAACAACAGTAATCATCCTATCGAACGCCTACATTCCCTTCATCGCATGAATTGCGGCAACAAAACATCAATCTTTCCACCAAAATCCTGAAGAACCTAGCCCGATCAAAACCCTAGGACAAGGGGGCAACCCAGCAAGAGACGAGGTCGATCGAGCGCGTACCGTACTCAGGAGGGAACTCCCCGGCCCCCCTAGTAGCGGCTCCATGCCGCGTCGATGGGCGGTGGCGTCCAAACCGGCGGCAGAGAAGGCGACGGCGTCGAGGCAGAGAAGGCGACGGCGTCGAGGCAGAGGCAGAGAAGGCCAGGGGTTAAGGGGGGTTTCTGAGCACCGGGTCGAACCGCTGCTTGTACTTATCTGGACGCGCGGACCGATCTACAAATATTGTACTACACAAGGGGGAATGTAGAAAAGTGCCCAAGACCAGCCGCGAGCCTTCTCTTCCCACGTGGCAGCCCAGTTGGCACATTTCGGACAGTTTTGTAGCTAAACGTTACCACATCAGAGTTGGTGTATGACTTTTATGGGGTTTTTTTGTTTGTGTATGAATCTGTTACCGCCGCGCAAGTTTATGTACCCCAGGTGTAATTAACTCTTTCGTTAACAGCGTTTCGTTAGTGCGCTTTATGACCGTACTAATGAGACGGCTAATATGTCTAGTTGGATCTGCATTCTCTTCCTTTTATAGGGGTATAATAGATGTGTGTGATACGCGACAAACAGGTCCGTAATCAGATATGTGTGCGAAGAACGATAATAACACAAACGATTGCTGCTAATAAGCCGTGTGTGTTGTGGGCAAATACTTGCTGGTATACAATTGTCAGGGATTGATGAAATCATCACTGACGGGTTCTCTAGTTTGATCAGTGTGCGATGTCATTGCACACATATCAACAACATATATGTACTTATAACTTATAAGTACTTGATTCCATAAACAGATTGAACATCCAATTACATAAGTGGCTAGTACACACATGACCTTTGCACATACCAAAGTATGTTCCAAAATGCCTGGAAAACTCAAATAATGTATAGAAAAGCAAAACAAATCCTGAATAATTTCATATTTTTAGGATGACGCTCCTATAGTTGCATGTTGCCTCTTAAAATAAATCAAGGCAGGAAGAGACAGCATATGTCATTTCGCACACATAGGTGACAAGTTCCCTCTCGGAACCATGAGGCTTTTTGAGAGAAGCTCCAGTTTGTAAGAAATTTATACCAAAACTTGTCCCAAATTGGACTAATTTTTACCACAGCATGTTGGTGCCATGTCATAATACCATGGCAAGTTTCATGATTTCCAGGCGAGTTTTGGATTTACAGTAATTTTAAAAACAGGTTTCTCAATGTTTATTGTCAAGTCGACACCGCTTTGGATAAATTTTTTTCTCATGGGTCCCAAATGTCAGAATCAAATCTGTCATTACCATGCAGCTTTTCTTATTATGAATTATAGCCCATTTGGTGTGCTAGCTGAAAATAAGTTTGTGGGTGCTTGCGGGCGCGAAGAATTTGCGGGTTCTGTAATGAACAATGATCTCAAGGATCCCACAAGAATGATGTTCTTTCCCTATGTTGTGATTGCTTATAATATTTATGTCTTAATTAAACAAATGGCAAGCCATTGGCCCAGTATGAAAGAAAATATGGGTCAAAGCCGAGTTGAAAATGATAACAATATCTAACTCCATCTTACAAAAGGTACAAAAGCACGAGGATTAATTGTTCATCAGGTTTAGACAAAACCAAGATTAAACAGGGCAATAAAATCTAACTCAACCAAAGTTTCGGCAATCACAATTAAATGGATCGGTCCAATCCATAAAATCAAGATCCCGGTACAAAAGATCTACTGGTCCATGATGACGACAAATTGTTGTAAACAGAAGCCGAGCATGTTCAGAAGCCCTTTTGTCCACCTGAAACTTGTTTTTATGTTGTTCCACATATCCATCCGTGAGAAATTTCTTGTCGAGAAACTTAATCCTCACGGACAATAGTGCCCTCGCATTCAACATGAAGAATGTGCAAAGGTAGTGTTTGCACGGTTGGATGCATATCCTTCCATCGCTTTTGTCTTCCAACGAATGTCATGAGATCGGAGAAAATCCTTGTGCTTCCTCTGCCATCCATTGGTTAGACCTTTTTCTCGAAGTCCTAGTACCAAAATAGACATGAAGATTGAAAACAGTTAATGTCTAAAATAGAGTAAGTCGAAGGAGCGGCAGCTGAACGGTTGATTGTAGTACATTATATATGGGCTTTCAATGTGTGTGAAATCATCACCTCTATATACAAATTCTCTAGACATGGAAAGCATCGCATCAAGCCAATAGTGGTGTTCAGATCAAGACACCCTATAGAAATATATAAGGTCTTGACAGAATCCAACACCCATGATAGGCCGTCCATGGACAAGCTCTTCATTCAGCATATAACATAATACTGGCATCGAAAGTGTACTCCAAGATGATATTTAACTTATGCGCACAAATGAAAAATGTAGATTACAAAAGTGTACATGGATAATATACGGTACCTGAATAAGTGTGGAGCTAACCACCATCTTGTAACGTTTAAACGGATCACGAATTTCACCCGAGGTCTCCGGTTTAGGCGCAGAGACCATAATTATTTGCGAGGGTTTATAACAAGAATCACGAAGCAACCTTTGAAGTGAAGGGGCATATTTGTTGATGAGCTCCTGTCCTTGAAAATGAATTCCAATGCTTACAAGGTGAGGCGACTTTATTTTGAGACAAGGGATATGGATTCCATTTCCAAAAAAAGCACCCGCCACTCTAGGGCAGGGCAGCTGGAGTGGATGATGCTGTGCAGTGAGGCCTCCGACAAATCAACGAGCACAAGCGCTAGTTTTTTCAGCAGTGGGAGTCGAAGCATTTGTACCAGATTGTCTGCTAGATGGCACCGGGTCAAGGTGGCAGTGTGGTGAGAGGAGGAAAACCATGAGATGGACATCGGTGGTGAGGGCACAGATGCAGCGATTGGTGGTAACCTATCGCTGTAGTAATGGTAGAACTCAAGCTGCTCGAGTTTTTTGAATTGCCGGGATGTCAGCCAGGCGCCCACCGTGCGGGTATGTCCAGCAGGTAGCATGCTGGGATGCGAATGCGTTGAATGGAGCCCTGGTGGGAGGAGATGATGGATCCGGGGAGTTCAGAATCATCATCGACAGATAGCTAACGATAGTCGAGATTAAGAGGCGCGGCACGCCACTAAGTGCGCCACCGAGATGCGAGGACTTGTGTGCGGCAGCCATCCTTGGTGGGGAGAAGGGAGATGATCTCCCCAAGCACGGCGTCTGGGAGATCCCTGATGCAGTCCACCGGAGATTTTATTGGTTCCTCAGATCCAGGGGGCCGTGGCCGCTTCTGGCCGCACTGCCGGGTCCAAAATCTACAACCGGCAGCGCCGCTGGACGGAGCCTCATCTATGTACATACCAATATGAAAAAATGGCAGAAACATACATGTAGGACACTCAAAATCAATTCTCAAGATCTGGAAGAAAAAAAGGCACAAATATATATATGAAGGACATTCAAAATCAATTCTCAAGATCTGGCCACGAATTATTAGCACACACGCCAACCCTAGTCGGATTATTAGCAAAAATCATTTGCATAGAACAAACAATTAATTACTAACCCTATACGGAAACCATTCAAACAATCAATACCCTACATGCATCTAACAGATCTTAATTACTCTGATTTCATGGACTGAGAGAACATAACCGTAGGATTTGTATTCCAAAAAAATTAGAGGGGGTGGGGGAGTAACCAGAGAAAACACATGCTATGTTTGCCGCACAAATGGGTATAGATGACTAACCAGTTTTACGTAGGAGTCGCAGTCGTTGCCGGAGTTGCTGTTGACCACCGGCTCCAGCTGGGGTGGTCACCACGGCGCCAACGGTGTCAAGGTCGTGTTGCTGCCCGCACGAGACCTCGTCGGCGGTGATAGCAACCTCTGTGCCCAGCTTCACGCGTTGCGCGGGTGCTTCACCAGCCCCGGCATCGCCACTCCCTCCGATGGTACGCTTCGGCGGCATCCTCATACACTCTAGAGTCCAGATAATGGTGACCACTGTGGACCGTGCGTGCGGCCACCTATTATGGCCAGTGGCTCGGGTGCGCCATTAGTACAGACTAGTGGGAGCGAGGTGGGCGGCGGTTAAAGGATGTCTCGCCTCCCGGTGAGCCTGCACGGCGGACTTCTGGCATTCCTACCATCATTTCACACAGCTACTGGCATGCCTCCCCGTGACACTGCACAAAAAAAATGTGTCAGATCACGGGTTTCGCAGACCCTTGAGAGGTTCAAACTCTAGGGTGATACTCTCTCCCCAGCTCGCTCGCTCAGCGATTCCACGGCCTAGCTCGATGAACCCAAAGAACAAGGGACACTGGGGTTTATACTGGTTCGGGCCACCTCGCGGTGTAATACCCTACTCCAGTGTGTGGTGGATTGCCTCGAGGGGCTGAGGATGAACTAATATAGTGGATGAACAACCTCAGGAGGTGAGGTGTTCTTGGGCTCAATGAGCTGGTGGGGTGTGAGGATGATCTGAATGATTCGTACCTTTCTACGGTGGTGGCTAGGTCCTATTTATAGTGGCCTTGGTCCTCTTCCCCAAATGTTTAGGTGGGAAGGGATCCCACAATGGCCAAGTTTGAAGGGGGACAACTAGTACAAGCTATCCTGACAAAAGTAGTCTTCACCTGCCAAAGGCTCTGGTGGTGACACCGCTGTGGGCTCCGTGATGACCTCTATCCCGCCATCCTGGCGGTCTTGGTCTTGTTACACCGATATGGAAAAATTTGCCTGATGCCTCAGGATTCCTCGCCTGCGCTTGCCTCCTTAGCACCAAAGAGGAAACTGGTACACTGCGGCAGCTGGCGCCCGCCTGGCCTTGGTCGTCATGGCTCACGTCACGCGAACCTCGCGAGGTGCCCCTTGCATAGATATCTCCGCTCCTTGGGAGCCAGCCTAGTGAGACCGCCCCCAGTGTCGGGTGGTAGGTGCGACATATGCCAACGGGTGGCTTATCATTGTGGGAGCCAGTAAAACATCGCCGGTGCCTGGAAACGGGATGAGGCGAAGACATGCACGCCGGCGGATCTTACCCAGGTTCGGGGCTCTCCGTGGAGATAACACCCCTAGTCCTGCTCTGCAGGGTCTCCGCATGATCACTAGATCAATACAAGTAGCTACAAGCGCTCCTTGAGCTGTTTGGCTAGAGGAAGAAGGGCGAGGCTAGCTCTCTTTTTCTCTCTAGGTGGTGTGTGGAATTCTATGAGATCAACCCTTTGCATGGGTGTCCGGGGGGTTTATATAGGCCTACCCCCCAGGGGTACAATGGTAATCCGGCTGGGCGCGGGTCCCAGCCGTCAGCGTCTATGATCGCCGGCTTCTTCGCCGGTCATTGGGGCCCGCAGACTGGTGGGTCTTGCCGGCTGCCGGCCTCTTGGCCGACAGGCCGGCCCCACCGCTTGGGGGCTTTGTCGGCGGCTGGTTACTGTTGCCTCGCCTCTGATGACGAGGGCTTTGTCGAGGTAAGCGTGGCTACAGTGTCGCCGCCCTGCGGGCTCTCACTGTAGCCTTACCTCGTCTTGTCTCCTTAATGAGACACATGTTTTGAGGGAGGGGGTAGCTGGCTATTGGGAGCCGGCCATGCCCCTGGCCGACTAGAGGAGGCCAGGCCGCCTTCGGGTGTCTCTCTGGCAAAAGGGGCCCGCCGCGTACGGGCCGTACTGGCGCCTGTCGTGGGTGACATCGAGGCCAACACGGCTACAGTGCCGCACCGGACGGGGAATGGCTGGCCCTTACGGCGCCCTGTGGCCATGCCTGTTCCGGGATTCGGGGGTAGTGGGCTGTACTGTGGCCACGCCCCATCCTATTGCCGTTATGTGGGTACAGTCTTAGTGGGTGCAGTCTTGGCCGGCTTCTGGGAGCCGGCTTTCTTCATGGCCGGCTTCTGGGAGTCGGCTATCTTCATGGCCGGCTTCTGGGAGTCGGTCCTCTTGGGGCCGGCTCCCTGGAGTCGGCTATCTTCATGGTCAGCTTCTGGGAGTCAGCCCTGGGGATAGCAGGCCGGGGAAGGCGGCCCTATGCTTTGTATGCTTGAAGGCTTGAATGGCATGATAATTTTTCGAAGAGCCAGGGGGAGTCGGTTAGGCTACCCGTGGCTATTTACTCTGACAGTAGTCCCCAAAGCTGGTTGGGCTTCGAGGCTGAGAGGAGGTCGAGAAGCTCGGTCAGCTTCTTATCTTGACGAGCCAGCAGCTGGGAGCCGGCTTCGGTTGGGCGCACCGTCTTGGCGAAATTTTTTAAAGTCGGAAGGCGGGAGTCTGTTGGCGCGTGCACCGGGCCGCGGGTCGGCCGCTCGCCGCCTGCGAACCACGTGGCGTCCCTTGGTTGAAAAGAGCCTGCCAACCCACGCGCGCGACAAGACGTCGCCGCAGGCTGAGGGCCCACCACTCCTACGCCTAGGCCCAGGCGCGGATTCTTTGCGGCCCAAAGCTGTCCGCACGTCTTCCGGCGGCGGTTTCCGCACGCCGTTAGGGCGCAATAATCGCGAGACGTGGGGGAGTGGGCGCAGTTAATCCCACGTTCCTCCCCACGCCTCGCCTCCTCGGCTTCGCTGCACGAGGCTATAAGTAGGGGGAGGAGGGGAAGCGACAGACGCTCGCACGCTCCTCTCCTCTCCGTCCTCTTCTTCCTCCTGCTTTCCCTCGCAGCAGCGCCTCGCCGCCGCGCCGTCCCACCAATCTACACTCCGCCCCGCAGCTTTGCCGCCGTAGGGCCGTGCTTTCTCCGCCGCCGCACTCTTCCTCGTTAGCTTCTCGCCATCATGCAGCACGACGGGGACTGGGACGGCTCCAACGTCCATATGGACCACATCGAGTTCCTCCGCAAGACGCGGCGGTTGCCCGGCGCGGACCAGGTGTGGGTCCGTCTCGCGCCTGCGAAGGAGATCACGCCGGTGCCAGAGGAAGGCGAGCGGGTAGTCTTCCACTCGCACTTCCTGCACGGCATCGGCTTGCCGGCGAGCGCTTTCTTCCGCTCCTTCCTCGACTTCTATCAACTCCAGTGGCACCACCTCACTACGAACACGGTGGTGCTGCTGTCCGCCTTCGTCACCTTGTGCGAAGGCTTTCTTGGCGTTCTCCCCACCCTCGAGCTCTGGGGGGAGTTCTTCCAATCTAAGCTGGGCACCCGCATGCAGGGAGTGCCGGCCCAGAGCGACGCCTTCATCGCGATGCGGAGGCCGGCGGCCGACAACCCCTTCCCCATCATCACGTTAATCCAGTCGGTGAAGCTCTGGCAGAAGTCATATTTCTACGTGAAGAACGTCGCCCCGCAAGGCGACTACGTCAACTTGCCGGCTTTCGTAGCCGGCCCGCCGGCTAGGAGGCGGCCCCAGTGGTCCTATCGGGCCGTGACGCTGTCGCAGGCTGGAGCCGCGGCCGTCGCCTGACTGCGGGTGATGATCCAGTCGGAGGGCCTGACTGGGTCCGACTTGCTGGCCGCCTTCGTCGCGCGCCGGGTGCTTCCGCTTCAGAGCCGCCCTCACCTGATCTGTCAGATGAGCGGCCAACTCGATCCGAGTCGGATGTGCACCAAGGACATGCCGCACGACGAGGTGGCCCATATGGTGAATTATCTTGCAAACTGCAAGCTCTCCGCAGAGTGGCGGTTTGGCAAGGAGCCATATTCCCGTGCACATCCTCCGCCCACGGTATGTTCTCTTTTTCCCTTTCTTCTCTTAGTTTTGTCGCCGAGTTCCTTTTGGCCGACTCTGACTAGTCGGCATGCCTTGGCAGAGCCCTCTCCTTCGACCTGCAGCCGGGTCGGAGGCCGAGCGCCGATTCCTCCCCGACCGGGCGGAGCATGACCTGGAGGACCACGACTTGGGGGCGGCCGCCATGGATGAAAACACCGAGGCGGGTGCCGGCGAAGCCGGCGGCGAAGCAGGCGGCTCCAGGCTTGGAGCCAGTTTCGGCGACTGGCCGGATGACGACGAGGCGGAAATCGTCCCACGCCGCCAGCTGGTGCCAGGCCACGGCGCGGGTTCCTCCGCCGCGCCGCCTGCTCGGGGCGGCGGGCAGAAGCGTCGTGCCGCGTCGGGCTTGTTCGGCAGCCGACCGAAGAAGCCCAAGGGCGGGGCGGCGGCGACTAGGCGGGATGAGGCGGCCGCGAAGGCGGCCCGCTTCCGCAAGGTGGTGAAGCAGCCGCAGATGGTGTCGGCGTAAGTGTATATTCCTTTGTACATTCTTTCTTCTTTTCTTGGTGATTTCTGAATCCTTGCCCTTTCTGAAAAATTAGGGCTCCGCTTTCGTTTGAGCGGGTTGTTGCCGCCTCCGTCGTTGGATCGCCGGGAGGATCCGGGAGCACCCGCCGCATGGACCCCCGCGCCGAGCTTCAGGCGGCGACGGAGCGAAACACGCGGGAGGAGCGGGAGGCGGAGGAGTTGAGGGCGGCTACCGCCAAGGCGGCACAGGAGGAGGAGGAGGCGGCGAAGGCGCGCGCCGACGCAGCGGCCAAGGCCCAAGCGGAGGTTGCGGCCGCGGCAACAGCGGAGGGGGCCTTGCTCGTCACCCCTCTGCGTGTCGCGGCGCCCGAGGTCCTGGAGCCCCCGCCGGAGGAAGCCAGCGGCGACCAGCCGGGGTTGGAGAGGGAGGACAATGTCATCGTCCCGGAGAGGGAGGCGGCACCGGCCCCGCCGACTGGGGCGGCTCAAGGCAGCCGGCCTAACGTGCCGCCTGCGCAATCGGCCGGGGGCGAGCCGGCCGCGAGGGCGGACCTGGTGGTCCAGTCGCCATCGCGCCAGCGTGCGGGGAAGGCCGCATCAGACCCGCAGAAGGCCGCGAGCTCCAGCTCGTCGGCCCGGGACGTGGAGGCGGCCAGCGCCAGCTCGGGGTGGACGCTGGGTGGAGGGACGGCCGTGGTGAACGTGGCGGCGCAGGAAGTCTGGAACCGGCTTCAGTCCCAGGCTGCGGTGCTGAGGAAATACAATGACGAGTTCCTTGCGACGCGAGCGGCCATTCGGGTTAGTCTTCCTATTTTTGCTTTTTTGATCTTGGTTTCTTCTGTGGGGGCGCGTCAGCGCACCCACTGGGTGTAGTCCCCGAGTTCCGAGTCGGCTGCTGAGCAGGCGGCTTGGAACTTCTTAGCGGGCTTTGTTTTGCTATCTTGTTCTCATACGCTTCTCTGCCTATCTTGCAGGACTACCACAACCTCCGTGCGGCCGCCTTCAACTCCCAGGGTCGGGAGCTGAGCCAGAAGAATGCTGATCTATCTGAGAGTCGGGGTAAGTGCTCCGTCCTTTATCTCACGTGGGGGCGCGTCAGCGCACCCACTGGGTGTAGTCCCCGAGATTTGGGCCGACTGCTGAGCAGTCAGGTCGGATCTTCCTTGACGACTTCTTCCTTATTGCTTCTTTCTTTTCTGCCATGCCTGCAGCGGCCAATGCCAGACTGAGGGAACAGCTGGGTGGGACTCAGGCCGCCCTCCGCGCTAAGGAGGCCGAGTTTGACGCCTTGGCCCAGGAGCGTGACCGCCTGGCCAAGAGGCTAGCCAACCAGGAGAAGAGCCACAAGGCGGCCCTGAAGGCAGTGCAGGACAGTGAGGCCGCCCTCCAAGCCGAATATGAGACAGAGGCGGCAAGCTGGGCCGAAGCGAGGCAGTCGCTGATCAACGGCTACGGCCAGATCGAAGACTTGGTTGACGGTAGGCCGCCCTCTTCTTCGTCCTTGCTTGCCACTTGCCGTTTGGCTCATTTTCTGACTTTGTGTTTTTCTCTTCTTTCTCTTTCTTTCTTTCTTTCTTTCGCAGAGTACTTCCCTGGCTACTCTACTGCCGCCAACCAGGTCATCGAGGCCCACCGCAAGGCACAAAGGCAGGCTGGCGCCGAGATCACGCCGAACACTCGCCGGTCGCTGGAGGAGCAGCTCTTGGCGATTCAAGCCCGCCTCCAACCGGCTCACCGCATGCTCCGCCGGCTTCAGCGTGTTGGGCGTAGGTGTTGGCCGCTCTCTGGCCTGGTGAGGTGATTCCCTGCACCCCCAGTCGGACTGCCGACTGGCTGGAGGTGGCGGTCGGCCGCTTCGAGGCCTGGAAGGCTTCTGCGGCTCGGTCCAGCGCCAGGCGGGCGCTGGAGTTCGCCAAGGCCTGGTATCCCGAGCTGAGTCTGGACCAGCTGGCCACCTGGCGGCAGGAGGCCGACACGGAGCTGGAGCCGGTGCGGCCGGCTATCATCCAGCGGGCTTCGGCGATTGCCGACTACACCGACACCAGCGCCTTCGCTCCTGAGGTGGACAACAACGGCATTGCCCAGCCGGAGGAGTGATTTGGGCTGAACCCGGCAGATGGCCAGGACTCGGCGGAGGAGATCGACTCCAGCGACGAGGGCGAGGAGGAGGAGGAGGAGGGTGAAGACGCCGTGCCAGATGGTGGAGCGGCCGATCAGCCTCAGCTTGACCGTGCCTCCAGCAACAAGGCACGCGCGGGTGCACCGCCTGCAGCCGGCGATGATCAAGCCGAGACCCGCCAGCCGGCCACTCCTCCAGCCGGCGGCACCGTCTCCACCGACCAGCCCGGCTCCCCTGCTGCGCCCTTAGTCTAGTCTGCTGCCTCTACTTTCCCGTTTTACCACTCTTGGAACAGTATTTTGTTAAGTTTGCACAATTCCACCCACTAGGGGTGTATTCAAACTATATTGACTGCCGGCCTGTTGGGGGCCTTATGTGTAAATATAATTATGCATGCGTTTGGCTTTCCCTTGTTCTTTGCTTTTCATCCTTCGGCTGTTTCCTTTGCCGCCCTCCCTTGGTTGCTGCCTTCCCAGCCGGGCAGCTGCTCTGCAATTTGTGGCTCGGGAAGTGCTTGGCCAGTTGGGAGGGCAAGTACTCTAGCTTTGTTGGATTATAGCAAAGTGATTGGGAGGCCGGCCAGCCGGCTGTTTTGACAGCCGGTAGGCGTGGTTGGGGCCGTCTTTGCGTTATATAAGTTCGTTAGTCCTTAGCCGTTTTTCGTGTGGGCATCCTTTCTGCCTTTGGCTCTTGCCAGTCGGACAGTCAGTTCTTCGAGCTGCGACTTTCAACAAGAGAGGGCTCGGGTGCCGGCACACTACTTGTCTGACTTCAGGTAGAACTTTTAATATAACTTAAGGCAGCCAGCCCCGGGCCGACTAGTCAAACCCGGTGCCAGACAGAAAATCAAATGTAATAATACATTCATGAGTATGACACTCGTCATTCATAGATAAAGGAGGGCAGTCCCCGAGTGCGCCTCGGGGGGGCCGTTGGTCTCATATTTAACACAAAAGCGGTAGCCTAATACATACTGCTTTCAACTGTAAAATCTTCTCAGGAGGTTTGCGTTCCATGGTCGTTCGGACTCCTTGCCGGAATCATCCCTTTTGCGTGCTCTTGGTTTTTGTGCGTCGATCAGGTAGTAGGAGTCGTTGCCTAGTGCCTTGCTGACGACGAAAGGGCCTTCCCAAGGGGCCGAGAGCTTGTGCTGGCCGGCTATTCACTGGATTAGCCGAAGCACAAGGTCGGCTTCTTGGAAGGATCTTTGCTTGACCTTCCGGTTGTGGTAACGGCGCAAACCCTGCTGGTAGATGGCGGACCGGCTGAGTGCTAACAGCCGGCCTTCTTCCAGCAGGTCGACGCCGTCTTCTCGCGCTTCCTTGGCCTCCGCCTCCGTGTACATGGTGACCCGAGGCGAGTCGAATTCGATGTCAGTTGGGATGACAGCCTCGGCACCATATACAAGGAAGAACGGAGTGAAGCTGGTTGACTTGTTTGGGGTAGTAAGCAGACTCCAGAGGACAGCCGGCAGCTCGTCGAGCCAGCAGCCGGCCAAGCGCTCCAGTGGTATGACCAGTCGGGGCTTGATGCCGGAGAGGATGAGGTCGTTTGCTCGCTCGACCTGGCCGTTTGACTGTGGGTGGGCAACGGACGCTAAGTCCAGTCGGATGCCCTGTGTCGTGCAGAAACGTGCCAGTGCTCCCTTGGCAAAGTTTGTGCCGTTGTCGGTGATGATGCTGTGTGGCACGCCATACCGAGTAGTGATGTCGGCAATGAATGTCACGGCAGTCGGCCCGTTCAGCTTCTTGATCGGCTTCGCTTCGATCCACTTGGTAAATTTGTCCACGGCGACAAGCAGATGTGTCAGGCCGCCGCGGGCTATCTTGAATGGGCCCACCATGTCCAGCCCCCAGACGGCAAAGGGCCAGGTGAGGGGGATGGTCTTGAGTGCAGAAGCCGACAGGTGTTGCTTGGAACTGAAGACTTGGCATCCTTTGCAGCATTTGACTATCTCTTTGGCATCTTCCAAAGCAGTCGGCCAGAAGAAACCATGGTGGAAAGCTTTGGCCACAAGTGATCTTGAGGCTGCGTGGTGGCCGCATTCGCCCTGGTGGATATCCTTGAGGATTGCTACACCCTTCTCTGGCTCGACGCAGCGCTGGAAGACTCCAGTGACGCTGCGCTTGACAAGTTCTCTGTTTATATTGCATATGCTCCGGCTCGGCATTGCACTAGTCTTGCCGAGATCTCATCAGTCGGCAGATCTCTCTTGACTAGGAAGTTGAGGATGGGCTGGGCCCATGATGGACCTATGACTTCTTCTACTATTAGTACGGCCACTGTGACTCGGGTGGGTGGGTTGGGTGGTGGAGAATTGGAGTCGACCACCGCTTCTTGTGTCGCTGCAGTCCCTGGGCCGACTGCTGCAGTCCCCGGGCCGGGTTCTGAAGTCCTCGAGTCGGGTGCGACTACGGCAGTCCCCGGGCCGCTTGTCGAAGTCCCCGAGCCGCCTGCTGGGTTCCTCCAGTCGGATCCGGCTGCATCGGGGGCGGGCGGTACGAAGATAGAGTCCGATTCTGGAGACGGCTTGATAGACGGTTTGAGGAGGCGCTGGAGAGAGACACCGGTTGGTATAGCCTGTCGGGTGGAGCCGATCCGTGCCAGGGCATCTGCTTGGTCATTGTCGGCCCGTGGCACGTGAAGGAACTCGCACCCTTCAAAGTACCCACTGATCTGCTGGACGAGGAATCGATAGCTCGCCATGTTTGCATCCTTGGCGTCCCAGTCGCCAGATGACTGCTGGACCACCAAGTCTGAGTCTCCATAACACAGGATCCGGCGTATGCCGAGCTCTTTGGCTAGCCGGAGCCCGTGTATGAGCGCCTCGTATTCAGTCACGTTGTTGGAGGCGGCAAAGTGGATTTGCAGCGTGTATCTGAGCTTGTTGCCTTTGGGAGAGGTGAGGACAATGCCGGCTCCCAAACCGGTGCGCATCTTGGACCCGTCAAAGTGCATCCGCCAATGAGTAGAGTCGGGAGCCGACGCTAGGTACTGGGTCTCGGCCCAGTCGACGAGGAAGTCGGCCAATGCTTGGGACTTGATGGCGGTGCGGGGATGGTAGAAGATTGTGTAAGGCGCCAGCGCAATGGCCCATTTAGCCACCCGGCCGGATGCATCCCGGATGCCTATGATCTCGGCAAGCGGGGCGGTGCATACGACCGTGATGGGATGCTCTTGAAAGTAGGGCTTCAGTTTCTTCGCGGCGAAGTACACTCCATAGCACATCTTCTGGTAGTGTGGGTAGTTTTGCTTTGAGCTAGACAGTACTTCGCTTAGATAATATACCGGCCTCTGGACTAGCTGGGCTCGGCCTTCTTCTGGGCGCTGGACCACGATGACTGTACTGACCACTCGGCTAGTTGCGGCAATGTAGAGGAGCATGGGCTCCTTCTCAGTCGGCGCCGCCAGGACAGGAGGAGTGGTCAGCATCTTCTTCAACTCATGGAAGGCTTGGTCTGCTTGGTCATTCCACTCGAAATGAGTGGATTTCTTCATGAGTCGGTACAGGGGGAGAGCCTTCTCTCCTAGCCGGCTGATAAAGCGGTTTAGGGAGGCCAGGCACCCAGTGAACTTCTGCACGTCTCGCAACTTGGTGGGAATCTCCATTCTCTCAATGGCCTTGATCTTCACAGGGTTGCACTCAATGCCGTGTTTGGAGACTAGAAAGCCTAGAAGCTGGCCGGCTGGTACTCCGAACATGCATTTCTCGGGGTTGAGCTTGATCTGGAATCGGCGCAAGTTGGCAAATGTTTCTTTGAGGTCTTCCAGCAGGGTGCCGCGCTTCTCTGTCTTCACCACAATATCGTCTACGTAGACGTGGGCATTTCTGCCGAGTTGCTTGAGGAGGCATTTCTGCATGCAACGCTGAAAAGTGGCACCGGCATTCCTCAAGCCGAATGTCATAGTCAGGTAACAGAAAGCTCCGAATGGTGTGATGAAGGCGGTCTTCAGGCGGTCTGCTGGGTCCAACTTAATCTGGTGGTATCCTGAGTAGGCATCCAAGAAACTCAACAGCTC
Source organism: Aegilops tauschii subsp. strangulata (assembly GCF_002575655.3). Taxonomy (NCBI): domain Eukaryota; kingdom Viridiplantae; phylum Streptophyta; class Magnoliopsida; order Poales; family Poaceae; genus Aegilops; species Aegilops tauschii. Next base: position 237,280,746 of record NC_053036.3, read on the forward strand.
GCATCTGGCTGTGGAGTCTATTACTTGATCAATCCGTGGCAGAGCAATCGGATCTTTGGGGCAGGCCTTGTTGAGGCTAGTGTAGTCTATACACATACGCCATTTGTTGTTTTTCTTCAACACCAAGACTGGGTTGGCAAGCCACTCTGGGAAAAACACTTCCATAATAAAGCCGGCGGCAAGGAGCCGGGATATCTCTTCTCCTACGATTCTTCTATTCTCTTCTGACAGTCGGCGGAGAGGCTGCTTGACCGGCTTCGCGTCCGCTCGGACGTGTAACTTGTGGTCGGCGAAATCCTTCGGAACACCTGGCATGTCCTTTGGGGACCATGCAAAGATGTCTCGATTCTCACAGAGGAAGTCGACGAGCTCGCCTTCCTATTTACTGTCCAGGTTTGCACCAATGACTGCAAACCTCTCCGGGTTCTACGGGTCCAGAGGTATCTTCTTCGTCTCCTTGGCCGGCTGGAAGGAGCCCTGCGCATCATATTCCTTGGGGTTGGGGGACAAGGCCGGCTGCTTGCCGGCCATGGCCACAACTCGCTCCAGCATCTTCTTCTCTTCTGCCACTACGAGGGACTCGGCCAGCCGGCTGCTGGCTACAGCGCACTCGATGGACTTCTTGTAGTCGCCGGCTACAGTGATGATCCCCTTCGAGCTCGGCACCTTCATCTTCAGGTAGGCGTAGTGGGGCACAGCCATGAACTTGGCCAGAGCAGGTCGGCCAAGCAAAGCGTGGTAAGGGCTTTCCAGATCCACTACCTCGAACCAGATTGCTTCTCGGCGAAAGTGATCCTTGTCTCCGAAGAGAACATCCATCTTGATCTTGCCGATCGGGGAACAGGATAGGCCGGGTACGATGCCATGGAACACGGTCCGGCTTGGCATGAGCTGCTTCGCCTTGAGATTCAACTTCTCCATGGTGTCGCGGTACAGTATGTTGATACTGCTTCCGCCATCAATCAGAACACGGGAGAATCGGGCAGCCCGCCTCTCCGTTGCGAGGGTGACATCCAACACCAATGCGTAGGAGCCAGGGGACGGCATCACCTCTGGGTGATTGGCCCGGCTCCAGTTGATAGGCCTTTCTGACCAATGCATGAACTCGGGGTTGCTGGAGGCGGCTGCGTTGACCTCTTGGTGCTGTCGGCGCCGGCTGCGCTTGTCTTCAACCTGGCTCGTGAAGACGACGTAGGCGGTGTGCTCATCAGGGAACTCATCTTGAATGGCTCCGACTGCTGGTCGAGCAGCCGGCTGCTGGGGGCTGGAGGCGGCGGGCCAGGAGGCGGAGGCGGCACCAGCCCCTCGTCCTTGGAGATCCGGGTGAGCCAGTGGCACTTTCGGGTCGTGTGGTTGGACGGCTTCGCGCCGCTGTGGAACTTGCAGGGGGCATCGAGAGTCTGCTCGTAGGAGAAGGCCGACTGCCAAGCCGGCCTGCCGCCCTTCTTCTTGGGAGCGGGGCGTTCTTCGGGCTGCTCATCTTCGACTGTGGCCACCTGCCGACTGGTGGAAGGCGGCATAGGGGCCTTGCGCTTGTGGTCGTTTTGGTAGGGGCGCCGATTGGAGTCGCCAGCCGGCGTCTTAGGAGCCGGAGCGAGCACCTTCCCAGAGGCGTCCACTCGGAGCTCGGTCTTCATCGAGGAGTCGGCTGTGGCGTACTTGTCTGCAATGACCAGCAGCTCGTCGAGGGTAGCTGGCTCATCGCAGAGGAGTCGGTGCTTGAGGAGGGTGCCCTCTCGGCACCCGGTGGTGAAGTATTCGATGGCTTGAACCTCGTGCACCCCCTCGCAGGAGTTGCGGAGCTCGGCCCACCGCGTGAGGTAGTCGCGGGTCAACTCGCTGGGCCCTTGGACGCATAAGGAGAGCTGGCGGTGCTTGGGAGGCCGCTTGTACGTGTTGGTGAAGTTGCGGACGAAGACTTCCGTGAAGTCCAGCCAGCTGTTGACGCTGTGGGGCTTGAGGCTGTTGAGCCAGGTGCGTGCCGTGCCTTGCAGCATGAGAGGGACGTACATCACGGCTACGCGTCTGTTGCCGTTCGCTATGCTGACGGCGGTAGAGTAGTCGATGAGCCAATCTTCCGGCTTCACAAAGCCGTTGTACTTGGGCGTGTCTCTGGGGAGCGAGAACCCTTTGGGGAAGGGCTCGTCGCGGATGCGGGGGCCAAAGCATGGCGGGCCGACATCGTCTTCTTCTTCTAGCGCCAGGGATCGAGCTAGGCGGTCGTTCCGGTGGCGGGCGTCGTTCTCGCCGACTCCCTCGCGGTGGCCTAGTCGGCCACCGAGAGTCGGATGCATGACAGGCGGCGGGGTGGGACATCTCTCCCCACAAGGCGGGGGAGGAGGCGGATTGCCTTGGCGCTCCATTGCTCAAGGGCGGCCTTCCGCGTCGCGCTCGATGGTGATTCGAGTCCGGCTGCGGCTAGCAGCCGGCTCCTTGTCTTTCCTTGCGCGGGCGCCGCTCGCAGTCGGCGACCGGGATGTCGCGGCGTGCTCTCGGCGTGGGGGAGGACTCTCAGCGCGGGCGCCGGCATCATGCCGTTCTGCGGCCGCATCGATCAGCCGCTGTATGCGCCTTGTCATGTAGGGGAGCTCATCAGCCCCCAGCCCATTCAGCTCTTCTGCGGCCGCCTGAGCGGCTCGCAGATTCTCGAGCGGTGTGGCGTAGACGGGGCGGTCTGCCCCCAGCATGCTGGCGATGGCCGCGCCATGCTTCTTGACGAGACCGGCTTGGCTCGGCCCGCCATGAGGCGGCGTACCAAAAGCGGCGCGGTCGACTTCGCGCTGGTGGGCCTCGGTGAGGCGTCTCATGGAGGCTATCTTCTAGCCCTCCGCGATGAGGGCGAGGCGGCGTGCCTCCAGGGTCTCGGCGTCGGCGTCGGCCGGGATGGGGACGGACAAGTCATGCATCGCCGCTTGTAGGGTGTCATGGGCGTTCTCGCCCGAGTCGGCGACGTGGCTGATGACCAGCACCTCAGTGACATCGTTGCTGCCATTGTCAGCTCGAGGGAGAGGGTCGTCGAAGACTACCACGTCGGAGGGGTAGGCATCGAACGATGCCGTGTCGGAGTCGACAAGCATCGGGTCGGTGGAGCCGACCGACTCCAAGTCTACAGCAAGCTCGCTGGAGACGTGAAGCTGGTCGAGGAGGCTGACGAGGCGGCTCTCGGGGTAGTCCGTGCCCGCGTCAGACGCGGGCTCGTCGGAGATGCGAGTCTCGCCAAGAAGATCAGTGAGGCAGCTTGTTGCGCAGGCGTCGTCGACGCCTTGCAGCGCGTCGGGGCAAGCACCGTCGGGCGTAGCAGGCTGGCTGCGCTCGTGGGGGAGAAAAAGGGTTCCCGTCCAGAACAGGTCTCCGGATGACGGTGCACCTGGCCCCACGGTGGGCGCCAAATGTCGGGTGGTAGGTGCGACATATGCCAATGGGTGCCTTATCATTGTGGGAGCCACTAAAACATCGCCGGTGCCTGGAAACGGGATGAGGCGAAGACATGCATGCCGGCGGATCTTACCCAAGTTCGGGGCTCTCCGTGGAGATAACACCCCTAGTCCTGCTCTGCGGGGTCTCCGCATGATCACTAGATCAATACAAGTAGCTACAAGCGCTCCTTGAGCTGTTTGGCTAGAGGAAGAAGAAGGGCGAGGCTAGCTCTCCTTTTCTCTCTAGGTGGTGTGTGGAATTCTATGAGATTAACCCTTTGCATGGGTGTCCCGGGGGGTTTATATAGGCCTACCCCCCAGGGGTACAATGGTAATCCGGCTGGGCACGGGTCCCAGCCGTCAGCGTCTATGATCGCCGGCTTCTCCACCGGTCATTGGGGCCCGCCGACTGGTGGGTCCCGCCGGCTGCCGGCCTCTTGGCCGACAGGCCGGCCCCACCGCTTGGGGGCTTTGTCGGCGGCTGGTTACTGTTGCCTCGCCTCTGATGACGAGGGCTTTGTCGAGGTAAGCGTGGCTACAGTGTCGCCGCCCTGCGGGCTCTCACTGTAGCCTTACCTCGTCTTGTCTCCTTAATGAGACACATGTTTTGAGGGAGGGGGGTAGCTGGCTATTGGGAGCCGGCTACACCCCTGGCCGACTAGAGGAGGCCAGGCCGCCTTCGGGTGTCTCTCTGGCAAAAGGGGCCCGCCGCCTACGGGCCGTACTGACGCCTGTCGTGGGTGACATCGAGGCCAACACGGCTACAGTGCCGCGCCGGACGGGGGATGGCTGGCCCGTACGGCGCCCTGTGGCCATGCCTATTCCGGGATTCGGGGGTAGTGGGCTGTACTGTGGCCACGCCCCATCCTATCGCCGTTATGTGGGTACAGTCTTAGTGGGTGCAGTCTTGGCCGGCTTCTGGGAGCCGGCTTTCTTCATGGCCGGCTTCTGGGAGTCGGCTATCTTCATGGCCGGCTTCTGGGAGTCGGTCCTCTTGGGGCCGGCTCCCTGGAGTCGACTATCTTCATGGCCGGCTCCCTGGAGTCGACTATCTTCATGGCCGGCTTCTGGGAGTCGGCCCTGGGGATAGCAGGCCGGGGGAAGGCGGCCCTATGCTTTGTATGCTTGAAGGCTTGAATGGCCTGATAATTTTTCGAAGAGCCAGGGGGAGTCGGTTAGGCTACCCGTGGCTATTTACTCCGACACCCAGGGAGGTCTTGGCGCCGTCCACCTCGCTGAAAGTGCAATTATCCCTGGGTGGTTTTGGTAATTCCTAACAACATATAGCTCATTGAGCTAATACTATTTCAAGATAAATATTTCAGGAAAGCTCAATGATTGGCATGGCATGGATTAGAAAGTGGACCCTTCAAAATGCTAAGGACAAAAGATTGGCTCAAGCTCAAAGCACAAGACGCTACATTTTCTATTTTAGTGATCCAAGATCACATTGAGTCTATAGGAAAAGCCAATACTATTAAGAAGGGATGAGGTGTTGCTTATTGAGGTTCTTGCTCAAAATGCTTAGTGATATGCTCCATAAACCCTCCACTACTTTCTCACATCCACATATGTCCCAAACCAAAAAGTCCAACTCGGCCCCACCAAAACTTCATATCCGGAGCCACCGAGTTCAGTTGACATAGCCACTGCCAGAAACCCTAGTCTTTTCGGTCTCACCGATAGGGATCTCGGTCTCACCGAGATGGGATTGTAATCTCTCTGTTTCCCTTCGTAACGTTTCGGTCAAACCGAGATGAGCGATCGGTCCCACCGAGATTGCAATGCAAATACTCTGTTTCCTTTTCGTAACATTTCGGTCCAACCGAGATGAGCGAATCGGTCCCACCGAGTTTGCCTGACCAACTCTCTGTTTGTCTATTACCAAAATTGGTCTCATCGAGTTTGTGTAATCGGTCTCACCGAGATTACGTTATGCCCTAACCCTAATGAAATCGGTCCCACCGAGTTGACATGTCGGTCCCACCGAGAATCCTAACGTTCACATTATGAACCAAATCGGTATGACCGAGTTCTCTGAATCGGTCCCACCGAGTTTGGTGATTTGTGTGTAACGGTTAGATTTTGTGTGGAGGCTATATATACCCCTCCACCCACTCTTCATTCGTGGAGAGAGCCATCAGAACATGCCTACACTTCCAACACATATTTTCTGAGAGAGAACCACCTACACTTGTGTTGAGGTCAATATATCCCATTCCAACCACATAAATCTTGATCTCTAGCCTTCCCCAAGTTGCTTTCCACTCAAATCATCTTTCCACCAAATCCTATCCTATGAGAGAGAGTTGAGTGTTGGGGAGACTATCATTTGAAGCACAAGAGCAAGGAGTTCACCATCAACACACCATTTGTTACTTCTTGGAGAGTGGTGTCTCCTAGATTGGCTAGGTGTCACTTGGGAGCCTCCGTCAAGATTGTGGAGTTGAACCAAGGAGTTTGTAAGGGCAAGGAGATCGCCTACTTCATGAAGATCTACCCTAGTGAGGCAAGTCCTTCGTGGGCGACGGCCATGGTGGGATAGACAAGGTTGCTTATTCGTGGACCCTTCGTGGGTGGAGCCCTCCGTGGACTCGTGCAACCGTTACCCTTCGCGGGTTGAAGTCTCCATCAACGTGGATGTACAATAGCACCACCTATCGGAACCACGGATAAAAAATTTCCGTGTCAACATTGCGTTTGCTCCCTTTACCTTCATATGCAATTGTTTTACATTGCGCTGCTATACTCTTAGAATTGCATGTGTAGGTTGATTGCTTGACTCGTGCAAAGTTGCTAAAATCTGCCAAGAACTAAAATTGGGAAAAGGCTAGATTTTTATTTGGTCAAGTAGTCTAATCACCCCCCTCTAGACATACTTCCGATCCTACACTCGCGAGGCTTGGCCCCTCGCGAGGGTCTTGAGTGGTTGCTGCTGAAGCTGGGCCGTGTCGGGCCGTTGACGGAGCTACGCTCGCGGGCCGCAGGCAGGCAAGTCTGGGCACCTCCATTCCCAGGACGCCGACAGTAGCCCCCGGGCCCAAGGCGCGCTCGGACTTGGCTTCGAGGCGAAGCCAAAGGGCAAGTGCGGAGCACCGCGGGCCCCAACCGCCTGCGGCCTTGGTCGACGCGTGGCAATTGACGGGACGTGGCCGCCTCCGCTTCCCCATGCTACCTCGGCAACCGTTCGACTTGACGAGACCCTGTTGCATGCAGAAGAAAACCATCATTACGTGTGTGGGGGCGGCGGTTGGCCTCCTTCCGATTATAAATGAGGGGAGGGGCAAAGCCCCCATTGCTCATCTCCTTCTTCACGCCGCCTGCTTCTTCTCCTTCCTCCTAGCCTCACCGCCTTGCTGTAGTCCCATGGCGCCAACGAAGAGGTTCCCGGCAGCGGAGAAGGGGAAGGCTCGCCAGGAGGGGCTCGGCTCGCCACCGCCCAAGAGGGGGCGAGGCCGCCCCCGCAAGCACGCTGTGACCCCTGCTGTGCCTCCTCGGGGGCGTGGTCGTACTCCTTCGGGGACCGGCATCATCCTCGGCGGCCGCAGCGGTGTCTCCTCCCACAGCGGGGGCCACTCTAGGAGGAGCGGCCCTTGCGTTGAGGGGAGACGTGCCGTGGTTGCCCGGCCTCTTCGGTCGCGCTTCCACTCGGCAGAGGTGCTTCTGGAGTTCGTCGTGTGGTCGGAGAGTCCGGCTGGCACCTGGCTCCAGCTTCTGCGCTCCTTTGCCGGTGAGCTGCCGGCCGGGGGTCTTGACGGCCTCTGGCTGCAGGCTGACGATTGCTGCAGCAAGGCCTCGTGGGTCGCGGTGGAGGTCTCCGTTGCGGGCAATGTGGCCCTGGCCTGCGGCTGGCAGACATTCGCCTGCGCGCGGCCTGAGCAGGCGGTGCCCCCTCCTCTTCAAGTATGCTGGCGCCGCAACCCTCTTCGTGAGGGTGTTTGGGGAAGATGGTCGCCGCGCAGGGTGCTGCCCCGAAGACAGCGGCGGCAACGACGAGCTCGGCCCGGGCGACGACCGTGACGAGGCTGAGGGCGAACTTTCCCTTGGCGACGGCCATGGTTGCCCGGTGGTGGCAGCTTCTCCGCCAACAAGAGCACCAGCAGTGGTGGCTACGACCAGCCGCCTCACCGCCGGGCTCGCTTCGAGGACGGCGATGGGTCGTCCCGTCGCCACGCGGCGGTGAAGCGCGAGAGGGGCTCAGACTCAGCTGAGTCTGGGGGACCCTCGGAGCCAGGCCTCGTGAGCTGCCGCGGTCGTGCGGGCCGCTTTTGTTTGACCTTTCCTTTCTTCCTGCATTTTGAAAAAAGTAGATGGCCCTGCTGGGGCATGTAATGAACTATGGTCCTTATGCTGCTATGCTATACTTATTGCTCCGATGTTGTTCATGCTCCTCGTAGATGTAAAAAGGGGGTAACTTAGCTTGATATGCTCGGGGTGGTTTCCTGTCTCATGAGGGCGCGCCTTCTGGCGTCTGGTGAGGCCTCCTTGTTGCCGACTCAGGAGCCGCTGACCTCGGGAGTCATCGCGAAGCTGCAAAATTTGTTAGGACATCTGTCGGGTGCCTTGTTCCTCCTTGCGCGAGCCCTCAGGCATGGGCTAATCATGGCTTAGTGCACCACGTCGCAGTACCCGTGGGGCATAGACTTAGGAGGGTGCGCCAGTCACGAGCTCCTTCGAGGGCGTCTCGCGAAGATCAAGGGAGCCGAAGATCTGGGGCGACAGGGCTTTGGCGAGGTGTGTTTGTGGTTTAAGCTAGCTCAGCGCACACACACACACACCTGCCTAGCCCCCGCGCGAGGCGCACGAGGGAGAGCGTCGGAAAACTGCCGTCCTCCCTGACGCAAGACAAAGAAGCGAGCGAAGAAGTAAAAGAAAGGGGAACTCAACCAAGCAATCGAGAAACACCAGAACTCCAAATTCCATTAAAAGGTTGCAAACCAGCTATAGAAAGCAAATGAACAGCCGCGTCCGACACCTAGTCTAGTCTTCTCACCAGCGCGGAGCTAAGTGCTGCCACTAGGACGTGGGAGGGAGCCCCCGAGGCCCGAGGGCGGCACACTGGAGACTCTGGGGCGTGTACAACCCCACTCATTATTATGTGAGAGTGTCATGGGCGGAGACCTTCACAGGCACTGGGCCTTGCTTCATGGGTAGAACTTTCGGAGGTGCTGGATGTTCCAGGCGTTCCGGATGGGGACCCCGTCTTGCGTCTCCAGGCGCACAACGCCAGGCCTGGAGACGCGGGCAATCCTAAACGGGCCCTCCCACATGGGTGAGAGCTTACACAACCCTTCCCTGCAGAGCACCCGCCTCAGGACAAGATCGCCCACCTCGAGCATCCTGGAGCGGACGCTGCGGTAGTGGTACCGCCACAGCGCCCGCTGGTACCTTGCCCCTCGGAGCGAGGCTTGGCGGCGGCGTTCTCCCCCAGCAGGAGGTCCATCCCCCGCATGGCGTCCTGACGTTCCTCGTCAAATGCCAAGACCCGCGCGCAGCGATGCTTGACCTCGTGAGGGAGAACCGCTTCGGCTCCGTAGACGAGGAAGAACGGAGTCTTGCCCGTTGGCTTGGTGGCGGTGGTGCGGATGTACCACAGCACAGACTGGAGCTCGTCGTGCCAGCCCCTGCCGCAGGCCTCGAGCTTCTTCTTGAAGGTCCTTGTCTTGAGGCCTCTCAAGACCTCCGCGTTGGCGCGCTCAGCTTGGTCGTTGCTTCTGGGGTGTGCCACTGAGGCGTAGCATATCTGCGTTCCAAGATTAGCACAATATGTTTTAAAGAGATTGCTAGTGAACTGCCAGCCATTGTCGGTGATGATGCAATTAGGGACTCCAAACCGACTCACAAGACCCTTGATGAACTTGACTGCAGAGCCGGCTGGGATGGTGCGGACAGCTTCCACCTCTGCCCACTTGGTGAACTTGTCGATGGCAACGTAGAGGTAGCGGTAGCCCCCGGGCGCTCGAGGGAATGGACCCAGGATGTCCAGCCCCCAGACCGCAAACGGCCACGAGAGTGCGACAGTCTGGAGGCCCTAAGCAGGCTGGTGGATTTTCTTGGCATGGAACTGGTAGGCCTCGCAAGATCTCACCAGCTCGGTTGCGTCGTTGAGTGTCGTGGGCTAGTAGAACCCGCTGCGGAACGCCTTGCCCACCAAGGTGCACGACGATGAATGATGCCCGCAGTCTCCGCCGTGTATGTCAGCTAGCAGTTCACACCCCTGCTCCGTGGAGATGCATCGCAAGGAAACATTGTTCGGTCATTTTCGGTATAGCTCACCGTCCCAGATGCAGTAGGCTGTAGCTTGCCGAGCCATGCGCTCTCCATCCTCCTCCTTCTCCAGCAGGGTCCCTTACAGCAGGTACGCCTTGAATTCTTCAGTCCAGCACCCCTCCTGGGGTTCGAGCGCGAGGAGCAGGCGCACTCCTGAGGTCGGGCCGCAGGCGGGGGCTGAGGTTGGTGGCGGGGGAAGCTCCACCTGAGGCGGCGTAGGTTCCGCAGCCGGAGGGGCTGCTGAAGGCTTGAAGAGCCGCTCCTCGAAGACACCGGGCTCCTGGGGCTGACGCCTTGACGCCCTCTTGGCGATATCATCAGATTCCTTGTTTGTGCCGCGGGGCACATGCTGCAGTTCCAGGCCCAAGAATTGCTTCTCCATTCTGCGTACCTCCGCGAGGTATGCCTCCATGTGCTCGTCCTTCGGCTCATACACCTTGTTGGGAAAGTTCACGAGGAGCTGAGAGTCGCCCTTGATGGTGAGGCGCCTCACCCCCAAGGTCGCCGCTACCTTGAAGCCGACGATCAGTCCTTCATACTCCGCGATGTTGTTGGAGACCTTCTCGCCCTGCTGGATGTAGAGCTGCACGGCGTAGTAGAGCATGTCCTGGGTGGGCGAGATGAGCACGGCCCCAGCCCCCGCGCCCTAGCGCGCGAAGGCGCCGTCGAAGTACATGACCCAGCCGTCTGGCACTTCGCTCCCCGGTGAGAGAGACCGGTCCTCGCCTGATTCAAGCGCTGGGGCGTCAGTCCACTCCGCCAGAAGTCGGCGAGCGCGGCTCCCTTGATGACCCTGGTGGTGCTGAACTCCAGCTGGAATGCCTGTCGGTCGATGTTCCACTCGGTGACCATCCCCGCAGCATTGGGGCTCCGGAGTACCCTCTCCAGTGGGTAAGCTGAGACGACCTTGATGGGGTGACCTTGGAAGTTATGGCGCAACTTGCGCGAGGCCACGAGGAGCGCGAGCAGAAGCTTCTGCGGCATGGGGGTAGCGTGCCTGCGCTTCTTGCAGTATTGATGACCCACAAGTATAGGGGATCTATCGTAGTCCTTTCGATAAGTAAGAGTGTCGAACCCAACGACGAGTAGAAGGAAATGATAAGCGATTTTCAGCAAGGTATTCTCTGCAAGCACTGAAATTATCGGTAACAAATAGTTTTGTGATAAGGTAATTTGTAACGAGTAACAAGTAACAAGTGTAAATAAAGTGCAGCAAGGTGGCCGAATCCTTTTTGTAGCAAAGGACAAGCCTGGACAATTTCTTATATGAAGGGAAGCGCTCCCGAGGACACATGGGAATTATCGTCAAGCTAGTTTTCATCACGTTCATATGATTCACGTTTGGTACTTTGATAATTTGATATGTGGGTGGACCGGTGCTTGGGTGCTGTCCTTACTTGGACAAGCATCCCACTTATGATTAACTCCTATTGCAAGCATCCACAACTACAAAGAAGTATTAAGGTAAACCTAACCATAGCATGAAACATATAGATCCAAATCAGCCCCTTACGAAGCAACGCATAAACTACGGTTTAAGCTTCTGTCACTCTAGCAACCCATCATCTACTTATTACTTCCCAATGCCTTCCTCTAGGCCCAAACAATGGTGAAGTGTCATGTAGTCGACGTTCACATGACACCACTAGAGGCGAGACAACATACATCTCATCAAAATATCGAACGAATACCAAATTCACATGACTACTAATAGCAAGACTTCTCCCATGTCGTCAGGAACAAACGTAACTACTCACAAATCATATTCATGTTCATAATCAGAGGGGTATTAATATGCATAATGGATCTGAACATATGATCTTCCACCAAATAAACCAACTAGCATCAACTACAAGGAGTAATCAACACTACTAGCAACCTACAGGTACCAATCTGAGGCTTTGGGACAAAGATTGGATACAAGAGATGAACTAGGGTTTGAGAGGAGATGGTGCTGGTGAAGATGTTGATGGATATTGACCTCCTCCCGATGAGAGGATCGTTGGTGATGATGATGGCGATGATTTCCCCCTCCCGGAGGGAAGTTTCCCCGGCAGAACAGCTCTGCCAGAGCCCTAGATTGATTCCGCCAAGGTTCCGCCTCGTGGCGGCGGAGTTTCGTCCCGAAAGCTTGCTTATGATTTTTTCTCGGACGGAAGACTTCATATAGCAGAAGATGGGCACCGGAGGGCCACCAGGGGGCCCACGAGGCAAGGGGGCGCGCCCAGGGGGGTAGGGCGCGCCCCCACCCTCGTGGCCAGGGTGTGGGCCCCCTCTGGTATTTTCTTCGCTCAGTATTTTTTATTACCTGGGCGCGCCCCCACCCTCGTGGCCAGGGTGTGGGCCCCCTCTGGTATTTTCTTCGCTCAGTATTTTTTATTATTTCCAAAAATGACTTTCGTGGAGTTTCAGGACTTTTGGAGTTGTGCAGAATAGGTCTCTAATATTTGCTCCTTTTCCAGCCCAGAATTCCAGGTGCCGGCATTCTCCCTCTTTATGTAAACCTTGTAAAATAAGAGAGAATAGGCATAAGTATTGTGACATAATGTGTAATAACAACCCATAATGCAATAAATATCGATATAAAATCATGATGCAAAATGGACGTATCAACTCCCCCAAGCTTAGACCTCGCTTGTCCTCAAGCGGAAGCCGATAACGATAAATATGTCCACATGTTTAGAGATAGAGGTGTCGATAAAATAAAATACGGACATGAGGGCATCATGATCATTCTTATAACAGCAACATATATATATATTGTCATATGATTTCTTATGCTCAAGTAATAATCTATTCACAATGTCAAGTATGAATCAGAAACTTCATTGAAAACTAACAAACTATAATCTCAGTCATTGAAACAATTGCAATTTATCATAACATCGGAAAGAGTCTATGTAAGAGCTTTTCAGCAAGTCCACGTACTCAACTATCATTTAGTCTTTCACAATTGCTAACACTCGCGCAATACTTGTGGTTACAAAGTTTTAATCGGACACAGAGAAAGATAGGGGCTTATAGTTTCGCCTCCCAACCTTTTACCTCAAGGGTAATGTCAACAATAATAGTTCATGCTAATTTACATCCAATTGGATATATATATCAGGATCTTTCCAACACAAGGTGCTTGCCAAAGGATAAAATGTAAAAAGGAAAGGTGAAGATCACCATGACACTTGCATAAGGGTGAGAGATAAAAGTAAAAGATAGGCCCTTCGCAGAGGGAAGCAGAGGTTGTCATGCGCTTTCATGGTTGGATGCACGAAATCTTAATGCAAAAGAACGTCACTTTATATTGCCACTTGTGATATGGACCTTTATTATGCGGTCCGTCGCTTTTATTTCTTCCACATCACAAGATCGTATAAAGCTTATTTTCTCCACACTAATAAATCATACATATTTAGAGAGCAATTTTTATTGCTAGCACCGATGACAACTTACTTGAAGGATCTTAATCAATCCATAGGTAGATATGGTGGACTCTCATGGCAAAACCGGGTTTAAGGGTATTTGGAAGCACAAGTAGTATCTCTACTTGGTGCAAAGAATTTGGCTAGCATGAGAAGGAAAGGCAAGCTCAACATGTTGGATGATCCATGACAATATACTTTATTTCAGATATAAGAAAACATAGCCCATTACGTTGTCTTCCTTGTCCAACATCAACTCTTTAGCATGTCATATTTTAATGGGTGCTCACAATCATAAAAGATGTTTAAGATAGTATATTTATATGTGAAACCTCTCTTTCCTTATTACTTCCTATTAATTGCAACGGTGACCAAAAATATGCTTGTCAACCCTCAACAATTTTTAATCATCATACTCTTTATATGTGAAGTCATTACTCTCCATAAGATCAATATGATCTATTTGTTTCTTTTTATTCTTTCTTTTTCTTTTATTCCCTCAAGATCATAGCAAGATAATCAAGCCCTTGACTCAACACTAATCTTTATTATATATATCTCACGAACTCGATTACATAGAAGGGATCATAAGGCAAAACTCAAAACCAAATCATACTAAAACTTTATTCTACTAGATCAAGATGTTACTAAAAGGATCGAATTAAGAAAAATGGTAAAGATAGGAGTGTGATGGTGATATGATACCGGGGCACCTCCCCCAAGGTTGGCAGTTGCCAAGGGGAGTGCCCATACCAGATACTTAGTTTTCCTTTTTCGGAGGAGGTGATGATGGAGTTGTTGATGATGACAGTTGTGTCTTTAGCTTCTTCATACTGTAATTGAGAAGAGCAATTTCCTCCTTTAAATCATCAACCTCCGATTCCAGCTTCAAGATCTTGTCACATAAATCTCCTTTGCTTTTCTGCCGAAAACGAGAAGGAATAGCTCGGTTGTTAGATAGTTTAGCCCTCTTAGGGAGACTAGATTTCTTGAACTTCAGGTGCATATCCCCAGGTTGAGGTAGAGGGACATCCTCCTCCTCCGAACTTGAATTATTGATCCTCATCAAATGAGCATCCTTCTCCTCATCCGTAGTTCGACCACAAGGAGATAGATCCCCATAGGTCTTTGGGTCAGCAATGAGGTGTGAGACATAGCTCTCTCCGTCGGAATCCTGAGATGACATCTTGCTCCAAATCTGCTACAGAAACAGCTCAAAACAAAAACAAAGGATATTTGCGTGATACGATGGTCAAAACCTTCAGGAGTTTATAAAATGAATTTTTACCGACCGAAAGAAGTATCGTGCAAGAAAACGGAGTCCGGAGAGCACACGAGGTGCCCACGAGGTAGGGGGCTCCCAGAGGGGTAGGGCGCGCCTCCCACCCTCGTGGAAGCCTCGTGTCCTTCCCGGACTGCTTCTTATTTTCCTATTTTTCTAAATACTCCAAAACGGAGAAAAACTGCCATTAGAACTGTTTTGGAGTCGGTTTACTTACCGTACCACGTACCTATTCCTTTTCGGAGTCTGAAACGTTCTGGAAAGTGTCTCTTATGTATTCCTCCGGGGTTACGGTTTCAATAATATTGGTTTCAACATTTATGGGATTACCTGAGATATAATGTTTGATTCTTTGACCGTTCACCACCTTCGGATTTGTGCCTTCGAAGTTATTGATTTTTATGGCACCGGAACGATAGACCTCCTCGATAACGTAAGGACCTTCCCATTTAGAGAGAAGTTTTCCTGCAAAAAGTCTTAAACGAGAGTTGAATAGCAACACATAATCACCTACATTAAACTCACGCTTTTGTATCCTTTTGTCATGCCATCTTTTAACTTTTTCTTTAAACAACTTGGCATTCTCATAGGCTTGGGTTCTCCATTCATCAAGTGAGCTTATGTCAAATAACCTATTCTCGCCGGCAAGTTTGAAATCATAATTGAGTTCTTTAATAGCCCAATATGCCTTATGTTCTAGTTCAAGAGGTAAGTGGCATGCTTTTCCATAAACCATTTTATACGGAGACATACCCATAGGATTTTTATATGCAGTTCTATAGGCCCATAATGCATCATCAAGTTTCTTGGACCAATTCTTTCTAGATCTATTAACAGTCTTTTGCAAATTTAATTTGAGCTCTCTATTACTCAATTCTACTTGACCACTAGACTGCGGGTGATAAGGGGATGCAATTCTATGATGAACACCATATTTAGCAAGCATTTTACGAAAAGCACCATGAATAAAATGTGAACCACCATCAGTCATTAAATATGTAGGGACTCCAAACCTGGGAAAAATAACTTCTTTAAGCATCTTAATAGAGGTGTTATGATCAACACTACTAGTTGGAATAGCTTCTACCCACTTAGTAACGTAATCAACAGCAACTAAAATATGTGTATACCCATTAGAGGAAGGAAACGGTCCCATATCATCAAAGCCCCAAACATCAAATGGTTCAATAACAAGTGAATAATTCATAGGCATTTCCTGACGTCTACTAATATTACCAATTCTTTGACACTCATCACAAGACAAGACAAACTTACGAGCATCCTTGAAGAGAGTAGGCCAATAAAAACCAGATTGCAATACCTTATGTGCAGTTCTATCTCCAGCGTGGTGCCCTCCATAGGCCTCGGAGTGACACTTGCATAGGATCTGTTCCTATTCATGCTCAGGTATACAACGTCTAATAACACCATCTACTCCTTCTTTATAAAGATGTGGGTCATCCCAAAAGTAATGTGTCAAATCATAGAAAAACTTTTTCTTTTGCTGGTATGTGAAACTAGGTGGTATAAATTTAGCAACAATGTAATTAGCATAATCAACATACCATGGAGCAATACGAGAAGCATTTATGACATCTAATTGTTCATCAGGAAAGCTATCATCAATAGGTAGCGGGTCATCAAGAACATTCTCTAACCTAGACAAGTTATCTGCAACAGGGTTCTCAGCTCCCTTTCTATCAATAATATGCAAATCAAATTCTTGTAGTAGGAGAACCTATCTAATAAGTCTAGGTTTAGCATCTTTATTATCCATAAGATATTTAATAGCAGCATGATTAGTGTGAATAGTTACTTTAGAATCAACAATATAAGGTCTGGACTTATCACAAGCAAATACAACTGCTAAGAATTCTTTTTCCGTAGTAGCATAATTTCTCTGGGCACTATCTAGAGTTTTACTAACATATTGAATAACATTTAATTTCTTATCAACCCTTTGTCCCAGAATTTCTTATCACTAGCATCGCACATAATTTCAAAGGGTAAATTCCAATCAGGAGGCTGAACAATAGGTGCAGAAATCAATGCTTTCTTAAGTATTTCAAATGCTTCTACACAATCATCATCAAAGACAAAAGGAATATCTTTTTGTAATAGATTAGTCAGAGGCCGAGAGATTTTTGAGAAGTCCTTAATGAACCTTCTATAAAAACCGGCGTGACCAAGGAAACTTCTTATACCTTTGATGTCCTTGGGACACGACATCTTTTCAATAGCATCAACTTTAGCTTTATCAACTTCAATACCTCTTTCAAAAATTTTATGCCCCAAGACAATACCTTCATTAACCATAAAGTGGCACTTCTCCCAATTCAAGACAAGGTTAGTTTCTTCACATCTGTGCAAAACTCGATCAAGGTTGCTCAAGCAATCATCAAAAGAGGATCCATAAACGGAGAAATCGTCCATGAAAACCTCACAAATCTTTTCACAAAAATCAGAGAATATAGCCATCATGCATCTTTGAAAGGTAGCAGGTGCATTACATAAACGAAAAGGTAGACTTCTATAAGCAAAAGTACCGAAAGGGCAAGTAAAAGTGGTCTTTGCTTGATCATCAGCTGACATAGATATTTGAGAGAAGCTAGAGTAACCATCTAGAAAGCAAAAATGTGTGTGTTTGGATAATCTTTCTAGCATTTGATCAATAAAAGGCAAGGGGTAATGATCTTTTTTAGTAGCTTTATTTAATTTACGGAAATCAATTACCATCCTATAACCTGTAATAATTCTTTGCGGAATCAACTCATCTTTATCGGTAGGAACGACAGTAATATCTCCCTTCTTGGGGACACAATGGACATGACTTACCCACTGACTATCAGCAACGGGATAAATTATACCTGCCTCAAGGAGCTTTAATATTTCCTTTCTTACCACTTCTTTCATCTTAGGATTCAGCCGTCATTGGTGATCAATAACTGGTTTGGCGTCTTTCTCCAAATTTATTTTGTGTTGACATAGAGTGGGACTAATGCCCTTAAGATCATCAAGAGTATATCCAATAGCAGCACGGTGCTTCTTCAGAGTTTTCAATAATTTCTCTTCTTCATGCTCTGAAAGGTTAGCACTAATAATAACAAGATATATTTTCTTTTCACCAAGATAAGCATATTTAAGAGTATCAGGCAATGGTTTAAGCTCAAACACGGGATCACCCTTGGGTGGAGGAGGATCCCCTAGGATTTCAACAGGCAAGTTGTGTTTCAGAATAGGTCCCTGTTTAAAGAATACTTCATCTATTTCCCTTCTTTCATTCATAAACATATCATTTTCATGGTCTAGCAAATATTGTTCTAAAGGATCATTAGGAGGTACGACAATAGAAGCAAGACCAATAATTTCATCTTTACTAGGCAATTCCTCATTACGGGGTTGTCTACGAAATTTAGAGAAATTAAACTCACGAGACATATCATCCAAACCAATAGTAACAACATCCGTTTCACAGTCTATCTTAGCATTAACAGTGTTCAAGAAGGGTCTACCAAATATAATGGGACAAAAGCTATCTTGTGGGGAACCAAGAACTAGAAAATCAGCAGGATATTTAACTTTCCCACACGAGACTTCAACATCTCTAACAATCCTGACCGGTGAAATAGTATCTCTATTGGCAAGCTTAATGGTGACATCAATTTCTTCTAACTCGGTGGGTGCAATATCATGCATAATTTCTTGATATAAAGAAACAGGTATTGCACTAGCACTAGTGCCCATATCACATAAGCCATGATAACAATGATCTCCTATTTTAACAGAAATAATAGGCATGCCTACAACAGGTCTATGTTTATCTTTAGCACCAGGTTTAGCAATTCTAGCAGTCTCACCACAGAAGTAAATAACATGCCCATCGATATTATCAGCCAAGAGATCTTTAACAATAGCAATATTAGGTTCAACTTTAACTTGCTCAGGAGGTGTATAAGTTCTAATATTGCTTTTACGAACCACAAATGAAGCTTTAGCATGATCCTTTATTCTAATAGGGAAAGGTGGTTTCTCAACATAAGCAGTAGGAACAATAGGATCATTATAAGTGATAGTCTTTTCTGCAACTTTAATAGGTTCAACTACTTTTACTTCTATGGGAGGATGATATTTAAACCACTTCTCCTTAGGGAGATCAACATGAGAAGCAAAAGATTCACAAAAAGAAGCTACTATCTCAGAGTCAAGTCCATATTTAGTGCTAAATTTACGGAAAACATCGGTATCCATAAAAGATTTAACACAATCAAACTTAGGTGTTATACCTGACTCCTTACCTTCGTCGAGATCCCAATCTTCAGAGTTGCATTTAATCCTCTCCAATAAATCCCATTTGAATTCAATAGTCTTCATCATAAAAGAACCAGTACAAGAAGTATCGAGCATGGATCGATTGTTGTCAGAAAGCCGAGCATAAATTTTTTGAATAATCATTTCTCTTGAGAGCTCATGATTGGGGCATGAATATAACATTGACTTAAGCCTCCCCCAAGCTTGAGCGATGCTTTCTCCTTCGCGAGGCCAAACATTATATATATAATTACGATCACGATGAACAAGATGCATAGGATAAAACTTCTGATGAAATTCCAATTTCAATCGTTTGTAGTCCCATGATCCCATATCATCACATAGCCTATACCATGTCAATGCATCTCCCTTCAAAGATAAAGGGAAGACCTTCTTCTTGATAACATCATCGGGCATACCTGCAAGCTTAAATAATCCACAAACTTCATCCACATAGATTAAATGTAAATCGGGATGCAATGTTCCATCTCCTGCAAAAGGATTAGCTAGCAGTTTCTCTATCATACCCGAAGGAATTTCAAAGTAAACATTTTCAATAGGTTCAGTAGGTTGAGGAGCAACTATTTGCTCTGCTGGTCGGGGTGAAGATACCCCGAACAAGCCCCTCAAAGGATTACTTTCCATGTTAACAAGTGACAGTAAATTTCAGCACACTATATAAATTTTTCCTTACCAAATTCCACCTACCAAAGGCGCTTCACTCCCCGACAACGGCGCCAGAAAAGAGTCTTGGTGACCCAAAAGTATAGGGGATCTATCGTAGTCCTTTCGATAAGTAAGAGTGTCGAACCCAACGAGGAGCAGAAGGAAATGATAAGCGGTTTTCAGCAAGGTATTCTCTGCAAGCACTAAAATTATCGATAACAGATAGTTTTGTGATAAGGTAATTTGTGACGAGTAACAAGTAACAAGTGTAAGTAACGTGCAGCAAGGTGGCCCAATCCTTTTTGTAGCAAAGGACAAGCCTGGACAATTTCTTATATGAAGGGAAGCGCTCCCGAGGACACATGGGAATTATCGTCAAGCTAGTTTTCATCACGTTCATATGATTCACGTTCGGTACTTTGATAATTTGATATGTGGGTGGACCGGTGCTTGGGTGTTGTCCTTATTTGGACAAGCATCCCACTTATGATTAACTCCTATTGCAAGCATCCGCAACTACAAAAGAAGTATTAAGGTAAACCTAACCAGAGCATGAAACATATAGATCCAAATCAGCCCCTTACAAAGCAACGCATGAACTACGGTTTAAGCTTTTGTCACTCTAGCGACCCATCATCTACTTATTACTTCCCAATGCCATCCTCTAGGCCCAAACAATGGTGAAGTGTCATGTAGTCGACGTTCACATGACACCACTAGAGGCAAGACAACATACATCTCATCAAAATATCGAACGAATACCAAATTCACATGACTACTAATAGCAAGACTTCTCCCATGTCGTCAGGAACAAACGTAACTACTCACAAATCATATTCATGTTCATAATCAGAGGGGTATTAATATGCATAATGGATCTGAACATATGATCTTCCACCAAATAAACCAACTAGCATCAACTACAAGGAGTAATCAACACTACTAGCAACCTACAGGTACCAATCTAAGGCTTTGGGACAAAGATTGGATACAAGAGATGAACTAGGGTTTGAGAGGAGATGGTGCTGGTGAAGATGTTGATGGAGATTGACCCCCTCCCGATGAGAGGATCGTTGGTGATGATGATGGCGATGATTTCCCCCTCCCGGAGGGAAGTTTCCCCGGCAGAACAGCTCTGCCAGAGCCCTAGATTGATTCCGCCAAGGTTCCGCCTCGTGGCGGCGGAGTTTCGTCCCGAAAGCTTGCTTATGATTTTTTTCTCAGACGGAAGACTTCATATAGCAGAAGATGGGCACCGGAGGGCCACCAGGGGGCCCACGAGGCAGGGGGCGCGCCCAGGGGGTAGGGCGCGCCCCCCACCCTCGTGGCCAGGGTGTGGGCCCCCTCTGGTATTTTCTTTGCTCAGTATTTTTTATTATTTCCAAAAATGACTTCCGTGGAGTTTCAGGACTTTTGGAGTTGTGCATAATAGGTCTCTAATATTTGCTCCTTTTCCAGCCCAGAATTCCAGCTGCCGGCATTCTCCCTCTTTATGTAAACCTTGTAAAATAAGAGAGAATAGGCATAAGTATTGTGACATAATGTGTAACAACAACCCATAATGCAATAAATATCGATATAAAAGCATGATGCAAAATGGACGTATCAAGTACCTTGCTGACAAATGCTACCTCTTGAGCATGCGTTGGTTTTCCCTTGAAGAGGAACGGGTGATGCAGCAAAGTAGCATAAGTATTTCCCTCAGTTTTTGAGAACCAAGGTATCAATCCAGTAGGAGACTACTCGCAAGTCACCTAGTACCTGCACAAACAATCAAGAACCTTGCAACCAACGCGATAAAGGGGTTGTCAATCCCTTCACGGCCAATTGCAAAAGTGAGATCTGATAAAGATAATAAGATAAATATTTTTTATTTTTGTTTTATAGATTGGAAAATAAAGATTGCAAAATAAATAAACTAGAATTATAGATCAAAAACTTATATGATGTAAAGTAGACCCGGGGGCCATAGGTTTCACTAGTGGCTTCTCTCATGATAGCATATATTACGGTGGGTGAACAAATTACTGCCGAGCAATTGATAGAAAAGTGCATAGTTATGAGAATATCTCTGCATGATCATGAATATAGGCATCACGTCCGTGTTAAGTAGACCGAAACAATTCTGCATCTGCTACTATTACTACACACATCGACCGCTATCCAGCATGCATCTAGAGTATTAAGTTCATAAGAACAGAGTAACGCATTAGGCAAGATGACATGATGTAGAGGGATAAACTCAAGAAATATGATATAAACCCCATCTTTTTATCCTCGATGGCAACAATACAATACGTGCCTTGCTGCCCCTACTGTCACTGGGAAAGGACACCACAAGATTGAACCCAAAGCTAAGCACTTCTCCCATTGCAAGAAAGATCAATCTAGTAGGCCAAACTAAACCGATAATTCGAAGAGACTTGCAAAGACATCAAATCATGCATATAAGAATTCAGAGAAGAACCAAATATTGTTCATAGATAATCTTGATCATAAACCCACGATTCATCGGATCTCGGCAAACACACCGCAAAAGAATATTACATCGAATAGATCTCCAAGAACACCGAGGAGAAGTTTGTATTGAGAACCAAAGAGAGAGAAGAAGCCATCTAGCTAATAACTATGGACCCGAAGGTCTGTGGTAAACTACTCACACATCATCGGAGAGGCTATGGTGTTGATGTAGAAGCCCTCCGTGATCGAATCCCCCTCCGGCAGATCGTCGGAGAAGACCCCAGATGGGATGTCACGGGTACAGATGGTTGCAGCGGTGGATAAGTGGTTTTGTGGCTCTACTGGATGTTTTTAGGGTATAAGGGTATATATAGGCGAAAGAAGTACGTCGGTGGAGCTACGAGGGGCCCACGAGGGTGGGGGGCGCGCCCTCCTGCCTCGTGGCCGCCTCGTTGCATATCTGACTTCCACTCCAAGTCTCCTGGGTTGCATTTGTTCCAAGAAAGATCCTCGCGAAGGTTTCGTTTCGTTTGGATTCCGTTTGATATTCCTTTTCTGTGAAACACTGAAATAGGCAAAAAACAACAATTGGCACTAGGCCTCCGGTTAATAGGTTAGTCCAAAAGATAATATAAAAGAGCATATTAAAGCCCATTAAACATCCAAAATAGATAATATAGTAGCATGGAATGATAAAAAATTATAGATACGTTGGAGACATATCAGCATCCCCAAGCTTAATTCCTGCTCGTCCTCGAGTAGGTAAATGATAAAAACAGAATTTTTGATGTGGAATGCTACCTAACATAATTTTCAATGTAATTTTATTTATTGTGGCATGAAAGTTCAGATCCGAAAGATTCAAGACAAAAGTTTAATATTGACATAAAAATAATAATACTTCAAGCATACTAACCAAGCAATTATGTCCTCTCAAAATAACATAGCCAAAGAAAGCTCATCCCTAGAAAATCATATAGTTTGATCCACAATATGGCTCGACCGCTCCCGGGCACACATAATTTCACTATTTCTTTTTTTTCCCTTTTTCAGGTTTCTTTTCCACAGGCCTTCCCTGACGGCTTGATCGCAGGTCCTTTCGAAGGACAAATACACCAAGACGGCAGTCAGCTTGGATGTAGAGGGGAATTTCTAGGTGGTTTCTTTAACGACCACCCTACCTATTTTCAGGACCCACACACAACTCTCCCTTGGTTGTGGCATGCTAAATAGCCTGTTGCTTATCGCACTATTTGTATCAATGCACTTTGACGCATTAACCAAATTATAATGGAAACAGTTTGCGGCCCAAATTTTAGGGCCCCTGCTCATTACCTTTGCTCCTTATCTGTTTTCCTTTTTCTGTTGATAACCTTTTCAAATAGCACCCGTACACTTTGGTACGTTTCAATTTGCCAGGGGCTTCATAGCGCCCCGCACTACGGCAACAAAGTCCAAACACTTTTTACAGTTCGGCACCCCGAATTTAGCACTATGTGCATTGGCTCCGAATCATGTCTTTGGTCAATAGTTGGGTTTCCCGGCTCCTGTGCTTGCTACCTTACATTCCGCTAAATTGGCTAAGGTGGTAAAGGGAGAACTACTGCGATTGTGCCCTGGTTTACCCGAAGGAGCACCTCAGTAGAGAAAGCCGAAAACTGACTGTCATGATGCGGCGAGAGCCGGTCAGCTCTTCGGAGGTTTCAAATCCTTAGAGATTTCTTCCGCATTACGCGAGGGATCAGTACTTGCCCGATTAGGTGTTTACAGTTTCCTAGTTTGGATACCAGGGGCTGCGCCTAACTTTTTATTGTCAAACTCCTATGGCTAAGTGAGGGTGTTCAAGCCGAATAGTCTGATTGCCTGGTTCACTGCGCTAAACACCTCCTTCAAGGACCAAACAATTGGATCAAGAGTGTTTAGATTACACCCCGAACACCCCCGTACTACCTACGTGGGGGCAGAAGCCGACGACTGGCCAACTCTCAGATTTCATACAACACAGCCGCACAGGAGGTGATTTTTTTTTACATAACAACTTTGTTTCATCATACAAGGCAGAGACAGCATTAATGTATTCATTCAAAGATAATGTCTTGCGCACATTGCGTCGCCACAATGTGAGACCCCTCCAGGACGTCTTCAAAATACCGCTCGGGCATGCGGTGCTCCTTGCCTTCGGGCGGCCCCTCAGTCACAAGCTTGACGACATCCATCTTCGCCCACCATACCTTGACGTGGGCGAAGGCCATGCGCGCGCCCTCGATGCAGGCCGATCGCTTGACGACGGCCAGCCAAGGATAGACACTCACCAGCCGCTTCACGAGCCCGAAGTAGCTGCCGGGTATAGCTGCGGCAGGCCACAGCCGGATTACTAAATCCTTCATGGCCAGTTCGGCCACCCTATGCAGCTCGACCAGCTGTTTTAGCTGATCGGTGAAGGGCACTGGATGTTCTGGCGCAAGGTATTGCAACCAGAACAGCTTCTCCGTTGAGCTCCCTTCTTCGGCTCGCAAGAACTCCGCAGCGTCTGACACACTGCGCGGCAGATCCGCAAACACCCCTGGAGAACTCCGAATCCGGGTTAGTAAGAAATACTTCTTCTTAACATACTTGCTTTGCATACTAAACGCCTTACCCGCCGCGATCTTCTTGGCCTCCTGGATCTCCTGGAGGGCGCCCTGGGCTTCAACCCGGGCCTCTTCCACGCTTTGACGAGCCTTGGCGAGTTCGGTCTCTCGAGCCGAAACATCACACTCCAAGGCCTCGCACTTTTTTACAACGTCCTGGAGCTCTTGCTGGACCTCGTTAAGCCTGGCCTTGAGCTTCTTACGGGCGGCTTGCTCCTTGGCAGCTTTCTCCTCGGCTTCGGCCAGGGCCTTTTTAAGGGCCTCGACCTCGGTCGTCGCTCCTACACATATCATGACACTACGGTCAATACACATCATTTATTCTTTCCGAATATATAGCGAGTCATTACATACCGTGCTTGTCTTCTAGCTGCTTCCTCGCTTGGCCGAGCTCCTCCTCGGCCCGCTCTAGTCTCTGCTTTAGTCCAGAGACTTTGGCAGCATGTGAGGTCGCGGCCAGCAATGACGCCTGCTTATTCACATAAGACATACTTAGTTAGCTTCCTGCGAAAATTAATTGATCCTCTGTGCGGATTTTCTTTCCGAACACCGGACAGTGTCTCAGGGGCTACTGTCTATATTGGGATTTTCTCTTCTGCATCGCTTACCTCAAAACTTGTCAGCAGGTCGCTGCAGGCTTCGGTCAGTCTGCTCTTGACGGACTGAACCCTCTCAATCACCGTACCCATGAGGATACGGTGTTCCTCCACAATGGAAGCGCATCGTAGCGCTTCCAGAAGATTGTCCGGTGCCCCTGGTTGGACAGAGGTCACCGGCGGGATAGGTACACCTCCTTCTTTTGAAGGAGGCTGCACGCCGGATTCTGGAGCCGTATAGGTCTTCGGAATCGTATGTGGATGGGGGCCGAACTGAACATGGCCCCCATCGCCAGTCTCCATGGGGACCGGCTCCCCCATGTGTCCGGCAGCCGAGGTTTCGCCCTCCGGTGCCCCCCTAACGGCCTCCTGAGACTCTCCCTGGCCTGGGAAGGTCCTTCACGACAGCACCTCGGCGTCGCCCTTGGCTGTGGGAGAGTAAGCGGCCGGCGGCGACTCGCTGGCCATCGCCTTTGAATCCAACGAAACTCTTGATGAGGATCGCTGGGAGCTGTCGTGGGCCGGACTGCAATAACATAATCAACCAGGTTAATGCCGTAAAGAGGAGAGGCCGGATATATGGACATATACGAGTTTCAGTACTTACTATGCGGCCAGAAGCTTGTTCCGGGGGTGTCGCTTCGGACTGCTGTCGATGTCCCACGCGGAGTTATCCGCAAGGGAGCCCTTCCCCCTCTTGGACGCTTCCGCCTCCAGATTCATGGAGGCTGCCCTCTTCTTCCTCCCCGCATCAGGGGGAGGGTTGTTTTCCTCCTCCTCCTCCTCGTCATCCTCAGCGGCAGAGGAATGGGTCTCGTCGTCTTCGGACGTCACGTCCGAAGCACCCTTGCGACGGGGGCCACCTTTGGCCCCCTTGGCCTTCTTCTCTGGCGGCTGATAGGGCGCCGGGACCAGCATCTTCGCCAGGAGCAGGATGACTGGTTCTTCAGGCAGCGGAGCCGAACATTGAATCCGCTCCGCTTTCTCTCTCCATACCTGAAAAATATAGTAAAGTTTAGACATCCTCCTTGAACAAGCAGGTAGAGGATGCGTCCCGAGACGTGAAGGACTTACCACATTAGCGGGATGGGCAAGATCATGCCCGCGGTCTGAATCTATGACCGGCGGCTTCTCATTGCCCTTAAAGAGCAACTTCCAGGCATCTTCGTGAGTAGTTCCGAAGAGCCTTTCCAAGGTTTGGTGCTTCTCCGGATCAAATTCCCATAGAGGGCAGATTTGGCTTTGGCAGGGGAGGATCCGGCGAACTAGCATCACCTGGATCATGTCGACGAGCTTGATGTTTTTGTCCACCATGCTTTGGATGCGCGTTTGCAGCGCTATCAACTCGTCTGATGAAGACCAATTTGGGCCCTTCTCTATCCAGGAGGTAAGCCGCATTGGAGCTCCGGACTTGAATTCGGGAGCCGCAGCCCAGGTGGCGTCGCGGGGCTGTGTGATATAGAACCACCGTTTCTGCCACTCCTTAACAGTCTCCACAAAAGTACCTTTGGGCCATGTGACATTGGGCATCTTGCTCACCATGGCTCCTCCGCACTCCGCGTGTAGGCCATCCACCACCTTCGGCTTCGCGTTGAAGATCTTGAGCCACAGTCCGAAGTGGGGTTGGATGCGAAGGAAAGCCTCGCACACGACAAAGAATGCCGAGATGTTGAGGAAAGAGTTTGGAGCTAGATCATGGAAATCTAGCCCGTAGTAAAACATCAGTCCGCGGATGAAAGGGTGGAGTGGAAACCATAACCCGCGGACGAAATGAGGGATGAACACCACCCTCTTGTTGGGCTTCGGTGTGGGGATGACTTGCCCCTTTGCCAGAAGACGATGGGCGATTTCCTTCGCCAGATACCCGACCGCCCGAAGCTCGATGATGTCCTTCTCCTTGACAGAGGAGGCCATCCACTTGCCTTGTCCTCCAGATCCGGACATGGCTGAGTGCTTGCTTGAGGCGGAAATGATGAGAACTTGGGCGCTGGAGCTCGAGAATCAAAGGGCAGAGGAAGAGAGAAGGCGTGGGTGAAGAAAGGGAATCCTTATCCCCTTATAAAGGCAGTGAATATCGAACGCCTCCCCACTCGCCTTAAAACTCGCCTATTCCCAAGGGTTGTGCAAACGGCACGGATTGATTACCCATGCCCATATTGATGAGAATCCCGCAATAAGGGGACACGATCTCTGCTTTGAAAAGACGTGCCAATGGAAACCGCATCTCGAAACGCGGAACGGCAGACGAAAACGGTTCGAAATAATGACCGGGCAGACATGATGTCATCTAGCAAAAAGTTGTCAGCGGATGGGACTCGTGAAATATTATACTCTCTACGGCTGTGTGTGTGGTACTTGTGTTGCAGATCCAGACACGTTCGTTGTGTCCGAAGACAATCTTGGAGTATTCGAAAAGGGGAACCCGTCTTGCAATGCCGAAGACAATCTGCGCGCCGGACACCTCATCATTGAAGCCTGGTTCAGGGGCTACTGAGGGAGTCCTGGACTAAGGGCTCCTCGGGCGTCCGACCTGTTGGACATGGGCCGGACTAATGGGCTGTGAAGATACAAGACCGAAGACTCTCTCCTGTGTCCGGATGGGACTCTCCTTGGCATCAAAGGCAAGCTTGGCGACCAAATATGAAGATTCCTTTCTCTATAACCGACTTTGTACAACCCTAATCCCCTCCGGTGTCTATATAAATCGGAGGGCTTAGTCCGGAAATAGATACAGTCATACAAGCTAGACTTCTAGGTTTTTAGCCATTGCGATCTCGTGGTAGATCAACTCTTGTAATATTCATATTCATCAAGATCAATCAAGCAGGAAGTAGGGTATTACCTCCATAGAGAAGGCCCGAACCTGGGTAAACATTGTGTCCCTATCTCCTGTTACCATCGACCTAAGACTCATAGTTCGGGACCCCTACCCGAGATCCACCGGTTTTGACACCGACACCACTCTTATTGATAATATTGCAGCTCTACCCTCAGTTTGTCTAGTAGGCCTCTCCCACCATCTTCGAGGAGCAACTCCATCACCCATCCAGCACTCTACCCCTTTCCCTCCCCCTGTCTCTTTCCTCTCTCTCTCTCTCTCTCTGTCCCAACCTATTTCCCGCCCTTCAGTTTTGTATGGATGTCGACTGATCTCCCTCAAGACATAGCTGGTTCTCTCCTTCTCAACACATATACGAGTCGTTTTACCTCTCTAGTTAGGCCTCTGCCTCCCCCTCCTCCCCCCACACACACCGATACATCGAGCGCTCTAGTCATGTCTCCCTGCCACACACAAACTTGCCCTGTGCCCTCCGACATTCCGGTAGGTCAGTCGCCCTATATCTTTGACTTGCATACACACAATTTCGATGGCTCTCTTCATCAATCTCACACCCACCCACTTGATCATCTCTTCGACTCTATCGATATCTATGACCCCTCCCTCTCTTCTGGTGGATCGCCTCCTCTATATATGATACCGATAGGCCTCTATTTCACACACATTGCATGTGTCAAATTTTTGTGTGAGATGTCATCGACACATATTCCCACAAATACATTGACAAAATCACCCCCCAAAGAAAAAACATTCATGAACGCACACGCCATCTGTCTAGGTTTGTATCTCTCTCACACACACCCACGTAGGTGGGGGACGTGCATGAAGAGAAGAGGTGCACGCACGGCGCACGTACTCCTGTCTCTTTCCCAACCACACCCGCGCGGGTACACGGTGGAGCTCATTTCTGTACGAAAAGGCAGCCCACGTGGTAATTTGACATGTGTACTAGTTGTCCACTTGATGGAGGATCATCTACCAGGGGTGAACAAACAAATTGCGACTTGACACGTTATGTTAAAAAAGAGGCAAACCACGTGGGGCCTACCTTAGAGGCAATGCTCTATACACTCGGGATGCTCTGTGCGTATTACTTTTGATGTGTCCCGTCAACTCGCAGAACAAGGAGAAGCTTGCTTAGTAAGCCATCTCCCCCGCCCACGGGCGCGGTGGCTCGCAGGATGAGGTGAAGCTTGCTTACTACGCCTACGCCCGCTCCCTCGCCCACGCGCGCGGTGGCTTGCAGGACGAGGATAAAATTTTACTACTCCCTCCGTTTACTCCTCGTCCCTACCTTGGTTAGAGAGATTATCATATTGTTTGGAATATATGTCCTTTAGTAGATTTCAATATGAACTTGTAACATCCCAAATTTTCAATTTGGAATATTATACATTAGATCATCATGCATAACATATTTTATTGCATTTTTTTGCGATCCTAGAAATTCTACGCAACTCAAGGACCCACGGAGAGAGTTGGGGATTTCGTTATTTTCATATTTGGGTTTGTCAAATTTTGAAAATAGGATCATTTGTTTTAATTATTTTCTCTCCGAAAATATTTCATATCAATTATATGAGAGGGGATAATATGACTTCTCCAAAAATAATGAAATATTGGAGGAAAATATTAAAAACAAATATTTGATTTCATTTGGATTTTATTTGAATTAGGAAAAAATATGCATTTTTCAAAATTGCATTTTAGGCCCAAATAAATGTTCATCTTGTCCGGTTTATTTTTAGAGGACGGGGAAAATTTATTTCGGGATTTTTGGAGTCCGTTTAGTATTTCTTTTCTTTCTTTTTCTACACGTCCGATTTAAAAAAATGAACCGACCTACCGGGCCGTGTCCGGCTAGGACTCTGGCCCGGCCGGCCTTTATAAGCCGCGAGGCCGCCCTGCCAGCCCAAGCCGCCCGCCCCGTGAAACCCTAGCACCGCCGCCGCCAAATCGCCCCGCCGCCGCCGGTTCCGCGCCGCCGCCGCCGCGTCGCCGCCCCGAGCCGCCGCCGTCGCCGCCCCGGAGCCGCCGCCGCCCCGCCGCCGCCCGGAGCCCCGCCGCCGACCCCGCCCGACGCCGGAGCCGCCCCGCCGCCGCCGTCCCGCCACCCGAGGTTGACCGCCGCCGCCGCCGCTGGTTTTCTCGGGGAAAAACGTGCGTGTTTTTAAGAAAACCCTGGTTTATTTTTTTTGATCGGTTTAGTTTTTTCCGGTTTATTTATTTCACGGATGTTCGTCCATATGTTCGTTTTAACAAATGGTTTTCGTCGTTTAACCGCAGACAGCGAACGTTCGTTCGTTAGCCTGTTCGTCAGTTTTTCTTTTTCTTGGATTTTTCGCGATTATTTTCGATCGTGATTTCCGATCTGTTTTTTGTTTTAGTATAACTTTTCGCTCATTTATCGGAATCAGGCGATTCAAGCGCCTAGAGTTTCGTCTCGAAACCCTCTTTCTGATTAACCAATTCAAACAAGTTTTTGCTACTGTAAAATTTGACTTAGGTCCAGATTAGTAAACGAAGCTTGTTTCTTTCGCCGTTTGAGTTTCGTTGCTTCGTTCGATTTGATTCTTTTTGCAAACCGGAGTTCTTAAGTTGAACTTTCTGGTTAGATCTCTTATTTTGAGTTTTATCCATGCACCATTGCTTGATTGCTTATGTATGTATTGTTTGTTTGCGATAGAGTACCCGGAGTGCGAAGCGTGCTACTACGAGTCTCTAGGTTTCACGGATCATCAGCAAGGCAAGTAACACTTTGATCATACCTCTTTACTACCCAGTTTTATTGCATTAGATAAATCCTCAAACTATTGCATGATTAGGATCTCATTAAAATGTGGGTTTTGGGAAGTAGATGAGGTAGTACCTATTGTCCTGTTTATATCAAACCATTGGGAGTTACTTCTACGTTTGCTTATATTGCTATGCTATGCTTGTAGACGTGGATTGGGTTTGAGAGTTTTCCATGACAGATGTGAGATTGTTAATTAATGGTTCAACTTAAGGTGGTTACTTTAATTTACATCTGGGTGGATTGAGGCACCTGGAGAACCCAGTGTTGCCTGTATTTTTGGATATCCCGGAGTACCCGTGTGATCATCCTATGGACCGCCACCCAGACTCAAAGGGATCATGAGATTTTTCATGCTAGAAACTTCCGTGTGCAGCCACAAGCTATTATGGGCTCTAGCATAGTTGAGTAGGTTACATGACCTCTTGAAGAGGTGGGCTAGCAGATGTAGGGGAAAGTAGGTGTAACTGTCCACCCGGAGTAAAGAGTATTGTTTCTGAAAGACTGTGTCTCGGTCATCCGTTTCTCAAACACCATGTAGTGCGAGAAATCAAGCGGAGGCGATGGAGTCTTGTGGGGAAAAGTGCGCAAACCTCTACAGAGTGTACAATCTAATCATGGTTAGCCATGTCCCCGGTTATGGACATCTTGAGTATCTAGTTCTTGGATTATCATGTGAATCTCATCATCATGTTACTTAATTTAATTTGATTGGGTTAATCACGTTCTTAATTGGGATTGAGTTGGAGGTACCTTCTCAATGTTTAACAACCACCCTCTATTTTTGAGTCGCCGAGCCAAGCCAAGTCGCCGAGGCTGTGGCTAGTGGCTTGCTGGCTTGAGTCTGCGACTTGGCTTGATTAGTCGCCCCAAGTCGCCATGGCTTAGAATAGGATTTAGGGGTAGAATTAGGAGTGATATTACCTTGTAATCTTTTATAGTTGGCAATGGAAATCCCTTTCTGACCTTGTGCAAGCTCGTCTTTGTTGATTGTAGGTGCACCTTGCAGTATAAATGTAATAGCAAGCATGAGCATCAAGTTGTTTGCATCATGTAATAGGAAACTTGCACATTTGAGTTGAAATAAAGAGGAGAACTTACTTCTTGTGTGTCCATCTGTCTCAATTTGTTTTCCTTGATGATCCTTTTCTCTTTGCACTTGATCACCTGATTCAGATAAGGAAAACAACAGCAGTTCTACATATAAATACCATCATAGATCACAGCAACAAGTATTACAACAGAAATTAAGCATTAGTTCATTACATTTAACTACGAACTACCAAGTTCTTAACTCTTAACAACCAGCCCCAAATCGACCCCAAATCCTATGTCCAAAATAAGGGGTAAGGCATACTAGCCCAACCCCCAAGCCCCCAACTCCATATGTCCAAAAAGAAGCCACACGGTCCACAGCAGCCCCAAATCCTATGTCCAAAATGAGGCACACCAGCCCCAAGAGCCCCCAACTCCATAAGTCCCCAACTCCATATGTCCAAAATGAGGCACACCAGCCCCAAGAGCCCCCAACTCCATATGTCCCCAACTCCATATGTCCAAAATGAGGCACACCAGCCCCAAGAGCCCCCAACTCCATATGTCCAAAATGAAGCCACACCAGCCCAAGTTCCATCAATCGTCCTAGTAATCCAGATCATCATCAAAGCCAATGGAGCCTCTCTCTTCACCTCCACCTTCACCTTCACCTTGATTTCCCTCTTGATCATCTTCACTTGTTGAATAATCTTCAAGCTCAACCTCCTGATTTGCATCATCCTCCTCGTCCTCATCTTCTCCAACTTGGCGCACTCGAGATCGAGAATAGACATGAGTAACAGCAGCCCGGCTCCCACTCCCACGGCTTCTAAGGTTGCGCAATGGACCTTCAGATGCAACGACAGCTTCGTCAACTTGAGCCCAAGTGATATCAGCCCCTTCATAAACCAGCTTGGCATTATGGTCAACCCATTCATTGTCCCATTGTAAGTCTTCTAGGACTAATGGGTCAGACCTAGTCCCTTTGGAGCCTTCCTCACGAATCTTTTGGAACCTATCGGCATTCTTCCGGTTGTATTGAACATATGACAAATCATTAAGTCTTTGGAACTCCAACCTATTTCTCTTTTTGCTATGGATCTGAAAACAACATACAAGAAAACAATTAGAAAGGCTACCATAAGCACCCCACCAAAGAACTACAGAAGTACAATGAACATCAAGTTGGTACTTACTACTTACATTTTGAAAGCAAGACCAATTTCGTTCGCAACCGGAAGCTGAAGCACAAAGGCTAACTATGTGCTTTGCTAAATGTTGCAGCTCATAAGCAAGGCCACCATAAGCACCCCACCAAAGAACTGCATGAGTACAGATGAAGACAATGTTAGAATTCGTAATCCAAAAAAGATAGGTGCTGAAATTTATGAAAAAGTAGAAGGCTAGAGCTGAAGTAACTTACGAGGACTCTTTTTTGTTCGGTCATTGATTGCCAACTTAGAGCTGAAGCATTCACCTTCACCTCTTTCATAGTCATCAGCCAATCTACTTATCACGCTTGCTTTATCATCATCGGGCTCCATGTGCAATAGCACCTCATTGAACATATGCCTAAGCCTTTGACAATATCGTGCTTTCTCGGGCTTAGCTTTGAGACCATAGATCCTATTTGGGTTTAAGAATAGTGCAGCTCCATACAACTTCACCCCCATTTGAGATTCCCACTTGTCCTCTACTATTTTTATCACCTTCTTAACCAACGTTGGTTTGTCATCTATCGCAGCCTTGATTCTCTCCTTTGCATAATCCATTGCTGCCATAACCTCGGGCATCGCCGGCTTCTCATCGCCATCAACAATCCTTAGCACCCTTAGAAGAGGTAGAGAAACTTTCATGCAAGTCTCTACGGAGTTCCAAAAACTAATGGACAACACATCTTCTTGAACTTTTTGTCCCACCGGTGAGGTTGAAAACTTCTTATTGCTATGCCAAACATCACCCACAAACAATTCTTTGAGAGCTTGCCTATGTTTGTGCAAGCTTTGCAAGTTGAGAAAATTTGTGGCAAAGCGAGTAGCTCCAGCCCTCACAAGATCACGGTTGCCGGTCTTCACTCTCATTTCATCTAAAACCTTGCCATGCCTGTAGATGAATGTAGACACCCTTTTTCCATTTGTAATACACTCGCTGAATTGCTTGATTTTGCAAATGGACTCCAACATAAGGTTCAAACAATGGGCTGCACAAGGGGTCCACCATAATGTAGGGATCCTCTCCGTTAAGAGTCTACCCGCTGCCTTGTAGTTAGCACCATTATCCATGCAAATCTGAACCACGTAGCCTCTTCCAATGTCGTTGATCCTTTTCTCCATCAAATCTGCCAACAATTCTTTGCTGGCTACTAGGGCTGATATGTCAACGCTATCAATGAAGAAAGTCCCGGCCAGACTATTGACAAGGAAGTTGACCAAGTGCCTAGTCCTCCCATCGGTCCACCCATCGGACATTAGTGTGCAGCCATACTCTTGCCAAGCCAGCTCATGTTGCTCTCTCAATGCATGTGTCTTCTTCTTTGCTTTCACAAGAAGTGGAAGCCTAAGAGCATGAATAGTTGGGGGGATGTAGCCTGGACCATATTGCCCGGTGGACTCCAATGCAATCTCAAAGGCTCTTGATCGGGTAACATTGAAGGGAATGGCATTAGCATAGAAAAATGTTGCCCAATGATCATCAACTCTATCCTTATCCTCGGTGGTCCTTTTGAAGCAACCTGCGTTCAATGCGGCTTGAGAAGGATTCTTCGAGTGCCTTAGCTCAATGACTTCTTCTGGAGTCTTCCTAATCATCCCGGCAATTGTTCTTGAAGCCTTTTGTGTCGGTAATTCAGTTTGGACAGACTCGGTCTTCCTTTTTGCTGTTGTCCTACTACTAGTTTGAGTTGCTGTTGCATCCTCTTCTTCATCACCAGTTGCTGTATCTTCTTTATCAGACTCCCCTGGCATATTATGCTTCTTTGCATAGGCCTTCATGAAATCCAGCATCTCCTTTGAAACAGCCTCTGGCACCTTCTTGCATTTTATAGAATTCTTCTTCCCTTTAGTACTAGCCCCAGCTAGGTGACGCTTGAACCTTGCTATTCCAGCATGCACATCTGTCCCGCAAAAAGTGCATCGTATCCTATCCCTCCTGTTCATATCATGCCAATACCCATACTTCCACCCAGGGTCTCCCGACTTTGCCTTCCGCTTAGGATCCTTGGATGGATCATACTGCTCAGGCTCAGGCCCATTGCCGCCGGCTGCACTATTGACAGTTTGGTCAGTCATCCTCTAGCTGCAGCCAAGGTGCCTGCAGAAAAAACAGAGCAGCACAAGTAGTAATTAGTAATTACTAATTAGAGCAGCAGAGCACATCAGTACATAGAGCAGCAGCAGCAGCAGAGCACGCAGAGCACACAACAGCAGAAGCAGAGCACACAGCAGCAGCAGAGCAGCAGAGCACGCAGTAGCAGAAGCAGAGCACACAGCAGCAGCAGCAGCAGAGTACGCAGCAGCAGAAGCAAAGCACACAGCAGCAGAAGCAGAGCAAAGAGAGACAGAGGGGGCGACGAGCCATACCTGCAGTCTTTGCTGGCGCAGGCGCAGGAGAAGATGGAGGCGGAGGCGGAGGAGGCTAGTGGGGGCAGGTCACCGGCGGAGGAAGCTCTTGGGGGCGCGCGTCACCGGCGGATCTGGAGGGGCACGTCGCCGGCGGCCGCCGATCTGGTGTCCTAGGTCAGGAGACCCGCGCGGTTTCCCTCCATTTCCCTCTCTTCCTCTGTAGTTCCCGCGTGGATCTCTATTTATCCCCCCCAAATATCTCTGGCAGGTGGGCCGATCTGGAGCAAGCCACGCGACTGGCGGCTACTAGCCGCCGACTAACCGCGTCAAGTCGCGGGCGAGGCAGCGAGTCGCGCGACTCGCTTCCTGAGTCAAGTCGCCTGCGCGAGCCAGCCACGCTGCGACGACTTGGCAATTAGTCAGCGATTAGTCGGCGACTAGTCGGCGACTCAAAAATGTTGCAACCACCATGATAGTTACATAAAATTTATTCCTTTGTGGTAGGGAAAAATTGGCTTTTCGCAAAACTGTAACCATAGAGCTTTCCACCAGCCAAACATGCATGTAGTGATAGCATTATTCTGTTCATTACTCTCTATGTGTTACATTGCCAGCATATTCCATGTGCTGACCCGTTTTCGGGCTGCAACGTATCATGTTGCAGACTTTTCAGACGACGAGTAAGGTGCCATAGGTCGTGGTCTTATACTCAGTGATGCCGTTGGAGTTGATGGACTCACTTTATCTTCCAAGCCTTCCACTGTTATCGTTTTAGATGGCCTTAAGCCATATTTATTGTATTAAGTTCTCTTTTGAGAGATTCAATGTAATAAGTGTGTGATTGCTACTCTGTTATAAATCCTTCAAGTACTGTGCATGTCAGCATTACCGATCCAGGGATGACACTGATGCACAGAGACTAGACTGTTCCAGGTCTGGTCGCTACAGAACTACTAGTACATACTCCAAAGACTGATGTATATAGACGTATTTTAGAGTGTAGATTCACTCATTTTGCTCCGTATGTAGTCAATATTGAAACAGACGTAATAGTACGCACTCTCCCTCGCCCATGTGGTGGACGTGCAGCAATTCATTCGGTCTCATATAGCCAGAATGACATATACTGCAGTACCATTATTGCTCGACTTCCCGAAGAGGCGAAGAGCTAATCGCAAGGTTAATATTTTGGAGATGCCAAGAGCAAGGTTTATAGGAGAACGAGTAGTAGTAGTACTAGTAGTACGTACCAGTGGTATGTACTATATGAGGAAGAAGGCAACAAGATGTATGTTTTGCGTGACAGTCTCTTCTTACAGGACGTGCTAGACCTAGTGGACCTCATTGTTGCAATGGGACTACTCCCTATCATAGATGGCATGATTCAGAGTGGTGGGCAGCGGGCATAATTCAGAGCTGCTTAGGCTAGTCATAGTGGGAGTAACTTATGTAGTAACATGACACATCCCAAGACAAATTTGCTTATGTGGCATGGAGTTAATGAGGGAAGAGATGCTTGTGGTAACATAATATGTTACTGCAACATAACACACCCCGAGGTAAAATGAGTCTATGTCTCAATTAATGAAGGTTTGTATGTTACCATCTATATGTTACTACCCCTTATGAAGGTAGTAACATGGACTAGTAACAAAAGCATGTTACTAGTCTAAGTTACTCCCCACTATGACCAGCCTTGGTCTTAAACCCCATGAAGAAGTCCCATCGAAAGGAATAGCCATCCTCTACACGTGCTCCTATGTAAAGTGAGTAAATGAGACAAAAAGAGAAAGAGACAAAGTAAAAAAATCACCAGCCTTAGATCCATCCCTATTGTATCAGTGAATGATATTTCTACGTCGTGATTGACATGGCTATATTATTAACCATGCTACGGAGGTATAAGCGGATTTTTATTTATTCGTGGAGGTAGCAGCGGATGGATATTCAATGAGTGAAATGATGGTTGCTTCCTCGGTGAAACATAGAGAAAGGTGGGCCTCGTGATTTCACGGCTTATTAGTCATTATTACTCCCTATACTCTTTGCCCATATATAATAACCGCGTGGTAGTACAGTAGAGGGCTATACTTTTAATAACCATGCTCGAAGAGAAGAGGTCCACGCACCCACGCACATAGTGTACTAGTAGCACTCTTTGAGTCTTTTCCGTCTTCCCCAACCACACACGTGACACGGTGGAGCTCATTTCTATAAGATGATGCAGCCCACGTGATAATTTGACGCGTCTAGTAGTAGTTACTCACTTATAAATAATGGAGGGTCGGGAACCACGCATGAACGGTGCCGCATCATTTATACATAAAGTTTTTTTTTCTTCAGTGGCACATACACAATATAAATAGGTTCATATGGAGAGAAAAGGAAACCGCTCCACTATATACATAGCCAGGACGAGCCTACATGGTTGCTTGCTGGGGTTGCTCTCTTTACACTCTCTCGCACAAAACGACTATGGCCACATCTCTAACATCCCGGCGGATCACGCCCGCCGGGGGAAGGGGTGGATGCTTAGTGTACATGCGGTCGTCGTTGCCGACGGAGAAAACCCACTGTCGGCACGTCCCGATCAGAGGTCCCCGCCGTTCCCTCTCACAAAGCCGGTGAGGTTGCCTTCGTCCCTTGCTCACTGCCGTGACGTGGGCAGTTGCCGCCTCCCGCCGCCCTCCTCTAGGTTAAGCTACGTCCCGACATCCCTCAGGTACAACTTCCTTTACAGCCGGCTTGCACCACTGCTCCAGCTGCCCACATCACTCCATGTGGATATTTCTCTACTTCTTTGCCCCGCACATACCTCTACTGGCTTCTACGCACTGTATTTGTGATGATTTTATGTCTCATCAACTAGTCCCAGTAATCTTATTCTAATCACGCTTCTTCAATTTCTTTGCCATAGGGATGCTCATGTCGATTTTGGTGAAACTGCACAAAATGATCCGATGGTCAAAGGGTTGCAAACTTCATTTCTTCGGAAGCTCCAACGTTGCCAGCAAATTAAAGCCTGGTTAGGGTTTACAGTTCAAGGGCTAGGGACTGCATGGATCATTTTTTCTTTAGCTGTCTCTGTTCCAAAATAAGTGTCAACTTTAGTAGTAGTACAACTTTGTACTAAAGTTTGCATAAAGTTGAGACACTTATTTTGGAATGGAGGGAGTACATATTGGCTATGATCTGTCAATCATTGAGATGCAATAGCATGCATGTTAGTCTCCTTTGTATTGATGAAATGTTGCAACGGGCAACCTTGGACGCAAGATACATGAAACAGAAGCTGGAAGCTTCATAGCATTGTACAAATTTATCTCGCTGATAAATTAGAGTACGTACTATACTGGTACTATGTAAAGAGTTAGGTGTCGCACGGTGTCCAGAAATTATGGTGATAATGTGAGGTGGGCCATGTAATCACTGAGCCTGCGTGTTTTCACTCCTCTTGCACTCCTCCGCTGTAAGAATGGAGAAAAATGTAATCTAGTAGTACCTCCTTTCGCCGAAAGCGTGGGACATCCAGCAGTCCTACCACCTCAGTAATAATGACCAATGAGCCGTCAAATCACATAGACCCAGCAGTAAGTTGGACGGACGAAGCAACCATCACTCTTGAATCCGCTTCTCTCTTCAATGCAGGTGCCAGTGAGAGGTCGCGTCCGCTCTGCCCGGGCATGAATGCGGCACCGATTCTTTGGAGCAGGCTGACCATTTCGGGTGGGAAGCGCGCGCGGCGATAGAAGGGCTTAGGGTGGGCCAGGCTGGCCAGGAGCAGGCGTGGCAGTGGTTCGCCTGTCCCGCCCGGATGCCCGGAAATGAGAGGATGCACCAACTCTCGTGGCTAAATCGTAGACTACACATCATCTCTCTGTAGGAGTAGGTCGATGTGTCGCTCTCTCTAACACACAAGCTGTTAAACACACACACACACGCACAAGCACACATAGGTTCATAGAACAGGAATATCGTGCGAGTTACTTAGGGAGCATTTGGATCCTTAGCAAGAACAGTTTATAGCCTAGCCGGGCAAGGTTAGGCATTTGGAACTGTTAAAATATGTTAGCTTTTGTGGGCCAGCTAACTTGGGTGGGCTAGAAAAACCTTGCTAGCTCAGGAGAGCCAGATCGGCTTGCTTCCGACGGCAAACTTCACGTACTACCTCCGTCCTGGTTTATTGGTCCCCATTGTATTTCGTGTCAAATTTTGACCATAGATTGAACTAACAAAATGTTCATGCATGTCACAAAAAATTATATTAATTTGTATATCGCGTACTAACATTTTTCTTATTAATTTGTTTGTTTCACCATCTGACTGGTGGGACCCAACGTACTACATGGAGAGAGGTAAGGTGACTAAGGCTGCATTATTTCTGTACTACCAACACTGCTTTAAATCCCAAAAGACCTTACCACCAAAGCCACATGACACGATTATGATTTAAATCCTAATGACTCCCACGCAAAAAAAACACGGCATGCTTGTCACACGAATGCAGGAATGTATAAAAGGTTACTTTCCTCTCGTTAAACATAACGTGAGGGTGGTGTAGCTGGTTAGCCTGTTCGCTCATCAAACTAGAGGTCTCGGGTTCGATAACCACACTTGAGCATAATTTTGTTTTTGTTCGACTTCTTTCTTCCACCCAATGACAGGTAGGCCCCGCATGACAAAGATAGAAAGTGATCTGGGGCAGTGCCAGGAGGATTCTTTGATTGGTCAAAATGGATGGATACGGAGCTATACGATCTCGGCCTCGGCGCTTGTTTTCTAGGGTTTGCTCTCTTCACACACTCTCTCCACTATATATACACGTTGGAGCCTCAGCGCTTGTAGTTACTCTCTTCACACTCTCTCACCCTCTCCAGATCTAAACAAGACTTCGTTGGCCTCTCTCTCTCCCCTCACTGCTGGTCAAAGAGCCGGCAGGATCTGTCTGCCGGGAAGGGAAGGAGGCTTAACGCTGTCGCCGTCGGTGAGGGAGGGAATCCACTACCGGCGCAGCTGTTCTCTTTCACCCAGCGGCGGCGCAGGAGGGCCTCCGACCCCTTCTTCCTCGCCGCCGTACATAGTGTGGGTAGAACGGCCTTCGGTCGCCCACCGAACCACACCCCAAGAACCTTAAGGTATAATATACTATTCCACATGCATTGCTCTAGCTGCATGTGGGTGCGGGAGTCCTGGACTAAGGGGTCCTCGGGCGTCCGGCCTGTTGGACATGGGCCGGACTAATGGGCTGTGAAGATACAAGACTGAAGACTCTCTCCCGTGTCCGGATAGGACTCTCCTTGGCGTGGAAGGCAAGCTTGGCGACCAAATATGAAGATTCCTTTCTCTGTAACCGACTTTGTACAACCCTACACTACAAAAAAATACACTTCCGTGATGATACGTGTTTGTCACAGAAGGTCACATTTTCTGTCATGCATCTACATCCATGACGATTTTATGACAGAATCAAGATAGTCATACCTGTGCTGTCGTAGAAGTGTTCCATGACATTACGAAAATTATCATCACGGAAGTGTCCACTTCCATGACGATAAATCCCGCGTCACAGAAGTGCTTTCATCAAGGGTGACCGACACGTGGCATCCACCGTAACGGAACACCGTTAAGCTATTGGGTCGGGTTTTGGATCCGATAACCCGTTAACAGCCCCAACCAATGGGGATTTTCCACGTGTAAAATCATCATTGGCTGGAGGAAACACGTGTAGGCTCATCGTTGGGACATATGTCATCCACTCATTGGACATAAGGCGCCTATGATACGTCGACACGTGGCACGGCCCAACAGAGGCCCATTCCTGTGAAAAGGCCGGCCCGTTTGACTTGGTCAAAAGGTGGCGGGCCAGCCCATGTAAAGTCTGTTAACGACCTGTTCGCATATAGCCCATTTACAGCCCGCTAACCCAAGGCCCGTTACGCCCTATCCGAATTAGGCCCAGTAGCATCATCTGGGCCACCGATTCCAGCCCGTTTTCACTTCTGGCCCATGTATGGCCCATGACGTCTTTCGGCCCATATGAGGCCCTATGTAACTCTTGGCCTATTAACGGCCCGTGGTGAAACTGGCCCGTAATGAACAGTGTATCACTTTACACCCATTAACGTCCTGTGGTGAAACTGGCCCGTAATGAACAGTGTATCACTTTATACCCATTAACGGCCCATTATTCCGTTGGGCCGTTTCCAGCCCATGTTATCTTTCGGCCTTCTCAGAGCCCATTTATTCTTGGGCTCATTTCCAGCATTCGTTTACTTAGCCCGTTACTGTCATTTTCTGCTTGTGGGCCAAATTCAGCCCGTGGTTACAGTCGGCCCGTTTGTGGTCCGTTAATACGTTCGGCCGTTTTCATAGCGTCATCAAATACGGCCTATTAACGATGGCCCGTTATGGTCGGCCCATGAACGGACGATTCCAACTCTAGCCCATTTACGGCCATAATGCGGCCTGTTATTGGCCCATGTTTGGCCAATCGATCATACTGCCCGTAAAAGGCCCATTGATGATATAGCCCGTAGAAGGCCCATTATTTCTACGGCACGGGCAAGAACCATTGTTTCTACGGCCTGTAGAAGGCCCACTGTTTCTACGGCCCGTAGAAGGCCCACTGTTTCTATGGCCCGTAGGAGGCCCAGTGTCACTACAGTAAATATTAGCCCATGGTTATTGTGGCCTAGTTTTAAAAAATAGGTTATTGCAGCCACTAGCAAACCGCGGAAAAAGAACTGCAATGACTACAAGCAAACAAATAAACAAGACAACAAGGAAATAAATAAGCAAGCAACTTACGCTAGGCTATCACGTCTATCACACATATTACATCCACTAGGCATCAAAGTTCGCCACCAGTGCAAATAAACACGCCGACAAAAGAATATACAAAACCGAGAGCACTTCAGAAGGCACTAGGCCTGGCCACGTCGCCCCCCCAAACAGCTGAAGAAGCTGAGTAGACCTCAGTTGTGTCAACGATAGATGCATCAACACTAGATTTAAGGCATGATGGTGCGCACGGCAGTCCTCTGACATCTTCATTGCATCTTTGACTTCAAGTCAGAGCTGAGCTGAAGCAAGCCTTTCCGCTTTAAGTTGAGACTGAAGAAGTCGAACTGATGGAGGTAGCGACTGCGCAGAGGTTGTCTCACACCTACTGGTGAGTAGCTTCAACTCACTGTCTTCATCAAGACAGGACCTTGGGGTCATCTCGCTGTCCTCAAGATGGTTTGGCTCACTATCTTCCCTAAAGTTCTGCCTGGCGTAAGAGATACGAGTATGAAAGAGAAACAAGGAGACACGTAACAGGTTTCACAATTATATAAGCAAATAAATGGATCTGTTCTGCATAAGGAACATGTTTTTACAACTACAATTTGAAACTGGTAGTTGTTGCAAACATCCAATCAGATGTAAACAGCAAAGCAAACAGCAGTGGAGGAAATGATGCCTATCCAAATCTATACTAGAACAAAGTTTGAAGGCTTGAGAAGGATGAACTTACATTACATGTTAACACGGGCTGGACAAAGCCCTTCTCCATGTTGATGGAGGGATAATTCAATAAATTCCCCAAAGAAAATTCTTTATAAGCGTTGCCATTATTCTACATTTTGCAAAGAGTAAATATAGATCAAATAATATTGGAAGAAACAAAGGATAATGAAGCTCAGGTGCAGACTGATGATACATAATCAAATAGCAATTAATTAAGTACAGCGTTACAAGGCAAAAGGGAGAGAGGTACTGACAAGAGCAATGCAGAGCCCATTATTGTTTTGAGATCGTATGATCCTTTGAGCAAGGAGATTCATCTGAAATTAGTTTTCATACAAGAGAGAAGGTAAGGCACAAGCAGAAATTTAGGAGTTCAAATTTTGAATTGATATCATAGACAGTACCTGACGCTGGGCTCCTAGCAGTTCTAATAGGGGTTTGGCCACTGGAGTAGGGGTAAAGTGTGGTACAGTTGGGCCTGTGTTTTCTGTGGCTGCTGATCTATCTGATTTAACTGGTATCACTACCTTTTCCAAATACCTAGTTTGTACTCCTTGAGGATCTGCACTCACCCTCTTCCTTTTGGACATCTATTACGAAAGAACAACATTTGACTGGAAAAACATAGTGTGACGACACATGGAATAGGTACAGAAAATGGATAGGTATGGCATATACTCATATATGATGCTTAAACTAAGCAGATGGTGTAACAAAGTAGAAGTAATGCAAGAGGTCAGATGCAAAATATGTGCGACCAATACAACTTTGCAAAGTTAGAGCAAGCACCTTGATGGGTGAA
The DNA here is from genome assembly GCF_002575655.3 of Aegilops tauschii subsp. strangulata. Classification (NCBI taxonomy): domain Eukaryota; kingdom Viridiplantae; phylum Streptophyta; class Magnoliopsida; order Poales; family Poaceae; genus Aegilops; species Aegilops tauschii. The sequence continues at coordinate 237,324,329 of NC_053036.3, forward strand.
TAAGATAGGCCATCCTCCACCATGCCAAGTTTGTTAGCCAGTGGATCGTTCCGCAATATTCCTCTCGTGCGCCCATTCTCATATTCATTTTGATAATGTTCAATATCCGACATGCATGAAAACATAAAAACAAGTGAGATTTTCTTTGTAATGCAGAAGTGATTCTAATCCAATACTGCCTCCCTGTAAATCCCTTTGTGCTATCTCTGCAATTCTTTTAAAATATGCCATGCATGCTGTAATTTGTTGTGTGCATTAATATAATGTGGCCTACTACTCAAAATATGAGAGCTCCAGAAGTGATGACACTTCGCAGATGATAGCTTCAACATATAGTAAAGAAGAACAAGTCGACCTGACCTGACAGATTCAAAATATACTAAGGGAGAACAACTCGACCTGACCAGTCGACCGCAAGAGAAGAGTATCATCTTAAAGAAGAGCAGAAGAGCAAGCAGATTGAAGATATTACAAGTCTTTCAATACAATGTCGGTTGGCCACCCATGATGAACCGGAGCGCACAGAGAAATACTATTCTTTCCGATCTCTCCATATGTGGCTCACATGCATTTCGAAACTAAAGTAGGAACATTTAGCTAACCAATTAAACATCTCTCAGTTTTACTAATATCAGCAATAATATCAGATATGAATTTGTACAACTAAGCTTGTTTAGCTTGATGGGTGGAGCAGTGCTATTACGACACGAACCACGTAGGCTGATTGTGGTCATCATAAAATGGGGAAAACATAAGCATGATGAGTACAGTGTTGACCGTGGCAGTGGGATGGCAGATCTGAAGCTACGAACCGCGCAAAGGGTAGTTAGCAACCGATGTTTGCTTTGAAATAACAACTAAGATTTGGTATGGACAACAAAGTACGGTCAACAAGTGACAAAGAAATGCAATTATGATGTCTCTCTATATGTCGAGACATGCATTTGGAAACTCAAGTGGGACCTTTAGCTAACCAATTAAATGTGTCGGTTAACTAATATCAGTATCATATCACAATCATATTTGAACAACTAAGCTTTCGAATTCTGAGTGTTGTGTTGTTTAGCTTGAAGGGTGGAGTAATGCTAGTACGACAGAAAGCACCTACGCAGATCATAGTAGAGTAGATAAAAGGGGAAAACCCTAAGCATCAAGAGAAAAATCAGGAAAGTGGAACTAGCTGGACCAGTGGGTGGCGCACATGCTTTTCGAAACGAATATAGGAACATTAGGTGACCAATTAAACGTTCTCTGTTTTAGTGATATGAGCATCATATTAGATTCGTATTTCAACACGTAAGCTTTGGGTTGAGGTCCTGAGGAGCAGTGCTAGCACGACACGAAGCACCTACGATGATGGTAGTGAATATAAAGGGGGGAAACCATAAGCTTTACGAGTATAGTGCCTGTGCCATGGCGGATCTGAAGGTGCAAACCGGACAAAGCTACTTCGCAACCAATGTTTGCTTTCAACTAGCCACTACGATTTGGTACGGACAAGAAAAGTACAGTAAACAAATAACGATCTATTTTTCGGGTGAGATCAATAACTTAAGCACATATGGAAGAGTACCACCTCTCTTGCGACGCCGTGTAGGCCTATGCTGGTACGTTGAGGGTGCTGCAGGTGCGATGGCTGTCGGTGGCGGGGAAGAAGACTTTAGATGGCAGACGGCCGGGTCGGGGGATATATCCTGTTGCCGTGGACGAGGCGGTCGTAGGAGCGGCAATGGCAAGGTGGACGACGGCGCCGATGAAGCGAGAGGAGGCGATGAAAGGATCCTGGTCCAGCGCCGTGGATGAGAGACGTCCATCTCTTGCAGTGGACGACGGGGTAGGGGTAGCGGCTCCGGCAAGGTGGAGGATGGGGTGGCGGACGGAGGAGGCTGGCCGCAGTGCGGAGGTTGTCGTGCCGCCGACGGTGTATGAATGGGGAAATGGAGGGGAGGGGGGATCTCAAACTTTGGGACACGCTTCTCTGAAATGGGGGAAAGTTACGAACTTATCCCCCGTTTAAAATTTTGGACATCGCATCGGTTGGGGATAGGACGGTAATCTCGCATCTCCCAAATATTTGCCGGTAACTATTTCGGGCGAGGAGAGGGTGTTTTGCCGCCCACGGTTGGCGCCCACGGTGTATGAACGGGGCTGACAGGTAGGGCGGTTGTGTCACGTCTGATGGAAGTTACACATCTGCCCCTATTTAAAATATTATCCTACATCGATTTCGGACGAGGAGAGTTTGTTTTGCCGCCCACCGTGTATGAATGGGGAAATGGAGGAAGAGACACATGTCTTTCGGACAAGCTTGAATCAAATGTGTTTCGCCGCCCACGTTTGGCGCCCACCGTGTCTGAATGGGCTCAGAGGCCGTCGTGTCATGTCTGATTGAAGTTACTAGTCTAGCCCTATCGACAGCAGTGTAAATCCGGTCGATAAGGATGTCAAGTGTCAGGGGTAGACAGTAATTTCCATCTCGCAAACACTTGCTTCGGGCAACCCACAAATTATAGTGGGTGTTTAGCCGCTTCGTTCAAAACTTGGGAGAATTAGCATTCACGTTTGCCCTGGGACCTGGCAAACTAAATTCAAATCCAATTTGTATTCGATTACGAATATCCACAAATAATTATACATTTTGTTATTTATTTCTTCAAAACCACAACAAAGATTTATTCCACCTTTATATATGATTATGATTTAGAAATGCCGTGATCTTCGAATTTAGTAGGTTGGATACACTCTGAGTCAAGCAGTTATTTCATCCAATACAATATGCTCACACGAAAAATAGTTCACCTTATGTCAATCATACAAGTACTGAGGATTACCTTGCCTAAAAAATTCGGATCATTACAACACATGGACAACATAGGGGGTCTTGCAACATAATCCATTCAGAGACATGACACAACATGCAAGTACAATAATCTAATGACAATTTCAACTGGTATCTAAAGAAGAACCGGGATTACCTTGGGCTTCAGATAGCAGAAACAGCAGGACCTCCTCCGTCTTCAAATGCAACATTCTTACTTCCTCCAATTCTTGGGTTGCTTGCATAATGCGTGCCGCTAATTCCGTATTTTCCAGCCTCAAGATAAAGATTACCTCATTCATGGCAGCCACACCATCTCTTTCTGCCTCTAGTAGAGCCTCAAGCACTATAATATCTGTGCTCAGACTGCTCTCCGGTGGTGTTGCCTCAGAACTGCTACCATCTAGTAACATGGATTGCGCACTGCTTCCACAAATAGATTCTGGGGTTGTACATTGTGTCCTAGTGTGAACGACATACTGAAAGGTTTCCGCTGGACATCAGTAAGAGATAGTTATCGTATGATCCAGGCAGTAAGCTTACATGGTAAACGACAGACGAATTATTGCCGAGCATGGCAAACTATATTTAAATGGTTCGAAGCAGCATCAGCCGAAAAGAAATTAAAATGGTAAGATGAAACTAAGGATGTAAGTGGCAAATAAACGACATCCGCCAGTCCCATCTAGTTAGTTTTTGCTGCCTCCCTAGTTCATTTTCCTCAAAAAACAAAAACTCTTTTGAACTATCATACCACTAGTGGACTTTAATCGGGATTAAACGGGACCCAGTTGACATCCCTAGTTGAAAGGGAGTGTAGAACCGCTATATTTAAGTTGCCAAGGCATCTAAGCAGTTGAAATAATCAGAGAAAGCACTTAACAGTGTGGCCTCATATAAACTACGAAGACAGTCTTGTGGTGAAGTTGAGAGGAAAAGTTAAGGACTCAAATTAAATAGGCATGCATTTCTTTACGATAGTACAGCAGGCACTGCTGACATATTGGCCAACTCAGGTATAGCGTAACAACAAATAAGCATTTGAATCAAGCAATACAGCAAAGCAGACAACTGAACTATTTGTAATTAGGTAGGATTACACGTTGAGGGCACAAGCCAAGAATGCAGCCCACTCGCATTGCATTTCACATGTACTAAAACACACTAGCTTACCATATGTTGCTGTGAAGCCTAGCTGCTGTTGCAATGTTCTTTGAAGATATCGTCAGCATCCCGCGGTTGCAAATCTAGTTGTTGTAGTTTATTCTGCACCATCTATTTAGGTAAAATTAATTTTAATCGCATGCACTGGTCCGAATTGATCATCAATGGTTCATCTAAACTAATGAAAGAAGGGTGTGTGCATACACGACAATATATCTGCTTCCCTCTATTTTTATGCTTGTTCGAGGTGCGAGCCCCAAAAGAACAAATATTTTGCTTGATGGGGTTGGTAGCTCCATAATTAATAGAAGCATCAAATTAGTCATGCAACTTGGGAAGATCAAGAACACACAAACAAGTAATGAACAGAGGCTCGGAGCAGTGATGTAATAGCTAGCATCAGAAAATGTAGGGTAAAACGAACAAAAAGCAGCGGAACCACATGCTAGTTTGCTGATGTGTAATTAAGCATAGAGAACATTAAGCAGTCTGATGGAACTAACAGGTGGCATCAGAACAAAACTAAAGCATATTAACTATATGTGCACTGGTATGTAATTTAGCACATGTAACATGTTCACTGCCAGAAGTATGGCCCTACAGGTGCAAGCAGAATAACGCGTCTCATGAAAAACTGAATGATGCCCTGAAGAAATTCAAAGGTGCGGTGCTTATGCTAGGAAAGTGAACGTAGGCGCCGGCCGTTGGATAATAGTACCTGATTCTCGGCGGCGTATGGGTATCATTGTCATACTTGATAGCTAAGGATCGCCGATGGTGCTCTTGTTGCGGTTGAGTTTGGGCCGGCTGTCGCCGTCGCTTAAGCGGCTCCGGTGCTACGGTTGCGGCGCCTGTCGGCATACAAGAAAGCTCATCTGTGGTAAGTGAACGGTTGCACGATAAAGAGAAAAACCGAAGGAGTACAAATCGAAATAACCTGATGAGGCTGCGACGTCGGTAAAGCAGGGCCGGTGGAGTTGAATATGGCGTCCGTGGAGCGGGTCCGGTGCAGTGGACGAAGGCTTCGGCGGGGCGCGTTGTACAGTGCTTTTGGTGAGGTGGATCTGTTGCGGCGGACGAGGGCTTGTATGAAGGGCCAGCGAAGGGGCAGACGAGGGAGTCAGTGAAGGGACTACGCTGTGGTGGACGAGGGCGCCGGTTAAGCAGATCCGGTGCGGTGGACCATGATGGCGGTCAAGGAGATCTAGAGCGGTGGACAAGCCAGTCGCTGAAGCGGCTTCGGTGAAGTGGTGAGTTGGCAGTTGGGGGTTCCAAGGTGCGGAAGGTAGATCCGGCGGGGTGTGAGGTCCACCGCTGCGGCAGAGGACTAGATTCGGCGGCTTGCCGTGGGTTGGGGGGTCGGGGAGGGGAAGGGGAGGGGTTCTGGGGAAGAATGTTGGGGGCAAAGAGGGGAAAACAATGGAGTTACCAAAGCAGCCCTTTTCCGTTCATGTGGCAGGGGTAAAACAGGAATATCGCAGGGCTAAACTTTCGGGAGCGTGATATTTCGATGTGAGCGGGAAGTTTGAAAGCTTTTGGCGCCTAAAATTATAAGTATTCTGCTCTCGTACGGCCGACTATGATATGATGGCCGACAATTTGTTTGTTTTGCACGCAAAAAAATGTGCAAGTTTTGAAAATCAATGTCTCCAACTCGAAACTTAGATTGTCCATTCAATTCAAATATGGATCATTGAGCTACTACAAGCAAATACCATCACGGTCCAATTCAAATGAATTCCAAATGTGTTTATCCTAAATATGATGACAAAAGCAAAAATGTGTATGTGTATGAATAAAGTGGATGATTATGAAGTTTGAACATGCCCGTATGTGTATATCTCTAGATTTGATATATGAATTTGAAATCATGAAATCCCGGCTAAAAAATGTACCTCCGTTTAAATGAATTACAAAAGCTAATGATGGAGTCGAATTCCAAAATTCCAATCTTAGGTTTGTAATTCTGGTACATCAAGGTATATCACGCACGTTCAAAAGTATCGTTATCTCATAGTACAAACTGTGAAACAAATTGATCAACCATGAGTGCACAATATCTCAGTTACGCTAAAGTCCCTCAAATATAGACACCTCACTCTTTATCTGAAGTCAACCCCCCCCCACCACCACACACACACACACATAGAGAAGTCGTTCTCTCCCCCAAACACCAACACACGAGCACATTAACACCCCTCTCTCTTGTAAAGTCCGAACCCCAACATAGGTCTCTATCACTTTGTCTCTCAGGCATGCACACATCTCTTCCCTCACTCTCTAGGTCTCCCGCTATCTCTCTTACCCAAGCACACGCACTATGTAGAGTGTATATTTCCCATACACACAAAACGTCGCCCCCAAACGTCTATCTCCCTAGTTATGTGGTTCTCGCGCACTCACCTCACACACCACCCCCACTGCAAACAAGCACACTTTGTGTCCTTGTGCACCACTCTCCTCTTTCTATCTCTCCCACATGCGGACCCGCCCCAGCTCCTTCCCTGTATACATATATGTCGTGACTCTTTGCATAGCTCCCTAATGTATAATCGTTCTCGATTTCGCACATTGTTCTCTACACCATCTATTCTAGATCTCTCATGAAGTCCCTATCACACACACGATGACTCGCTTCCCTTGCGTCTCCGTTCATAGGCCAATTTCAGACAACATCAACATTGTCTCCCTATCTATACGCCATTTATGGACACAAACGACCCCTCTCGCCCCCTCTCTTCCTCTCTCTCTCTCCGTCGCTAGCTCTCTCTTTCTCTCGCTCTCACACCCCTCTCCCACACACACACTCGATGTCTCTTCCAAATAGTCTGCTCCCCCCCCGCCCGCACCCGTGCTATCTTGCTACTACACATGTCACACCATTCCCCCTTCCCTTATACTAGGTTTACATCATCAGTGGTCTCTCTACTCCACATACACTCTCTCCCTCTCACACACAAACGCGTGCAGAAACACACACAGATGCGCACAAACACCCATTTATATGGATCCTCATCTCTCCTCATGTCCGCATGTGTATCTCACACACTCACTCTCTAATTATGTATATGTGTCTCCATGTTACACAACACAAAGCCCCATGTACATGTCTCTCTCTATCCTCCACACACATAGACACAAAGAATCTGTTATCATTGCCTCAGTCTCTAACATATCACACACGCACACTGTCTCTCTCTCTCGCAAACACGCTCAACAAGGGTTTCCCCGTGAATAACTTACCATCTATCCATCAACAGTCGTGGCAGTACGGCAAACACAAGACGTGAAAAGGAATAAATCTACACGTGCTTAGACCACCTAGTATGACTACTAGGACTAGAGCAAGCCAAAAAGCGCGCCGCCGTCACCCCCTCCTTGTCGGCGACGGGAAAATCTTTGTTTTACATAGTCGAGAAGTCATTGTGCTAAGGCCCCACATGCCGAGGCGTTGAATAGAATGTAGATGCTAGTTTACGGAAGCAAGTATCGACAATACGTTTGTATCTCCATACTTATATTTCTTCTCTTATAAAAAACCGAGTTGGTGATGATGGTACGTGTGCCATCTTGCAATATAGACCGTCCGATCTATATCTGACGGATGGAAATTAAACTAAAATATACCCGCACCCCTCTCCACATTTGCAGACAAGGCCTTCCCTCGTTCATCCTTATCTCCAACAACCCTCATTGTTGAGCAATTAAGAAAGGAAGCCTCTGGAACAAACTGGCCTGGTGGCCGCTGCCGGCGTCGTCAATCCCCATGCCTCCGCTCAGTCCGACCACCAACCACCACCACACCCCACTCCTCTTCACCTTATCTCATATTTCTCGAGATATCATTAGTTTTTACACATGGGATTACTCCCGCAAGGGTCAATCACAACAAGTGTTTTATAAAAAAATGCATCTTGATGTTCCATGCAATGCACGAATCTTGCTAGTACTCCTACACAAGACTAAGTTGGTGATGCTGGTGTGTCTGCCATCCGTCGTTTCTGACCATTAGATCTACATCTAACGTTTGTGAGGTAAGTTGTTGCCTTTTCTCACCAACATCCCACTTGTCTACCAATTTGCAGAAAAACCCATAATTAGTATCTTAAAACCAACCACATCCCTCCCTGACCTCACCAAAACAGCCCAAGGAATATATTCTAATTGAAACATAATATATCTCTAGTGACATATGTATATCAAAATTAGAGTGTTTTGCACCAAGTTTGTGAATAAGTATTATTCTAATTATGATTCGTTGCAACGGACATGAACATTGCTAGTATTTCCAACCATGCATTTTTTTCCTAGTATTTCATAGTTTCGAGTTTTCCATCAAGATATTAGTCACTCATGGTTGATAATTACTTTCAATCATGTACACATATGCACTATGTAACTAGCCTTGCTTATTGGCTTCCAAAGCTTAACTTTCACTCCTACTTACAATATGTAGAGTATTTAACAAAAAACTACCACTTTCAACCAGCCCTAGGAAGAATCTATTGTACAAAAAATAGCAAAACATACCAAAAATTTCTTAATCCACGCCAAAAACTACCTAGTACTCCTACCGATTAGGTTCGTTTAAACCCATTTATGACAGGGTTGGCCCACACGTCCGTGCTGACGAGGCAGCTTAAACCAACACATTTTGTTTGACCGTTGACACGAGGGACCCACATCTGACCTTCTATCCTGTTATTCCCCCTCAAATCATTATTTTTCCTGAACATTACTTCAAACAGTACTGATGCGTGTTCGTTGGTGGCGCCGGTGATGAGCGAGTTGGCCGCCGCTCCGCCGGACGGGCCGGACGCCACGCTGGCCTCCGCACGGGTTGGCAGGCTGGCCCGAGCGTGACTCACGAGCGAGCAAGCCGCCGCGTTGGCCTTCGCTCGAGCCAGATGGCTGGCCTTAGCGCGGCGCGCGCGAGCAAGCCGCTGCGCTGCCGTGCCAATCTAGCTAGAAACCCTTGCAGACAAGCAGCTGGACGGAGCTATCTTGGCTAGCTAGCGGCCGCGAGCGCCGGACGGAGCTGGCATCCGGGCTGCCGCAACATGGGCTCCGCACCGCCGGCGGTTTTGACCTCGCCTTCTGCCGGCGGCGGTAGCTGCGTCCCATGGCTGAGGATGACTAGGTGGACGGGCCGGAGGTAGGAGGTCACTCGAGGATTTTTGTTGGTAAGAGCATGTACAATGGTTGATAAGGTAGTCTTATCTTAAGTCTGCCACGTATGCAAGTGGTAGTAGTTTCTTGGCATTTTAGTGGTTTCTTGCATTATTAGAGCAAGTACAATAGAGCTGAGTCAGCGGGCTATAAGAAATAAACTAGTATATTTCTGCTTAGTTGGAGTAAAGAGAAGAGGAGAGAGAAGGTAAGCGGGCTCTTCGTGAAGAGCCAGCTCTAGCACGTGCTCCTAGGCACTTTGTGAGAATGAGAAGTGGGCCACATAATAAAAAAGTAGTACACTCTTTTGATCTATTATTGTACATGTTGGCTATAAGATGGGCTGTAGATGACATGGCACTGGCTTATAGCCAGCAACTGGCTATACTATTAACCATGCTCTTAGGGGTTTCTTGTAAGGAACAATGTACGTACTACTAGCGACAAAGGGCGATTCTAGGTTGCGTTGTACTCCAACGAGTACTACTAGTGGTCGCGGGAGTGTATACCTCGTTTTGTGGGTTCGACCCCGGCCGAACGCACGGCGGCCTTTAAAAAAATAGTACTACTACACTTCGCTGCGAGCCAATATTTTACACGGGTAGTTTGAGTTTTGAAGTCAAACGGACGTGCGGCCCCACAATCTGGGTGCACTGGACAGCCTAGCCACGTGAACGGGTTTTCCTTCCCAGCATCCCATGGCTCGCGTGCTCGCCCTAGCTGCACCTCGCTTGCAGCTTCCAGCTAGTAGCATATTTAAACTAGCGCCTCCCAATTAAGCCCGAGGAGCCGGAAAAGCCTGGCGGGGCATTGGGAACTGTGCAATATGGCTCTGTACATAAAGTGCTCTACTACTACTCTGTAGCTTGTGGCGTTGCACGCATGGACTTCACTCCATTATCGGCTCTATTATAAAAGAAATTCCTCTTGACGTGTTTTTTTTGAAACGGAGGCAAAAGCTTTGCTTCATCTCATTCATAAAGAAGGAACTACTAACAAAGTTCGACGAGATCCATTACACCTCCACAAATGGAAGCGAAAAGCCTAGTCTCGCTGTATCAAATAACTCAAATGTTCTGCCCCTGCAGTAACCGTCGCTGATAAACAGGCTGCTAGTGTGTGCGTGAGAGGAGCGGCTGAGTAGGCCAGCTACGTGAGAGGAGCGGCTGAATAGAGCACCGAGAGTACCCACTAGGCCACTACACAGGTGTACTTCCCCTGCATTGATAGTACAACGATGGTTCTAGAGAACAGTAGTACCCTCCACTTCCAACTGTAGCTCCTTGGCCCTAAGATTCAAGATTTCAAAACTGGTGCACTATACTAGACTAGACTAGAAGTACAGTACATCGCACTACTAGTTGAGAAAAGTAGTACTAGTACTGCTACAGTACGAGTACATACTCCTCCGCCACATAATGTAAGACGTTTTTTGACACTAGTTGGCGTGTACAAAAAATGGCAAAAACATACCCAAAATTTCTTAATCCACGCCAAAAACTACTACCTAGTGCCAAAAATTTCTTACTAGTGCTATTATTTACAGTATAATGCAATCCCATAACGTTCCATAATGCTAGTACTAGTAGTAAATAATAGCCTCACCCCCGCTGAGGAACGATCTACAGTTGGAAGGGACGAGGCCCTGCGGTTACCACGCTCTTATCCTCCTCGCTAGTTCCCCTCCCCCCGAAGAAAAGGCAGTTCGTCGCTGCTCCCATGGATTCGCCAGGCGGTTCTCCTCCTCGTCGGGGCTGGGAGACCTTGGACGACGATCCTCTGGGAGAAATCGCACGCCGCTCCGACGTCCTCACCGCCGCAAGACTCGGTGCTTCCTGCACCAACTTTTTCAAGACGCTGCTTAAACAGGCTTGGGAAAAGGCCATGCTTGTTGGTCTTCCATGCGTCCTCGAGGAGAAGGTTCTTCTATGGGACAATCCTTCGAATAGTCCACCGCTCCCTGGCCATGGTTGCACGTTGACTCCGCTAGAGTTGCCGACGTTGAGAGGTAGTCGGATTTTGTCTGATGAGCAGGTCAGTAATGGAGTTTGATCATGTAGTACTTAGTTATTCCATTTCCATCCCGTAATTTCTCTGCTGCCCACTGTCTTATATATAGGTCTGGGTCGGTGCCAATGAAGATTGGCTTGCATACCTCCGGCCGGATACCACCATCATTTTGCACAACAACCACAGCAGTGCGGCCGTTCCGGTAGACCCCTTCTCCACCATTGGGATCGGCCTTCCGGACTGGCTGGGCTTGAATACATATGATGATGCCTGCATGAGATTGAAGAAGATAGCAATTGCGGACCCGCCGACAAAGCGACGCGGCAACGATGATTACTATCTCATCGCGGTGTTCGACATAAGGATTGCCATCAATGCAAGAGGCAGTAACGGCAGAGGCTGGCGCATGTTGGCGGCGGCAGATTTGTACCCCTACAGGTTCGAAGACACCGTGCGCCATCTAGGCCGCATCTTCGCGGTGACAAGCCAGGGGACTTGTTTCATCTGGTTGCCATCCTATGGTATGGGAGATTACAAACGGAATGTACAAACCATCATTTGCATCCCTAACGGTACTCCATTATTTTGCAGGGACCAGTCATCCCCCAATCAAAATAAGATCGCCGATCCTGGATGTGCATTTGCATCTGCGATTCGGTCTAACCTGGAACCTTGTAGCTGACTTTGGCATATTGGGATCAACTATCTTAGCAGTCGTTACCCATGGTACCACTGATGTGCAACATGGTCACACAATCTACCACGATCGGACCGTCACCATCTACCCAGGTATTCCATTTTTTAACCCTCTCGCCTTCTCTTTCATTGTTGTACTAGTAGTGTACTTTGTAGTACTAGTAGGAGTACTTTTTACCTTGGAGGACGCGTATAGCTAGCTAGGCCCTTGAAGACTTGAACCCACTAGCTGCCACCATTTTTGTTTTTCCATGTCTTACTATCTCATCCATGTAGCCAAGAGTGGCTATATATAATAAGCCGGTTATTTTACTTCCTCTATACCGGAGTAGTACTATTTGCTGCACAGTATTACTGACCGCCATATTTGAGCACAACATTATTATGCATGGACCTTGACTATGTACGTCACCATGTGTCCAGATCTGGGATGCCGCGTGTACCAGATGAACGGCGCCGAGTTCGACCCCCGTGATGCTACGTGGGTGCCGAGGAACACTCTTGGAGAGTACTCGCTTTTCATCGGGGACAGCTACCCCATTGTGAAGCGGATGCCACCTTCCGTGCACGACACGGAAGGCCTGCCGTTCATGAAGCATGGTTGTGTCTTCAGTGTGCACCGCCGGATGAATGACATGCTGGGACACGCTATCCCTGATTTATGCCGCTTCAGCTTGGACGAGTCTCCATCATGTGGAACCGGACTAGAAAGCTGCGACAATGATTCCCGTTGCCCACCGCTATGGATCGTGCCATCCATGAAGAACACCAGGGACTGGAACCTGGAGGAGGACATGTAGCCCATCTATAACGTGTAAGTGGAGTACGGTAATTGTGAACGGTAGCGCTGTGAATATATGTAGACTAGTCGTGCACAAATTTATCACATGAATTGGAGATGAACTTGTGTGGCATACTGGCATTTGTCCTTTAGAATTTATTACTAGTAAATGTGTTATGTGTACGTGCAACTTGTGTGGTTGTTGCACGGGCTCCAACACGCTCTTTGAGAAAAAAGGTGGCACATCTTTGGATATACGTGACGTGGTGGCATCATACAGTAGCATCGTTCCCTATAGTTGTAGTACACTCCTACTAGGACGACAACTCCTATAAAACCTTGCGCTTGGCTCTTTGCCTCTTCGGGAGGTTCAACAGTTCGTACTCGTGTGAACCTTGCACTTGGCTCTTCGCCTCTTCGGAAGGTCCAACAATGATGATACTACAGTACAATATGCTTCTGGCAATTTGACGCCGATTGAACTGCTGCACGTCCACCGTGAGGGCGAGGGCGAGGGAGAGGGAGAGGGAGAGGGAGAGGGAGAGGGCGCTGTAGTCAAAACCCTCTCCTCGTCCTGTGAACCACCGCGCGCGTGGGCGAGGGAGAGGCGTAGTAAGCAAGCTTCTCCTTGTTCGGCGAGTTGACGGGACACATCAAAGCAGTACTAGTAGTAGTAGTAGTAGTCCATACTGTGTCCTTTCCGATTAATATGGCTTAATTTGAAATGAGAAAAATACACTGGCAGTCAACGTATGTAACAATACGCTCTTTACGGTCACTATATATAGTTTTGCGGCGATTATACGATCACTAGCTCATCGTAGAGCACCGTATTGCACCCTACTAACCGGCCACATAGTCGACGTGGCACTTTGTTGACTGGTTAAATTGTCACCTGGTTTCTGGGTCCCACCTGTCAGTTGGCAGAGCAAAGAAATCAGTTAAACAAAACTTTACGCAGGTGCGACACGAGTCCAACCCTTGCGCGCCAACCGCCCTGGCTGTGTATGTGAGTGCATGCACGTGTCCTCCCTCGGTCTTCCAATAAAGAGTGTACATCGGCTATAAAACAAAGAGTGTAGTACATGATGTACATCTACACTTCCAATGCATTTAGCCTTTAATATAAATCGATATTGATTGACTAATGCACCAATTTGTGCTGTAGGTATAGGCTACATGTCTATCCTTAATTACAGCATGCAACGGCCTTCATTTAATCTTCTTATCTCAATGGTCGCATGCACACATAAGTCTGCTACTTTTGGGCGATAATTATGCCCTGGTCAATGTGTAAATCTCTAAATGTACAGTCTTTCACGGACGTAGGGAGTAGGTTGAGCACTTGAGCGTGAGCGTGTGTGTTGCGTCGTGTGCTGTGTGCCGCATGGGTGCGTGAGTGTTGCGTGCGTCCATGTGTACGTGTGAGTGTTGCATGTTGCATGCATGCATGCATGGGGCTTACTCCCTCCCATTGACATGTTCATATTTCAAGCTTCCTCTGTTCCCTCCATATGGTGATACTCCCTCTGTTCCCAAATAGTACGGAGTAAAAGCCTCCCTCTTTTCCCAAATACGGAGTATTTGTCTTTCTACAGATTTCAACAAGTGACTAGGTACGGAGCAAAATGAGTGAAGTGAGCATAGAGGCATAGGGATACTGTAGAAAGGAAGTCCTCGCGATCCATTATTCCCCATCTTGGTCAGAGAGAACTATTCAACTAGTCTTCGCGGTGAAGTGACAATACACGCTGCAGCAGATGGGACACGTAATTAATAAGCTGAACCAGCATGTTGGTGTTACTAAATCAGCCTTACCCAGTACTGCCATCATGTTTTCCAGTAGAGCACGCTTCCGCAAATACGCCTACGCACGTCTGTCCTCCATTAACTGACATATGGGCCCTGTTGTGGTAGACCCACATGTCATCGGTGTAACTATTTACACTCCGAAGGACGGTATATCCTGGTAGTAGTACTAGTAGAATTGAGATTGAATGCACTTTCTTCCCCGTCTTCCACTCTTCTTCCTCCTCTCTTCTTCTTCCTCCTCTCTTCCCCATCGTCGGCCGCACACCATTTACCCCCGCTCACTGCTCGCCCGCCCGTGCCATCTTCCTTGGTAGCTCGTGCGTACCATATCCCCCCCGCTCACTGCTCGGCCACACGAGGAGAAGCTTCTTCGCTCGCCCACCCAAATCCACTTCCCCGCCGGCTCGCAGGCACCAAAAACCCCAATGGCAGAACCGACTGACACGCAGAGCCGCGATTGGAATTCCCTCCCCGATGTTCTCTTGGAGCAGATCTGTAGTCGTATGGACCTACTCAGCACCGTCCGTCTGGCCACATGCTCGGTGTCTTTGTACCGTCTACTCGTCTGCAACCGGCCGGCTCTTTTCAAGACACCCTGCTTGCTGGTGCCCGATCCTCGCAGGTGGCCCAGACACCGACTTGACGATCCTACGGAGGTTGCCGTGGTGCCCCTCGACATGCTACCACTACCCGTCCACCTGTCCTTCATGCGCGGCCACTACTGGGCGGGCATGAAGGCCAACTGGATCGTCCTCATCCACCACACCGGTAGTCCGTGGCGTCTCGTGGATATCTACACCCAGCGAGAGATCACCCTTCCATCGTTGGATACCGCCGCCATCGAGCCTCGCGGCCTGCCGGACACTCCTGCCTACTACGCACGAGACGCGTCAAGCTTTTGGCTCGACCTCTGTTTGCAGAAAGTTGTAATCTGCGAAGTGCCCACACCATCAGAAGACTACATGGATTACAAGCTCATTGCCTTGTTCAACATGGGATTAGTCTATCTGGAATCCGGTCGCCATACATGGTTATGGCTCATCATCAATCCTGTTGAGGCAACATTTCTGTCTGATGCTATAGTGCACGATGGCATCGTTTACGCGGTCGACGCACAGATTGGCTGCCTATACTGGTGGAATCTATCGTCGTGTAATTGTTCTATCTCATCTCATCTTTACTTTATGAATACGACTGCCTGTTCATTTGTTACAAATTTAGAATGCATAGCATGTCTATAACCACATCATTGCTATATGTTCCTCTCATTTCCTAGATTTTTATGACCACACATGTTATTGTTAGAGTTGATATGAGAACAATTGGCATCTAATGATTGTTAGAATACATATTATGAGCATAACATCATGATTGCTATATGTTACTCCGTTTACAAGATTTTTATCACAACGCATGTTATTGCTTAGAGTTGATATGAGAACAGTAGTAGTAAGTGCTATGGTAGAATATGAGTAGGCGCTGTCATAGCTGTTTTCCTCTCATTGTTACATGATGTTTGAACCATGACATATTGCTAGAATATGAAAGCCATTGGCTTATTTTTTTAACTTGGGGTATGATTATGACCACGGCATTGCAATTCTCTGTCTATGATATGTGTCACTGTTATAATAATCTTAATTCCACACATACTCTGAACATGATTGTTTATTTTTGTCCTTTTGGTCTCCAATTTGAATTGTTGCAGCAGACGCAAATGCGCTGGCCTTCATGATTCCAGGACCTGGAATCATACCAGCCGATGGGTGGTGGTTTATCGCTCGTTCAGCTGGCAGCGGTCATTTGATGCTCATTCACACGTACCAAATTGACCAAACCATTACATCAAACCACATGCAGTACAATGCGTGGGGCGTTCGTGACATTGATGGCTATGGCTGCTTCGTGTTCGAGAAAGATCCCAGCTGCGTTGGGCCAGGCGTATTCAACTGGAGGCGGGTTTACAGCCTCGGCAACCACTCCTTGTTCCTCGGGCTCAATTATCTGATCATCCAACCAATCATCGATCATATCACCGGTGATGATTACTGTGCTATGCAACTTCCATTCGTGAGGGGGGCTGTGTTTACACATCATACCATGGGTTTCATGAATCACCATATCCAGAGATTCGTCGACACAACTTGTTGCCAGATAATCTTCAGTGTGTGAAAGGCGTGGTTCATGCCAACAACAAATATGCACAACTTGATTCGTGCTGATATCTAGACTGAGCCATGTATTCTGCTACTGTAGCACGACCCTCTTTTGTTGGATATTATGTACTGTTGTTAGTTTGAAGCACTCCTCTGGTTTGAAGGATAGATACCTTCCTGGGATCAAGTGCATCCTAACTCACCTGCGTAGGATGTACTGATAATGATGATGGAGATGCTGTGCAGAAGCCATATATATATCAGTTAGGCTTCAAGTGCGTACTTGTTAGTTAAACCTATGTATAAATTGTAACACTAAATACGACTAGTAAGTAGTACAGTAGCAGTACTAGTATACGCTGGTCAAATTATTCATCATGTCCACACATTGAATTGACGTGACAACACGCTGCGCGTGAGGTGACACAAGAATCCCGGCGGTGTGTTCGGGTATTCTGGACATCAGATTTGGAGTACCACTTATCTGTCGAAATCTTTTATCATTCACTTAAAACAGTCGATTGATCATACATTGATTACCATATAACTGGAATTACCGATGCAAGTCGAAGAAGGATTGGCCGGTGCTGCCGGCTGGCGTCAAGTTCGATCCCACGGATCAGGAGCTGATCGAGCACCTTGAGGCCAAAGTGAGTGCTGACAGCGCGAGATTTCAGTCTCTCATCGATTTGTTCATACCAACCATCGACAGCGAGCACGACATATGCTACACCCAACCTGAGAAACTTCCAGGTAAGACACCGATCGGCCATCTACTTGCACAAACATATTCCTTTGTTTATAGCTTTATTTTTCTTTTTAGACGCAGACCTGGTGAAGCAATTACAATTTGACAGTTAATAAAAAGTGAAACAAGTGACTGCAACATGCCAAAGATGTTATGAAAATGCCAACTAGGTACACTAAAACCTGTATTCCACAATACTGCAGGTATCACACTAAGTGGCCTAAGGAAGCATTTCTTCCGGCGCAATTCCAGGGCATTCAAAAGGGGCACGTGGACGCGTCGCAAGATACAGTCGGAGTGCGGCATGCACGCGATGTGGCACAAGACCGGCAATACCTTGCCGGTGATGGTCAGCGGCTGGCAGACGGGCAGCAAAAAAGGTTCAGGTGCTGCACACCAACAACAACTTCGACCAGCAGAGGACCAACTGGGTGATGCACCAGTACCACCTCGGGGACCTGGAGCAAGAGAAGGAGCGGGAGCTAGTCCTCTGCAAGATTTTCTAGCAGACGAACACTAGGGCCAGGAGTAAAAAGATTATAAGTTAGTTTGGTATTGGTAGTTGTACTACCTTGTCGTCCGCAAGTTGGTATTGTTGTTAACGATCTTTTGGTATGAACTTGCATTTGCTTCCAACCATCATGCCGAGGGTCGACATGGATATAAAGCTGAATCATTGTTTCGAAATGAATTTTCAGGCACCTGGTTTTTATTTGATGGGTAGCATAAGCACCCACCGTTCGAATTCCCAGTTCTCCAATTTTTTCGAAACAAGTGCATGCACTTATTATCATGATAAAAAACAATATCTGTGCTGCATCCCAGTTATCAGTCTGTACTTGCAGAATTCTCTCATTTATTGAGCACGTATATTGTTTTTTCAGGTCGAGCAAGTTTCAACTGGGCTGTAGACTGCCCAGGGTTGGTTTTGTTTTTAACAGGCCCAGCCCATGACGACAATGGGGCACAAAGATCCAGCAGGTATCTACTGGCCTCTGGCCCGCCAGCGTTAGTTATATTTTGTCTTACAACATCCGCAGGCAGTTTTTTTTACTGAATCAAACACACAACCCAGTTCTATTTTCCTCTTGAAACGCATGTCCTACATCCGTTTTCTAATCTCTACCTATAGTTTTACTAGTTCATATACACGTATCATTATATTGAAAACACATAAAATTCCCTTTTCATATTTACATCCTTATTTTTGTTGTTTTTTCCCACCCAGCGCTGATTTTTTTACCACTGGTTTTCCCTTAAACCAACTCAATTGTCCCATGTCTTATTTGCTTACAAAAACAAAAAGATTTTTTTGGCAAATCAGTAAGTTCTTAAAAAATGTTTATCATTTCGGGATTACAACAGTTCGGACTCCACCAAAATATGCAAAATAAGGTTGAACTTTTTGACCGTGGTCCTGGGCAGAAAATGGGCTGTAATAAATTACTTAAGAATTAGCAAATGGGCTGCAAATTATAAAAAATAGCAAATGGGCTTTATGTTGTCTGCCACAGATTTGGAGGCTGACTTGTGGGCCTACTAAGTTCATGCGTACACAAGGTTTCTCAAAAAAGAAACTTAGTCAACAATCGACTCTACCAGCGTCAGACCGTTAGATGTCAATCTCACGGCAATCGTGCTTCTTCAGTCTCTGATCTTCCTGCCCCAGCCGCCCAAACCAGCGCCGTCGGAACCGCCTGCTCCCGCCTCCCGTGGCCGGCAGTGCTGCCGGGCAGGCCTCACGGCCCCATCATACTCGCATCCCTGGCCTGTCTATCCCTCTACTCACCCACACCTCCTGTTATTTTCCGGCGACGGCAGCCGAACCAGTCAACCCTCGTACTCTCCACCGCGTGGGCAGCCACTGTCGTGTCTTCCCTGGCTCCGTGTCGTTCCCTTTGTAGGCCTCGCCGTCGGCCACCGCTCTGGTGCTCTCGGCGCGGCGTGGCCAACGATGTCCATCCAACGGCCATAGTGCTTCTTCAACCTCTGGTCTTCTTGCCCCAGCCGCCCAAAGCAGCGCCGGTCGTGCCGCATGCTCCTGCCACCCGTGGCCGGCTGTGCTGCCGCGGAGGCCTCACTGTCCCCATACTACTCCCACCGCTGGCCAGGCCATCCCTCCACTCACCCACTCCCCCTGTTATTCTGCGGCGACGGCAGTCTCACACCGCAGCCGAACCAGTGAACCCTCGTACTCCTCTCCGCGTGGGCATCCACTGCCGCGTCTTCCCCGGCTCCGCGTCGTCCCCTTCCTAGGCCTCACCGTCGTCCTCCGCCGTGGTGCTCTCGGCGCGGCGTGGTCAATGTGGTCAACGACCGACTTCGATCGGAAGAGTACTGTACGTGGAGAGGCTGACAGCTGGGTCCACGGCAGCCATAAGGAAGTGCCTCCTTATTACACGCAAAATAATTATTCCTCCACCTGATAGCAGGGACCCATCGGACGGGCCACCAGTATTTCGCGGAAAAAACGTTTCCCCCCTGACTGCTGGGACCCACCGGACGGGCGACCGTATTTCGCGAAAAAAACGTTTGCCCCTGTCTGCTGGGACCCATCGGACGGACCACCGTATTTTGCTCCAGTGACCGTACGATGTCCATCCAACGGCCGTAGTGCTTCTTCAACCTCTGGTCTTCTTGCTCCAGCCGCCCAAACCAGCGCCGGTCGTGCCTCGTGCTCCTGCCTCCCGTGGCCGGCTGCGATGCGGCGGAGGCCTCACCGCCCCCTACTACTCCCACCGCTGGCCAGGCCATCCCTCTACTCACCCACACCCCCTGTTATTCTGCGGCGACGGCAGCCTCACACCGAGCGAACCAGTGAACCCTCGTACTCCTCTACGCGTGGGCATCCACTATCGCGTCTTCCCCGGCTCCGCTTCGTCCCCTTCCTAGGCCTCGCCGTCGTCCACCGCCCTGGTGCTCTCGGCGCGGCGTGGTCAACATGGTCAAGGAACGGCTTCCATCGGACATGGACTGTACGTGGAGAGGCTGACAACTGGGTCCATGGCCGCAGCAAGGAAGTGCCTCCTTATTACGTGCAAAATAATTATTCCTCCACCTGACAGCGGGGACCCACCGGACGGGCCACCGTATTTCGCGAAAAAAACGTTTCCCCCCTGACTGCTGGGACCCACCAGCTACACCTTCGCATGCAAGGAAGTGCGTCCGGGCAAAAAAAATGATTCGCCCCCCTGACTGCTGGGACCCACCAGCTACATCTTCGTACGCAAGGAAGTGCCTGACAGTCGGGACCCACCTGGTCGAAGCATACGTAGCGTTGTCATTCTGGTCGCGAACGTGTACGTACATATATACTGGTGGATGTAGAGGCGCGCACGTGTCATAGTAGAGGCGCGTACGTGTCGTAGTAGAGGCGCGCACATAGCATGTACACGTACGTACAGCGGCCAGGGTGCAAGAAAGAAAATACGGCCACGTATGTGTACATACGGGCGGGGTCTCGAACGCCTACTCGCACATACGTACGGCCAGGGCTCGTGTACATGGCTGGGTCGGAACGGAGAAACAGCGTCGTCGTCGTGTTCATGGGGAGGCAACGGAATGCATCGTGTTCATGGGGAGGCAACGGAATGCGTCGTGTTCATGGGGAGGCAACGGAATGCGTCGTGTTCATCGGGAGGCAACAGAACGCGTGGGAGCCAACCGGCTGGGTCGGAATGGAATGCGTGGTCGTGTTCATCGGGAGGGCTTGGACGGAACAGGCGATGGAAATGAGGCCTGGCGTACCGCAGAACGGAGGAAACGGACCTCGTACGGTCGAAACGGGGGTCCTGTTGATCGGGAGGGGTGTGGCGTATCGCAAAACGGAGGAAACGGACCTCCTACGGTTGAAACGGGGGTCCTGTTGATCGGGAGGGGTGTGGCGTACCGCAAAACGGACGAAATGGACCTCCTACGGTCGAAACGGGGGTCCTGTTGATTGGGAGGGGTGTGGCGTACCGCAAAACGGACGAAACGGACCTCCTACGGTCGAAACGGGGGTCCTGTTCATCGGAAGGGGTGTGGCGTACCGCAAAACGGGACTCCACGGGATACTGTTCATCTCCACCGTCGAACTCCTCCAGCCTCCACGGGCTACCGTCGACCTCCTCCAGCCTCCACGGGCTCCTGTTCATCCAACCTCCACCGCGCGCTACTCCACCGGCTACTGTTCAACCACCCCTCCACCGTCTACTGTTCATCTAGCCCTCCACACCACGGGGTCCTGTTCAACCACCCCTCCACCGTCTACTGTTCATCCAGCCCTCCACACCACGGGGTCCTGTTCATCCAGAGGCAACGCCACCGCTCACTGTTCATCCACCCCCCCGCAACGCTCACTGTTCATCCAATCGATCGGCTTCAGTTAACAGCAGTAGCGAAGGAATCGCTCGATCGGGTTCAGTTAATAGCCATCGATTGATCGCTCGGGTTCAGTAACGCGTAGCCTGCAGAGCAATCGCTCGGGTTCAGTTAGAGCCCAACGCCTCGCTCGGGTTCAGTTAGAGCCAACGCCTCGCACACACGCGCGTACGTGTACGAGAGAAACGCGCATCGCTCGGCCCCCGACCTCCCACCGTAACCGGGAACTCCCTGAAATTTTCCTCGCCCTCGCTTCTACCGCGGTTTTTTCGTCATGGACGGCCCAAAGGATGTCATGCAGCTGCGTCTCCGGCCCGCCCAGGACGAAAAGCCCATTTTCTGTCATGATTTTTTGTCATAGAAGTAGGAGCCCACCACATCTATGATGATACCGGGTTTTGTCACAATTATTGTCATAGAAGTGTCATATGTATGATAGAAAAAAATTTCGTTCGGCCCAAAATGTCACGGATGTGTCTTTTTTTGTTGTGCTAGTCCCCTCCGGTGTCTATATAAACCGGAGGGCTTAGTCAGGAAACCGATACAGTCATAGAGGCTAGACTTCTAGGGTTTTAGCCATTACGATCTCATGGTAGATCAACTCTTGTAATACTCATATTCATCAAGGTCAATCAAGCAGGAGGTAGGTATTACCTCCATAGAGAGGGCCCGAACCTGGGTAAACATTGTATCCCCCGTCTCCTATTACCATCGACCTTAGACGCACAGTTCGGGACCCCCTACCCGAGATCCGCCGGTTTTGACACCGACATTGGTGCTTTCATTGAGAGTTCCACTGTGCCGTCCCCAAAAGGTTTTGATGGCTCCTCCGATCTTCAACAACGATGCCGTCCAAGGGGAAACCTTCCTCCCCGGACAAATCTTCGTGTTTGGTGGCTTGGCACTGCGGGCCAACTTGCTTGGCCATCTAGAGAAGATCAACAGCTACGCCCCTGGCCATCAGGTCAGATTTGGGAGCTTGAACTACATCACGGATGTCCGTGGAGACTTGATCTTCGACGGCTTTGAGACCATGGCAGCCGCTCTCTGTCCCTACGATGAACATGACTTAAATCTGTCATCGGTCCGTACTCAGGAAATTGCACGTGTAACTACTCCGGTCTTAGATCCGGAGCAGACCGCGACATCCGAGGACGGGAAGCTCGACCCCGCCACGGAAGCCACAGATTCCGCGGTGTTGGAGCCGCACACAGACCTAACCCCGGGTGATATCTGTGTCTCCGGAACCTCGGACTCGTTTTCGGCCATAAGTTCCGAACCATGTGTGACCGTGCATGTCGAGCTGGATCAGTCATCGATCATCGAATTCAGCGCCGCGGACATCTTCCGGCACTCGCCTTTGGGCGACGTGTTAAACTCATTAAAAAATCTATCCTTAGCAGGGGACTCACAGCCGAACTATATCCGATTCGAACTGGAGGCTGATGACAGGGAATTTCGCTTCCCACCCGCCACCCACTACATAGCCACTATCCAGGACTTAACTGACATGCTCGATTACACCTCTGAAGACATCGACGACATGGACGACGATGCCAATGAGGAGCAGGGCCAAAACCCGCCGTTTACCGGAAGCTGGACGGCCACTTCTTCGTACGACGTATACATGGTGGATACACCTAAAGAAACTAACAACGATGACAAAGAGGATCCGGTTGAGGATAAACCTCCTGAGACACAACCTAGACGCCGGCGCCAGCGGCGCCGCTCTAAGTCACGTCGTGCAAAAGACAGCAACACTGGCACCGGAGAAAACAATACTCCGGACGAGGCCGAAGACAACGCAGAACCTGTTGGGGCAACCTCCGAACAGGATGAACGGGAAGACGGGCACGTTAGCCCTGACGAACAGGCCATAAACAAAGACTCGGAGGACAGTAATTATCTTCCGCTCTTCGAAGATGAGGAGAGCCTCGGCAACGAGGTTTTCATCGTGCGTGACGAGCATCTCGCGCAGGAGCGCTTTAAACGCTGGCCAATAGCCACTACAAGGAGCCTGAAAAGGAAGCAGCAGCAGCTTCAAGCTGACCAAGACCTGCTCAACGATAGATGTACAGATATCCTAGCAGCCGAAGGATACGGCCTCAAGCGCCCAACCAAAGGTTACCCGAAACACAGATTGCTACCTCAGTTCGACGAGGGGGCAACGGGACGTGCACCACACGGTGGAGACAAGTCGGCTGACCGACCACAACGCGGTCGGGATAGAGCGGCAGTTCAAGCCGAACATCAGCCCGCCTCACCACAACGAAAAAATAGAGATAAAATAGCTCGGGGTCATACATACGACCCTCGGCAGGACCTGGACGGTAGAGCGGGTCATACCAGATCGATCTACGGATCGTGAGGACGTGCCTCGACATGCAATGTCGGCTACCTATTCGGACTTGACAAGTCTAGTCACGCCTGGCCCGAAAACCGCAGACAAACTCCGCGACGTAGCCCAATATAGAGGCGCCGCACACCCACTCTGCTTCACTGACGAAGTAATGGAGCATGAATTCCCAGAAGGGTTTAAACCCGTGAATATCGAATTATACGATGGAACAACCGATCCCGCAGTGTGGATCGAGGATTTTCTTCTCCATATCCATATGGCCCGCAGAGATGACCTCCACGCCATCAAATACCTCCCGTTAAAACTCAAAGGACCAGCTCGGTACTGGTTAAACAGTCTGCCGGAAAACTCTATTGGCAGCTGGGAGGACTTGGAAGACGCCTTCCGCGACAACTTCCAAGGTACATATGTCCGGCCACCAGATGCCGATGACTTAAGTCACATTGTCCAGCAGCCCGGAGAGTCAGCCAGGAAGCTCTGGACTAGGTTCTTAGTCAAAAAGAACAAAATCATCGACTGTCCGGATGCGGAAGCCCTAGCGGCCTTCAAACACAGCGTCTGGAACGAGTGGCTCGCCCGCCACCTCGGTCAAGAAAAACCAAAATCCATGTCATCCCTTACCGCTCTGATGACCCGCTTTTGTGCAGGAGAAGACAGCTGGCTCGCTTGTAGAAGCAACAGTGCCAGCAATCCGGGCACTTCCGAAGTCCGAGACGGCAACGGCAAGCCACGACGCAACAAGCACAAATGTCGCAATGATAACGAACGAACGCGTGACACAACGGTCAACGCCGGATTCAGCGGTCCCAAACCCGATCAACGGAAAAAGCCATTCAAGGCAAACAGAGACGGACCATCCAATTTAGACAAGATAATGGACCAGCCCTGCCAGATTCATGGCCACCCCGATAAGCCAGCTAAGCATACCAACAGAAGTTGTTGGGTCTTGAAGCAGGCTGGCAAGCTCAACGCCGAATACAAGAGGAGGAGGCCGGCCGGTGATAGCGACGACGAAGAGACTCATCAACCAAATACCGGGCGTCAGAAGCAATTTCCCCCCGAAGTAAAAACAGTGAACATGGTATACGTGACACACAACGCTACAAGGGAGCAGGAGAAGCACACCCTCCGGACTGAAGATCATACTACGGCGACCTCAGCCGAAGTACAAAGCGGTCTTATTAAACCGCATACCTTGTCGGCCCTTAAGCCATCGGTCTCCATTCAACAGGGTCGACCAATTCTGGAGCGGAACTAGCAGTTGGGCTTCCGCCGCCCACCTCATATACCTGCGAAATCTGTACCGCGCATACATAACTATGCACTTAAGATACCCTGGGCATCGACAGAAGCACAATACGGACGAGCCTGCAAGCACTCCCATAACCTTTGTTTCTTTTCTAATTACTCTTTCCCTTTCATTATCATTTACCACAGGTGACGCAAAGGCTAATCATCTCATGGACTCTATCGGAGTTCGGATTCGTACACTCACCTAAGGGCTATTTCCGTCAAGAGTCCCCTCAACGAGGACAGGCATCGCAGACGTGCGACATGAGGTCAAAAACAACTTTTTGTAGACCGCACTCTTTACTTCGAGCCTGTAATGTGCCTTTTTCCTCCGCCTTCGACCCCGGGCATGTCAAATAGCCGGGGTGGCAGCTTTGTTATCTATAAAATAAATATTGGCATATCACTCAGGTCCCAGTAAACATAATCCGCATCCAGCATTCGCTTTTTTCAACAACAAAAAACTGAATTTGGCTCCTGTGGTTGTTTCACACATATACCTCGGCATAACTTGCCAGGGGCTTGGTATGGGAACAAATGAGTTGCCGACAAGTCCAAACAGCTTTATAGCATACTTCGGCGTCGCGAGTTTGGCCTTATATGCATTAGCTCCGAATCATGTCTTGGGTCAATAGTTGGGTTGCCCGGCTCCTGTGCTTGCTACCTTATGTTCCGCTCTATCGGCTAGGGTAGTAAAGGGAGCACTACTGCGATTGTGCTTCCGGTTCATCTGGTCAAGCACCTCAGTAGAGAAAGCCGAAAACTGACTGTTATGATGCGGCGAGAGCTGGTCAACCACTCGATGACTTATCGAAATCTTTCGCGATTCCCTCCGTATTATACGAAGGACCTTTTTCTTCAGGTCATATATGTAACACACCATATTGGAATAAGCCATGTACATACCAGGGGCTATATCGTAGTCCCCCCATAAAACTCCTATGGCCAAGTGAAAGTGTTAACGCCCTATAGTCCGATTGCCTAGTTCACCGCATTGACACCTCCTTAATGGACCAAGACGTTGGGTTAAGAGTGATGAAATGCTTTTCTGAACACCCCCGTACTTTATACGAGGGGGCTGAAGCCGACGACTGGAAAACTTTCAGATTAATACAAAAACCGCCGCATAGGAGGAACAAAAGTTTTAGGCGAAACTAAAAAATATAGCCTTATCATAATATTGTCTTTTACAAATTCCCATACATTTCACTCAAATATCATGTTTTTCAAGCATTGACCCTCTATCAAGCGGGCACCCTCCAGGACATCCTCGAAATAATCCTCTGGTGCGTGATGGTCCTTGCCCTTGGGTGGACCCTTTGCTGCAACATCAGTGGCCTTCATCTTCGCCAAGTATGTCTTGACACGGGAAAAAGCCATCCGTGCACCTTCAATGCACGCTGACCGCTTAACGACGTCGATACGCGGCACCGCATCAGCAAGTCACCGCACCAAACCAAAATAACTATCCGGAATTGGCTCGTTCGGCCACAGCCCGATCACGGCGTCCTTCATGGCAGAACCGGATAGTCTATGGAGCTCGGCCCATTGGGTCATCTGTTTGTTCAGCAACACTGGACGTTTTGATGCATCGAACTGCGACCAGAAAAGCTTCTCCGTTGCATACCCTTCTCGTGCTTTGTAAAACTGTGCCGCATCAGAAGCACTCTTCGGCAAGTCCAATAACGCGTTTGGAGAACTCCACACTTTATTAAGTGGAGCATAATTTGGATCGCCGAACTTAGTTTGCAATAGAAAGGGCTTACCAGCCGCGATCTCCCCACCTTGTCGGATCTCCTCCCGAGCCGCTCTAGATTCAGACCGCGCTTCTTTCGCCTCTCACAAGGCCTTGTCATGATCAGCCATCTTTGCTTTATTATCCTTCTCGAGGATTTCTGTCACAGCCCTAGAATACCTGAGTAATATAGCTGCATCTGCACTCATGCATCATGTCTAAAATTTCTGAAAGTTGAATTGAGGTTTGTTGAAACCCTCAGAAATCAGTTCAAAAATAACCAACTTTGAAATCTTCTCAAATGAGTCCAAGAAAATGTTCCTGTTATTTTAGAAAAATATTGGCAAGATGTATAATTCAAACCAATATTTTTAGGAGCTCAGAAACATTTATTTTGGCCATTTGAATTAATCCAATAATTATTTGCTTTGGATTTATATTTAATATATATTAAATATAACTCCAATAATTCTGGAAGTTTGTGAGTGGCTTTGTATGTATTTTAGCAAGCCATATAATAACCTACAGAATTTATTAAAATGATTTAGTGGCTAAACTAAATCAGAAGAGAGGAAGATAAATAGAAGAGAAAACCAGAAACTAAAATAGCAAGAAAGAGAGAGAGAGGGTTTTTACCTGGCGCTCACCTGGCCTGGCCCAGCACGGCCCACCCCAGCTGGCCGATGCCAGTCGTCTCCCTCCTCTCGCCAGAAGGACGAGAGGCGTGTGCCCGCCGCACGCGCCCACGCGCCTGGCCACCTCCTGCTTCCCGCCGCTGCCTCGACGCCCTGGACGTCGCCACGCGCCCCCTGGCTCCTCTCGCTCTCTCCCCGTGCTCATTCCCTCCCCTGGATCTCTCTCGCTCACGCACCGAGCGGAGTCCGCCGCCGCTGTTCACTGCCACCGCGTCCACCGAGCTCCCCTCGCCCCTCTGCTTTGCCCAACGGGCTCGCCTCGACGCCGTGGATCACCAAGACGGAGCACGCGCTCGCGAGATGCCTAAAACGTCGCCATCGAGCTCATCATCGTCCTCTGCCCCGACGATCGCTGCCTGTCGATTCGCCGCCTCCGACGCTTCCCCGACCCCGCTGGGTTCCTCTGCGAGTCCCCTGTGAGCTCCTCCGCCGTTCGCCCTTTTTCCCCGTCACCCCGCACGTCCCCTAGCACTAGCGCTGCCGTGCCCGAAGCTCACCGCCGCCCAGCCATGTCGCCACCGTGGCCACCGTCACCTAGATCCGCAACCGAGCGCGCCACCGTGCTCAGCACGTTCCCAGGAGTCGACCGCGACCACCCGCGGCTCCTGCTGTTCCCTGCAACGCCGATCCGCTCGACGCCCGAACTCCGGCCGCCACGCAAGTCGCCGCCGCCGTTGTTTTAGGCCACTAGAGCTGCTGCTGTGAGCACCACTGGACGTGGACGAGTCTCCTCGTCACGTAGAGCCTCCCCGCCGCGCAAATGGTCGCCTGTGGGCGATTCCCGATGCCCTCCGCCGCGTTCGGCCCCGCCGGCGGCTAAACGCCGGCGGGTTGACCGCTTTGACCGCCGGTGGTTTAGCCCCGGTTGACCAGGGGATTTGACCTCCCTGGGTCTATGACATGCGGGCCCCGCCCGGCTAATTAATCTAGTTTAGGTTTAAACTTAATTAGTTTAACCTAGGTTAGTGCTAATTAAACTAGGTTAGTTTAGTTAGCCACTGACACGCAGACCCCACTGGTCAGTTTGACCCGGGCTGCCCCGTTGACTCGCTTACGTCATGTTGATGTAGTGCTGACGCGGCAATGCATTTTCTGGAATTAGTTTACTTCTAAATAATTAGAAAATCCAGAAAATTGCCTAAACTTCTAAAAATCATAGTAATTCAACCGTAACTCCAAATGAAATAATTTATATATGAAAAATGATCAGAAAAATCAAATCTATCCATTTATGCTACTTTCATGCATGTTAAACCAACTTATACCAACTGTATAAGTGAAAACATGATAATGGCATTTTAAATGCTAAATATGGAGTTTGCATATGAACCCTCGGTTCATATGGACTTCCTCTAAATTGTTACTAAATGCATTAGCACAAATCATAACATTATTGCCATGTCACATTCATGCATCATATTGTGCATTGCATTGATTGTGTTCTTCCTTGTTGCCGGTAATTGTCCCCTCTCAGTAGACAACGTTCCGACGATGAGTTCAATGACACCGATGAAGAACTATACTATCTTCAGAAGTGCCGGGCAAGCAAAACCCCCTTGTTCATTCCGATACAATCCCACTCTCTTGCTCCTGCTCTCTTTTACTGCATTAGGACAACAACGATTCAACTATTACATGCTGCGGTAGTTGAACCCCTTTCCTCTGCATGACCTGTCATTGCCACAGTAAATAGATGAAACCCACTAGCATGAGTAGGAGTTGTTTGAGCCCTGTTGTGCCTACTCATTCATGCTTGTTTGTCATGCCTGCTACTGCTTAGAGTTGAGTCAGGTCTGATTCATCGGAGATGAATCGGAGGTGTGTGAATATGTCCTACTGTTGAGAGCTAAGTGTGTGAACACGATTTGGTAAAGGTAGCGGTGAGAGGCCATGTAGGAGTACATGGTGGGTTGTCTCATTGAAGCCGTCCTCAGGAACTGAGTTCTGTGTTTGTGATCGATGAATAGCTACTACCACTCATTGGGGTCCTTAATTGACTCTCTCGGCTTCTTCACCACCCTTGTCCTCTGTCCAGGAGTTGCAAGTAGTTTCTGGTGTTTGTAGTATGCTGGAGGCCGTGCGCAGCGCTGCCCCGAGGGGTGGGCTGTGATGCGGTAGGCACGTGGCCGGGTATGCCGGGCGCCCGTTTGGTGTCGCGGAACCGTGTACACATCGTTCGGGGCCGTATGTGGAAACCTCGGCCGGACTCCCTGCGGATGGAACCTGAATAGGCAATAAACCTGGACTAGAGACTTGAGTGTTTAGGTAGGCCGTGGCCGACACCCTCGTTGGGCTTCCGCTTGAAGGTTGTCGAGTACATGTCATGTAAATGGCGGTAAGTGGTGAGAGCGTGTGTGAAGAAGTACACCCCTGCAGGGTTAACATGATTTATTCGAATAGTCGTGTCCGCGGTAAAGGAGCCTGTATAGTTCATAGATAACTTGAAGTGGATACTCTAAAATGCGCAAGATAAGCGTGAGTGCTATGGATGGCGTTCTCGTAGGTGGACTCATGTGCGCCACCTCAAAAGAGTTACTTGCAGTCGTAGTTCAGGATAGCCACCGAGTCAAAGCTGGCTTGCTGCAGTTAAACTCCACTACCCCCTTTGTTGATACCGATGCATATGTAGTTAGTTCTGATGTAAGTCTTGCTGGGTACATTTGTACTCAAGTTTGCCTATTTTATGTTTTTGCAGAGAGGCGTCAGTATCGCTAGTAGTTCCGCGTGGACTTCAACGTTTAGCTTGTTACCTCAGCTACGATCTTGTGCCCTCGGCAGGGTCTTGTAGATAGTCGGGCTTCTCAGCCTTCTTCATTTGTAGTTGTCTGTACTCAGACAGGTTAAGCTTCCACATGTGCTTGTTGTTTGTATGCTCTGTAAGTTGGGGTCATGAGACCCATATTTGTAATACTTGGCTCCTCGGAGCCTAATGAATAAATACTTTGAGTCATAGAGTTTTGTTGTGATGCCATGTTGTATTTACACATATCGAGCATATTGTGTGTATGATTGAAATGCTTGGTATGTGTGGGATCCGACAACCTAGTTGTTTATCCTTGGTAGCCTCTCTTATGGGGAAATGTAGTCTTGTGCTTCCATGAGCCATAGTACTCCGCTACAGCCCGGTTCACCGGAGTCCTGCTAGCCCAGCACTACTGCTCTCGAACACTTGACTGGCCGGCATGTGATTCACTTCGTTCCTGTGTCTGTCCCTTTGGGGAAATGTCACGCGGTGACATCCGGAGTCCTACCTAGCCTGCTACAGCTCGGGTTCCCGGAGTCCTGTTAGCCCAGTGCTACAGCCCGGATTCGCACGCTGCGGACCGACATGCTCGATGTTGATTCATGTATGCATGTCCCCGTAAGTTAGTGCCACTTTGGGTTCACGACTAGTCATGTCCGCCCGGGTTCTTTGTCATATGGATGCTAGCGACACTATCATATACGTGAGCCAAAAGGCGCAAACGGTCCCGGGCCATGGTAAGGCGACACCCGTGGGAATACCGTGCGTGAGGCCGCAAAGTGATATGAGGTGTTACAGGCTAGATCGGTGTGACTTAGGATCGGGGTCCTGACAATTTCACAGTGGCTAGCGGCATCCTTTAGCTCATGCGTCATCGTGGATATTCTCTCCTCGCATTGGCAACGGGCAGCCTGTTCGGCCTTTAGCTCGGTAGATGCCTTCTCGGCAGCCGCATTATTAATCCTGGCCTGCTCCTTGGCCTGGGCCAGCTCAGCCCGAAGGATCTCGACCGCAGCAACACCATCTGCAGTCATGCATATTTCAGCATACAATTCCTAGCGTCATGATCAAATACAGGCATGTGCATGTAATGACCACCCCTGAGACATACGGACCTCGTCAAGCCGCCTGTTGATAAGCCTAATGTCATCATCCGCTACATCAA
Organism: Aegilops tauschii subsp. strangulata; assembly: GCF_002575655.3. Classification (NCBI taxonomy): domain Eukaryota; kingdom Viridiplantae; phylum Streptophyta; class Magnoliopsida; order Poales; family Poaceae; genus Aegilops; species Aegilops tauschii. Next base: position 237,356,032 of record NC_053036.3, read on the forward strand.
GCTTCCACTGCAGCTCTGCAACCTCCGTAGTCCGGGCAGTCGCCAGGCGGGTAACAGCCTGTGTTCCAATTCATTAGATTATTTGCTGGGCATATCTTTTTGATCCTCTGACCGCCCCCCTCGGGAGGCCAATCAGAGTCTCAGGGGCTACTACCTATACACAGGTGCAGTTTGTGAGTAAAACACACTCAATGATTTTTCAGTACAAACCTCGAAGCCTCTTAACAGGCTCGCGTAGGCTTCGCTCAATCCGCTTTTCGCGGACAGAACCTTCTCAACCACCATACCCATCAAGGTACGATGTTCCTCCGAGACGGACGCTTGTCGCAGCATGTTCATCAATATATCCGGCGCTTCTGGACCTCCAGAAGCTGCTGTAGGAGTACGGCCTCCCTTCGAAGGGATCCGCCTATTTGTCCCCAGAGTCGTCTCCGGCTATAAACCGGACAGTCCGGGACCTTTATTGTTGGCCCCTGGATCCTGGGCTACAAAAGTATCACCTTCGGGCAGTGTCTTCATCACCCCTCGCACCACTTGTTGATCAGGAGAGACCCTCTGGGACGACACCTCAAAGTCATCCGCCTTATTAGGCGAGGAGACCGGTGGAGGTGTCTCGCTTTCCATCATCTCTGGAAGAAGATCTCCCGAGGAAGAGGATTGGTGAAGAAGACTATTTGCCGAGCTGCGAAAACATATATTTTAGATGTTACCCTGGTAACAGGAAAGGAACGGGATATGTTAAAAAAAACATCCTTGTTCACTCACGATTCGGCTAGAGGCTTGCCCTTATCGCGGGACTGTGCGAAGACGCCATCCTCCAAGCCCGAGCCGCCCGACTGGGGCACATTGCCTCGCTTAGGAGCCTCTTTCTCCCAATCTTCGGAGGCAGCCCTTTTCTTACCATGGGGCGAAGAGAGGTTAACTCCTCCTTCACTTTTGTCTTCGGATGAGTGAATTTTGATTCCCCCGGACACAATGTTCGATATACCTTCGGGATGGAGGCCGCCTTTGGTCCTCCCGCTTTCCGCCTTGTCCTCCTCCACAGGCATCTGGTATGGTGCCGGGGCCAGCATCCTTGTTAGTATGGGATCTGCTGAGTCTTTGGGGAGGGGGCCGAACACCAAATTCGCTCCACTTTCTTTACCCAGCCCTGGAAGAAGATAGTTTGCTCCGTAACGTATTACGGCATGCTTAACTACAAAGTGTTCGGGGATTGAGCGCTTACCGAGGTATCCGGATGGTTGCAGTCGAGGCCGATGTCCTCAGTGGTGTCCGACCACTGTTTCCATTTCCCAAAAAACAACTTCGACATCCCTTTGTGCGTAGTGCCGAAGAAGTGTTGGAGGGTTCGTGGTCCTTACTGGTTAAACTCCCACGTGCGAAGAGGCCTATGCTGGCATGGCAGGGCTCGGCGGACTAGCATTACTTGAATCACGTTGACACGGTCGATGTCCTTCTCAAGGAGGGTTCGGATGCGGCTCTGTAAAGTCTGCAGTTCGTCAACTGATCCCCAGTCCAGCCCCTTATTAATCCATGATGCAAGCTGTAATGGAGGGCCAGAACGGAACGCAGGTATAGCTGCCAACTTGGTACCGCGGGGTTCTATGACGTAGAACCACTCCCACTGCCATTGGTTGGAAGTTTCGGTGAAAGAGCCTTTTGGCCAGAGAGTATTGGTAAGCTTGCTCACTACAGCGCCGCCACACTCCGCTTGTTTCCCGTCGACCACCTTCGGCCTCACACTAAAGGTCTTGAGCCATAATCCAAAGTGTGGGGGAATTCAGAGAAGGGCCTCACACGTGATGATAAATGCCGAGACATGGAGGAAAGAATCTGGGGCTAGATCGTGAAAATCTAGTCTGTAATAAAACATGAGCCCCCGGACGAAGGGGTGAAGAGCGAACCCTAGCCCTCGGAGGAAGTGAGAGATGAATATGACCCTCTCGATGGATCTGGGAGTCGGAATAACCTGTCCTTGAGCAGGAAGCCTGTGGGGATCTCAGCGGTCAGGTATCTGGCCGCCCAAAGCTGCACAATGTCCTCCTCTGTAACAGAGGAAGCCACCCATCGGCCCTGAGAGCTGGGTCTGGACATGACTGGGAAGCTTGAAGCAATGGAGTCGAACCTTGGGTGCTAGAACTCAAGGGTGGAAAGGCTGAGGAGAGGTTTGGCATAAATAAAGATGGCCCTTGGCTCCTTTATAAAGGCAACGGGTATCGAACACCTCCTCCTAAGCCTGAAAACCTGCCTATTCCTAAGGAATCTTTCCAATGGAACGGTTGGTTACCCACGCTCGTATTAATGAGAATCCCACGATAAGGGGACACGATCTCTGCTTCGACAAGACGTGCCAATAAAAACCTCACCTCGAAACATGGAACGGCAGGACAGGAAACGGTTCAAAATAATGACCGAGCGAGCGTGATGTCACGTTATGAAAAGTCGTCGGCAGATTGGACTCGTGAAATATTATATTCTCTTGTGGTACTTGTGTTGCAGATCCGGACACGTTCCTCCGAAGACTACCTTGGAGTATTCGGAAAGGGGAACCCGCCTTGCAATGCCGAAGACAATCTACGCGCCGGACACCTCATCTGGTTCAGGGGCTACTGAGGGAGTCCTAGACTAAAGGGTCCTCGGGCGTCCGGCCTGTTGGACATGGCCCGGACTAATGGGCTGTGAAGATACAAGACCGAAGACTCTCTCCTGTGTCCGGATAGGACTCTCCTTGGCATGGAAGGCAAGCTTGGCGACCAAGTATGAAGATTCCTTTCTTTGTAACCGACTTTGTAGAACCCTAGTCCCCTCCGATGTCTATATAAACCGGAGGGCTTAGTCCTGAAACCGATACAATCATACAGGCTAGACTTCTAGGGTTTAAGCCATTACGATCTCGTGGTAGATCAACTCTTGTAATACTCATATTCATCAAGATCAATCAAGCAGGAAGTAGGGCATTACCTCCATAGAGAGGGCCCGAACCTGGGTAAACATTGTGTCCCCCCGTCTCCTGTTACCATCGACCTTAGACGCACAGTTTGGGACCCCCTACCCGAGATCCACCGGTTTTGACACTAAAGTGGGCTTTTTCCGCTTCTGCACTTGAATCTTGGTGTTGGATCAAACAGGAAAGTAGTGGGGAAAGTTGTATAGCATGAATCTAGGACATGGTTCAAAGAGGAAAGGAATGGGGGGAAGTATTGGGGAAAGTTGTATCGCATGAATCTAGGACGTGGTTCAAAAAGGAAAGGAAGCGGGAAAGTAGTGGGGAAAGTTGTATAGGATGAATCTAGGACGTGGTTCAAAGAGGAAAGGAAGGGGGAAAGTAGTGGGGAAAATTGTATAGCATGAATCTAGGACGTGATTGAAAGAGGAAAGGAAGGGGGACAGTACTAGTACAGACTAGCTATCCAGCACCTATGTTGGTCGAAAAGGCAAAACAATGACAAATGCAGTACGCACATCTGTAATGAACTGATCTTTTTGTTTTGGGGGACAAGGCTGTAGAGTTTCAGCAGGACTAGATTTGCTGCGCTCACATAGGGAAAGGTGTCTAAAGATAACAAAACTGGGCCCAACACAAATATGCTCCTTGGTTGTTTGTTCTTTGTTGCAACAGACTATGCATCACCCCTTCAAACATCGGTAGATGCACATGGTGATGGTGAGTCCATTGTCCCGTGCAACTCTTTAGCTGTTTTTAATCTAAGGCCCTGTTTGGTTAAAAAGTCCTAGCACTTTCTTTAGTCCCAACTAAAAAGTCCCTAGTCCCTACCTGATTGGTTCCAAGGACTATACATGGACTAGAGGTTATTAAATGACATGCTAAAAGACCATGTTCCCCTTGTAATGAACTAATAGAGATAAGGTGCGATGCGGGGTAGGGGTAGGGGCAACTGTTGGAAAAAGTCCCAAAAAGACTCTCCTTCGGGGTCTTCTTTCTTTAGTCCCAAATGCCCACTTTTAGTCCCTAAAAGTCCCTCCTGTTTGGTTTAGATGGGACTGAAAGGGACTTTTTTTAGTCCCTACACCAGAAAGTCCCTGTAAACAAACACCCTCTAATAATGCCGCTGGAAAATTGATGCAATGGCACAGTTAAAAGCAAATTACATGTTTAACGAATTTTATTGTTAATATAATCTCTCTGTTAATATGAATCAATGCCACCATTTGAGAAATGCTACTGTCTTGCTTTATTTCCCAATTAGATAAGTTAGATGCTTCTTTTTGTTGGCTTCTGTGTCATCCTCCATTATTGACCACTTGTTGTTTCCTTTGCACCTCTGTGTAAACAGGGTTATCGACTTCACCTCGTTGCTATTGTGACCTTTTGTTGCACTGCACAAAACACTTTTGTTTTAAGAGTGTTTTGTGCAATTCAACCAAAATGTCACACCGACAATGTTGCTTGATTGCTTGATCTTAGTAGAACTGCACAAGAGGAGATCTTACTTCCTATCTATGTTGGCAAATTTGGTTCAGATATTTTCTTGTGAGTTGTTTGAATTCCGCGTCATGAGAGGTCAGTACTAGCCTTCTTTCACATGATTGTGCAGTGTGCTTTCATATGTTGTGCTACTTGTATGGTAACGTTGCTTGATTTTAGTGAACTGCACAAATGGAGACAAGACTTCCAATCTGTGTGAGGTAAGATAAGGATATTGCACAACTTTTGGCCTGTATTTTGCCACTTTCATCAGAAAATTAATGTCGTTGTTTAGTGCTATACTTGTGCTCCCTAATTGACATGCCAAATCTTACATTGAAGACGAAGCTTGTCTGTTATTGAACCAAGTGATGAAGGGGAAGAACAAGCGGAAGAAAAACAAAAATCAACTCCCGGTGCTGTAATGAAGCACTGGAACTGTCATGACGCAAGTAATGATATAGTTTTGCAGCTTAATTTATTGCTATGGCTGGAACGAGCAATTGTTTTTCCATTGATTTGATGCCACTCTTAATGTAATATGTAATTATATCTACTTGTGCAAACAGGGATCTTCTTTGAAGATACCATATATTTTAGTGGAATTGCAAAAGAAGATGTTGGAAACATTAAACTAATCGAGGAGTATATAGTAAGCATGGCAACCACAGTAATAACAACAGATGGTTCCGGAGAAGTGCTTGATCTGTATGCTCTACACAATAAGCCTCCTGACAAAGGAGTTACTTGCCCACGTATTTCATCCATATGATTGAGCTTTTTTATCTCTATTGGTGTTGTGCTACTGTTTAGATACTGTCATGAGAAAATGGTATTGTCCTTGAGAAGTGCTTCGTCTGTGCTATTTTAAATATTTCCTTTCCTTTTTTTTGAGCAAACAGGGATGCTAGCATTTAATTGTCCTCTTGTCTTTAAACAACAGGATCATCCTCCCCTGAAGAAGAATATGGAGTACATGAAGTGACTAGTTCCGATTATACCAGGATGAAGAAGCCCTGTCTATCTTCTCATCAGAAGGAGCAGTTGAAGGATGGTTACATTACTCCCCACAAGACCAAACTAACTTCAGCTCGGAAGGATTGGCAGACCTCCATCTTTTTTGCTGTGATGCGCAAGTACAATGTTGTTCTAGGATTCTTTCCGGTGAGTTCCATTTTTTTAAAGTGTGCACTACATGGACCATGTAGGTGCCTGTTTAAATTGCCAATTCATAGTACAGTTTGCTTTATACTAATCACTTATTTTGTATTTGTGCAAATAGGGGTGCTCAGCTTGATTTCAATGGGAACTTCACAAAATGTTCATGAATACATCGAATCATTCATTTCCACCACAAGAAAGGAGGTGGCGATATGTTCAAGGCGTTGCAACATATAAAGGCGAAATCAAACAAGATACGCGCGAATTTGGTTGATTTTGGTGGAACTGCACAAAAAGACAGCTGGTTTATTTAGCGCGAGGTGCCATGTCAATGGACGAACTGATGGCAAACCCTGCCCATTCCACAATCATAGTGATGTAGGGTGGAACCCTATACGGCCGATCTTTCACGAAAGGAGCGGATCCCGCGAAGAACACGGGGAAGAACAGAGAGAAATCACCAGGGGAAACACTCAAGAACAAGTCCAATCACACATCCACTAGACAATCAAACACACAAGATCCACAAGGTACATGAACAACAAAGGGAAAGGTACAAGGTAAGGTTCATCTCCATGAGGAGGTCTTGAAGGGGGCCACCCAAGAGGGGGTCTTGAATCCGAGGGGGATCTTCTCCGTAGAGGGGCCGCGGTCTCTCTCGTGGAGTAGATCCGTAATGGATGAGCAAAGCTCTATCTCAAATGAGCTAATCCTTTGCTAACCCTAACTAGGAGGAGGTGGAGGAGTATATATAGTCTAAGGCCACGAAGGGGTAAGTGAGGAGGGGATACATGGGCCTCTGGCCCGGCTGTGCACGCGCAGGTGCCGGATGTCCGGGGCTTCAGGAGGCGCCGGATGTCTGGGGCTCGGGCCGGATGTCCGGGCTAATGTGGCCAAACTTCTAGTGTGTTCTATCGTTGATACCGGATTTCCGGGGGAGAGGCCGGATGTCCGGGAGTTGGCGGGGCGCCGGATGTCCGGGCACACGGGCCGGATGTCCTGCCGCTGATGCCGCTAGCCGTCTGTTGGGACAGCTCTTGCGCGGCTGTCCAGGCGCCGGATGTCCGGCCTCTGTCTCGGATGTCTGGCCGCTGTAGCTTCAGCAGCTCCGACTTCTTCCGTCGTCGCTTCCAGGCTTCCCTCGCGGATGGTGTAGTTGTTCCTTGGCGCTTGCACTCGTCCTCGTCGTCCGTAGTGTTCCGACAATACCTATGCATGCACGCGAGTGGAGTGTCAAGTAGTATACCATCCTCGAAGGTGTCAAGTGAGAACGTGTAAAGGAGATGATTCACCTTTGTGTATGTGAAGTAGATGTCGCACGTGTCACTCGCCGAACGGACTCTTGACATGGTGATGTCCATAGGATGCTCCGCATCATCTTCCCTCCCTTGGGAAAGATCCGAACTCGGATCGAAAACCAAATCACCATGGGAAAGAGATGGCTTCGCCGTGTAGAAGTGGACGTTCACCAAGTACTTGTCATCTTTAAGCTCGAAATGGGCACTCTCCAATGTCGCACCGTCTTGTGATTCCTTCAGAAGGAGTAAGGACAACAAACACTTGGAAAAACAAATGTGGTTAGCATTAGTGCAAAACCAAGCATTCAAGAGGTGAGTCACCAAAAAAGTGTCGTCATCATGCAAAGCATATGGTGTGACAAAGGATTGTGACATGGCATGTAAGCATATCAATCGAGCACAAGCAAGGATATCATGGGGACAAGCGTGTAAATGTGAGGTAGAGATGCAAATATGTGTGTCAAGATAATAAGCATCTACCTCAAGTTCATAGCAACCAATCACAAATTGCTTAACGAAAGGTCTATGATAGGAATATGAATCATTCACAACACCTAAGAAGATGAGATGTCTAAACACATGGGTCAAGTGCAAGACAATCCAAGCATAACGTGCATAGGGTGTAGTGGATATAGTGTGGCACTCAACACAATGGAAAGATCAATTGTTCATCATGTGTGAGGCAATCAAGGAAAGCATGTAGCAATCAATGGGACATGGCATACGTGAAGTGATCACATTGTTGCAACCAAACATGTGATAGGAGCAAGTAATCCAAGAATTGGATGCAACACACAAGGCATATATATCATGATGCATGGGATGGTGAAAATGACAAGTCGAAGCAAGATCTCTAACATGTGTGCAATCAGGTTGTCCAAGATGAACAATAAGTCTCATGGTGCAAGCAACACAAGTAGTATGATCCGTCATATCCATGCTCAAGAATGATGTCACCTTGAAGGCGTGTCCTTATGCCTTCTTCACAATGCCGAAGCGGTAGGAAAGGTGGTGTAGAAGCCAGTCGTGGTCGAATGTATGAGGCTCACTCTCAAGAGCTCGAATGGTCAACTCACGTGAAGTGGAAGTCGACACAAAGTCCAAGTATCCTACACATGCACAAAACAAAACAAAGAACGTATGCGCATGGTAGATAAACACATCATCAATCATGATGGTTCTCTTCTTTTGCACATAACCATTAGAAGCACAAGTGCATGAATAATATGATGCAACAACGGCAATATTCATGGCACTAGTTATATGGTGCAGAGAGGTAAGACAAGCATGCTTCACAAGAAATATGTCAAAATCTCCAATCATATGTGAGAATGCTATGGTGGCAATCTCATTAGAAAGGCTAAAAGCATCATTGCACTCAATACATGGCAAAGCATCTAGCATGAGAGAGGAAACACATGGAGATACATGACAAGAAGCAATAACCATCATGTGCAAAGCATGTAGATGGTTGTCATCAACCGCATGAAAGGAGCAAGTGTGAATCATCGGTGATGCAACAAGGCAAGCAATCATAGTAATCAAGTCGTGCAAGCTAGTAGTGCGAAGATGCAACATACTAGAGGAAATCATGGCAATCATGTCTTGTGAGAAAATAATAAGCATAGGCAATGCACATGACATATCGCAAGCACAAACACAAAGCAAGATCATAGTATCATCATAGGCATGGGGTACAAAGCAAACATGGCAATAACAAGCAATATCTCCACCAAACTTGCAAATACACATACAAGTAGTAGATCAATCATCATGTGCAATGCAAAGCATGGGTCACTAATGCATGGCAAAAGCATAGGAATGAGGATATCATGCAAAGTGAACATGGCAAGATGGGCATAGAATATGTAATGGACAATAACCCATAGCCAAGTGAGGGCCATGTAGAAGAAATGTGCGAAGACTTCGCGTGAAGAGAGCGGTGGGAAAGGCAATCCATGGGATCCCAAGTCATCATTGCTCTCTAGAGCTCGTTTTGTCACCTCGTTGCCGGCGGGGTGGGGCCTCGGCTGAGCCGGCGATGTCCTCTGCATCGTTGTTGGTGGGGCGGGGCCTCGGCGGAGTAGGGCCTCGCCGAAGCCGGCGAGGTCCTCCGCCTCAGTGCCGGTGGGGCGGGGCCTCGGCGGCGGTGTTCTCTGCCTCGTTGTTGGCGCCGCGGGGCCTCGACGAAGCAGGGCCTCATCGACGCCAGCGGAGCGGGGACTCGTCGAAGCCGGCATTGTCCTCTGCCTCGTCCTCGGTCTCGCCAAATAGTGCCTCGCCCGCTTCATCGCCCTCTTTGTAGGCGGCCGAAGCCTCCGCCACCCGCATGCGGTACCGCCAGTGCTCGAGGCGGCCCTCGCGAGTGGAGTGTTATGAGTCGAGCAGCCTCCTGCTCTGCCCGCTCCGCGGGGATCTGCTCCTCCGCCTACAGGTGCTACTAGAGGATATGGTGGTTGTAGGCGGCGTCGGCTTGCGCCTCCCGAAACTGCTCCTCACGCTTCTGCCTCACCATGTCCATGTATTGCGCACGGGCCTCGCCGATGGTCATGGTGCAATGCACCAGCGAGGATGGCGCGGAGGAGGGGGTTGGCGCCGGATCGTCGACTACCATGTTATCCATTAGGACGTCGTCGTCCTCCGGCTGCCTGCCGGCCAGCCAGTCGGCAGCAATGGCTGCCATCTCCTTATGGTCCGTCGTCCGCCCGTCCCAAAGAGCGCTGGAGCGCGAGGAAGCCATGGTGGGCAGAAGTGGTGTGGACAGGAGAAAGGGAACGGAGGTGGATGACTGTGGCTATGGCCGGCGCAACAGTTTATATAGCAATGGTGGGCGGCGGAGGGACTGACGTGTGGCGCTAGAGTAGCCGCCTCGGCAACCGCGTATCATTAATGTGGGCGGCAGACGGACGGACGGACGACACTTCTCTCGTTTGAAGGCGGAGCAATCGCCTACACCGGGAAGCGGGGCGGGTGGCGCTGATCGTTTCGGGTAGAAAGCGCGCGCGGGCGAGGGAGGCGGTCTCGCTGGGCCACGGCAGTGACACTCATGCTTGGCAGCGGGTCGGTCCAGTAGCCGGACATGCGGGCTCGCCAGCGAGCTCGCCGAGCTGAGCGTCGACAATCAGATGATGGATGTAGCTTCCGACCAGGAGCCGACGCCACTGTCCAAGCTGGTTCATGTCGTGTTCACCATAGAGCAGGTGCGGTCGCACTTCGACGCCCTAATGGCGGAAGAGCTACCAGCACAGGAGGACCTGTGCTGCAACCTCCGTCTCCTGAACGAGCACAGGTGAACAAGCGAACGACAATGCCGTCGCGGACATGTGGCCCTATGATCCTGGCTTCCCGAATGAGCAGCGGGTGCTGTATCAGACCATCCGTAGGGCCTGCGAGGCCCTCTCCGTCGTCCTTCGTGATGAGTACATCAATAACATTGTTACACCCACAACCCCTGCTACTATACAAACTAGACCAATTACTAGAGTTCGCGCATGCCAATTAAATTACCAGGTACTTTTGTTTCTTGGTAATGATTCTAATGTTCATGAGAATATGATGCTGCCTAAATTGGATACGTTTGTTTTGCTTACAAATGAAGGGCCTAGCTTGGAGAAGGATGAACATTGGAGCAAGAACAAGCATGGAGTTGATGGCATGCGCAAGAGGAACAAGAACGGAGTTACAAGTGATGATTTCAGGACTTTCAAGCCACCATAAGGAGTGCATGAAGCCTTGGACGAAATATACAAGATGCCACTTCATAAATTTCGTCCAGAGGCTATTTTAGGTGCTGCATCACCTTATTATTGCACCAGGCCCATGTAATTTCGAAATACTTGAATATATGCTGTTTTTAGAGTCCGTATGTGTTGGGAAACAAGAGTTAGGGTTGGTTTCAGACCCCTCCTCCAAGGGCCACGAAATTCCCCCCTCTTCCTCCATATATACAGCCCTTAGGGCATCGTTTAGACTTTGGGTTTTGTTTAGATCAAAAGTTCGCCATAGCTGCAACTTCGCGTACTTCGTTTGTGTTCAACGACCAGACAAAGGCGTCACAGAACCCCACCTTCATTAATAAAGCTTTCCTCTTATATTCGCAATATCCAGATTGCAATCTCAGTTTCTTGCTTGTTCTTCGTTTGCACGCAGGAAACAGACCCTCGTGGTCAGGTTGATCGTGCTCCGGCATGGTCAATAACCTCTCGGAGTTAGTTTAGGGATTGCTAAGGCGCGACGTCCTCGCACGTTCGTAGTCGGATCATGAAAGTCTACTCCTCCGAAACGATAATCACCATCTCATCGAAAGACGGGACACCTTTGCCTCTATCAAGTGGTATCAGATTTCTAGGTTGCTCGGTGAGATTTTACAGTTTTTCATAGTTTAGATCGAGTCTGTTCTTCATACCTATAGTCCACAAAAAAACCAACAAAAAATTAGGGTTAGTTCATCATATCTGAACCAGTCTGAGCCTTTGCATAGTCTTTTCATATTTTGCTTTGTTGAATTTGCGGTTGCATCATCGTGTCAAGTTGCTGGTCTTAGCGTCTAGTTTCCCTTAGAGTTTCGAGTTCTGTTCACAAGTTGTCACACCGCCGCCGCACCATCGTCATCGCTCCTGCCATCTACCACCACCGCTTATCCGCCACCGCTCTGAATCCATATCCATATACCACCACCAATCCGTATCCATATACCACCACCGCTACCATATACCACCACCGCTGCCATATCCTACCACCATATATCCACCACCAATCCGATTTCTTTTCATATTAGGTTTGTTTTCGAGATCCATCTATTTTCCGTTTCGTGTTTTCTTGCCTGAGTAGGTCTCGAAAAAAAAAGAGTTTGGAGACCCCCGGGCAGTTTTTAGGCCAAAATTTCGGCGACCAAAAATATTTTTTCCCTATCCTATTTTTAGGTCCCAGGGAGTGTTTTGAGACACTCGCCATCATAGTGATTTTTTTGTCGCACTTCTTCATCGTCGCAACCCTGATTTCCAAAAAAAATCGTGCCTATCCTGTTAGTTTGACTTGGGAAGAGTTTTGAGACACTCGCCATTATAGTGATTTTTCACAAAAAAAGAGGAGCGCAAAAAAAAGAGCAAAAAAAATTCAGAGTGTGCATTTCCCTTGCTTACGTGCATCGCCGTGATTTTGTTAGTGTTCTAGGCTCGCGTCTCTAGCACGGTCTAACCTAGGACCAGCACAGTACCGTCGTTGAGCGTTTATTCAACTTTGCATCTTTGAATTGATTATTACTGACCCTTTTTGCTACCATATTATAAGCCTTCCCAGCTCCACATACATCTACGTCGTGCGTTTGACTCTCCCTGGTAATCACTTTATCCAAGCTTTGAGAGTTTTGACTACATCGGTTGCCGATCAACGCCTGCTGTTGGGTAAGAACTGGTAAGAATTTGAGATTTGCTTGACGGATTTGTGACACCCACCACCACCACCACTTGTTAGTAGTCTATATGATCATATTCTTGTGTGTTTCTATTGCTGCTAACCATGCCAGGATCACAAGCCGACGATATTGACTGGGAGAACTTAACGAACAAGGAGCTTCAAGATAACTTTCAGCAAATGATGACTGAACAGGTGCAAGATGTGCTGAACAATTTTGAAGAGGCCATGGAGAAGATCACTGGCCTTGAGAAGACGTTCGAAACAAAGCTCGATAACAGATTTAATGAACTGCTTGCGCGTCTTCCACCGCCTGCTGCACCTGTCGCACCTCTACAACAAGAACAACAACAACACCGCCTTCCAAATCAAGTGGGACGAGCACAGCGTGTTCCCCTTGATACATCTACGCCATTCCAGCTACTTAGGCTGCTTTGAAAACTGCTATGCGTACTCGTTGGGTTCCACCTTATTATCAACGTGAATTACTTCAAAAATTGCAGTGCTTAAGACAAGGAAAAAATTCTGTAGAAGAATATTATCAGGAATTACAAACTGGCATGATTAGATATGGTATTGTTGAGGAGAATGAAGCTATGCTTGCATGTTTTATGGGTGGATTAAATAGAGAGATTCAGACCATTCTAGAATATAAGGAATATAATAATATCACTCGTTTATTCCATCTTGCTTGTAAAGCTGAACGTGAAGTGCAGGATCGACAGGCATTGGCGCGGACTAACTTTTCTGCAGGACGACCTTCATCATGGACACCGCGTGCATCCTCTACTTCCACACAGTCTACTACAGCGACACCTCCATCAGCTGCCACCTCCAGCCGTGATACAAGGAAGCAGGCACAACCACCACTATCTGCCAAGAGCACACCTATTGGGGCTGCACAGAGTTCTTCTTCTTCCATGGCATCAACAGGGCACACAAGTGATATTATTTGTCGTCGTTGTAAGGGATGAGGTCATTACGTGAGAGAATGCAAATCTCAGCGTGTGATGATTGCTACTGAGGATGGTGGGTATGAGTCCGCTGGTGACTATGATGAGGAGACTTTGGCTCTTATTACACGTGAAGAACACGGTGGAGATGATTCTGATCATGAGACACAATGCATGGCTCCTGAAGACGCTGCCAGGTATGGATGTTTAGTTGCTCAACGTGTTTTGAGTGTGCAGGTCACACAAGCTGAGCAAAATCAGAGGCATAATTTGTTCCATACAAAGGGAGTTGTGAAGGAACGTTCTGTTCGCGTCATCATAGATGGAGGGAGCTGCAACAACTTGGCTAGCATGGAGATGGTGGAGAAACTATCTCTCACCACAAGACCACATCCACATCCTTACTACATCTAATGGTTCAACAACAGCGGCAAGGTTAAGGTAACACGTACTGTTCGTGTGCATTTTAGTATCTCTACATATGCTGATTATGTTGATTGTGATGTGGTACCTATGCAAGCATGTTCCTTATTACTTGGTAGACCATGGCAATTTGATAAAAATTCTGTACACCATGGTAGAAACAATCAGTATACTCTTGTTCATAAGGATAAACATATTACTTTGCTTCCTATGTCTCCTGATTCCATTTTGAAAGATGATATTAATAGAGCTAATAAAGCAAAACAGGAGAAAAATAAGAGTGAAAATCATATTGTGGCAAAAGAATGTGAGCAACAAATGAAGCCTGATAATAAACCATCTAGTGTTGCTTCTGAAATTAAATTGAAAAGTGCATGTTTACGTTCCACCAAATCTGATATTTATGATCTAGATTTCAGCAAATCTGTTTGCTATGCTTTTGTGTGCAAAGAGGCATTATTTTCATTCGACGACGTACCTTCCTCTTTGCCTCCTGCTGTTACTAACATTTTGCACGAGTTCGCTGACGTCTTTCCGCAAGACGTGCCACCGGGATTACCACCTATTCGAGGGATTGAGCATCAGATTGACTTAATTCCCGGTGCATCGCTACCCAACCGTGCGCCATACCGTACCAATCCAGAGGAGATGAAGGAGATTATGCGTCAAGTAAAGGAGCTGCTTGACAAAGGTTATATACGCGAATCTCTTAGTCCTTGTGTTGTTCCTATTATACTAGTGCCCAAAAAGGATGGTACGTCGCGTATGTGTGTTGATTGTAGAGGCATTAATAATATTACTATTCGTTATCATCATCCTATTCCTAGGCTAGATGATATGCTTGATGAATTGAATGGCTGTACAATATTCTCCAAAGTTGATTTGCGTAGTGGATACCATCAAATTCGTATGAAATTGGGAAATGAATGGAAAACACCATTTAAAACTAAGTTTGGTTTATATGAGTGGTTAGTCATGCCTTTTGGGTTAACTAATGCACCTAGTACTTTCATGAGACTAATGAACGAAGTTTTACGTGCTTTCATTGGACGATTTGTGGTAGTCTATTTTGATGATATACTGATTTATAGCAAATATTTGGAAGAACATTTGGAACATTTACGTGCTGTTTTTATTGCTCTACGTGATGCACGTTTGTTTGGTAACCTTGGGAAGTGCACCTTTTGCACCGACCGAGTATCTTTTCTTTGCTATGTTGTTACTCCACAGGGAATTGAAGTTGATAAAGCCAAGATTGAAGCAATTGAGAGTTGGCCGCAGCCCAAAACGGTCACACAAGTGAGGAGTTTTCTTGGACTCGCTGGTTTCTATAGGCGTTTTGTGAGAGATTTGAGCACCATTGCTGCACCCCTCAATGAGCTTACAAAGAAGGATGTGCCTTTTGTTTGGGGTACCGCACAGGAAGAAGCCTTCACGGTATTGAAAGATAAGTTGACACATGCTCCTTTACTCCAACTTCCTGCTTTTAATAAGACTTTTGAGCTTGAATGTGATGCTAGTGGAATTGGATTAGGAGGTGTGTTATTACAAGATGGCAAACCTGTTGCATACTTTTCTGAAAAATTGAGTGAGCCTAGTCTGAACTATTCTACTTATGATAAAGAATTATATGCTCTTGTTCGGACCTTAGAAACATGGCAACATTATTTATGGCCCAAAGAATTTGTTATACATTTTGATTATGAATCTTTGAAACATATTAAAAGTCAAGCAAAACTAAACCGTAGACATGCTAAATGGGTTGAATTCATTAAGACTTTCCCTTATGTCATTAAACACAAGAAGGGTAAAGAAAATGTTATTGCTGATGCATTGTCTCGTCGTTATACTATGCTTTGACAACTTGACTTTAAAATATTTGGTTTTGAGACCATCAAAGATCAATATGTGCATGATGCTGAATTTAAAGATGTATTGCAGAATTGTAAGGAAGGGAGAACATGGAACAAGTTCGTCGTTAACGATGGATTTGTGTTTCGTGCTAACAAGCTATGCATTCCAGCTAGGTCCATTCGTCTTTTGTTGTTGCAGGAGGCGTATGGAGGAGGATTAATGGGACACTTTGGCGTGAAGAAGACGGAGGACATACTTGCGACACATTTCTTTTGGCCAAAGATGAGACGGGATGTTGAGCGTTTTGTTGCTCGCTGCACTACATGTCAAAAAACTAAGTCACGACTCAGTCCTCATGGTTTATATATATGCCTTTACCTGTACCTAGTGTTCCATGGGAGGATATATCTTTGGACTTTGTTTTAGGGTTACCTCGAACAAAGAAGGGGAGGGATAGCATATTTCTTGTCGTGGATAGGTTCTCAAAAATGGCACACTTTATACCATGTCATAAAAGCGATGATGCTGTTAATGTTGCTGATTTGTTCTTTCATGAAATTATTCGCTTGCATGGTGTGCCAAATACTATTGTTTCAGATCGTGATACTAAATTTCTTAGCCACTTTTGGAGATGTTTATGGGCTAAGTTGGCGACTAAACTGCTTTTTAGTACTACATGTCACCCCCAAACTGATGGACAAACTGAAGTAGTCAATAGAACATTGTCTACTATGCTTAGGGCTCTTTTGAAGAATAACAAGAAAATGTGGGAAGAATGCTTGCCTCATATTGAATTTGCTTATAATCGTTCATTGCATTCTACTACTAAGATGTGCCCTTTCGAAATTGTGTATAGTTTCCTTCCTCGTGCACCTATTGATTTGTTGCCTCTTCCATCTTCGGAGAAGGTTAATTTTGATGCTAAACAACGTGCTGAATTGATTTTAAAAATGCATGAGTTAACGAAGGAAAACATTGAGCGTATGAATGCTAGATATAAACTTGCTGGAGATATGGGTAGAAAACATGTTGTGTTTGCACCTGGAGATCTTGTTTGGTTACATTTGCGTAAGGATAGATTTCCCAATTTGCGCAAATCAAAGCTAATGCCACGTGCTATTGGTCCTTTTAAGGTGTTAGAGAAAATAAATGATAATGCATATAAACTTGAGCTACCTGCAGATTTTGGGGTTAGTCCTACTTTTAACATTGCAGATTTGAAGCCTTATTTGGGTGAGGAAGATGAGCTTCCGTCGAGGACGACTTCATTTCAAGAAGGGGAGGATGATGAGGACATCAATAACATTGTTACACCCACAGCCCCTGCTGCTATACATACTGGACCAATTACTAGAGTTCGTGCACGCCAATTAAATTATCAGGTACTTTCGTTTCTTGGTAATGATTCTAATGTTCATGAGAATATGATGCTGCCTAAATTGGATACATTTGTTTTGCTTACAAATGAAGGGCCTAGCTTGGAGAAGGATGAACATTGGAGCAAGAACAAGCATGGAGTTGATGGCATGCGCAAGGGGAACAAGAACGGAGTTACAAGTGATGATTTCAGGACTTTGAAGCCACCATATGGAGTGCATGAAGCCTTGGACGAAATATACAAGATGCCACTTCATAAATTTCGTCCAGAGGCTATTCTAGGTGCTGCATCACCTTATTATTGGGCCAGGCCCATGTAATTTCGAAATACTTGAATATAGGCTGTTTTTAGAGTCCGTATGAGTGGGGAAACAAGAGTTAGGGTTGGTTTCGGACCCCTCCTCCAAGGGCCACGAAATTCCCCCCCTCTTCCTCCATATATACAGCCCTTAGGGCATCGTTTAGACTTTGAGTTTTGTTTAGATCAAAAGATCGCCATAGCTGCACTTCACGTACTTTGTTTGTGTTCAACGACCAGACAAAGGAGTCACAGAACCCCACCTTCATTAATAAAGCTTTCCTCTTATATTCGCAATATCCAGATTGCAATCTCAGTTTCTTGCTTGTTCTTCATTTGCACGCAGGAAACAGACCCTCATGGTCAGGTTGATCATGCTCCGGCGTGGTCAATAACCTGTCGGAGTTGGTTTAGCGATTGCTAAGGCGCGACGTCCTCGCACGTTCGTAGTCGGATCGTGAAAGTGTACTCCTCCGAAACGATAATCACCATCTCATCGAAAGACGGGACACCTTTGCCTCTATCACTACGAGTTGTTGCGCTCACCGTGGCGCCGCCGTCTCGCATTGTCAACATGGTCAACGGACATGAGGAATGAGGAGATGACTTTACTTGGAGAGGATGAGAGTGGGGACCCACCAGGGCCATTGCCGCACGTACGCAAGTGCGTCCTTATTATATACAACTATAATATTATTTGCTTCCTCCTGGTTTCCTGACATCATGGTCCCACACCATTGTCAACCTATGTAGTCAATAAACGAGATAATTGCACAAGGAGCGGCCGACAGCTGGGACCAAGCAGCTCGAGCAGTATTTGTGTTTTTGAGGTGTGAGCACTGCAGAGTTTTTCTTGAGCGATGTTATCGTTGTTGTTTAGAGGAGAGCAGGGTATTAACTGGGCGGGCTATGGCCCGTCTAGCCCATGCCAGATATCCAGCCCAGATATTAATTTTTTTCAAGCTGAAAATGTCTAGCCCAGCTATACTTTTTTTTGAGGAATACCCAGGCAAGGTCAACTTGTTATTCTCTGCCCCGCTGGGCTGCAAATCTTTCCAAGGAGGGATGCATTAGGCTTAACAAGAAAATGGGCTTTAAGAAATAATAAATGGGATGTCATTATGAAAACTGGGCAGTAACTATAAAAAAATGCACCAAACACGTAATTAGTTTATAATTTTTATTTTGGATTTTGAATATTTTAATTTCATTAATTGTTGCGCGCGCAATGTTTCATTGGAATTTTTACGTGATACAAATTTATATTGAAATTGTACTTAATCTGACTAGAAATTTCGGGATAAAAACATTTCGAATCCCATCAAAATGTGGGAAATTTTATTGAATTCTGTTTTGAACGGTTGGGTTGAAATTATTAATCGTTGTCCTAGCTTGAAAATGGGTTGTACTTTTAACAAACTGTAAATGGGCTGTAGTAAATTCCATTAGAATTCAAAAATGGGATGTACATTCTTGCAAGTCACAAATGGGCTATAAGTTCTCTGCCACACACTTGTGGGCCTACTAACTTGACGCGTCCCCTAAAAAAAGTAAGTTGACGCGTATGCAAGGCTTTGTCAACTTATAGTCAACACACGGTTCTAGCAGCAGTGGCCGTTGCATGTCCATCCAACGGATGTCGTGCTTCTTCTTCAATCTCGGGTATTCTAGCTTCAGCCGCCCAAAAAATGATTCCTCCCCCTAACATCTGGGGCGCACCGTTTTGGAGGCTGACCTATGGGCCTACTAGGTTGACGCGTACCAAGGGCTTTGTCAACTTAGTCAATATAAACGATTCTAGCTGCGGAGACCGTACGATGTCCATCCAACGACCGTAGTGCTTCTTCAACCTCTGGTCTTCTTGCTCCAGCCACCCAAACCAGCGCCGGTGGGACTGCCTGCTCCCGCCTCCCGTGGCCGGCTGTGCTGCCGCATAGGTCGCACCGCCCCCACCCTACTCCATTGCTGGCCTGGCCATTCCTCAACTTACCCACACCTCCTGTTATTTTCCGGCGATGGTAGCCGGACCAGTAAACCCTCGTACTCCCCACTGCGTCGGCAACCACTGCCGAGTCTTCCCCGACTCCGTGTCGTTCCCTTCCTGGTGCTCTCGACGCACCGTGGTCAACGTGGTCAACGAACGACATCCGTCGGACATGGACTGTACGTGGAGAGGCTGACAGCTGGGTCCACGGCCGCACACAAGGAAATGCCTCCTTATTACGCGCAAAATAATGATTTCTCCACCTGACAGCCGGGACCCACCGGACGGGCCACCGTATTTTGCGAAAAAAATGTTTCCCCCTGACTGCTGGGACCCACCAGCTACATCTTCGCACGCAAGGAAGTGCGTCCATATTACGGGCAAAAAAATAATGATTCGCCCCTGACTGCTGGGACCCACCAGCTACATCTTCGCACACAAGGAAGTGCCTGACAGTCGGGGCCCACCTGGTCGAAGTGTACGTAGCGTTGTCATTCTGGTCACGAACGTGTACGTACATACGATCGGTCTATCTGCATGCTGCAGCGATGAACCGTGGCCGTGTAAGGAGGGGCACGTGTCGTAGTAGAGGCGCGCACGTAGCATGTACACGTACGTACAGCGGCCAGGGTGCAAGAAAGTAAATACGTCCATGTACGTACATGCGGGCGGGGCCTCGAACGCCTACTCGCGCATACGTACGGCCAGGGCTCGTGTACATGGATGGGTCAGAACGGAGAAACTGCGTCGTCGTCGTGTTCATGGGGAGGCAACAAAATGCCTCGTGTTCATCGGGAGGCAACGGAACGCGTGCTGTTCATCGGGAGCCAACCAGCTTGGACGGAACAGCCGATGGAAACGAGGCCTGGCGTACCGCAGAACGGAGGAAACAGCCTTGTGTTCAACCGGCCACGGTCGAAACGGGATCCTGTTTATCGGGAGGGGTCTGGCGTACCGCAAAACGGAGGAAACGGACCTCCTACGGTCAAAATGGGGTCCTGTTGATCGGGAGGGGTGTGGCGTACCGCAAAATGGAGGAAACAGACTTGTGTTGGAGCGCTACAGTCCAAACAGGGGTCATGTTCATCGGGAGGGGTGTGGCGTACCGCCAAACGGGACTCCACGGGATACTGTTCATCTCCACCATCGACTGCCTCCACGGGCTACTGTTCATCCACCGTCGACCTCCTCCAGCCTCCACCCACGACTGTTCATCCACGGGCTCCTGTTCATCCAGCCTCCACCGCGCGCTCCTCCACCGGCTACTGTTCAACCAGCCCTCTCCACGGGGTCCTATTCAACCACCCCTCCACGGGCTACTGTTCATCCAGCCCTCCACCGGCTACTGTTCAACCAGCCTTCCACGGGGTCGTCCTGTTCATCCAGCCCTCTAAGGGGTCCTATTCATCCACCCCTCCACCGGCTCGATCGATTGGGGTCATGTTCATCCAGCGGCAACGGCCTCTACTACCACAGGGTCCTGTTCATCCAACCCCCCACCGGGAACTGTTCATTCAAACCCCCCCAACAACGCTCACTGTTCATCAAGGGAAGAAGGCAGCAGTGTTCGATCGGCTTCAGTTAGCAGCAGTAGCGAAGGAATCACTCGGGTTCAGTTAACAGCAAGGGATCGATCGATCGCTCGGGTTCAGTAACGCATAACCTGCAGTGCAACCGCTCGGGTTCAGTTAGAGCTCAACACCTCGCTCGAGTTCAGTTAGAGCCCAACACCTCGCTCGGGTTCAGTTTGAGCCCAATGCCTCGCACACACACGCGTACGTACGAGAGAAATGCGCATCGCTCGGCCCCCGACCACCCACCGTAACCGGGAACTCCCCGATATTTTCCTCGCCCTCGCTTCTACCACGGTTTTTTCCATCATGGACGGCCCAAAGAATGTCATGCAGCTGCGTCTCCGGCCCGCCCAGGATGAAAAGCCCATTTTCTGAGATGATTTTTTGTCATAGAAGTAGGAGCCCACCACATCTATGGTGATACCGGGTTTTGTCACAATTATCGTCATAGAAGTGTCATAAGTATGCCAGAAAAAAAATTCGTTCGGCCCAAAATGTCACGGATGTGTCTTTTTGTCACATCCCTAGCTTCTCGTATTGCACTAGGCTAGCTTCATGTGTGCATCATGTTTAAAATCTTTTGAACTTGAAATGGGGATGTTCAAACCCTAGCACCAAATGGAACTCAACTAGGTTCAATCCAAAATCTTTTTTCAAAGAACCCAAGATGCCTTTGAAAATGTTCATGATTTCTGATAAAGGTGAAAACCTCTGCCAAAAATGATGAATATATTTCTAGGACATTCTGGATCTTTGAATTAACTCATATCGTATTTGAATTGGAGCATTTAAATCCTATAAATATTTTTAAATGCTCTAATAATTCTGAAACTAGTTTTGGGTTGTTGGAAATAATCCAAACACCGCCCACAATTATTTTCAGGATTTTACAAAATGGATTAGTATTTTTACTAATTCAAACAGAATAAAAGAAATAGAAAACTGAAACAAAAGGAAAAGAGAGCTTACCTGCAACTTACCTGGACCTACTACCTATGCAGCCCACCTGGCAGGCCACTCAACTGGCCCAGCCCACCAGAAGCCCCACCGTCTTCAACCTCTGCCAGAAGGACTAGGCGCGTGGTCGCCCCGCGCGCGCCCGCTCTCCGCCAGCTCCTGCTTGCCGCTTCCCCGCGACACCCTGGAGACGCCACGCACTCCCTCTCGACCCCCTCGCTGAGCTACACAACGCCGGATGCCTCGAAGCGCCACCGCCGACGCCTTCTTCTTCCTCTTGTCGCCGAGATCGCCTCCGCCGCCCCGCTCGCTTCGGACCTCCTCCGAGCTCGCTGTAGCCTCTGCTGCAACCACTGTGAGCTCACGGACCTACTCCCCTTCCTCTCCTACTCGCGTTCATGCTCTAACTTCGTTCCCCATCTCCGCCGAAGCTCGCCGCCGCCATTGCCAATGAGCTTCGTGCTCCTGAGCTCGGCCGCTTGCCCGAGCATCACCAGCGTGCTCGCCGCGCTCCTTTGAACCTGAAGCACCAACGGGTTCGCCCTGCCATGCCCAGTAGCGCCATCTCCGCCGTTGCCCGAGCTCCGGCCGCCGCCCAAGTGGTCGCCACCGTAGTTCCCGACCTCCCCTCGGCCAGCCGCCTGCTCCGTTGGATGCGGTGCACGTCCAGCAGCCCGTAGGGCCAAACCCCGAGCCCAATGGTCGCCGGATGGCAAAACCCGACGCCTCCGCCGTGCGGAATGCTTGCCGCCGGCCATATTCCGGCGAGGCTGACGTGGCGACATCATTAGCGGCTAATCACGCCACTAACTAACCCCCCTAGCTCACTGATAGACGGGCCCCGCCCTTAATTAACCACAGGGTTATTTCCTGTTTAAATTAAGCTAATGCCGTGGACCCCACATGTCAGCTTTGACTTTGGTCAAGTCAACGTTGACCGGTCCCACCTGTCATCCACCCAAACCAGCCTGAGACACTGACGTATGGGTCCCATAGGTCACGTTTGACCTGGCCGACCCAGTTGACCTGCTGACGTCACACCTATGTCATGCTGACGCGGTAAAACACTTTCTGAATTTAAGTTTATTCAGGAAATTCCAGAAAATAGTGCAAACTTCTAAAATTCATAGAAATTCAACCGTAGCTCCAAATCAAACAAGTTATATATGAAAAATGATCAGAAAAATCTAATCTTTCCATATGTACTGGTTTCATGCATGTTAGAACACTTTAACCTTGCTGTTTAGGTGAAACGTGATAATGCACTTTATAAATTCATAATTTGAGTTTGAGTTTGAATCTTTGGTTCAAATGAACTCAAACCAATCTGTTCTAAGTTGCATTAGCCAAAACACATTCATATTGCCATGTCATAGCATGCATCATATTGAGCATTGCATTGATCGTGTTTATTCTCTGTTTGCCGGTGTTGTTCCCCCTCGGTAGACGTATGTTCCGACGATGAGTTCGATGACACCGATGAAGAGCTATATCATCTTCAGAAGTGCCAGGCAAGCAAAACCCCCTTGTTCATTCCGATACAATCCCACTCTCTCGCTCCTGCTCTCTTTTATTGCATTAGGACAACAACGATTCATCTATTACATGCTGCGGTAGTTGAACCCCTTTCCTTTGCATGACCTGTCATTGCCACAGTAAATAGATGAAACCCACTAGCATGAGTAGGAGTTGTCTGAGCCCTGATGTGCCTACTCATTCATGCTTGTTTGTCATGCCTGCTATTGCTTAGAGTTGTGTCAGGTCTGATTCATCGGGAATGAATTGGAAAGTGGTGAACATGTCCTACTGTGTGAGAGCTAAGGGTGTGAACATGACTTGGTAAAGGTAGCGGTGAGAGGCCATGTAGGAGTACATGGTGGGTTGTCTCATTGGAACCGTCCTCAGGAACTGAGTTCTGTGTTTTTGATCCATGAACAGTTACTACCACACATTGGGCTCCGGGCGCTCCAAGCTCTCTCGACTTATTAATCAACCTGATCTCTGTCCAGGAGTTGCAACTAGTTTCTGGTGTTTGTAGGTAGTGTTAGTAGTCTACCAAGTGGCACCCGGTACAGGTGGGCTTGGGACAGACTAGGCACACGTGGCCTGGTGTACCGAGTGGCACCCGGATGGTGGGCTCGGGAACCCTGCACACATCATTTGGGGCCGTGAGCGACACCCCGGCCGGATCTCCTTGCGGATGGAACCCGAATAGGCGATAAACCTGGACGAGAGACTTGTGTGGTTAGTCAGGTCGTGGCCGACTCCCTCGCCAGGCTCCCGCTTGAAGGTTGCCGAGGTACACGACGTGTACATGGTGGTAAGTGGCGAGAACGTGTGTGACGAAGTACACCCCTGCAGGGTTAACATCATCTATTCGAATAGCCGTGTCCGCGGTAAAGGACTTCTGGGTTGCCTATACAGTTCATAGACAAGTGAAAGTGGATGCTCTAAAATGCGCAAGATAAGCGTGAGTGCTACGGATGGCGTTCTCGTAGGGAGACGGGAGCGGATCCATAGTGGTGTATTGATATGGTGAATATGTGGACTCGTGTGCGCCACCTCAAAAGAGTTACTTGCAGTCGTAGTTCAGAATAGCCACCGAGTCAAAGCTGGCTTGCTGCAGTTAAACTCCACCACCCCCTTTGTTGATACCGATGCATATGTAGATAGTCCTGATGTAAGTCTTGCTGGGTACATTTGTACTCACGTTTGCTTATTTTATGTTTTGCAGAGAGACGTCAGTCTCGCTAGTAGTTCCGTGTGGACTTCGACGTTTAGCTTGATACCTCAGCTACGATCTTGTGCCCTCGGCAGGGTCTTGTAGATAGTCAGGCTTCTCAGCCTTTTTCATTTATAGATGTTTGTACTCAGACATGTTAAGCTTCCGCATATGCTTGTTGCTTGTATGCTCTGAATGTTGGGTCATGAGACCCATGTTTGTAATATCTGGCTCTTCGGAGCCTAATGAATGGATACTCTGAGTCGTAGAGTCTTGTTGTGATGCCATGTTGTATTTGCACATATCGAGCATATTGTGTGTATGATTAAAATGCTTGGTATGTGTGGGATCCGACAACCTAGTTGTTTATCCTTGGTAGCCTCTCTTATGGGGAAATGTAGTCTTGTGCTTCCATGAGCCATAGTAGTCCGCTACAGCCCGGTTCACCGGAGTCCTGCTAGCGCAGCATTACTGCTCCGGAACACTTGACTGGCCGGCATGTGATTCACTTCGTTCCTGTGTCTGTCCCTTCGGGGAAATGTCACGCGGTGACATCCGGAGTCCTGCCTAGCCTGCTACAGCCCGGTTCACTAGAGTCATGTTAGCCCAGTGCTACAGCCCGGATTCGCACGCTGCTGACCGACATGCTCGATGTTGATTCATGTATGCCTGTCCCCGTAAGTTAGTGCCACTTTGGGTTCACGACTAGTCATGTCGGCCCGGGTTCTCTGCCATATGGATGCTAGCGACACTATCATATACGTGAGCCAAAAGAAGCAAACGGTCCCGGGCCATGGTAAGGCGACACCCGTGGGAATACCGTGCGTGAGGCCGCAAAGTGATATGAGGTGTTACCGGCTAGATCGATGTGACTTGGAATCGGGGTCCTGGCACTTTTTTTGTAGTGAGTGGCCAGTCCAGATAACAGATAATATACAGAGCCTAGATTGTGAGTTTCAAGGCCTTGTCAGGAATCTCCTTATACATGTTGGCCATGGAGTTGTGATCTTTCTTTCTCTTGGCATAGACATCTATGTCATCCTCAAGCTCTGCAGGGGCATTGATCAGCTTGGCCCACTCAGCAACTGTTGATTGGTACCTTGTACCTTCAGACATCCATACAATCCTTCCATCTGGATAGAAATGAGCTGTAGAATAGAATTGCATAATGATCTCATCATTCCACTTGGTCAGTTTCTAACCGACAAAAGTGTCTACTCCATTGAGTCTGAAACTTTCATGCACTCCTGGGAAGTGGTCTTCATTGTTTTCGATGTATTTCCAGTCTACCCACTTCATGTCACACACTATGGGCTTCTTGTCCAAAAGAATTGTCTCATAGAAGTCCTGCTGCTCCTTGGTGTGAAATCTATAGTCCACGGCATTCCTTCTCCTTATAGCATAAGGGTCTGATTGTCTCCACAATCTGAGACTTGCATCCTTTCTGACTTTCATGTTCTCTGCCACTGGATGATTGTCATCATGGTCAGGGATCTTTGGCTTTAGCTTCCTGAGCACTTGGGCTTCATCATCTTCTTATTCTTCAATTTCAGGCACTGGGGCCTTGTTCTTCTCAGCAGCTAGTATGTTTCTTGTGCTCCTCTTTGGTGCAGTCTTGGGGGCTGGAGCAGAAGCTTTGGGGGCACTCTTGGGCTTTGAAGGAGCAGCCCCAGACTTGATGTTATCCCCCATCAGCTTTTGTTCTTTAGGTGCTAGTGCAGCATCCTCTTCTTCCTCATCCTCAGCTGGGTCTCTCGTCATAGAGGATCTGCCAATTACTCTGGCCATGGTCTTCTTGACCCTTTCCTTTCTCTTCTTGCCCTCACCAGCCTCCTTTGGTTCAAGAATGAAATCAATGTTTCCTGTGTTGAGGCTCTGGCTTTGGACATGGGCACTCTCTTTGTAGGAGCCTTCTTGTTCAAACCAGGTTTTGTTGAGGCAGCTGTGCCAAATTCCTTCTTGACAACCTTCTTCTTGGAGCTGACCTCCTCCTCAGCAGCAACATAGTCTTCACCCTCAGAATCAGAATTTCTCTTCCTCCTCTGCCTAGTAGCAGCCTTAGGCAAGTAGCTAGGAGTACTTCTGCTGCCTTCATCATAACTGCCAGAGGGACTAGTGCCCTCACTCAGATTTACCTGCTCCTCAGACTTGCTCTGGCTATCACTCTGATCTGACATTGTTGACTCTGCAAACTGACAGCTGACCTTGTGAATAGTCATAGATGAGATAGAGTGGATGAGCATCACAAAGTGCAGAGATTTTGCAAACCAAATGAGTCAAAAACTTAGTTTTAGTTTTCCACAGAAAGCATTTCGGAGCTACCGATTTGTTAAACTCAGTGACACCGAAGCAACTTTGGAGTCTAAACTAGTGGAATCGGTCAGACCGAGACACAGTTTGGTGACTCTGAGATAGCTAGGGTTTCACAGAGAGTTGAACTCGGTCACACCGATTTGCAAGTTTCGGTCAGACCGAAAGTTACAAGTGCAATGGCCTAAGCCAAATCGGTGAGACCGATTTCACAACTCGGTCGGTCCAAGATGAGTTCGGCGGAAACCTAACCCTAAATTTTCGAATCAAAACTAATCTAAAGGGATTTTTTGCTGGATAGGATGATCGCATACGTGGTAAGAATCATGGCATTGACTTTGTGCTAAGAATCAGAGGTAAAGATTGCACAAAGGTTCGAACTCATACCCTAACTCGCCGATGAGCTCGCTACAGCGGCAACGGCGGTGAAGATTTCTGTTGACAGCGACGGAGACCAGCGGCGGGAGGTCGCTGGCGATGAGAGGACGATCCGGAGAACCGAGTTGGCAGAGCAGGACATGCGCGAGCAAAAAGGTTTCGGAGAAATTTCCAAAATTTGACCCGTCAGTGTATATATCCTGACCCTGTCGGTGTGACCGAGTGGAACAACTCGGTGGCACCGAGATGCAGAATCGCAAGCGGTTACTGCAACTCGGTGTGACTGAACAGTTCTAATCGGTTGCACTGAGATTGAAAACCTAGATCAACTCAGTGAACTCGGTATGACCGAAAAGGATGAATCAGTCAGACCGAAATGCACAGAGAGGTTTTGGAGGTTTGAGTCTATGACGAATCGGTGACTCCGAGTGCTCCTCACCCAGAGGGTTCGAATCTGACTTGATAAAACTTTGTGATGTAGCATGAATAGAGTTTGAGACAAGAAAAGCATAGATAGCTAGAGGAAGTTCTTATGCATTCTTGTCCATCCATTTGGCAAAAGAAGAAGAGCCAAACAATCAAATCATCAAATGGATGTCCTCGAATAAGAAAAATATGCAATCAACATGCTCACACAATAAGATGGCAAATGAAATATGTGGCAAAGCATGCACAAACACTCTAGCATCTATCAAGCAATTGGCGATGACTAGGTCATCTATATATCATTATAGTGATTTAGGAGTCAAATGAGAACATTTGATCATAGGTCATACTCATCGTTTAAGCACAAGTGGGTTACCACTTTTACATAAAGCATTGTTGTGTTCACGCCATTAGAGTTGCTTTAGCTCAATTCTTAGAGTAAAGCCCCCCTAGATGTGATATCCCCCCTAAGAGGGATGAACTAACCTTGGGTTGTGTCGATGATGACTTCATGTAGATGTTGAAGATGTGGATGCTCAATGTTGATGTAGATCATTCGGAGCAATCCATTGGAGTGAGTTGCACTTTCAATACCTACACGGGTTAGTCCCACAAGGAACAAACAAGGATATCCATAGACATAGAGTGAAGTTCACACAAGATGATGTCCATGAAAGCATTAGATTGCCTTGTCCCTTGTCTTACCAACAAGAGGGTTTGTGACTCCTTGAACTAGTGCAAGATGTGGAAGTTGTTTGCACTTGTTCTTGCCAAAATGATATGAGTGAAGTATGTTGGTAGAGTCACCCTCAAGAACTCTCTAGTTCTTCTTCTTTGGGATCCACATCAACTTGATGGGAATCCTTGGAGTTGTAGTCGTACTTGATGAAGTAGAACTTGATGTAGTCTTGGGAACCCACATGACCAAGGCCTTGGGAGCTTCTTCAAATGCATCAATCTCCTCTTGAAGCTTGTCCTTGCCTTTTTGCTTGTGGTCTTGTGGTGGAAGATCATCTTGAGCTTGTGTTCCCTTGAAAGAAGTAGGATCATACTTCTTTTGTTGAGGCACAAACTTTGTCTTGGGGTATTGACCTTCTTCCCACTCAACTCCATTGGCATTGAACTTTCGTTCAAAACCAGCACCTTGATTCTTCCGGTGTCTTCCTTACTTGCGTACAATTTCCTCAAATTGCTTACTTCCGGCAAGGCTCTTGTAAACACCTTTCTCTACAATTCCCTTCAATAGGATATTTTCTTGCTCAAGTGTAACTTGGCTAAGAGAATCATTAGTGGAATCAAGAGAACTACTAGAAGCAACAACATTGGATTTAACATGATTATTGTTACTACTAGAAGACGAATCTTTCTTGCTCTTGTTACTAGATTTTACTTGTGGCATGTAAGTAGACAAGAGTAAGCGCTTGGCAATGTAAGAAGAACTTTTCTTACGAAGATCATCATTGATTGCTTTTAAGAACCCATGCTCTTGCTCTAGATTGAGCTTTTCAAAGCGTAGCTTCTCTTGAGTCTTTAAAAGCTCTCGATGATCGTCCAAGGTAGTTTCATGAGCTACCTTAAGAGTGTCTAGTTCTTTAGTTAGACGCTCAATCTCCTTCTTATCATTGTCATTCGTTTTATCTTGATTAGCATGATTAATAGCAAGTTCATCATAGTTTTCATCACTAGAGTTGTCAACAAGTAAATCATCATCACCTAGCAAGTCATCTTCATCACTATTTGTCGGGGATATACCCCGTGGTGTAACCCACCGGATGTATGACCCGGCTGGAGCTTGGCGACTCACTTGCGACCCGCCCGGAATTGGCGACTCACTGGTGACCCGCCCGGAGCTTGGCGATTCACAAATATCTGCCCGATCTTGGCGACTCATTAGTAACCAGGCGGGCGGGTCAGATGGACAACAAGGCCCAAAGCCCAGAAGGCTGGCTCACATTATGATGGGCCGGAGTAAGAGGAAAGGGATGACGAATATTTCCTTTACGAGGAAGCAAGACCCGGACTTGTAATCAACTTGTAAGAGAAGATAGACTAGTCCTAGTCCTACTAGGACTCCACATGTAACCCGCCCCTCTAACTTATATAAGGAGGGGCAGGGCTCCCCAAGGGGGAGAGGCGACAAGAAACAATCTCTAGGGCTAGACACAAAGAGCCGGCCAAGCCGGCGACTCTCTCATGATCATAATGAGACCTAGCCACAAACAGCATGTAGGTTTATTACCGGATGATGTCTCCCGGGGCCCGAAGCTGTCTAAATCTTTGTCTTGTGTTGTGTTTCTCGATTCGTCCCAACCCCTCTCAAGCTACCGCATAGATGCGCTGGCTTCGCGACTAAGTCCTGACACTAAGGACATCTGCCGTGACAATTCCACGACAGTTGGCGCCCACCGTGGGGCCTGCGCACAGTGGTCTTGAGTTCTTGGAGGGATTTGTTCCTAGGTTTTCGACAAGTTTTGCGAATTAGCCGGATGAAGAAGAACCGGCGCGGAAGAATCGCGCAAGATGATCCGGCATGGGACAGTTTTTTGGCAGAGCCGGCGTGTTCATTGTTTATGATCAGAGTTGTGATTAATTCTACATGGTCAGGACAAGAGCTAAGGGCTGCGTACGGCCGCCGGAGGCGCTGTAATAATCCGCTAGCCAGATCATTTTCATGGACCGCGGCAAGTTGCCAATTTGAGACGGTCAAGAAAATCCCGCTGCAGTAGTCCGAATACTATTCTGTAGACCAAAGGATATATTGGATTAAATACCAAGGCAGTGTTCCGGTTTGACCAACGCGTCGACATACGCGTGTTTTGCTGCCGCTAATTATACTACTTCCAAACCATAGCTGCTGGTACTACTCCACGTCATTGTACAAAAGAAGAAACAAAGAGCATGGCCGGAGGCCCAGGCGCACACGTCGCTGATTGCACGTGCGTATGCTGCAGTTGCAGCAAGAAAAAAAATTGCGACGACCGCCGATGGATCATGTGTGTGCACGGCTGCTGCGTCGATTGAGAGGATGTTCAAGTGGATCAAGAAAAAGGAAATCAAGCCGACCATGTACGGATTGCACTACTAGTACAATACAAAATCAGACTGATGTGCCATCACAAAAGCCTAAGTGATTTGCACTGTTGTCGTACTCTTCGAGGACCCGAAGACCAGATCAGGAAAAAATATGTATATACCAAACTCAGGGGCCAAGGCCGCTACTAAAGCTGTGCGTGCAGACTTTCCGTAGCCTGACCGCTGTCCCGTGTCTCCATGGCAGTTGCTCTCCAAGGGCTTACTACTAGTGTTAACTAAAAGGTACAATGGCGCAATCTCCAAGAAGGACCATCATCCATCACGTGAAGGACTGCTGGAGAAAGGCTCGCACGAGGATGATCAAATTGACTACGACCCGGAAAACAGACTAGCAGGCAGTCTTGGTTGTTCGCCGCCGAGTCGCCGCGATGACTACGACCCGGAAAACAGACTACGGTTGCATGCCTCTTGAGCCGCCGACCGCCGAGTCGTCGCCTATGCCCGGACAGCCCGCCCTCACCGTGATCTGCTGCGGATTGCTCCTGCTGCTGCCATGGCCCGCCAAGCGCGCCGCACGTTGAGCCGCATCGGCCTCGCTCCGTATTGAGCCCTTCTGCTGCTACTGCGCTTCGCCAGCACACATCAACCCGCCGTTGCGGTGTGAGCCGCCTCTGCCATGACCCGTATCGCCTCTTTGAGTCGCCGGGACCCTGCGACCCGTATCGCCGGGACTGAAGAAGTTTCGTGAGCCGTCCCGCATTAAACCGTCACACGTTGAATTGAACCGCCGCCTGCCCTCGGGTCGACTCACGTCCGTTTCAAGCTATTCAAGTTGCCGCCTCCGCCGTCTCAACCACGCTGCCACTGCAGTTTATAAGCCGTCGCCCTGGTGATGCCTCCGTTTCACTGCTATGTTGAGCTGTCGGGGCCGCGTTGAGTTGAGCCGCCTCTACCGTGTTGAGCTGCCCGGACAATCAGGTGATACCTATCCGTTTAAGTTTATTTTATTAGCATATATTGCTTTTTGTCAAAGAACAATTACTCTGGCTTGCGATGTTTTTGATGCAGGACAATTGTTCACTGCAAAGCCGCGGCCTCTGCGGCCCGGTTTACATCAACATGACGAGGCCGAGCCACCCATCCGCGCGGTTTTACCGCGCCTACGATCGACTCGCCCATGCGCACCGGCTTACAACGCCACGGCCGGCTCATCTGTCTGTACCGCCTCTGATGCCACGGTCGTCTTTACCATCCGTCTCTCGCGGGCTGGTCTATATCAACACACCGGGCCGCACCTATCTGCATGAGCTGTTTATTGAATATGAACGAGTCACTGCTTGGGAAGCCCGGTTTTTTTCCAACAAATTGGAGGCGAATTATCATGTATTATCAGCTGCCGTCTGCACTGGATGGCTCAATGGGCAGGCGCACAAGTCGCCGCCACTATAGTTTGGTTAAACTTCAAACAGCCAGTTGGAAGGAACCATTGGCCGAGTTGCTGACACGACTCATACGGGATCATTTATAAACCTGCCGCAGTCACCTCAACCTTCTGTGAATTTACATCACGCTATCAACGCCAATGATATACACCTTCTGCTATGGTCAAATATGGAGAATCTCAAGCCAACACCTCCAGTCGTCTTGAGACTCAGGGGCTACAATGACATGACTCGGGAACTCCGGGTCATTGGAGGGAAGGATAACCCGGTTCCGGAGGCCACCGCCATATTGATGAAACTTTAAAGGCCGTCAGAAAATTGCCTGTTCAAATTAAAGATTCCGGTTTAAAATCCGGCTCAAGAGACATCTTTCTCCCGCAAAGCTTTGAAGCTCTCAAATCTGGTACAACATCCGGCTCAAGGTAAATTTGTCTCTTACGAAGCTTTGAAGCTCTCAAAGCCGGTTTAAAGTTCCGGTTCAAAAAGAATTAATCTCTCGCAAGTTCGAGTTCTCAAACAAATTAAGGGTTGCCAAAAGAGAACTTGCTGCCATGATGCGCGGTTCAAATATGGGTATCCTGCCTTACGGCTTATCTTATTATGGTCACTTGGGGGCTTCCTGTTCAAACATAGGTCGTATTCGAACCAAAGAGAACATAGCTGTCGGTACCCTTTTGATCGGCACACTGCCAAACTCACTAGGGGGCTTCTTGATCGTATTCGAATCATAGCTCAACCCCTTTTGGGTCCGACGTGGATCGTATTCGAATCAGTGTCGTTAAACAACTCTCAAGGTCACTTGGGGGTTTCCTGTTCAAACATAGGTCGTATTCGAACCAAAGAGAACATAGTTGTCGGTACCCTCTTGATCGGCAACGCCAAAGCCACTGGGGGCTACATGATCAAATTCGAATCCTAGCTTAACCCCTTTGGAACGGTTTACTGATCGTATTCGAATCAGAAGCCTTGATTTTATTTTTGTCTGGATTAAGTTTTTTTGAACACAATCTATTGGGTTTTGAGACGTTTTGCTCATATCTGAAGCATATATATGTGGTTTCTATTAACCCGACCTGGCTTTCGACGAACAAGTCGCCAGCATATGACAATATTAATCTTGGAAGGTTTTGACTTCTAAGTTTTGGGTTATCACCCTTACTATGCAGGTCACATAAACTGACAGTGCAAATTCAATATCACAGGATAAGACTACATTTGGGTGGTTACCCGCCCTAGCTTTTGACATTAAGTCGCCAGGGCGTATGTTGTTTAAACTTTGTGCAGGATTTGCAGAACTATGACTTATATAAATGCTTAAGTCCAAGCTCATCATTAAAATTGATGCTTCAGAATGATCATCCGTGCTGGATTTACTCAAGGCTATAAATAGCCGGGTAAAATTCCGGCTTACAATGGAGGCGTATTAAATCGCCATCGGCCAAGAGCCGCCGGGTATTTAAAACTCCGGATTTACTTGTCAACAGATAAGGTACTTGAATCTTTAAATAGCCAAACATGGCTGGATTTTTCATTATGATATTGAATGACTGAGGTTTTCAAACCGGGTTATTCAAATCTTTAATAGCCAACATGGCTGGATTTTTATTATGTTTATCAGTAACTAATATTATGATTGAGGTTTTCAAAGTCGCTTTGGCGCAATGGCTATTATTTTATCAATGGATATGATTTATTCTATAGTGGAAGGAATAGTCCCGAGTCGCTGCCGGCTTACGACCCGGCACTTGGGGGCTACATTATTTAAATTGAGATTACATCAAATATGCAAGTCCCGTGTCACTGCCAGCATGCACCATGGCACTTGGGGGCTAATGCAAAGTCATTTTTTGCTCAACTTATTGAAGACCCGACTCATCACATTCTAAATGAGCCGGCCCTTGGGGGCTACCAATTGCTCCTGTCAAAAATTCAAGATACACAAGCCTCAATCCATTACATTGAAAGATCCACTACTCAATTGGTAGAGTACAAAGCTCTTAACCTTATGGACGTGGGTTCAAGCCCCATGGTGGAGATTACATCATATGATGTTATTATCAATGAATTATATACAATGTCCTAGCTCAGTAATATCTTACTGAGCCGGCCCGTGGGGGCTACACGTTGCTGCTCCAGTTTACATGGTCATATTTACAAAGTCCCTGGTCATTATTGCATAATGACCCGGCCCTTGGGGGCTGCACTGGTTGAAGTTTTATGAGCATAAGGCAATTACAAGTCCTAGGTTGCTGCAAGCATGACAACCCGGCACTTGGGGGCTACAGGTGATATACATATAAGGGAGAAAAAATCTTCAAATTCTCAGTTTGGAGCAGACCAGATTGACCCGGTGTTTGCAACAAGCATGACCCGGTGTCACCAATAATAATGACACGGCGTCAGCAACAGTTATGACCCGGTGTTATCAATATTCACAAGACGGTAATTTTGGCAATTATAACTAGCCAGCCTCTACATCTTTAAACTGGCGGATCACCAGATGAATCTTGAGTCTAAGATGTTTATTAAGCCGGAGTTTTGGAAACCGACTCAAATGGATTACTTCGTATAATATTTCTTTATAAGAGCCAATGTCAGCAAATGGATTATGAAGCTGGCCTATTGACCCGGATATTCTAGGAGAAAATGTCAAGGACTTAAGGATGATCAGGTGCCGGCTTACAAGAATATTTAACCCGGAGCACAACCTGTCAAATT
The DNA here is from genome assembly GCF_002575655.3 of Aegilops tauschii subsp. strangulata. Taxonomy (NCBI): domain Eukaryota; kingdom Viridiplantae; phylum Streptophyta; class Magnoliopsida; order Poales; family Poaceae; genus Aegilops; species Aegilops tauschii. The sequence continues at coordinate 237,390,778 of NC_053036.3, forward strand.
TGTTCTTCAGTTATTTTGCAGGATCAGTTTAACATGGATAAATCCAAATTAAACTGGGGGCTAATGTCGGGGATATACCCCGCGGTATGACCCGGCCGGAATTGGCGACTCACTGGTGACCCGCCCGGAGCTTGGCGATTCACAAATAATCTGCCCGATCTTGGCGACTCATTAGTAACCCGGCGGGCGGGTCAGATGGACAACAAGGCCCAAAGCCCAGAAGGCTGGCTCACGTTATGATTGGCCGGAGTAAGAGGAAAGGGATGACGAATATTTCCTTTACGAGGAAGCAAGACCCGGACTTGTAATCAACTTGTAAGAGAAGATAGACTAGTCCTAGTCCTACTAGGACTCCACATGTAACCCGCCCCTCTAACTTATATAAGGAGGGGCAGGGCTCCCCAAGGGGGAGAGGCAACAAGAAACAATCTCTAAGGCTAGACACAAAGAGCCGGCCAAGCCGGCGACTCTCTCATGATCATAATGAGACCTAGCCACAAACAACATGTAGGGTTATTACCGGATGATGTCTCCCGGGGCCCGAAGCTGTCTAAATCTTTGTCTTGTGTTGCGTTTCTCGATTCCGCCCAACCCCTCTCAAGCTACCGCATAGATGCGCTGGCCTCGCGACTAAGTCCTGACACTAAGGACATCTGCCGTGACAATTCCACGACACTTGCGACCCGCCCGGACCTGGCGGTTTACGTGTAACCCGCCTGAGCATTACGACTCACTGGAGACCCGGTAGATGGGTCAGACGGACAACAAGGCCCATGGCCCAGTAGGCTGGTTCATATGAAGGTGGGCCGGTTTAAAAGGAAAGGCATAAGGAATATTCTCCTACAAAGGAAGCAAGACTAGGACTCCACTTGTAATAGAGTAATCCAAATCCTACTAGGACTAGTCATGTAACCCGCACCTTCAACATATATAAGGAGGGACAGGGCACCCCAAGAGGGACAAGAAAATAATCTCTAAGGCTAGACACAACTAAAGGGGAGCCGGCTTATACGCCGACTTCCTCATGAGCATAATGAGAGCTAGCCACAAACAACATGTAGGGCTATTACCGGATGATGTTTCCCGGGGCCCGAAGCTGTCTAAACCCTAGTCTTGTGTTGCATCTCCCGATTCCGATCAAGCCCTCTCAAGCTACCACATAGATGCGTTGGCCTTACAACTAAGTCCTCACACCAGGAAATCTGCCGTCACAATTCCATGACAGTTGGCGTCCACCGTGGGGCCTACGCACGGTGGTGTTGAGTTCTTGAAGGAATTTCTCTTAAAGGATCGAAAAAAGAACCGGTTAAGTAGGATCTTCATCATTGGTGAGCAGTCAGAACGGCATGTACGAAGATCAAGATTGAAAGGGTTTTAGGGTTGCGAGTTGGGCAGCCGCCACCGCGATTTTCCGATCGAAGATGAGCTGGCATGGAAATATTTGGCAGAGTAAACTCAGCTTGGGATAACCTTGGACAGAGCCGGCAAATTCAACTTTCTACAAGAAATTATGGTTTTCTCCGTATGATACCACCGCCGGGATTTTTTCCGATAAAAGATCAATTCTGCTGCAAGCCGCTGTACGACACTTTTGCATATGTACGTCGACAAGACCGACAAGAATTCCATCTGCGGTGTCACAGGGCAATCGGATCGGCGCATTGGATTTTTCTTTCTCTTAGACATACTCGTGCAAGCTGCTGGGTCAGATCTAATAAAAACTTACGCAGCGCGCGTTTCCTAAACAGAACACAAGATCTGCTCGTACAATTTTCAAATCACCAGGTGATTATATAAATCACTGCTTCTCCTACTTCCATGCTAGGGGCAATCAGCTTCCTTATTGAAATCAAATATACTACTACTAGTCTACTACTCTGCGTCCCAGGTATAGGCCAAAACAGCAGAGCAATGTTTGCACGAGAATCAAGGAATAGTACTACTACCTTTTGGATGGGAAGGAACAAGACGAGAGGTATGCAAAAATCAGTCAAGTTCTTCACAAGTTTGTCACGTGGGTCTCCCAATGGCTTGGTTCAGTAGGGGAGATTACGACATGGAAGACACAGACATGGATAGCCAAACTGACATCGACCAGGATGAAGATTTGAACAGGGGTCGGACTCGGACTCCGCCATGGCCGGCCTCGAGCCGCTGCCCCAGTTTTCCTCTGCTTCCGCTGCAGTCGCGACTAGTTTCAATCAACTTCTGCTCCATACTGCCGCCTCGTCTCCACATCACCGGCTGCCTCTGCCTTGAGCCGCCGTTCTCTGCCGCCGTGGTCTCGCCCTGCTTGTGGGTCATTGCTCCGCTATAGAGTCTTGCGATGAGCCGCGCCAAATCGACCCGGCCGTGCCTCGAGTCGCCGACCGCTGTTTCGCGCTGAGAGCCGGCCTCTGAGTCCGACCAGCACAAGAATCAAGTCGCCGAGGCCGTTTCTTTTTTCCTTGGCTGCAGTTTTTTGACCTGATGGAACATGCCTGGGAAAATTGATTATAGTTGCTGCCACTGTTTTTCCTCCACGTGAAGGGCCCTCTTTACCAGCAAAATTCCAAAGAAGTATAACTACTGTACATACATGGAGGGAGTACGACCGCTGTATATGCATGGACTCCCAACTTGCTGCAAGCCACAGACTCCTTCTCCTGCGAGCCGCCGTCCCGCGTTGAGCCGCCGTTTGCCTTCGGGTCGACTCGTTTCCGCCTCGGGCCGCGCCACGCCTTGTCAGTTTTGCTCCTGCTAAAGGTTGTTGCGCGCCGGCCTCACTCGCTCTGTTGCCACAGCCCTACGGCCGCCTAAGTCGCCGTCCGTGGCCGACTCGCGGAGAACCGCCGCTGGAGAGCCGCCCTATCGAGCTACCCGGGGCCTCGCGCATTAACTGCCGTCTCACCCTTGTTGAGCCGCCTGTTGAGTCGCCCGCGAGTCGTCTTCAAGCTGTCCCTCTGTTGATACTCCATGAAACACCTGACCTCTGCAGTGAGTCGCTATCACTGGCCGCGCCGCAAGTTGTCGCGGTCTTGATTATGTTTCTATCGCCCCTGTTTGAGTGCCAACGCCCAGTGGCCGCTGCCACGAACACCTCATTACAATAAAAAGAGAGAGTGGATAAATCACTGTTGAAACTACTGGAGACTATTCACGGATGCTATATCCAGATCATCCGTTGTGCGGACAAACCAGGTGATATCTATCCAAGTTTGTTTTATTAGCACGTATTGTTTTTGTAAAAGAACAGTTTATCTTTGTTTTGGTCTGCAATATTGTTTATGCAGGACAATTATTCACTGCAAGAATGATCGTTATGTCACTGATATAAAGCTCGCGCCAATATTATCAAGCGCCAGCATCCAACCATACCGCATTGTTCAACAAATGTGTGTGCAAACCGCCGCCTCTGTGGCTCAGTCTACAACAATAGCACCGCGGCCGGCTCACCCGTCTACGCCGGTTTACAACACCACAGATAAGTCACCCGTCCGCCCCCGCGGCCGACACTCCCGCCCGCGCCGGCGTACAACATTGCGGCCGGGTCATCTGTCCGCACTGCCTCTGATGCTGCGGTTGTCTTTACTGTCCGCCCTGTGGTCCGGTCTTTTTCCCAACAATTTGGAGGCAAATTATCGTATATTATCAGCCGTCGTCTGCACTAGACGGCTCAATGAGCAGGCGCACAAGTCAGCACCACTACAGTTTGGTTAACTTCAAAACAGCTAGTTGGGATGAACCATTGGCCGAGTTGCTGACACAGCTCATACGGGATCATTTATAACCCGCTGCAGTCACGTCAACCTTCTGTGGATTCATATCGCGTTATCAATGTCAATAATACACATCTTATGCTATGATCAAAATATGAAGAATCTCAAGCCAACTCTTCGAGTCGTCTCGAGACTCGGGGGCTACAATGACATGACTCGGCAGAATTGACCGGTTTCAGTGAATTCAAGAGCTCCGGGTCATTGGAAGGGAATATAACCCGGTCCCGGAGACTACTACCATATTGATAAAAATTTAAAGGCCGTCGGAAAATTTCCGGCTTAAAGAGAAGATTCTGGTTTAACATCCGGTTCAAAAGAAATTTGTTTTTCACAAAGCATTGAAGCTTTCAATAGCCGGTTTAAAATCCGGCTCAAGGGAAATCTGTCTCTCACAAAGCTTTGAAGCTCTCAATATCCGGTTTACAATTCTGATTTTAAAAAAATCCGTCTCTCGCAAGTTCGAGTTCTCAGAAAAAATTAAAGGTTGCCAAAAAGAACTCATTGCCATGATGCACTGTTCAAACATGGGTATCCGATCCGGCTTACACGCCTTACTACAAATCACTTGGAGGCTTGACGCCCCAATTGCAGTGATCAAAGAGAGCTAGATGCACAGCACAGCTCAAACATAGGTCCCTGACGAGCACAACATGTCAGTATGTCACTTGGGGGCTTCCTGTTCAAACATAGGCGTATTCGACCAAAGAGAACATAGCGTGACTACCCTCTTGACCAGGTTATCTTGTTCAAACATAGGCGTATTTAACCAAAGAGAACATAACCTTTCCGGGTCATCCTACCTGTAACCAGCTGCTTCAACTCCATCGGGTAATCCCGATTGACCCGCCGAACTCTTAACGATCAATCTTTTACGGCGTATTCGACCAAAGATCCTGAGCTCGTTAAGGTTCAAACGGCGGTTTGTCATGTGAGAGCACGACTTACAGATAGTCAAGATAGATCCAGGCTTCATAAGGTGCCTTCCTTGAAACTTGGATAAATCGGCCCGTGATGCATGTTGCTACTCTGACCCCGCGTACTCCTGATAAGTCTATCTTTAGACAAGACCTGACTTTATCTGGGTTCAAATGTTGATTGGGTACTGTGAGTGCCGGCTCATGGAAAGCACGTACCTTCCAGTGGCTCAGGCTAGTTTCATCGAAGAAGACACTTCGGCTTGGCGGCCTTCAAAAGCCTCGAATTTTTTGATTTCTTTTCTTTATATGATCTCTTTTTTGCCATCTGGTTCTTACGAATCGGGACAGGCTGCCCTATTTATGGCTCATATTTGAAGCATCTTTTGGGTTTCTATAACCCGCCAGGATGGCAGACTCTAAGTCGCCAGAGGATAATAATCTTATGTTTTAGAGTCATCGCTCTAAAAACTCTAGCTGCGTGGAGCTGATAAGCCGGCAGTTTAAACATACACCACAGGGCACTTATGATCTGTTTGTGTGCAGGAACCGGTTTTCAAACCTGGTTATATTATTCAAATCTTTAATAGCCAACATGGCTGGATTTTTATTATGGTTATCAATAACCAATATTATGACTAAGGTTTTCAAAGTCGCTTCAGCGAAATGGCTATTATTTAATCAACGGATATAATTTATTCTACAATGGAAGGAATAGTCCCGAGTCGCTGCAGGCTTACGACCCGGCACTTGGGGGCTACATTATTCAAGTTAAGATTACATCAAATATGCAAGTCACATGTCACTTCCAGCATGCACCATGACACTTGGGGGCTAATGCAAAGTCATTTTTACTGGCCTTATTGAAGACCTGGCTCATCACATCATAATGAGCCGGCCCTTGGGGGCTACCAATTGCTCTTGTAAAAAATTTAAGGTACACAAGCTTTAAATCCATTATATTGAAAGGTTTATTGCTCAGTTGGTAGAGTACAAAGCTCTTAACCTTGTGGACATGGGTTTGAGCCCCATGGTGGAAGTTACGTCATATGAAGTCATTTTCAATGAAGTATATATATAAAGTCCCAGCTCAGTATTATCTTACTGAGCCGGCCCTTGGGGGCTACACGTTGTTGTTCAAGTCTACATAATCATATCTACAAAGTCCCTTCTCATTATTGCATAATGACCCGGCCCTTGGGGGCTACACTGGTTGAAGTTTTTATGAGCATAAGGCAATTATAAGTCCTAGGTTGCTGCAAGCATGACAACCCGGCACTTGGGGGCTACATATGTGGAATATTCAGTTTTGACTAGTGACTGAGATGAACAACCTGGATTTCTTCAAGATTGCAACATTTATATTGAAGCAAGTCTTAAGCTGTTACTACGCTCCCTTCTTAAGACTTGGGGGGCTACATGTGATATGAATATAATGGAGGAACATCTTCAAATTCTCAGTTTTGAGTAAAACAGGGAGATCAATTGTGTGACCCGGCATTGGCAACAATCATGAACCGGCGTTGGCAACAATCATGAACCGGCGTTGGCAACAACCATGACCCGGAATTATTAGTTTTTATAACCCGGCAATTTTGGAAATCATAACTCGGCAAGTTCTACATTTTCAAGCCGGCTGGATATCATTTGAATATTTCAAAGACCGATATTTTTGTCAAATCAGAGCATTGAAGGCCGAATCAAATGGATTCTTTATTTTATTTCTTCTACAAGCAAATTGATGATGAAGCTGGTCTATTGACCCGGATTTTCTAGAAGGAAACGACAAAGACTTAAGGATTATCAGGTGCCGGTTCAGAAAAACTTTTAAACCGGGGCACAACCTGTAAAATTTGTTCTTGTGTTTATTTTGCAGCATAAGTTTACCATGGATAAATCCAAGCTAAACTGGGGGCTAATGTCGGGGATATACCCCGCGGTGTAACCCGCCGGATGTATGACCCGGCTGGAGCTTGGCGACTCACTAGCGACCCGCCCGGACCTGGCGGTTTACGGGTAACCCGCCTGAGCATTACGACTCACTGGAGACCCGGCAGATGGGTCAGACGATGACAAGGCCCAAGGCCCAATAGGCCGGTTCATATGAAGGTGGGCCGGTTTAAGAGGAAAGGCATAAGGAATATTCTCCTACAAAGGAAGCAAGACTAGGACTCCACTTGTAATAGAGTAATCCTAATCCTACTAGGACTAGTCATGTAACCCGCCCCTTCAACATATATAAGGAGGGGCAGGGCACCCCAAGAGGGACAAGAAAATAATCTCTAAGGCTAGACACAACTAAAGGGGAGCTGGCTTATACGGCGACTCCCTCATGAGCATAATGAGAGCTAGCCACAAACAGCATGTAGGGCTATTGCCGGATGATGTTTCCCGGGGCCTGAAGCTGTCTAAACCCTTGTCTTGTGTTGCGTCTCTCGATTCCAATCAACCCCTCTCAAGCTACCACATAGATGCGTTGGCCTCACGACTAAGTCCTCACACTAGGACATCTGCCATGACAATTCCACGACACTATTGAAATCAACATACTCGGGGTGTGATACCTTTGGGCCTTTAGCCATGAAGCATCTTCCAATTCCTTCATTTGGTCTGTCAAATATGTCATAGGAGTTGCTTGACACAAGTGCTAGACCGGCAACACCTCCATCTTGAGTATATTCTGAGTCAGAGTGATAACTTCTCTCGGAGTGATGGTCGGAGTCGGAGCCGATACCCATTCACCAACATGAGCTTGATGTCTTCGTTTTGTGTAGCTCCTTGATGACTTGTCCTTCCTTTCCGAATCCTTGCTTCTGCGAGAGGTTCTTCGTTCATAACAATCATCTCTACTGCTTCTCTCTCTTGGAGGTGATTCTTCTCTTCTACTTCTCCTTTTAGGCGAGTCTTCTCTTCTTTTGTAGGGAGACGTACACTCATTGGAGTAGTGTCCGGGTCTTCCACAATTGTAGCAATTACGCTCATGACTAGAAGATCTTTTATCATTGTAGGACCTTGACTTGGAACTTCTTTCCTTGCTTCTACTCTTGTAGAACTTGTTGAAGTTCTTCACCATTAGGCTCAATTCCTCATTGAAGGCTTGTTTCTCACTTGATGATGTAGGAGCATCACATGAGGCTTTGTAAGCACCACTGGACTTGTTGTGAAGCTCTTCTTTATCCTTGAGTGACATCTCATGAGCAACAATTCTACCATTGACTTTTGTTGGCTTGAGATCTTTGTAGTCGGGCATCATTTGGATCAATGTGCACACAGTATCATATTTTCCATCCAAGGCTCTTAGGATCTTCTTGATGATGAATCTGTCGGTCATCCCTTCACTTCCTAAGCTGGCAATCTCATTTGTGATGAGAGCAAGCCTAGAGTACATTTCAGCGCCACCTTTACCATCCTTCATTTTGAGCTTGTCCAGCTGACTTTGAAGCACATCCAATTTGGATTCCTTGACGGAGTCGGTACCTTCGTGCATATCAATCAAAGTATCACAAATTTCCTTTGCATTCTCAAGATGGCTGATTTTGTTGAATTCTTTGGGGCACAATCCGTTGCAGAGGATATCGCAAGCTTGATCATTGTATTGCAGCATCTTCAATTCTTCCATGGTAGCTTCACGATTCGGTTCTCTCCCATCTAAGAATTCACCTTGCAAGACAATACACACAATAGCCCAAATGGCGGCGTTATGTCCAAGAATATGCATTTTCATCTTATGCTTCCAACTAGAAAAATTAGTACCATCAAAGTAAGGACCTCTACGGTGGTAATTTCCCTCGCTAGACACCATACTCTCCTAGGTTGTGAAACCAAGGCTATGATCACCAAAGCTATGGAAATCAAGGCAAATGTAGAACAAAGCTCTTATACCACTTGTAGGATCGAAAGTATGTCTAGAGGGGGTGATTAGACTACTTGACCAAATAAAAATCTAGCCTTTTCCCAATTTAAGACTTGGCAGATTTTAGCAACTTATCACAAGTGAAGCAATCAACCTAGACATGCAAATCTAATAGTATAGCAGCGGAATGTAAATCATTGTGATACGTCTCCAACGTATCTACTTTTCCAAACAATTTTGACCTTGTTTTGGACTCTAACTTGCATGATTTGAATGGAACTAACCCGGACTGACGCTGTTTTCAGAAGAATTGCCTTGGTGTTATTTTTGTGCAGAAATAAAAGTTCTCGGAATGACCTGAAAATCCACGGAGACACGTTTTGGAATTAATTAAAAATACTGGCGAAAGAATCAGCATCAGGGGACCCACACCCTATCCACGAGGGTGCGGGGCGCGCCCCTGCCTCGTGGCCCCCTGGGACTCCACCGACCTCAACCCCAACTCCATATATTCACGTTCGGGGAGAAAAATCAGAGAGAGGGATTCATCGCGTTTTACAATACGGAGCCGCCGCCAAGCCCTAATCTTCCTCGGGAGGGCTGATCTGGAGTCCGTTCGGGGCTCCGGAGAGGGCAATCCGTCGCCGTCGTCATCATCAACCATCCTCCATCACCAATTTCATGATGCTCACCGTCGTGTGTGAGTAATCCCATCGTAGGCTTGCTGGACGGTGATGGGTTGGATGAGATTTACCATGTAATCGCGTTAGTTTTGTTAGGGTTTGATCCCTAGTATCCATTATGTTCTAAGATTGATGTTGCTATGACTTTGCTATGCTTAATGCTTGTCACTAGGGCCCGAGTGCCATGATTTCAGATTTGAACCTATTATGTTTTCATGAATATATGTGAGTTTTTGATCCTATTTTGGAAGTCAATAGTCACCTACTATGTGTTATGATCCGGCAACCCCAAAGTGACAATAATCGGGACCACTCCCGGTGATGACCGTGGTTTGAGGAGTTCATGTATTCACTAAGTGTTAATGCTTTAGTCCGGTACTCTATTAAAAGGAGGCCTTAATATCCCTTAGTTTCCAATAGGACCCCACTGCCACGGGAGGGTAGGACAAAAGATGACATGCAAGTTCTTTTCCATAAGCACGTATGACTATATTCGGAATACATGCCTACATTACATTGATGAACTGGAGCTAGTTCTGTGTCACCCTATGTTATAACTATTGCATGAGTAATCGCATCCGAAGTAATTATCCAGCACTGATCCATTTCCTACGAGCTTTGTACATATTGATCTTTGCTTAGTTACTTCTCTGTTGCCACTGTTACGATTACTACAAAAACTGCTACTGTTACTTTTGCCACTGTTACCGTTACTTCCATACTACTTTGCTACTAAATACTTTGCTGCAGATATTAAGTCTTTCAATTGTGGTTGAATTGACAACTCAACTGCTAATACTTGAGAATATTCTTTGGCTCCCCTTGTGTCGAACCAATAAATTTGGGTTGAATACTCTACCCTCGAAAACTGTTGCGATCCCCTATACTTGTGGGTTATCAAGACTATTTTCTGGCGCCGTTGCCGGGGAGCATAGCTCTATTCTTTGAGTCACTTGGGATTTATATCTGTTGATCACTATGAGGAACTTGAAAGATGAAAGAACCAAGATTTATCCCTCAACTACGAGGGGAGGTAAGGAACTGCCATCTAGCTCTGCACTTGATTCACCTTCTATTTTGAGTAAACTTGCGACACCTACACCTGCTATTGATTCTGATATGTCACATGTTATTGATGATGCCACTTCTGCTGTGCACCTGCTTATGATGAAACTACTTCTATGCTTGATAATACTGTGCCATTAGCTGAATTTCTTGATGAACAACTTGCTAGGGTTAGAGAGAATGAAATTATTGAAACAGATAATATTGATGAAAGTGATGATGAAGATTCTCCCCCTAGATATGAATTGCCTGATGTGCCTGAGGGTTATGTTACGGATGAAGAAACTGCTAGAGATCTTTTTGCTTGCAAAGATAGATATGATCTTAAGAAACTGTTAGCTAAGCTGAAAGAATAGTCTTTGAATGCTAAATGAAATATGACCCTGCTTTTGCCACTTCACCTATCTATATTTCTGATAAGGATTATGATTTATCTGTCGATCCTGAGTTAATTACTTTGGTTGAATCTGATCCTTTTTATGGCTATGAATCTGAAACTGTTGTGGCACATCTTACTAAATTGAATGATATAGCCACCCTATTCACTCATGAGGAAAAAATTCATTACTACTATATCCTTAAGTTATTTCCGTTCTCATTAAAGGGTGATGCTAAAACATGGTTTAATTCTCTTGCTCCTGGTTGTGTGCGTAGTCCCCAGGATATGATTTATTACTTCTCCGCTAAATATTTCCCCGCTCATAAGAAACAAGCTGCCTTAAGGGAAATATATAATTTTGTGCAAATTGAAGAAGAGAGTCTCCCACAAGCTTGGGGGAGGCTTCTCCAATTACTTAATGCTTTTCCTGATCATCCTCTCAAGAAAAATGAAATACTTGATATCTTTTATAATGGACGAACCGATGCTTCCAGAGACCACCTGGATAGTTGTGTTGGTTGTGTTTTCAGGGAAATAACTATTGAGCAAGCTGAATTGCTATTGAATAATATATTGAGTAATGATAATGATTGGACACTTCCTGAACCAACTCCTAAGACAACTCCGAAGAAAAGGGTTATTCTATTTCTCAGTCCCGAAGATATGCAAGAGGAAAAGAAATCTATGAAAGAAAAGGGTATTAAAGCTGAAGATGTTAAGAATTTACCACCTATTGAAGAAAAACATGGTCTTGATAACCCGACACAGGTAGTAAAGGTAAATTCTCTCTATAGATTTGATGAAGGTGATATTCCTTGTAATAAGTCTGCTAGCCAATGCTTGGATGAGTTTGATAATTTTATTGTTAAACAAGAAAATTGTAATGCCTATGTTGGTAGACAATTGAAACGTAATGCTTATATGACTGAACGCTTGAGTGATTATATGTCTAGAGTTAAAGGTGACCTTAAACTTATTAGTAACCATGCTTCTATGGTTACCACTCAGGTAGAACAAGTGCTTAAAGCTCAAGAGGATTTGCTCAATGAATTAAATAATAAGAAAAATGATAACGATGTTAGAGTTGTGACTAGAGGGGGTAGAATGACTCAGGAACCTTTGTATCCTGAGGGCCACCCTAAGAGAGTTGAGCAAGATTCTCAGAGAACTAATGTTGATGCACCTAGTCCTTCTAAGAAGAAGAAAAAGAAAAATGATAGGACTTTGCATGCTTCTAGTGAACCTGTTGTTGACACACCTGAGAATCCCAATGATATTTCTATTTCTGATGCTGAAACACAATCTGGTAATGAACATGAACCTAGTGATACTGTTAATGATGATGTTCATGATGATGCTCAACCTAGCAAAAACAATGATGTAGAATGATGTAGAGATTGAACCTGCTGTTGATCTTGATAACCCACAATCAAAGAATCAACGTTATGATAAGAGAGACTTTATTGCTAGGAAGCGCGGTAAGGAAAGAGAACCATGGGTTCACAAACCCATGCCTTTTCCTCCTAAACCATCCAAGAAAAAGGATGATGAGGATTTTGAGCACTTTGCTGAAATGATTAGACCTATCTTTTTGCGTATGCGTTTGACTGATATGCTTAAAATGAATCCTTATGCTAAGTACATGAAAGATATTGTTACAAATAAAAGAAAGATACCGGAAGCTGAAATTTCCACCATGCTTGCCAATTATACTTTTAAAGGTGGAATACCAAAGAAACTAGGAGATCCAGGAGTACCAACTATACCATGCTCCATTAAAAGAAACTATGTTAAAACTGCTTTATGTGATCTTGGAGCCGGTGTCAGTGTTATGCCTCTCTCTTTATATCGTAGACTTGATTTGAATAAGTTGACACCTACTGAAATATCTTTGCAAATGGCCTATAAATAAACTGCTATACCTGTCGGTATTTGTGAGGATGTGCCTGTTGTGGTTGCAAATGTTACTATTTTAACGAACTTTGTTATTCTTGATATTCCCGAGGATGATAGTATGCCAATTATCCTTGGTAGACCTTTTTTGAATACTGCAGGGGCTATTATTGATTGCAACAAAGGAAATGTCACTTTTCATGTTAATGGCAATGAGCATATGGTACACTTCCCGAGGAAACAATCACAAGTCCATAGTATCAATTCTATTGGAAAAATTTCAACGATTAGTATTGGAGGTTTTGAATTCCCTCTTCCTACTGTCAAGAAGAAATATGATATTCTTATTGTTGGGGACATACATATCCTCGTTGAGGTAACCTAGTGTTATTTGAAAATTCTCCGGTTTCATGTGATTCGGAAAGAGTTTGTTAACAAGACTTGATCAACCTTGTTAGTGGATTCCTTTTGATGAGCACGAGATGGATGAAGTTAGAAAGCACAACTCTATGGATGAAGTTAGAAAGCACAACTCTCTGTACCCTCCTTTTACTTTCTGTTATTTAGATTAAATAAAGCAAAAATAGTATTTTCTTTCTGTTTTCTGAGTTATCCTTGCAATAAAAAATACCCCAAAAATAAAAGTTCTCCAAATGTCCTGAAAATGAAATATGGATTTTTGTAGAATATTTCAGAATACCTGGCACTGAGAACACACCGGGGGGCCCACCATTTGGCCACGGGGGTCCAGGGCGCGCCCACCCCCTGGGGCGCACCCCGTGCCTCAGGACCCCATGTGGACCCCCTCCACTTATTCCAGCACCCACTCACTTCGTCTTCCTCCAGAAAAAATCCTCCCATAGCTCAAACCCGTGTTCTAGCTCATCTTGCTGCGATTTTCGATCTCTTTGCTCAAAGCTCCATTCACAAAACTTTTTGGGGAGATTGTTCTTTGGTATGTGACTCCTCCAATGGTCCAATTAGTTTTTGTTCTAGTGCTTTATTAATTGCAAATTTTTGCTACTGAGGTGACCCTTTTCTTGAGCTTGCATGTCAAATTTATATGGTCCAAAGTAGTTTTAATGCATGATATAGCCTCTAGGCACTTGTGGGAGTACTTGCTATCAATCTTGTTGAGTTTGGTTCACTTTTATTTTGAGTCACTAAAATGTCAGAAATTTTTTAAGAGAAAGAAAAATGTTTAGGAAAATGTACCAAGGTGGTTCCTCAAGGAAGCAAGGACCAAGCTTTGCGATACGTGAGCCGGACGATGAACCACCCAGGGAAGCTCAAGTGCGGCCTTGTGAATGGTCGTCAGAGGAGTTTATGGTCCATGTAGCTATCAAGGATGAATTTGACGCGTATGTGCGTAATGCTGATCTTGAGGACTTCGTGTCAGGTAAGTGCTTACAATACTACTACCTAACTGATTCATTTGTGAGGAGGTTTAAATTTACATCCTCGCGCAATTCTCACACTGTTTTATTTGATCTTTATGATAAATTGTCGCTGTACAAAAAGAGGGTGCGTTTTTGTACCCCTTTACCTGTGCACGGGCAGTCGGAGTCGCGCCCGCGGTCACACCAAGCAGAACAGGGGAGGTGAGCCAAGGTAAGACCGAAGCCCAAGACAATCAGAGCAACGCCAAGGCCAAGACCACAAAGAGCAGAGGGACGAAGCAGGTTCCCCCGGCAAGACCCTTGACGGGGCAGCTCGCCCCACACTAACAGAGCGAGCCACCCTTGAGCCCACGGTCCCCAACGCCTTCATCCACGTGGGTCCAAGGCTCGGGGGGCACCTCCGTGGTGGCATGATCTTTGTGAAGACATATTCAAGATCAGATGAGGATTAGAAGACGGCGATCCTCGGCAAGATCCTTGCCGAGGAAGGCCACCAGACCCCCAGCAAGGCCCTTGCCGGGGACGACAGCGCGCCACGGCAAGACCCTTGTCGGGCCACACAGCAAGACCCTTGCCGGGCCACCCGGCAAGGCCCTCACCAAGGACGCCAGCAGGGCCACCGCCAGGCCCACGCCAACCAAGCTTCCACCGCTGTTCACATGCAGCTGCCATCCCAACCAGCTGGGCAGGCACCTGCGTGGCAACATGCAGCTCCCAGGCCAACTCATCGAGCGCCTGCGTGGCGGCATGCAGATCTTCGTGAAGGCTCCGCCACTGCGCCACCTCAGCTGCCTGCCTGCCTACATGGCACCACGCGCCTCACTGGCCAGGGCACGTGTCAAAGCGAGGAGGAGCGGCGACGGACGGGACGGGCCTCGCCCCCGTCCCCAATAAAGCAAGGGGACACCTAAGCTACGCATTAAATGCGTCTTGTCCTGTAATATGAGCGATAAGCTCAGGGCACTATACGCCTTTCCACCTCCTGTGTGCCACTGTGGCAGCCCCTTCCGACTATAAAAGGAGGCCCATGGCATACTGGAGAAGGATTCGGCTCTATCGAACCACGCACTGACCACAGCTAGTTCGAGAGCTCAAGAACTCTCTGAAATACACCCACCAAAGCAGGACTAGGGTTTTACGCATCCTCGCGGCCCAAACCTGGGTAAACGATCCTTGTGCTGTCTACTAGCCCTGCTCTTCTCGCAACCCCGCGCCCCGGCAACCATAGTAGGGATTCTTGTGATCCCATAGGTGTCGTTCCACACCGACATCTTTGGCGCGCCAGGTAGGGGGCGCAATTTTGAGAATCTGGTCTAGTAGTTAGCCTAGTAGTTCTTCATCGCCCTTGGCTCCTGAGAAGAAGGCGACTGGAGGAACAACGCCGGCTCAGCAACAGAAAAGCTAAGTCATTCAGAGCTTTGAGTTATTTCCTCCTATACATAAGGTTATCGTCCTCGGAGATCTCGCCTATGTATGAGAAACCTGCACGCAAAGGGGTCCTCCCGCAATTGGCAACACCCTTGTTCTGTTTCGAGTCCGCTCAACAGCTCAAAGCGGCCATGTCGAGAGTGGCAGGGTAGCCTTCCGCACTTGGCAACGCTCCCGACTCTGACTCGAGTCAAGCTTGACAGTTCGGGCGGCCGCGCTAAGGGCGGCAAGGTGGTTCGCCCGGCAGCAAGCACACCCGGCAGGCCAATGGGTATCCATCCCCAAGACACCGCCTTGGGTTTACGCGCCGGCGAGCCTACCCAGTAACGTAGGGAGGACATACAAAGGAAAATCAAACAGGAAAATAACATGCATAATACTGAAAGTGCTGCAGAGTTATATTACATCGAATTGTTGCTGCGGTTATAACTAGAGATAGCGATTGTCTTGGTTGTGAACCTGTAGCGGCGATAAAGAACGGGATGCCTAATCCCGGCGCTGGCCCTCCACCCTCTGAATTTCGCTGACTCGGCTGATGATGGGCTTGATGCGCTCCCTGAGCGGCGCGAGGTCAGTACCCTCCAGCAAGCTCTCTAGCGCGGCGTCGAAGTCGAGGTCGGGGTACCAGTGCGCCACCTTGGTGAGAACCTTGGTCATGGCACCCTGGCAAAGCCTCCGGGACTCGTCGGCCAGTGAGGCCGCCCGGTTGGCGTGGAGCCGCTCCAGAGCGTCGATGACCTTCTCAAAGAACATGGTCAGGCTGCAATTGGCGCTCACGCTCCGCTCCGGGACATACCTCACGTCCGGCATCCCCATGATGGCCAGCTGCGCGGCGGCTGGTTGGCGACGGTGGTGAGGCGATCGAGCCAACGGTTCTCGCCCGCCACGTGATCCGCGAAGTTGAGGCCCTCGTTCTTCCGCAACTGCTTCTCGGCCCCCAGCTCCTTGGCCAGGGTCCCCTCTCGGGTTTTGGCCTCCGACAGCACCTTCTCGAGACCCTCCAGCTTCAGCTTGAGGTCTTTGATGGAGTTTTTGGCTTCGGAGAGCTCCCCAGCCTTGCCGACGACCGCGCCCTGCGCCTCTGTCAGGGCACTGTTAAGCGTGTCCTTCTCCTGGGACAGCTTCCAGGTCTGCTCCTTCAGCCCGTCGCGCTCCGCCTCCAACTCCTCCACCTTGCCGGCGTGAACCTGGGCCTGGGCATTGAGTGCCTCTTTGTGCCTCTGCTCCAGCTCACTAGTCCGTTGCAAGACAAGCTTCTCCACCTCTGCATCCTTGCCGCAAAGCACGGCGGCAAGCTTCTCCTCGCGTGCAGCGAGTTCCTCCTCCTAGGAGTTCAGCGCGGCCTCGTGCTGGGTTCGGGCGGCTTCGGCAGCCGCGGCCAAGTTCCTCGCCGTCTCTTGAGCTTTCTCGACATCGGCGAGCTTCATGGTGAGCTCCACGTCGCGCTTGGACAGCTCGCCCTGGGCAGCCTTGAGCTCCTTGTGGGCCTCGCGGAACCAGCCCTGTGTCTCGGCAACGCGCTTCTGGAGGTTCGCTTCCGCCTTCTCCACCACCGCCGTCCTGGACTTAGCCTTGTCCAGGCGGGCGCGGTGGAGCGCCTGGAGCTTCCGGAAGTTGGCGCCCATGGCGTGGAGGAGCCGCTCTTCCTGCGAACCATCGCTGCCAACGATCGGCTCGTCGACGACTTCAAGCCCGGCAGCGGCAAGCGCTTCGTCGTCAAACACCTCTCCCTCAACGGGTGTCCTGGTGCTCGACGCGCCCAGAAGGTGGACGAACAAGTCGTCGCTCACCCTCAGGTACTTGCCGGAGTCAGAAGCAGTAGAAGAGGAAGGCTGGTCATCAGCCACCTCCTCCTCCTCCTCCTCGGCAGCGGCCCCGCTGGCCTCTCCGGCAGGCCCCTTGCCGGTCTCCTCAGCGGCAGCCTTGCCGGCCTCCCCGGTAGGCCCCTCGGCGGCGTCCTCGGCAGCACCCTTGGCGGCCTCCTCGGCGGCGATCATCTCGGTGTCCGCCTCGGCGGCCTTGGCGACGTCCTCGATGACGGCGTCCACGTCCTCTGGGTTCACCGAGGAGGAATCTGGACGTCGGAGAAGGGGGTGAGGCAAGGCCAGGACCAAGAGCCGGAAATAAAAAGAAGCAGGGAGGAACGGCGAACGACTTACCTATGCCAGTACCCGGCTGGGAAACGGAAGTCCCCTCCCCGCCAACATTTGGCGTCGAGGCAAAGCCGCCAGCGCCCAAGTTCTCCTCCTCCTCCTCCATGTGTGTGGGCCCGGTGCCTGGCGCCCTTGCCGGGGACGCCCCTCGGGGCGGCGTGGTCGATGGGGGCGGCGTGTTGGGAGTAGCCCTCTGTGGCTCCTGCTGCTGCTGCTCTCCTCCTGCATACCTAGCAAGGTCAGCACCAAGGTGTCGTGCCCCTGACACATGTCGATGGGGGAAGAGTGATGAGCTTACGCTGGGGGCTATGCCGGGGGCTGCTGTCCGGGCTGCTCAACACCACCAGTGGCGCCCCCGAAGTACCAACTGGGGGCTAGCCACCCGCCGAGACCTTGGCCCTCTTCACTCTCTAGGCCTGCGTCTCCACGTCCCTGCAAAGATGAAGACAAGTCAAGACGAGCAACACAGATTGAGGAGGCAGAGATAACGAAAAGGAACCAGACACTTACTCGTCGTCCGCCTCCTCCTCTGTTGTTTTCCTCTTCCTCCTCGGGCTGAGGGATCCATAATCGAAAGTAACCACCGTATCAACATCCACCGGAGGAGGAGAAGGAGGTGGTGTCTGGACACGCGTGGACGAAGAAGGGGCGGCTGTCTTCTTCTTCACCGCGGCCTTCGCCGGTTTCTTTGCCGCCGCGGCCCTCGTGTGGCGCCCGGACCCCTACAAGGTCAACTGTGGCCGCGCAGCCCTGCCGGGCTGGACCGGCTCGCCGGAACTGGCCCGCCGCAGGACTCGCCCTCTCCCCATAGCCGGCGTCGAGCCTGCGGTCTCGGCCTCCTCCTCCGACGACTCGCCGGTCACATCTTCAACCAGAGGAGCCTCGGTGCCGGCGCTTCTGGCTCCCCCGGCGGCTGCCGCCCACCGGGCGAGCTCCTCCTCCTCCGCGGCCGTCGCGGCCTTGTCCTCCACACCTCCGGTGCTACCGGCCTCCTTGGCAAGTTGTGCCTCCCTCGCCCTGGTGGCGATGTAGTCCAGCTCCGCCTGGGTGGTGTCCTGGACAAGCAGCCGCTCGGCATCGACATTGACGTACCCCTCGTGCAGAGTGTCAAAGAACTGCTGCACCTCGGCATCCTCCGGCTCCTTCCAGCTCGGGTCAGGGCCATGCGCATTGCAGTCCGGCATCATGGCAATGATATCGGACCGGCGCGAGTTATTGCACAACGGGACCACCCCCGTCGACAGCTTGAACAGAAGCCCCTTGAGGACCTTGCCGGCCTTCGCGGCGGCCCTCGCGACCTTGCCGGTCCGCTCGACCTCGCCGTCGTGGCCCACGTCAAGCTGGAAGAGCCGCTGGCAGAAATGGGTGTGCCCCATCACTGTGAAATTGTGGTCGAGGCCGGGACGAAGCTGCATGATGTCGGCGGGGTTCGTGAAGAGCCAGGCTGGCCTCCCCTTGTTATGCAGTGGAGTGATCCGGCGACGGATGAAGTCCGCCCCGATCATCTCAAGGGTGAGGCCGGCCTCGCTGAGCCGGAGGATCCTAGTGGTGGCGACCGTGAGCTTCTCGGTTGTCAGCATCGACATCGCTCCAATCGCTTCTGCGGACCGGCGGCACCCGGCGAACTTCGCAGAACGCCGGCGGGTCCTTCTCCTCGATCCAGCACCACCGGCCCCGCCATTCTTCCCACCTCTCCTTCATGGCGCCCTTCGGATATGCCCCCTTGGATCTTGAGACCCAGGCAATGCAACCGGAGATGGCGCCCCCTGGTTGGATCCGAGGGGAGAAGTAATGGCGGAAGAGCGCCGTGTTGGGGTGCACCCCGGCGAAGCCCTCGCAGAGATGCGCGAAAAGGACCATGCACGCCACCGCATTCGGAGTAAAATCCAGGAGGCGGAAACCAAAGGTATGCATGACGTCGCTGAAGAAATCGAAGAAGGGGGGACAGAGCCCGCAGGAAAAATAGTCGACAAAGAAGGGGTACCGATTTGGGGCAGCCTCGGCGCAGTCGGCGGGGATGACGCGCGTGGCTGGATGCCCCGAATTCCCCCCCCCCCCCCCCCCGTCTTCACTCCCCACAGGGGCCTGAAGGAGTACCGAAGCTCAAACACATCAACTGTCGAGGGGAAGAAGGGGGACTGCGTCCGCTGCACCGCCAGCGCGCTCTCCGGCGGCTCCGGCGTCCTTGGCCACTCCCTTGCCCTTGGTGGATTTTGGCGCCATGGCGGCTGGGGGAGGAGGGCAGGACAGAGGGCGGCGGAAGCGCAACGGCGGCGAGCAGGAACAAAGCTTGGAGAAGAAGAGGAAGGCAGGCGGAGGTTTCCGAGATTGGGGTTGCGCGAAGGGTAAAAGGAACAGTGCGCCCGCGGTTATCCCTTTTTATGGGGAAGCCGCGGGGCGCGCTACCCATTTACTGTGATGTGACACATGCGTGTGGAAACCGCCGCACGCATGCCGCCCATGTCACGCACACCCCTCCACGCCGCGCCACGCGCGCGGGTCGTGGGAAGCGCTGCGCGCGAAATTTTTTACCGCGGTAAAAACCGCCCCGCCTGCCCGCGCACCATTTTTGGGCCTGGCCCAACAACGTGTCGCGATTATGTGTGGCCCAGGCCCGGGGGCTCCTGTCGGTGTACAAAAAGAGGGGTGCGTTTTTGTACCCCTTTACCTGTGCACGGGCAGTCGAAGCCGCGCCTTCGGTCACACCAAGCAGAACAGGGGAGGTGAGCCAAGGTAAGACCAAAGCCCAAGACAATCAGAGCAACGCCAAGGCCAAGACCACAAAGAGCAGAGGGACGAAGCAGGTTCCCCCGGCAAGACGCTTGCCGGGGCAGCCTCAGCAGCCCCGGCAAGACCCTTGCCGGGGCAGCTCGCCCCACACCAACAGAGCGAGCCACCCTTGAGCCCACGGTCCCCAACGCCATCATCCACGTGGGGCCAGGGCTCGGGGGGCACCTCCGTGGTGGCATGCAGATCTTTGTGAAGACATATTCAAGATCAGATGAGGATTAGAAGACGACGATCCTCGGCAAGATCCTTGCCGAGGAAGGCCACCAGACCCCCGGCAAGGCCCTTGCCAGGGACGACAGCGTGCCACGGCAAGACCCTTGCCGGGCCACACGGCAAGACCCTTGCCGGGCCACCCGGCAAGGCCCTCACCAAGGACACCAACAGGGCCACCGCCAGGCCCACACCAACCAAGCTTCCACCGCCGTTCACATGCAGCTGCCAGCCCAACCAGCTGGGCGGGCACCTGCGTGGCAACATGCAGCTCCCAGGCCAACTCATCGAGCGCCTGCGTGGCGGCATGCAGATCTTCGTGAAGGCTCCGCCACTGCGCCACCTCAGCTGCCTGCCTGCCTACATGGCACCACGTGCCTCACTGGCCAGGGCGCGTGTCAAAGCGAGGAGGAGCGGCGACGAACGGGACGGGCCTCGCCCCCGTCCCCAATAAAGCAAGGGGACACCTAAGCTACGCATTAAATGCGTCTTGTCCTGTAATACGAGCGATAAGCTCAGGGCACTGTACGCCTTTCCACCTCCTGTGTGCCACTTTGGCAGCCCCTTCCAACTATAAAAGGAGGCCCATGGCATACTGGAGAAGGATTCGGCTCTTTCGAACCACGCACTGACCACAGCTAGTTCGAGAGCTCAAGAACTCTCTGAAATACACCCACCAAAGCAGGACTAGGGTTTTACGCATCCCCGCGGCCCGAACCTGGGTAAACGATCCTTGTGCTGTCTACTAGCCCTGCTCTTCTCGCAACCCCGCGCCCCGGCAACCATAGTAGGGATTCTTGTGATCCCATAGGTGTCGTTCCACACCGACATCATATACCATGAACTTAGAAGATTTTAATACTGCTTGTAAACTCCCGCAGTGGGGCAATGTTAGTGAACCTCGCAAATCTGAATATAAAGACTTTCTTGCTAGTATCATTGTGGGGGAATCTAGAGAAATCACACAAGCTACCATAGGGAGCATTCATTTCCCTTCCATACATTATTTTGCTCTCTTTATAGGTAGATGCATTAACAGTAAAGATGAGGCTTGTCATATGTGCGTTCCATATCTTTGTGTCCTCAAGAGTGTGGTATTAGGTGATAAACAATATAACTTGGGAGCCATTTTTGCATGAAGGTTGCATCTTAACGGTACAAGTGGAGATTTGTTTGGTGGAATTTATGCAACTCGTGTAACTAATTATCTTGGTGTACCCATACATGAAAATGATATGAAGTTGCCTCCTGCTTATTTAGATTATAGTGTTATGGTTCGCCATCAGTTTCTTGAGAGGAATGAACAGTTCCTCCAGTACCAACTAATCTTTGACAGAAGGCACACTGTCCATGTTGCCCTCCCTGCTCCTACTTTCTTTAACTTTCAGGCAAAAAGGAGATATTTTATAACCAGGAAGGAGGCGAACGAGCATGAGAGGATGACGGAGGCAGCTCGCCTCCAAGCTGCAGCTCTTGAGGCAGTAGCTTCTGCATCTCAGTACGACCCCAACTACAACTTTGGATATCCGCCAGGCCAGCAGTGGCCATAGACCAACTTAGGACAAAGCCTAAGCTTGGGGGAGTACATATTTCTCACCGACATTACATTCATGTTCACACACTCATGCCAGTTGTCGGTGCTCATACTTTTTCATTGTACTATCCATGCTAGTCTATTTTCTTTTCTAAGCCTTCTTCTTGTGTGTTTGAAAAAACCTTGAGAAAAACCAAAAAAAATTAGTTATAGCTTTTAGCTAGTTTACTTTCCGTGCCTGTAATAGTAGTAATTAAAAAGAAAACCCAAAAAGATTTCTCGTTCTTCTTTTGCTTGTTGAGATCTTTCCCGTGTAAATAGTTTTATTTCTTTTCTTTTCTTTGGGGGTCGAGAGGAGAAGACCATGATGAAAATGTTGAGTGGCTCTAATATGCATTATTGTTGATTTAACCAAGAGCCCATATTACCTTGTCTTCTCCCTTGTGTTAAATGCTTGCAGATTCCAGCTTAGTCCAATGCACGTGCACTATTATTACTATCCACACCGTTCGGTCGTGCGAGTGAAAGGCAATAATGACGATATATGATGGATTGATCGAGATGAGAGAAGCTGGTATGAACTCGACCTATCTTATTTTTGTAAATATGATTAGTTCATCATTCCTGATTTAGCCTATTATGAAACATGTTTGCAATGACAATTAGAGATTATAGTTTCTCATGCCATGCTTAATTAGCTAGGAGTTTATAATGGTTTACCTTGCGTGCCAACATGCTATCAAAATGGTTGTGATATGGTATGATAGGGTGGTATCCTCCTTTGAACGATTTGAGTGGCTTGACTTGGCACATGTTCATGCATGTAGTTGAAACAAAATCAACATAGCCTCCACGATATTTATGTTCATGGTGATTTATATCCTACTCATGTTTGCACTCATTGTTGATTAATCTTAATGCATGTTCATGACTGTTGTCGCTCTCTAGTTGGTCGCTTCCCAGTCTCTTTCTAGCCTTCACTTGTACTGAGCGGGAATACTGCTTGTGCATCCACTTCCATAAAACCCCAAAGTTATTCCATATGAGTCCACCATACCTTCCTATATGCGGTATATACCTATCGTTCCAAGTAAATTTGTATGTGCCAAACTCTAAACCTTCAAATGAAATTCTATTTTGTATGCTCGAATAGCTCATGTATCAACTAGGGCTATCTATATCTTCCATGCTAGGTGGGTTATTCTCATGATGAGTGGACTTCGCTCCTCATTCACGAGAAAATGGCCGATAACCGGGATGCCCAGTCCCATGCTCAAATCAAAATAATTGCAAACAAACCCCCCCCCCCGGATTGTTGTTAGTTGGAGGCACCCATTGTTTCGGACAAGCCATGGATTGATGTTGTTGGTGGTGGGGGAGTATAAACTTTACCATTCTGTTTGGGAACCGCCTATAATGTGTGTAGCATGGAAGATATCGAGATCTCTTGGTTGTTATGTTGACAATGAAAGTATGCCACTCAAAATATTATTTATCTCTGTTTCAAAATTCGAGCTCTGGCACCTCTACAAATCCCTACTTCCCTCTGCGAAGGGCCTATCTATTTATTTTATGTTGAGTCATCATCCTCTTATTAAAAAGCACCAGTTGGAGAGCACCGCTATCATTTGCATGCATTGCTATTAATCTACATTGAGTATGACTATGACTGGATCTCTTTTACCATGAATTACAATGTCCAGTCAGTCCTTGATCTTCAGGGGTGCTCTGCATTTATGTTTTGCGGTCTCAGAAAGGGCTAGCGAGATACCATCTTGTTATATCATGTTATGATTGTTTTGAGAAAGTATTGTCATCCGAGATTTATTATTATTGCTCGCTAGTTGATTATGCCATTGATATGAGTAAACATGAGACCTAAATGTTATTGTGAATATGGTTAGTTCATAATCTTTGCTGAAAACTTGAATGCTGGCTTTACATATTTGCAACAACAAGATCAAACAGAGTTTGTAAAAGTTTTTCTTTATCACTTTCAGTTTGTCAACTGAATGGCTTCAGGACAAGCAAAGGTTTAAGCTTGGGGGAGTTGATACGTCTCCAATTTATCTACTTTTCCAAACACTTGTGCCCTTGTTTTGGACTCTAACTTGCATGATTTGAATGGAACTAATCCGGACTGACATTGTTTTTAGCAGAATTGCATTGGTGTTATTTTTGTGCAGAAATAAAAGTTCTCGGAATGACCTGAAAATCCACGGAGACACGTTTTGGAATTAATAAAAAATACTGGCGAAAGAATCGGCATCCTGTCCAGGAGGGTGCAGGGCGCACCCACCCCCGGGGCACGCCCCCCTGCCTCGTGGGCCCCCTGGGACTCCACCAACCTCAACCCCAACTCAATATATTCACGTTCGGGGAGAAAAAAATCAGAGAGATGGATTCATTGCGTTTTACGATACGGAGCCGCTGCCAAGCCCTAATCTTCCTCGAGAGGGCTGATCT
This sequence comes from Aegilops tauschii subsp. strangulata, assembly GCF_002575655.3. Taxonomy (NCBI): domain Eukaryota; kingdom Viridiplantae; phylum Streptophyta; class Magnoliopsida; order Poales; family Poaceae; genus Aegilops; species Aegilops tauschii. The sequence goes on from NC_053036.3 coordinate 237,415,304, forward strand.
GGAGTCCGTTCGGGGCTCTGGAGAGGGGAATCCGTCGCCGTCGTCATCATCAACCATCCTCCATCACCAATTTCATGATGCTCACCGCCGTGCGTGAGTAATTCCATCGTAGGCTTGTTGGACGGTGATGGGTTGGATGAGATTTACCATGTAATTGAGTTAGTTTTGTTCAGGTTTGATCCCTAGTATCCATTATGTTCTAAGATTGATGTTGCTATGACTTTGCTATGCTTAATCCTTGTCACTAGTGTCCGAGTGCCATGATTTCAGATCTGAACCTATTATGTTTTCATGAATATATGTGAGTTCTTGATCCTATTTTGCAAGTCAATAGTCACCTACTATGTGTTATGATCTGGCAACCCCGAAGTGACAATAATCCGGACCACTCCCGGTGATGACCGTAGTTTGAGGAGTTCATGTATTCACTAAGTTTTAATGCTTTGGTCCGGTACTCTATTAAAAGGAGGCCTTAATATCCCTTAGTTTCCAATAGTACCCCGCTGCCACGGGAGGGTAGGACAAAAGATGTCATGCAAGTTCTTTTCCATAAGCACGTATGACTATATTCGGAATACATGCCTACATTACATTGATGAACTGGAGCTAGTTCTGTGTCACCCTATGTTATAACTATTGCATGAGTAATCGCATCCGAAGTAATTATCCAGCACTGATCCATTTCCTACGAGCTTTGTACATATTGATCTTTGCTTAGTTACTTTTCTGTTGCCACTGTTACGATTACTACAAAAACTGCTACTGTTACTTTTGCCACTGTTACCGTTACTTCCATACTACTTTGCTACTAAATACTTTGCTGCAGATATTAAGTCTTTCAGGTGTGGTTGAATTGACAACTCAACTGCTAATACTTGAGAATATTCTTTGGCTCCCCTTGTGCCGAATCAATAAATTTGGGTTGAATAATCTACCCTCGAAAACTGCTGCGATCCCCTATACTTGTGGGTTATCACATTGCATATGAAGGTAAAGGGGAGGAGTTTGGACGGAGCAAACACAATGTAGACACGGAGATTTTTGGCGTGGTTCTGATAGGTGGTGCTATCGTACATCCACGTTGATGGAGACTTCAACCCACGAAGGGTAACGGTTGCGCGAGTCCACGGAAGGCTCCACCCACGAAGGGTCCACGAAGAAGCAACCTTGTCTATCCCACCATGGTCATCACCCACGAAGGACTTGCCTCACTAGGGTAGATCTTCACGAAGTAGGCGATGTCCTTGCTCGTACAAACTCCTTGGTTCAACTCCACAATCTTGACGGAGGCTCCCAAGTGACACCTAACCAATCTAGGAGACACCACTCTCCAAAAGGTAATAGATGGTGTGTTGATGATGAACTCCTTGCTCTTGTGCTTCAAATGATAGTCTCCCCAACACTCAACTCTCTCACACAGATTTGGATTTGGTGGAAAGATTATTTGAGTGGAAAGCAACTTGGGGAAGGCTAGAGATCAAGATTCTTGTGGTTGGATTGGAATATCTTGGTCTCAACACATGAGTCGGTGGTTCTCTCTCAGAAAATGAATGCTGGAAGTGTAGGCACATTCTGATGGCTCTCTCCATGAATGGAGGAAGGGTGGAGGGGTATATATAGCCTCCACACAAAATCTAACCGTTACACACAATTTACCAAACTCGGTGAGACCGAATAGTTAAACTCGGTCAGACCGATTTAGTTCATAATGTGAACGTTAGGATTTTCGGTGGGACCAACATGTCAACTCGGTGGGACCGATTTCATTAGGGTTAGGGCATAACATAATCTCGGTAAGACCGATCACATGAACTCGGTGAGACCAATATCTGTAATAGGCAAACAAAGAGTTGGTCAGGCAAACTCGTTGGGACCGATTGCTCATTTCGATGAGACCGAAATGTTACGAAGAGGAAATAGAGAGTTTGCATTGCGAACTCGGTGGGACCGATTGCTCATCTCGGTTAGACCGAAACGTTACGAAGGGAAACAGAGAGTTTGCAATCCCATCTCGGTGAGACCGAGATCCCTATCGGTGAGACCAAACTGATTAGGGTTTCTGGCTATGGCTATGTTAAATGAACTCGGTGGCGCCGGATAGATCAAATTGGTGGGGCCGAGTTTGACTTTTGGTTTGGGACATATGTGGATATGAGAAAGTGGTTGAGGGCTTTTGCAGCATATCACTAAGCATTTTGAGGAAGCAAGCCATTAAGCAACACCTCATCCCCTTTTAATAGTATTGGCTTTTCCTATGGACTCAATGTGATATTGGATCACTAAAATGAAAATGTAGAGTCTTGAGCTTGAGCCAATATGTGTTCTTAGCATTTTGAGGGGTCCACATCTCTAGTCCATGCCATGCCAATCATTGAACTTTTCAAAATGATCATCTTGAAAGGGTATTAGTTCAATTTGCTATATGTTGTTAGGAACTACCAAAACCACCTAGGGATTAGTTGCACTTTCAGCGCGCCGGGAGAGCGAAGAGGAAATAGAAAGATTCCCTCTTACTTAAAGCACTCATCACCCCATAACCAAATTAACAGCAGGTTGTTTGAACCGGGGAGTAATATTATTTCTGAGGCATGGATGATGAAGTAATAGCTTTGCAGCTTGATAAAAATAAAGCAGACGTACTTGAAGCATGCAATTACGTCCATGGCCAGCCATTTCTTGTTGGCGGATACTTTGATGAGTGCAGCTCCAGTTGCCGCGAGGTACATAAATATTACATGGATCAAATGTCAGCAGGTCATCATGTTCTGCTAGTCCACTACAACAGAGATCATTTCCGACACGATGCTTGTTCCATTAGTGTGGGTTTCGAGGACTTACATCTCTTCTTCAACTTCAACGAGCTCGATGCCACTCTTGTTAGATGCCTGATTTTGTAAGTACTTAACAAACTCTGATCAACTTCTCCATACAAGGCTGTAAATGATAAACAACTAACTGCATTTTATTCCTCTCAGGGGATTGAACGCGCAGAGAAGAAAAAGGGAGAGTGTGTATTTCATAGATCCTGCATTAGAAAATGGCACAACATTAGATGGTAAGGACCTATGGGATTGGGCCATTAACACGGTCGTCCGTATCTTCGAAAACACGTCGCATGCAGAATCATTTCTCTAGCCATATCATGAACGGTATGTCAAGTAAACAACCACGCATACACTGATTGTCTTTCAGATTTTGACATAATTCATAACTTCAATATGTAGCAATCACTAGATATTGTTATTCATTGTTCCAAACAAGAACATAGTTTACTACATGGATTCTCTCAGAGAGTCAACAAATGCTCAGGATCTGACGCATCTTCAACAATCTATGGATAGGTATTGAATTCTATGATGTTGAAATTAATTTGCATTCATATCTGGTTCAATAATTGATGTTGTCAAAATTCATCTTCATTTGCAGTGTGCTCGCATTGTGGAAAACTAAACCAGGGAACCTGTTCAAGAGGGAACTACCCCTGCAGCACGAGATCGTTTCTCAAGTAACAAACCGAAATCCATTATTTTTGGAGAAGTTATCCAATAGTCTGCAAATACCTTTTCTTACGCTAGTCAAATGTTAAGCTTCTAAATAAACCTCTTTCTATTTCTATCCAAAGAAAAAAAATACATCTAACACCGGTTAGGTTGTTCCTAACAGGACAAATACATGACTAATTCTATACAAAAAAAATTCAGTGTCCTCAGCAACAAGCAGGGACCAACCTTTGTGGATACTATGTTTGCAGACACATGATCTCCATCTGCAAATGTGCTGATAGTTGTGAAGATGCTCGGAATTAGTACATGTAAGTCTATCTTAATTAATATCTTCTACTCCACTCATATGGCACATTCTGATCTTAAAATACTGTAGCTCATCTTAGAATCGAGGACCCCTGAACCACTCCCCGCTGGTGAATTGCTGATGGTTCGGAGATTTATCAGCGACTTCTTCCTGAATCACTACATCAATCCCACTGGTGATAATGAAGATTTCAGCATGCCTTCTCCTCAAACATTGAGTAAGAGTTAGCTGCTAAACATATACGCATGGATCCATTGTTTTCCATCTGATGAGGTCTTTGTATTTTGTAAACTATGATTAATTATGTAATGCATATATGTGTCGACAAATCATTGGAATTTAGCTACCATATGTTCAATTGCAATTGTTGCAAAATCTGATGAATGTTCTTCCTGTGGACACTATTTGTTCAATTGAATATTGTGGCGAATTTGCTTTTTGCATGCCGATTCAAAATGGGATATTTTTGTTTTAACCTGGCAATTGCTCCACACACGGTTCAACTAAATGTTAGTGTGTGCAATCCACATCGGAAAGCATACGTCAATCGTAGCGGAGCCGTCGGTGATACGCAGCAGATCGCAAACGATTTGCAGCACTACTACATGCATGTAGGGGCTCCGGAACCGTTTGTTATATCACGTTACCGCACACGAGAGCTCGGAGTAAACCGTGCCCAATGTAAAATACAATACCAATCGTAAATTTTTCAGGAAACGTGTGGGATCCCAAACGAAAAGCACACGTCACTCTTGCCGCAACTGCCGGTGATACACAACAAATCACAAACGGTCTGCAATACTTGTATGTGTGCAAAGGGGCTCCTGAACTGTTTGTGATAGAACATTACCGCACACGGTATTTGTTGGGAAATGTGTGCGATGGAGTCTTGCATGGCAAACGGGTTCCATAGAAAACTCGTGTGTGATGGGGCACATATCGCACACAGTTCATATGTTGGCCCGTGTGCCTTACATACTGTTTCCCAAACGGTTCATTATGACACACCATTTGGTTTCATTGCATCATTAAAAACATTTTATTACCGATCCCACACGTGCGAAACAATTTAGTGTGTGCTGCATCGCACACGATTACATTTTGCAAGGCCTCTAGATCATGGCTCCATATCCCCGACGGTTTCTGGGTCATGTGGGAAGGACCCCCCTATCACAGTCACTCACTTAGCAACGGTTCCAAATGCCGTCGGAAAGGGGTTAAAAACCATTTGTATAGCACCTCGTTGTACTCGTGTACATAGTGTACTATATTTGGCGAACTCTCATAAGAAGCAGTTGTCAAACAACTCAGAGAACAGTTCTACATATTCCTCTACAGTTCCTGTCTGCGGTATGTGAAAAAAATTCCTCAACACTGACTGATGAAGGTTGCGGCCAAACCTGCCCTGAAGCAACCTACAGAACTCATCCCATGTGGAATTGGGTGCTTGCCTGTGCACTGATTCGAGCCACCTAGCAGTTGGTCCTTCAAACAATGATGTGGCCAGAGAGATCCACTGATTCCGTTGTGTGCCCCAAAATCTGAAATAATCCTCGCAACGAGTCTGCCACAATATTGGGTTGGCCCACTACTAGGGAAAAGCCTAGCAGTAGCGCTAGTTTTTGGCCTAGCAGTAGCGCTGGTTTTTGGCCTAGCAGTAGCGCGGGGTGCCGCGCTACTGATAAGGCGCTACGGCTAAAGGTTAGCAGTAGCGTTGGTCTACACATGCTACTGTTATACGTACTTAGTAGTAGCGTGTTTTTCATAAAGCGCTACTGGTAAGTACTAGCAGCGCGCCTCTGCGCCCGTGCTACTACTATCATTGCATATTCTATTTCTTTTTCATTTTATGTTGTATTCATACACCATTATACAAGTTTTCACACAGTAGCAATTTAGAGATTATTTTTACATCATAATGAGTTATTACATCACTGGGTGAAAGAACCGTGGACTAGTTTCAAGTGGATGGACATCCACTTGAAACTATCCGCAGTTCTTTCACCCAATGATATAATAAATCATCATCACCATCATACCATTAACAACTTATCATCATAATACATCATTGTCATATAACACCTCCTCATGATCATCATTTTCATCAATGAGACATCATATAGCAAGTTGGTCACTAGCATAATCACAACTGCTCCTCCTCATCATCAACTCTAACACATTATAGCACTTAATAACACATTGTACCTAGGACCTACTCCTCTCTCATAGGACCTACTACCCTCTCTTAGGTAAAACAACATAAAACAAGATAGGCACTGACTCTCCATTCTGGAGAATGGAGATTATCCTGTCTCCAATTCTTGCTCTTCGCACAATGTTGCTTCCAAGTAGCTCCCTACGATTGACTATACATTTTTTCCAATCTTTGATTGTCATGTCTTCATCGGTTTTAGAAATCCGGTATGAACATCAGTGATGCGTAGGATGACCTGGTCGTAAGTTCATAACATCAAGGCGACCTTTCGGAAACTATAGACGAGGCACACAATCCTTCGGGATTTTTTGTTGAAAAACATAGTAATAACTTTGTAGTTAGCAATGTAGTTGAGTTTTAGAAGAATTTATGCAAAAGATGCACGGATGTCGTAATAGTGAAAAGTCTTACCATGACATCTCCATGGATGTTACCATGGTTTAACACGTGCACTAGTGGCACATATTGACCATAATGTGGAGGAGTTTGATAATAGATATTGTAATTCTCAAGATCAGTAATAAATGAGAACAGATTATTTTTCTCCTGATAAGTTAATTCTGAGCCATCGGTGTAGTAGGTTCTGTCTACCATCTTCAGCACATTCTTTGAAGAATGAAAATAAGCTATCAATGGAAATAAGCTGTCAATTATTTTGAAATAAACAATATAATTACTTAATAACTATGTTTGATAAACTCACATAGCGGTAGAATTGGAAGCGTATCAACAAGGTCCCAAATGTCCATATTGTCTTGGGCGATGTTAGGATCACCAAGATCCATGGTGACAAGCATACCCTCATGAAAATCATACGTCTTGCAAAGTGCTTCCCAATTCTGGCAACCAAAATGGGATATGCTCTCAGAATTGTATAGATTTACATCAAAATCCATACCATGATGGGTCCTTAGGTGAATTATCTTTGTTTCCATACTTTCATGATCTTCAAAATCCATCCTCTCCAAGACATAGCATCTTACATGGCATGGGATAAGCTAGTCAAATTGTAAAAGATGAAAATTACACATTGAAGTAGCAGAAGTCGTGCTTAATTACGAAAAAAACACTTGTCATCGTTGCTTACCGTTTCAACTTCGAAGGTCTCCTAGAGCTTAATGCTGAAGCGCCGACCTTCTACCAGGTGAGGCCTGTCGCACAGATCCCGGTCGTCGCCGCACCAGTCGCACTCCGCCGGGAGACTTTCGTCGTCCGGCGATGACATTTCCTAGGTTCATAATTCAAAGATTAAACTTGTACAATTAAATATATGTACTACAAAAACTAAATTAGATCATTATTATTCATGACGGGTTGACTATCGGTCTGTCGAGTCTTTTCTTGAAAACTCTCAGCTCACGTGGTGTATACATTCGACCGTTGGTCATGGTCGCTCCTCCTTTCGTCCCCAAGTGCATTACACTAAAATGTCTAGCATAGGGGAATGAAGGAGAAGCGACCCCCACTACAAAAGTCGGGATTCTTCTTCTCTCATATATGGTGGAGACTCTCCCTCACTGATTCCTCTCTGACATTTGCGGCCATCGGTGATGGTTGTTACTCCTCCTTCCCCTAGTGCATAACAAAGGTCTAGCACAAGGAGAAGAAGGAGAAACAACCCCCATGACAATAGTCGGGATTCTTCGTCCTCTCTCATATATGGTGGACACACTCCCTCACTGATTTTTCGACCGTCGGTGATGGTCATTATTCCTCCTCCCCTAGTGCATAACAAAGGTCTAGCACAAGGAGAAGAAGGAAAAACGACCCCCACGACAACAGCCGGGATTCTTCTTCTCTCATATATGGTGCAGACTTTCTCCCTCACTCGTTTTTTGACTGTCATGTATGGAGCCTCGACATACTTGAAGTCAACCAAAAATGTCATTTAATTATCTTTCTGGAAAATCCAGGCCACTCAGTATTTCCTACATATTCTAGCACAAGTCATGCCAAAATTCACGGAAAAATCCGGCATGACCTTTGCTGAAAAAGGACATATCGAGCGCCTGAAATTTGCTAGAACGGAAATTAATCAACACTCCGGCAAAACATAGGCCGCTTGGAGGTGTTACCTGCAAACATGGCTGGCCACTTGGGCAAGCACATATCCTATTTGTGCAACACAAGATATACATGTTTATATCTACATCATATGAGCATTCAAACTGAGGACTTAGTCAAACCCTATAAGCTATCAACTAATCAAATGCATACGCCTTGCATAGTGCTCTCTAATTTGAGCATTCAAAATAGGAGTAGCTCTCCAATTTGATCATTCAATAAGCAAAACTAAATCAAAAAATAAATTAGTATTAAAATTAGCATGCATTCAATAAGCAAAACTAAATCATCTCTTGTGTCTGTACATCGTCGAATATTATCACTAATACATCTCGAATAGTATCATACATATAACATCACTAATACAGCTAAAACCCTAGCGAATGACGGGTATCGGCGCGGGCGGTGGACACCCAAAAAGAAGGAACCATCACAGGATCATAGCTCCAGTGAGATCCCTGAAGAACCTGCCAGGTATTGTCGAATCTGCCCTCCAACACAACCATGTAGCGATGGACGTGCTCGTCCTCCTCGCTGACACGGTGACGTACCACCTCCGCGGGGGACAAAAGCCTCTGCACCGTCATTGGCCCACGCGACCGCCACAAAAGAAGGTTTGGGTCAACGGCGGGCTGGCTCCTCACCAAGCTGCGCCCCCCGAAAGGTAGCACCTCCCAGTACCATCCCGGTGGAGCCCAGTCCCGGACATGGCCCCTCTGATCAAGCAGGCCTCCTCTGCCGAGTCGACGACGAGGATGCGGGATAGGCATCGTCGACATCGATGCGGGAATAATTGCTTTAACTAAAAATAATAACAACAAATGTGACATGTTCAAAATATGACATGTCCACTTCAAAACGAATCAACCTAGAATTCTGTTAAATACACCTAAAACACCTAAATTCTATTAACTACACCTAATTAAAAACCTACATTTTGAACATGGTTCGATCATAACTAGGGTTTATACTACATTATTCTAAGATTAAACACCTAAAATACCTAAATTATATTAAGTACACCTAATTAAAAACCTACATTTTGAACATGGTTCGATCATAACTAGCTAGGGTTCATACTACATTATTCTAAGATTAAACACCTAAGATCATAACCTACTACATTATTCTAAGATTTAACCTACATTTTTCAACTAGTTAGGGTTCAAGATAAACTAGGGAGGAGGAGTAAGGAGGGAGGAGGAGTTCCTCTCGATGGAGGACGGCCGGCGCGGGGGGGTGGGGGCGGGGGAGGAGGGGGGCGGCCGGCGGGGGAGGAGGCTGGTGCGGGGGAGGGTGGCTGGCAGGGGAGGAGGGTCGGCGTGGGCGAGGGCGGACGGCGGGGGAGGACCGGCGCGGGGGACGGCGGCCGAGGCGAGTGAGAGTGTGAGGGGGAGAGTGAGGACGCGCGCGGGGGAGGAAAATTTGGGGATAAGGCACCCGTAGCGCGGGGCGAGGAAGAGCGCTACTGCTAAGACCATTAGCAGTAGCGCTGATTGTAGACCGGCGCTACTACTAAACCTAGCCTGCCGGCAACGGTGTGGCAGTTATAGCTACTAGTAGCGCTTTTTACCTGGGCCGCGCTACTGCTACTTATATAGTAGTAGCATTCTTTTATACACCGCGCTACTGGTAGGTAGCAGCAGCGCGTTTTTTGGACCAACGCTACTGGTAAGCTTGTGTGTATAAGTTTTTCCCTAGTAGTGGCCCCATCGAAACGAGGCATCTCGATCCGAGGTCCAACACCGAACACATCAGCAGAGATCTGGTGAGAATTCTCCAAGGGAGCAAAAGGAACACGCTGTATTGCTTAGTCGAGATGCATACCTCTGACAGGAGGTGGGACATAAACCTATATATGCCTCTGCCTTGAAAACTGAATTGGAGCGAAAGATACAAGAGATGCTAGCCAGTGGTGTGATCCGTGTGAGCAACAGTTCTTTATCTTCACCTCTCCTTATGGTCAAAAAGAAGGATAACACATGGCGACCGGTGATTGATTATCGCCACTTAAATGCTATAACCCAAAAAGGGAATTTTCCTATTCCCGTGGTTGATGAGCTTTTGCATGAGTTATCTAGTGGCACGTGGTTCACCAAATTGGATTTGCGATCAGGTTATCATCAAATTCGTCTCGCACCTGGAGAGGAGTACAAAGCAACCTTCGGATTGACAGGTGGTCCTAATACGTTTTAGTTTGTGATGAACCACACTCTGTCACCTTGCAATCGTAAGTTTGTGGTGGTTTTCTTTGACAACATACTGATCTTTAGCGTCACATTTAAGGAGCACTTGGCACACATACGATCAGTTCTCAAATTGTTGTTGGAACATCAATGGGAAGTGAAGTTGGTGAAGTGTGCTTTTGCGCAACGTCAGGTTGGATATTTGGGGCCTATCATCAGTGGTGAGGGGGTATCCACAGATCCAAGCAAGATTTCTGATGTTGAAACTTGGCCAACACCAAATAATGTTAAGGAGGTTTGTGGTTTCCTTGGACTCACTGGCTACTACCGCAAGTTTATAAGGAGCTATAGCATCATCTATCGATCTCTCACTGCTCTTCTGAAGAAAGGTGTCGTTTTCCGCTGGTCTGCTACAGAAGAACAAGCTTTTCAATCCTTAAAACAAGCTCTTGTTTCTGCTCCTGTGTTAGCTCTTCCCAACCTCAACAAAACTTTTGTGATTGCCACGGATGCTTGCGATGTTGGCATTGGTGCCTATGTTAGCAAAGCTCTTGGGCCTAGAAATAGATCATTGTCAATTTATGAGAAGGAGTTCTTAGCTATTCTGTTAGCTATTGAAGATTGGCATCAATATCTAGTGCTCAAGGAGTTCCTCATTCTCACTAATCAATGCAGCTTGACTAGCTTGTCTGACCAAGTCTACACACCAATTGGCAGCAAAAAGCGTTGACCAAAATGATGGGACTGCAGTACATTATCCAGTACAAGAAAGGCTCTGAAAATACTGCAGCAGATGCTCTCTCTCGAAGGCCTCATTCTATTGTGGAACTCCATGCTATCTCTAGCTCTCAGCCTACTTGGTTAACTAAAGTCATCACTAGTTATGACAATGACAGTTTCTGTCAGAAACTTCTTCTGAAGCTTGCAGCTGACCGACCTCTGATAGTAAATTTCTTCTCCGGAATGGTCTACTTAGTACTAATGGATGTATCTAGGTGGGTCAGAACACTGATCTACAGTACAGAATTACACTAGCATTTCATGATACACCACTTAGAGGGCATTCGGGATTTCCTGTCACCTATAGGCATATTCGTTAGTTGTTTCAATGGGCTGGTATGAAAAGCTTCATCAAGCACATATTCCAGCACTGTATAGTTTGCTAGCAAGCAAAACCAGAGCGGGTAGCTTATCCTGGCCTTCTGCAGCCTCTCCCAGTGCCCTCTCCTCCGTGGGAAATGGTAACTACGGACTTTATTAAAGGGTTACCAACATCCGGACGCTACAATTGCATACTGGTGATCATTGATAAATTGTCTAAATATGGGCATTTCATTCCTCTTCAACACCCGTTCACAGCGCAAACAGTGGCTGAAGCATTCTTGGATACAGTTTAGAAGCTACATGGTATGCCTCTATCCATTGTTTCAAATCGAGACAGGGTATCCACCAACATCTTCTGGAAAGAACTTTTTCAACACTCACAAGGCACTCATTTGCGAATGAGCTCTGCTCGCCATCCACAATCCGACGCCCAAACTGAACGCGTCAATCAGCAAATCGAATGCTATCTTCGCTGTTTCGTCAGTTCGCATCTTTCCAAGTGGGCAAAATGGTTATCTCTCTACGAGTACTGGTACAACACCAACTGGCACTCCGCCACCAATAAAACACCTTTCGAGATCATCTATGGCCACTCTCCGTGGCACATTGGTCTTTCTCCAGACTACACAGTTGCTTCTACTGATCTGTCGTTATGGCTTGAACAACGTCGTGTGATATTTGAGTTAGTCCATCAACAGCTATTGCATTCACAACAAAGAATGAAATCGCAGGCTGACAAGCATCGCACCGAAAGGAGTTTTAATGTGGGTGACCTGGTTTTCCTCAAACTCCAGCCATACTTACAAACATCTGTTGCTCCTCGTGCCAACCACAAACTTGCACACAAGTTTTTTGGACCGTATACGATGCTGGAACATGTGGGAGAGGTTGCTTATCGGCTCGACTTGCCGGCAACAAGCAAAGCCCAACCGGTGTTTCATGTGTCTCTCCTCCGCAAGGTGCTCAAACCAATACATCAAGTGCTACCTCAACTTCGAACTCCTGACGACGCTCTGAAGATACCTGAACAAGTCCTTCAGTGTCGTGTTCTTTGTCGTGGTGACAAGAAGATCATTTAAGTGCTGCTGCGGTGGACAAGCGATTCTGAGGATCTTGCTATGTGGGAAGATTTTGAAGATGTCAAGCAAAGATTCCCACGTGCAGCGGCTTGGGGGCAATCTGTATCTCAACAGGAGGGGATTTTCAGCAGCAAGACAGAGTCTGTCAACAGCAAGACAAAGTCAAGGCGGGAACAGCCAAGAGTTACCAGCAACAGGCCGGGTCGCAAGCCTCGCCTCCCTGCTCGGCTAACGGGCCCCGAATGGGCCTTAGGCCACGTAGTTGATTAAGTACCCTTTCCCCTCTTCTCTGTAGGGCTGGTGAATGACATTTGGCTAAGGATAGGATAGCGTGGGCAGCTGGTCTTCCTCCTCCTTCCCCATTCCCGAGACGTAATTCAAATTGAGATGAACTTCATGGAATTATAGATCGAGCTAGAGATTGAGTGTTAACAAATTCTTTGTTAACTACCCTAGGTACGTAGCCATTGGACTCTGCTGTGAGAGATACATGCTGTCAGACCAGATTAGCTACAAACCAAATTGCTATACATAAGAACAAGGCCGGAGAATATTATGAGAAATTCTAGCCTCCTCTAACCAGGGCATGTCTGAATTTCTTTTGTCGGGATTTCTCCTCAATTTTTTGCTAAACTTGCTTTCTTCCTCGCCAAAGAAAAACTCCATTTCTACTATATTTTGGGCTACTACTATTGAATATTTGAACCATATAATTTTGCTGAATTTAACTTCTACCTTTGCGTGCTAAAATTTCCCGCAACAGCGCGTGAGGTATCATCTAGCGAGTCTAGTTTATGTCTGAGAAACATGCACCTCATGAAAGTATTAAGGGCCCATGAGTGTGTCGCGACCCGACCTCAGACGGTCAAGTCTCTGTGCTTCAGTGTCATCCCTGGATCGATAATGCTGACACACACAGTGCTCGAATGGATTTATAACAGAGTAGCAATCACACACTTATTACATTGAATGTCTCAAAAGAGAACTTATTACAATAAAAATGGCTTAAGGCCATCTAAATAAGATAACAACAGAAGGCTTGGAAGATAAAGCGAGTCCATCAACTCCAACGGCATAGCTGAGTGCATGACAAATGACCTATGGCACCTTACTCGTCGTCTGAAAAGTCTGCAACATGATACGTTGCAGCCCGAAAATGGGTCAGCACATGGAATATACTGGCAATATAACACAGTAGAGCAATGAACAGATGAATGCTATCACTACATGCATATATGGCTGGTGGAGGCTCTAAGGTTATATTGTTTTGCGAAAAGCCAATATTTCCCTACATCAAAGGAATAAGTTTTATTTAACTATCATGGTGGTTGAAATATCATTGAGAAGGTTCCTCCAACTCAATCCCAATTAAAGTAATCATTAACAACCCAACAAATTAATTTAGAGTGATCAGATCAAATCAATAATTCAAGTACCAGATACTCAAAATGTCCATAGTCGGGGACACGGCTAACCATGATTAGTTTATACACTCTGCAGAGGTTTGCGCACTTTCCCCACAAGACTCGATCTCCTCCATTGGATTTCTCACACTGGATGGTGTTTGAGAAACGGATGACCGAGACACAGTCTTTCAGAAGCATTAACTCTAACCCCGGGTAGACAGTGCCAACCTACATCCCCTACATCTGCTAGCCTACCACTGGAAGAGGTCATGCAACATACTCAACTATGCTAGAGCACATAATAGCTTGTGGCTACACACGGAAGTTTCTATCATGAATATTCTTATGATCCCTTTGAGCCTGGGTGGCGGACCGTAGGATGATCACACGGGTCCTCCGGGATATCCTAGGACAACACTGGATTCTCCAGGTGCCCACAAGCAATCCACCCAGATGTGTATTAAAGTTGCCACCTTAAGTTGAACCATTAATTAACAACTCACATCTGTTATGGATTCACTCAACCCCAATCCACGTCTACGAGCATAGCATGGCGATATAAGCATAACGTATAAGTAACTCCCAGGGGTTTGATAATAAACAGGGCAATAGGTTCTACCTCATCATCTACTTCCCAAATACCCACATTTTAAGAGATCCTACTCATGCAATGTGTGAGGGTTGAACTAATGCATAAAAATTGGGTATGAAAGGGGTATGATCAAAGTGTTACTTGCCTTGTCGACGATCCGCAAAACCTAGTGCCTCGTAGTAGCACGCTTCGCACTCCGGAAATTCTATCTCAAACAAACAATAACATACATAAGCAATCAAGCAAATATGCACGGGTAAACCTCAAATAAGAATAGCTAACCAAAAAGTTCAACTGAAGAACTCCGGTTTGCAAAAAGAATCAAATCAAACGGAGCAACGAAACTAAAACTACGAAAGAAACAAGATCCGATTACTAATCTGGACTAGAGTCAAATTTTACAGCACCAAAATCTTGTTCAAGTTGGTTAAACAGAAAGAGAACTTCGAGACAAAGATCTAGGCGCTTGGTTCACCTAATTTGGATAAACGAGTGAAAAGTTATACTAGATCGAAGATTAGGGCAGAAATCGCGATCGGAAATAATCGCGGAAAAACCCTGGAAAAAGAAAAACTGACGAACAGGCTAACGAATGAACGTTCGCTGTCTGCGGCTAATGGATGAACGGCGTTCGTTAAAACGAACGTAAGGACGAACGTCCGCTATTTAACTAAACCACAGAAAACAAAAACCGATCTAAATAAAAAACGATCTAGGGTTTCGAAAAAAACCAAACGGTTTTTCTCGCGAAAACCGGCGGCGGTGCAGGTTACTACCTCGGCGGCGGGGTCGGGTCTGGCGGGGCGGCGGGTCGCGGCGGTGCGGTGGCGACGGCGGACGGCGGCGGCGGCTCGGCAGCGAGGCGGCGGACAGCGGCGGCGGCGCGACGCGATCGCGGCGGCGGCGGCGGGTCGAATCGGGCAGGCGGCGCTAGGGTTAGGGCAGGCGGCGGGGCGACTTGGGCCTCGGGGGGTCGCGGGCCTCGGCTTATAAAGCCAGCCGGGCCAGGAGTCCTAGTCGGACACGGCCCGGTTAGGTCGGTTCACTTTTAAAAAAAACCTGACGCAGAAAAACTAACGAAAGAAATACTAAACGGACTCCAAAAATCCTGAAATAAATTTTCATGGTCCTCTAATAATATTACAGACAAAGTGAACATTATTTGGGCCTCTAGTGCAATTTTGAAAAACACACATTTTCCTAATTCAAATAAAATTGCAATAAAATCCAAATAAAATTTATTTATTTGATTTTAATATTTTCCCTCCAATATTTCATTTATTTTGGAGAAGTTATATTATCTCCTCTCATATGTTTTAATATGAAATATTTTCGGAGAGAAAAATAATTAAAACCAAAGTGATCCTTGTTTCGATATTTGATAAAATTCAAATATGAAGAACGTGAAATCCCCAACTCTCTCCGTGGGTCCTTGAGTTGCTTAGAATTTCGAGGATCGCAAAACGAAATGCAATAAAAATATGATATGCATGAATGACCTATGTATAACATTCCAAATTGAAAATTTGGGATGTTACAAACCTACCCCCCTTAAGATGAATCTCGTCCCCGAGATTCGGGTTGGCTAGAAAATAGGTGTGGGTGGTCTTTGCGTAGATCATCCTCTCGTACCTAGGTGGCTTCATCCTCGGTATGGTGGCTCCACTGAACTTTGCAAAACTTGATAATCTTGCTGCGAGTAACTCGGCTGGCAAACTCGAGAATCCTGACAGGTTTCTCCTCATATGTCAAATCACTATCCAACTGAATCGCTTCCAGGGGCACTGTGTCTCTCAGAGGAATATTGGCCATCTCTGCATGGCACTTCTTTAACTGGGAAACGTGAAACACATCATGAACTCCGGACAGTCCTTCAGGTAACTCCAACTTGTAGGCAACCTCTCCCATGCGTTCCAAAACACGGTACGGTCCTACAAATCTCGGGGCTTAATTTCCCTTAACTCCAAAACGTTTAACGTTTCTTCAACTCCTGGAAACTTGCTTCACCTTCTTTAGTCCAATGGAACTTAGTATCTTTCTTCAACAACACTGTCATAGGCTTTGCAATTTTGGAAAAATTCTCAGTGAATCTCCAATAGTATCCCGCGAGTCCAAGAAAACTGCGGATCTCCCCAACTGAGGTGGGTGCCAACCACTCAGTGACTGACTGAACCTTGGTAGGATCCACTGCTATACCTTCTCCTGATATAACATGTCCAATAAATCCAACTTCCTTCAACCAAAACTCACATTTGCTGAACCTGGCATATAACTGATATTCCCTGAGCTTCTCAAGAACTAAAGCCAAATGCTCCTTGTGTTCCTCTTCATTCTTCGAGTATACCAAGATATCATCAATGAACACCACAACAAACTTATCCAAGAATTCCATGAACACCTTGTTCATCATACTCATGAAATAGGCAGGGGCGTTAGTCAATCCAAATGACAGAACCGTATACTCATATAGCCCATATCTTGTGGTAAAAGTTGTCTTAGGTATATCCTTTTCCCTAATCTTCAGCTTGTGATATCCTGATCGCAGATCAATCTTCGAAAACACTTTAGCTCCTTGCAGTTGGTTAAACAAGTCATTGATCATCGGCAGTGGGTACTTGTTCTTGATCGTCACTTTGTTCAACGCACGATAATCAACAACCATCCTTAACGATCCATCCTTCTTCTCAACCAAGAGCACTGGGGCTCCCCATGGTGATGAACTTCGTCGAATGTACCCTTTCTCCAATAACTCCTTAATCTGCTTCTTAATCTCCTCCAGATCATTTGCGGGCATCCGGTATGGTCTCTTCGATATTGGTCCGGTGCCTGGCAATAGCTCTATCAAAAACTCATATCTCGATCTGGCGGCATGCCTGGTAACTCCTCTGGAAATACATCTGGGTAATCCTTCACTACAGGCACTTCCTCCTGAACAACTCCCGTGAGAGAATTTACTTGGGCCCTCCTCGGTGCATGCCTCGAAACATACTTGATCCGTTTTCCCTCCGGGGTGGTGAGTAGACTTGACCTACTAGCACAGTCAATGTTTCCTCCATACTTCGATAACCAATTCATTCCTAGTATCACATCCAATCCTTGTGACTCCAAAATTATTAGGTCTGAGGGAAAAACATGGCTACAAATGGTTAAGGGTATCCGATCGCACCATCGGCTAGCCATATACTCTGCACCTGGTGAGCTTACTAACAAGGGTGTCCTAAGGGCTAAGGTGGGTAACTTAAACTTGTCCACAAATCCCCTTGAAATGTATGAATGCGATGCACCAGTATTGAAAAGAACGAGAGCGCTAAATGACTTAACCAAAAACTTACCGATGACTGCATTTGGTTGTTCTTCAACCTCCTCCATGTTCACGTGGTTCACTTGTCCCATGTTGAAAGGGTTGGGCTTCTTCCCAGAGCTTCCATTGCCATTGCCATTGCCATTCCTTGCCTCGGAACATTCAGTGGCATAGTGTCCAGTCTTCCCGCACTTGAAACAAGTAATGTGACTTAGGTCCTTCTTGGCGAGCGTGGCTGGATTAGAGCGGTTCTGATTGTTGCCTGCTCCATTCCCGTTTCCGTTCTTGGGGCCACTGTGGTTATGCGAACTTCCTCCATTGTGGGTATGGCCTCCATGATTATGGGTAAGTCCTCCCGAGTTCGGGGTGAAACGAGGCTTCTGATGAGCTCCAGAATTGTATTTTCCTTGTCCATACTTCCTCTTGCGGCTCTCAATCTGCTGCTGCTTCCCTTCAATCATGAGAGCCTTGTCTACCAACTCCTGGTAGTTGTTAAATGTTGCCACCATCAACTGCATGCTCATCTCATCATTCATCCCTTCCATAAACTTCTCCTGCTTCGCGGCATCTGTGGCCACATCATTAGGGGCATAACGAGATAGCTTACTAAACTCATCTACGTACTTAGCCACAGTACGATTTCCCTGGCGCAAGTTGCGAAACTCACGCTTCTTCATGCTCATAGCTCCAGTTGCGACATGGGCTGTGCGAAATGCTTGCTGAAACTGATCCCAAGTGATATTGGCTATAGGAAAAGTGGCTATGTAATTTTCCCACCATGAAGCTGCTGGTCCATCCAACTGATGTGCGGCAAAACGCACCTTCTCTGCATCTGTGCAACCTGCATGGTCAACTCCCTTCCAATCCTGCGTGGCCAGTCATCCGCAACTATTGGCTCGGTGCTACTAGAAAACACCGGCGGCTGCAACCTCAGAAAACGGGCTAAGTTGTCAACTGGAGGCGGGTTGTTGTTGTTGCCTTGGTTCTGGACTAATATCTGCATCAAGGCATTCTGCTGCTGGATCAACTGGGTGATCTCAGGTGGGAGGACAAATCCGGTGTCATGTCTCGGAGGCATCTGATGGGTTTTAGAGGGGAGAGATTAGAATAGAAATGAGGTCTAGTGAGAAAACACTACCCATATGCACATGAGACTAACACAATCATAACACACCAATCAATTCAAGCAAGGGCATACAATCGGTCTAGAACTATCGTTACAAAAGTGCTCGGACTACTACTATATACATGGGAATACTACTAGTCATGTGGTGGTCATCTAGAAATTTTGATAGGTGGAAGACTCCATGATATCCGCTCCAGCTTCATCTTCATAATCATCATCACTATCGTCGGGGTCGGAGTCGGTGTCGTCGATGATGATGTAGTCTTCAGAACGAATTTCCTTGGGTTCGTCGTCTTCTCCTCCTGACACAGGGTCTCCCATAAAAACTCCTAACTTCCTTGTCAGGTCGTCATTCTTTTCCACAAGTATCGTCATTTCCTCCTCATATCCTGTAACGCCCCGAGACCGATGCTCCAGTCGGCTTCCATATTTTTCGTTATCATTGTGTGTATTTATTTATTTGTTGCATTCATCATCGCATCATTCACATTGCATCCGCATGTTTTCTTAAAACTCTTAGTTCGTTCGTAGTTGCCGCGTCTCTCTGTTGTCCGTTCCGAGACCAACGGGTTTTTCGAGTCCCTCTTGTCTGGCAGCTTAATCTCTTTGCTCAATGCTCGAACCCCTCGCTTGCTCGTCCGAAACTTCCCCGAACCCGACA
The DNA here is from genome assembly GCF_002575655.3 of Aegilops tauschii subsp. strangulata. Classification (NCBI taxonomy): domain Eukaryota; kingdom Viridiplantae; phylum Streptophyta; class Magnoliopsida; order Poales; family Poaceae; genus Aegilops; species Aegilops tauschii. The sequence goes on from NC_053036.3 coordinate 237,434,848, forward strand.
CGGGCAGTCGTCACCGTTGGATTCAGATCATCCCCAAACATCTATAAAACATCTTCGTTTGCTTATTTAACTTCCTAACCTATTTATTCTCGGCCGCCCGATTACGATCGGACAGACCGGGTTAACCCCTACCTATATAAACTATCCAACCCTAAAACCTAGGGACCTTGTCCCATCCACCCGTCGCTGCCGCCGCCACTCCACCGAATCCCCCTCGGGATCCTCCTGATCCAGTTCCACCCGAGACCAATTGCAACCTCCACCTTCTTGGTTTCCCCTCTTGTCCAACCCCCGCGGCCGCCCAAATCCTGCAGGAGCCCGAGCTCCTCTGCCCGCGGCCCCCTCCTCGCTCGTGCCCGAGCAGGAGCACTTGGCCTCGTCTCCTTGCATTGTCGTATGCCACGCCGGCGACCACGAGCACAACCTCCTCAGCCGCGCCCCGACTCCTCAACCACCTCGCGTCGCTGCCTCATCAGCTCCGCTGCCAGCAGCAGCACCCATTGAAAGATCGTGGATGTCGCCTAGAGTGGGGGGTGAATAGGCGCTTTAAAATAATTACGGTTGAGGCTTGAGAAAATGCGGAATAAACCTAGCGGTTGATTTGTCAAGCACAAAACCTACAACAACTAGGCTCACCTATGTGCACCAACAACTTATGCTAAGCAAGAAAAACTACTTAGGTGATAGCAAGATATATGACAAGAAACAATATGGCTATCACAAAGTAAAGTGGATAAGTAAAGGGCTCGGGTAAGAGATAACCGAGGCACGCGGAGACGACGATGTATCCCAAAGTTCACACCCTTGCGGATGCTAATCTCCGTTTGGAGCGGTGTGGAGGCACAATGCTCCCCAAGAAGCCACTAGGGCCACCATAATCTCCTCACGCCCTCGCACAATGCAAGATGCCGTGATTCCACTAAGGGACCCTTGAGGGCAGTCACGAACCCGTACAAATGGCAACCCTTGGGGGCGGTCACCGAACCCGTACACTTTGGCAACCCTTGGGGGCGGTCACCGAAACCCGTCAAATTGCTCGGGGCGATCTCCACAACCTAATTGGTGACCCCTACGCTTGCCCGGAGCTTTACACCACAATGATTGAGCTCCGAACACCACCAACCGTCTAGGGCGCCCAAGCACCCAAGAGGAACAAGCTCAAGGGTACCAAGCACCCAAGAGTAATAAGCTTCTCAACTTGTAACTTCCACGTATCACATGGAGAACTCAAACCGATGCACCAAATGCAATGGCAAGGGCACACGGAGTGCCCAAGTCCTTCTCTCTCAAATCCCACCGAAGCAACTAATGCTAGGGAGGAGAATGAGAGGAAGAACAAGAAGGAGAACACCAAGAACTCCAAGATCTAGATCCATGGGGTTCCCCTCACATAGAGGAGAAAGTGATTGGTGGAAATGTGGATCTAGATCTCCTCTCTCTTTTCCCTCAAAAACTAGCAAGAATCCATGGAGGGATTGAGAGTTAGCAAGCTCGAAGAAGGTCAGCAATGGGGGAAGAACACGAGCTCAAGAGATAAGGTTCATTGGGGAAGAACACCCCCTTGTATAGGAGGGGGAAAATCCAACCGTTATGCTCACAGCCCGCACCGAGCGGTACTACCGCCAGGGCGGTAGAAGCCCAATGAAACAACACTGCAAACGGGCAACAGGGCGGTACTACTGTAGGAGCTGTACTACCACCTGCCCTTGCGGAACTACCGCGCGACCACGGAAGTAAAAATAACTGCCGCGCCTACAACCGCTGGAGCTAGCTATGAGAAAAAGGTGGCACGGTACTACCGCTCACAGGGAGCGGTACTACCACGCAAGGGCGAATGTAAAAAATTACATCCGCGCCTACTACCGCATGCAATCAGCGACAGGATGCGAGGCAGCGGTACTACCGCTCACCAGGAGCAGTACTACCGCGTAGGACGCGGAAGTAAAAATTACTTCCGCGCCTACTTCCGTGCGCGCCAGCGTTCTGGGCTAGAGGCAGCGGTACTACCGCTCCCTTGAGCAGTACTACCGCACGCCACAGAGGCTTTAGCACTTGGATGCCTTCAAAACGCAGCTAAAGACAACAGATGGATCCAATAAAACCAGAACTGCCATAACTTCTACAAATGAGCTCCGAATTGAGAAAACTCAAGCTTGTTGGATACAAGACAACGAGTGGCATCAAAACAGCGAAGAGGCAGGGGAGGTATGCCTAACACATAGAGGAGCGAAACCTCCAACAGAGAAGAACCGACATAACCTCCAGCATCGAAAACATCATAGAAGATGCAAGTGAACTCCGTTTTTGATGAACTCGAGCTTGTCAACAAGATGACCAAAAGCTCCAAAACTCACAAAGAGAAGCAAACAAGAACCAAGAAAGATGATGCAAGGATGCAATGGTTTGAGCTCTCTACGAATGATACGATCAAGCTACTCATCGAGAGCCCCCCTTGATAGTACGGCAATCGATCCTATAACCCGGTCTCCCAACTACCATCATGAGACCGGTAAAATAGAAAACCTATCAAGGGCAAACCTTTGCCTTGCACATGGTCCACTTGAGCTAGATGAAGACGATCTTGACTCCCTCAAGTTGGACCACCTTTCTTGATTGCGTTGGCTCGATGAAGACTAGATGATTACTCCCCCATAGTCCACTATGGGTGAGCCACTCTTCGGCACATCTTCACAAGTCCATTGTCACCACAATGGACGGCAAGCTTCAAGCACTTGATCTCTTCGTGATGCTCCACTTGAACTTGCACACGGCAATCTTGATGACGATCACCACTTGATGTCATCCTCTCCATGGGTTGAGTGATATCTTCCTCTTGACGCAAGCCCATGAACACGTACCTAACCCCACATAGAACTCTCACATAGACCATGGGTTAGTACACAAAGCACAATGGACAATGCTTACCATACCATGGGATCACCTGATCCCTCTCGGTACATCTTCTACGCTTTGTGAGTTGATCAACTTGATTCACTCTTGACTTAGTCTTGATCAACCTAGAATCTTTCCAACTCTCTTCATTTGGATGATGTCTTGAAGGTAAACATGAATGATCACACAATCTTCTTCTTCAAGACATGCTTGTAATAAGATCAACTCTCACATGACCAATCTTTGGATAATTCCTTAATAGCACCTTGGTCAACACAAACTCTCCTTGAAACCAACACATGTACTCCAAGAAAAGCCTATGGACAAAACCTTCAAATATAACTCAAGGCAACCATTAGTCCATAGAGATTGTCGTCAATTACCAAAACCAAACATGGGGGCACCACATGTTCTTTCACCCGTGCCAAGCCTCGTCCTGTAGCCCCCTCGTCCATGAGCTCCACGAGAAGAGGAGCTCCTCTTCGTCGTCCCCACAGCAATCGCTCGACCTCGCCACTATCGTCTGCTCTGGTGAGCCTTGTCACTGTCGACGGCCGAAGCCAGGACCCGTCGCTGCTCTTCCCTTCTTCCCCTGGTTCTTCTCGTTGACCCATGCCTCTCCGTGTAATCTCCCTCTCTCATCATTTTCACAGAAGAAGCCCCGTCTGCCCCATGGACGCCCTGCTTCGCCGGATCCGTCCATTCCCCTCGTCCCGCGCCCCGGATTCGGTCGATCCGAGCTTCCCCATGCCCAAGACCTCGCCAACCCTTCGCTCTGCTCCCGGTCACCGGCGCCCTGCTCGCCTCCTCTGCTTCGCCCCTGCACGAGCAGGATGGCCCCACCCTGCTTCGCGTCCGTCCAGATCCGGCGCTGGCCCGCCGTCTTCGACCTCCATCTGCGTGCCCGCAAGCTCGCCGCCGCCAGCGTCCTCGCCAAGACCTGCCGCTGTCGCGCCTTGCTTCGTCTGAAGCCACTGCGCCAAGCCCTGCCTGCTTTGCCTCTTGTCTTCGAGCGCAGGACGACGAGCGTGGGCCTCGTCCAGCCTCGCCATCTCCAGCGCCCCGCTTGGGCCTCCTCTCCAAGGCCTCAGCCCGATGTGAGCAGCCACCCGAACCCCCCTGTGCACTGTTGGCCCAGCTGGATTCAGCCCGAATATGTTTTTTTCCCGTTCTGCGAATTTGTCCAATTATTCCAGAGAACGCCGTTTTACAGAAAAGTCCCTAGTCTTCATGCATATAATAACTCATAAACCGTGCATCATATTAAAATGTTTTATATATGTAAAATGCTCAGAATTTTGTCTAGTTTCATAATATCCAACTTTCATCCATGTTTAAAATGTTTAAACTTGCTGTTTGTTTAATTTTGCTTAAATGTCATGTTAAAATGTTTTATTTCATAAGTAATTAACCGTAGCTCCGAATTTAATAAACTTTATATGTAAATGGGGTGGAATAATGCATAGTTTAACATGATGACATTACTTTGCATGTTTAACAACTTTGAAATATGATTTAGGGCAGAACAGTACCAAATCAAAATATGCACATGAGGATTTTCGGAATTGTTGTTTGTTCTTCCGGCCTCATTTAAACTTGCCTAAATAGTAAGTTTACTTATGCTTCACCTCTTGCCATGTTAATCAACATTTAATATTGTTGGGTACATAAACGAGAGAGAACTAAACATTTGAATGTGGTGTTTCGTTAATATGCAACTCATTGCATATTGAGCTCCGCTTAATTTGTAGTATTGTTTGTGCACTTTGCCATCCCATGACTCATTAAACCGGACATGCATCATACTTGATTGTGCATCATGCCATGTTTATGTGATGGTTGTTTACCATGTTGTTTGCTTCTTTCCGGTGTTGCTTCTTCGGGTTAGTTCCGATAACGTCGCGTTTGTGAGGATTTGTTCGACTTCGTCCATTTGTCTTCTTCATGGACTTGTTCTTCTTCCTTGCGGGATCTCAGGAAAGATGACCATTACCCTCGAAATCACTTCTATCTTTGCTTGCTAGTTGTTCGCTCTATTGCTATGCCGCGCTGCCTACCACTTGCTATATCATGCCTCCCATATTGCCATGTCAAGCCTCTAACACACCTTTCCTAGCAAACCGTTTGTAACGCCCACGATGCGGCTATATCTCCCACGTGTCGAGGCACTCTTAGAGGCATAACCGCATTGTGGTATTGTCGCAAGAAGGTTTATCTTCACACAATCCCATGTAATGAACAAGAATGGGATAATGAGAGTTGGCTTACAATCGCCACTTCACACAATACATAAATTTAAATCATACATCATCCAAAATCCACACATAGACTGACTACGGTCAAATCCAAATGAAAATAAGATAACCCCAAATGCTAGATCCCCGATCGTCCCAACTGGGCTCCACTACTGATCATCAGGAAAAGAAACATAGTAACGACAACGTTCCTCGTCGAACTCCCACTTGAGCTCTGTTGCGTCACCTGCACTGGCATCGTCAGCACCTGCAACTGTTTTGGTAGAATCTGTGAGTCACGAGGACTCAGCAATCTCACACCCGCGAGATCAGGACTATTTAAGCTTATAGGAAAGGATGGTGTAATGAGGTGGAGCTGCAGCAGGCACTAAGCATATATGGTGGCTAACATACGCAAATGAGAGCGAGAAGAGAAGCAACGCAACGGTCGCGAAGCTAGAAATGATCAAGAAGTGATCCTGAAACTACTTACGTCCATGCATAACCCGAAACCGTGTTCACTTCCCGGACTCCGCCGAGAAGAGACCATCACGGCTACACACACGGTTGATGTATTTTAATTAAGTCAAGTGTCAAGTTCTCTACAACCGGACATTAACAAATTCCCATCTGCCTCATAACCGCGGGCACGGCTTTCGAAAGATAATACCCTGCGGGGGTGTCCCAACTTAGCCCATCATAAGCTCTCACGGTCAACGAAGGATAAACCTTCTCCCGAGAAGACCCGATCAGTCTCGGAATCCCGGTTTACAAGACATTTCGACAATGGTAAAACAAGACCAGCAAAGCCGCCCGAATGTGCCGACAAATCCCGATAGGAGCTGCACATATCTCGTTCTCAGGGCACACCGGATTGTCCAAGCTTCCGATAGGCGAGCCCAGAGTTGCCTTTGGTGGCCACAGGCGACTGACAGGTTGGACCAATACTCAGAGGAGCATTGGCCCGGGGGTTTAAATAAAGATGACCCTCGGGCTCGCGAAAACCCAAGGGAAAAAGGCTTAGGTGGCAAATGGTAAAACCAAGGTTGGGCCTTGCTGGAGGAGTTTTATTCAAGGCGAACTATCAAGGGGGTCCCATAAATCACCCAACCGCGTAAGGAACGCAAAATCAAGGAACATAATACCGGTATGACGGAAACTAGGGCGGCAAGAGTGGAACAAAACACCAGGCATAAGGCCGAGCCTTCCACCCTTTACCAAGTATATAGATGCATTAATTAAATAAGAGATATTGTGATATTCCAAAATATCCATGTTCCAACATGGAACCAACTTCAACTTCACCTGCAACTAGCAACGCTATAAGAAGGGCTGAGCAAAAGCGGTAACTTAGCCAAACAACGGTTTGCTAGGAAAGGATGGTTAGAGGCTTGACATGGCAATATGGGAGGCATGATATAGCAAGTGGTAGGTAGCGCAGCATAGCAGAATAGAGCGAACAACTAGCAAAGCAAAGATAGAAATGATTTCGAGGGTATGGTCATCTTGCCTGCAAGGTTCTCAGAGTTGTCGAAAGCTTGATCCTCGTAAGCGTACTCAACAGGTTCCTCGTTCACGAACTCGTCTCCCGGCTCTACCCACAGCAAGAACACAAGCAATGGAACCACAATCAATCACGGGAAATGCACAAGCAACATGATGCAAAACATGTATGATATGCGAGATATGGTATGCGATGCATATGCGTGCTCCGGAAGATAAAAGGATGAACAAGGCAGTAACTTGGTAAACCAAGCATGTCACTGGAAAGATGAGATGATTTTGGTCGAAATCGATATAAAGATCACCGGAAACGGATGCACGGTTTGCAAATGGCAAGCAAAACAAGAATGACACGATTCTACGATTAACAACATGATAGCACTTAGAATGCAACAAGTAACTATGCTACAGCACCCCAACATAGCAACAAAGCATATGGAAGTAATCTACAGGAGATGTTTGACAAAAGATGAACACTGAGCTACGGCTAGATCACAACATAACAGGTTCAAACAAACATGGCAAAAGTGCAAAAGATATCAGGTTCACAGACAGTGAAATTACTGGACATGGCTGAAACATCATCAGGTAGCAATGTTCAGAGCAAGCAAACCAACATGCTATAGGAACTTAACATAGCCAAACAAGGCATGGCATGAAACTACTAAATGCATAGAACAAAAGTCCCTTACTGACCATGAGCCAAAAAGGATCAGAAGATATGATGGCACCCACGTAAACATAGCAAGTTTCGTTAACAGGTTTCAGACTTGGCAGAAAACAGAGCATGGCAGAAACAGCATTATGAAGGCATCTTTGTGAGCTTGATTCACTCACCAAAAAGTAATGCATGACACAAAAAGCATACCTACAGCAAAATGGCATGTTTATAAAGCTAACCATGGCAAGAGCAAGTTCATAGAATGTGTGGATCAATTACAACAACCTTGGCAAAATTGAATATCATGTTAACATTCTGCAAGAAATATTTTATAGCAAAAGTAGAGCAAGATTGAGACATGCTATGGTACTCCATAATTGAAAACAAGGGCATGGATGGATAGAGCACAACTAAATCTACAAAACATCCTTACTGAACATGCCCAAAAGAAGCATGGAATTCTCTGTAGCCTCATGGAAATATGGCAACAAAATAACAGCAGTCACAGACAGTGAAAATCCTAAGTCCCTGAAATCAGAAACATCACGAAGCCTAGTTTGCATGCTTGTGATAGTCACCAAATAGATCACAAAAATACATGGCATACACCTCTGTAAAGATGGCATGGCATAGATCAAAACACCTGTAGAGCTCATGCCCATAAGATGCACACATCAAATGCAACAAAAATAACAAATCCTCAAGTACTGATAAGTAACAACAGTTAGCACTCTTGCACCAGAGATTTGGGCATCAAGATGGACTCAAAAGAACATGGCATAATGAAACAAAATGAAGAGCATCTCGAGACGAACATTTCGATATATCATGCACGCAAAACAGAGCAGTATGCACGGAGTTATGATGCGATGAACAGAGCCACTTATTGCAAATAATACGGGACTTAGAGAAAATCGGAGGGAGAAAAAGTCAACCGTCTCAGTGGATCTGGATCGGGGCTCGGGCTAGGGTTCGTCGCTCGCCGGAGACGGAGCTGGCCGGAGAAGAGGCGGCGGCCGGCGTGGAGAGGAGGGAGAAGCGCCGCGGGTCGGGGAAGGTGCCGGAGGAGGCGGCGCCGGCGGGCACTGGGGCGGGGTCGCGGTGGCCGGCAGCGGAGACGACGGGCGGAGGGGCGGCGACAGACGGCGGCGTCGGCGAGACGGCGCGGCGAGGCGCCGAGGCGGCAGGGCGGCGCGGGCGAGGCGCGGGGGACCGAGGGGCGGCGGCGCGGCCGGATGGGCCGGGAGGGCCCGCCCCGGGCTGAGCGGGCCGACGGCGTACGGGCGACGGGTCCGCCACGTGGCGCGCGAAGATTGGCTGCGGGCGATGGCGGTGGACGTGTCCGGTGGCGGCGGGGGCGATTTTGCTAGGGTTAGGGGTGGTTTTGCCCGAAATTTCGGAGGGGGAGGTATTTTTATAGGTAGAGGGGGCTAGGAGACTCCAAATGGAGTGCGGTTTTCGCCCACACAATCATGATCGAACGACCGAGAGCATGGAGGTGACTTAGAGGGGTTTTGGGCTGTTAGAAGGGGGGTTTTCCTGCAACACACAAAAGGACTTTGCGGTTACCCGGTTAACCGTTGGAGCATCAAACAACCTCCAAACGGAACGAAACTTGATAGGTGGTCTACCGGTGGTATACCAAGGCCACTTGACAAGACTCGGTCCATTCCGAGAACGTTCAACACCCGCTCACGAAAAGAAAATAGAGGGGTGCGCCGGTGCATGTGGGAGTGCCGGATTGCAAAACGGACAACGGGGAAAATGCTCGGATGCATGAGAAGAACACGTATGCAAATGAGATGCACCTGATGACATGACATGAGATACATGACATGAACAAAATGCAAAACGAAAAACAAAACCCAACCACGGAGGGAATATCATAACACATAGCCGAAAATGGCAAGAGTTGGAGTTACAAATATGGAAAGTTACATCCGGGGTGTTACACCGTTGTTTGGCTATGTTACCGCTTTTGCTCAGCCCCTCTTATAGCGTTGCTAGTTGCAGGTGAAGATGAAGTTTGTTCCATGTTGGAACATGGATATGTTGGGATATCATAATAGCTCTTATTTAATTAATGCATCTATATACTTGGTAAAGGGTGGAAGGCTCAGCCTTATGCCTGGTGTTTTGTTCCACTCTTGCCGCCCTAGTTTCCGTCATACCGGTGTTATGTTCCTTGATTTTGCGTTCCTTACGCGGTTGGGTGTTATGGGAACCCCTTGATAGTTCGCTTTGAATAAAACTCCTCCAGCAAGGCCCAACCTTGGTTTTACCATTTGCCTCACCGCCACCTACTTTTCCCTTGGGAGTCGCGCTCTCGGGGGTCATCTTTATTTTAACCCCCCCCCGGGCCAATGCTTCTCTAAGCATTGGTCCGAACTAGAGTCCTTTGCAGCGCCACCTCGGGGAAACTTGAGGGCTGGTTTTAGTTGTACGGAGTGCTCATCCGGTGTTGCCCTAAGAACGAGATATGTGCAGCTCCTATCGGGATGTCGGCGCATCGGGCGGTCTTGCTGATCTTGTTTTACCATTGTCGAAATGTCTTGTAACCGGGATTCCGAGTATGATCGGGTCTTCCTGGGAGAAGGAATATCCTTCGTTGACCGTGAGAGCTTGTGATGGGCTAGGTTGGGACACCCCTGCAGGGTATAAACTTTCGAGAGCCGTGCCCGCGGTTATGTGGCAGATGGGAATTTTTTAATATCCGGTTGTAGAGAACTTGACACTTGACTTAATTAAAATGCATCAACCGCGTGTGTAGCCGTGATGGTCTCTTTTCGGCGGAGTCCGGGAAGTGAACACGGTTCTTGGGTTATGTTTGAACGTAAGTAGTTTTAGGATCACTTCTAGCTTCTCGGCCGTTACATTGCTTCTCTTCTCGCTCTTAACTGTGTATGTTAGCCACCATTTTTGCTTAGTGCTTGCTGCAGCTCCACCTCATTACCCCTTTCCTACCCATAAGCTTAAATAGTCTTGATCTCGCGGGTGTGAGATTGCTGAGTCCTCGTGACTCACAGATTCTACCAAAACAGTTGCAGGTGATGTTGATACCAGTGCAGGTGACGCAACCGAGCTCAAGTGGGAGTTTGACGAGGACCTTGGTCGTTACTATGTTTCGTTTCCTGATGATCAGTAGTGGAGCCCAGTTGGGACGATCGGGGATCTAGCATTTGGGGTTATCTTCTTTTCATTTGGATTTGACCGTAGTCGGTCTATGTGTGTATTTTGAATGATGTATGATTTATTTAAGTATTGTGTGAAGTGGCGATTGTAAGCCAACCCTCTTTATCCCATTCTTGTTCATTACATGGGATTGTGTTGAAGATGACCCTTTTTGCGACAAAACCTACAATGTGGTTATGCCTCGTGCCGCGACACGTGAGAGATATAGCCGCATCATGGGTGTTACAAGCTGGTAATCAGAGCCATCCTCGACTTGGGAGCCCCCTGCTTGATCAAATCGCTGACGTTGTGAGTCTAGAACAAAATGTTTTGAGTCTTAGGATTATATATATCGGAGAGTAGGATTCTTTTTACTCCTCAGTCCCTTTGTCGCTCTGGTGAGGCCTCCTGACGTAGATGTTTTGACTTTCCTCTCCTCAAATTTCACTAAAAAAAATTTAGGATCACGCGGGTATCTTGGAATCGTTTTGATGGTTTTGTGACGTGAACATTGTTCTTGGTGCCTCCTGACATTTAGGGGTTGTGGCTGTGTCCCGGGGAGTTGAGCTCCGAGGTGTTGTCGTCACAATTTTATCGTTGCAGTTCTAGAATACCTGAGTTTCGCCGACATCGAAAATCTCTTTTATGCAGTTGTTGGTGAGATCACCTCGACGCCACCCAGTACTGGGGCGGGAGTTCGGGAGTATTTCCATAACTCGTATAACGAATGCTTTTTGAAGGTTGAGGTACACGATTTTCGGAGTTTTCTTGGTTATGTGTTGACGGATGGATACAGCTGGATCTAGGTATTGTTAGTTTGGGTGAGATATATTGCGTCCCCTGTATCCCCAACACCAGATTGCATAACCAGAAAGTTTCGGGAGTTTATAAGTGGGAATTCAAGTATCTCGTAGGATATCTTTCCAACACACACATGATACGATATGGGATCTGTCATATGTTTGTTTCCGGCTTATTCTGCAAGCCAACTCCTTTGTTTTTGTTTTGTGGTATTCGAGTTGCTTCAATGCCAAGTGTTGATTCCATACCTTATTCTAAGCGGTGTTCTCATATTTCTATGTGGATGCTAATCCTTCTTGTTCATCAAGGTTGTCTTTTCAATCCTTTCCAACCGGTGTGCTTCTCTCCAAGTAAATCCGATCATTCCAACATTCGCAAGATCAATTCTAAGCTTTTCCTCAACGGTGTTTGTTTCATCCGACCCAAGTTGCCTTTGTTTTCCCACCCTCCCACCCTTTACTTCAAGGACTCAGATTTCTTAATCAAGTATCCTTTTTGTTGATGCGAAATCTCTTCATTCTTTTCTTTCAATGTTCTTATCCGGTGATTTCCCATGAAGATACTAACGGAGCTTCAAGTTTATTATTCTTCGTTCTTTTTCTTCTCCGGTGGATTCAATTCAAGCTTTGTCGATCATATCATTTCCTCGTTTCAAATGTTTTCTCATGCCGGTGCACCTCTTAATCATCCACCTCTTGCTATTCATGTTTATCTGGAGTGCTGAAGGTATCCCAGAGGATTCATGTTTCTATTCTTAATCCTTTCTAACTATTTCGAGGTCTTACCTTATCCAAGCCATTTAATTGAACCGGCGCAATCTCTCTTTTCAATCGTTCAACGGTGTATCTTTTGAGTGGGCCCTAACCCACAGGTCTTTTCCCAGGATCTTACCTGTCTCTTCTAATTTTCCCGGAGCTATTCCCAAATTCTTTTCGAAGTTTGACGTAAGAATGATTTACCATCAGTCAAATGTCTTTCTCCAAGATCTTTCAAATTCTTTTCATCGTTGGTTCAACCTTTATGTTTTTCATCCCAGAGTATCTCAACAATTGTTAGGGTGGTTCTCATCATCATTCTCAACATGTGAAGACCGAAGAAGAATTGCTCTTGAATCTTGGTCCGTTGTCTTGAAGATTCATGGTTCTAGCTTCATGCCATCCTCTCATAATTGTTTTCGGTTGCGATAATTCTTTTCGCCCATCCAGAGCATTTCAGGAGTCTTTTCAATTTGATTCTCCGGAGCCATCATCTCAGAATTATTCATTCTCAGCTTTCATATCTCATTCTCCAAATCTTACCGGTGCATCATTCAAGTATTCTCTAATCAGCTCGTCATCTATTCGTTCACTTGTATCTATATCCCCTCAAGTGTCTTCATTCGTTTTCAAATTCTTCCAGGTGAATTGTGCCTTTGCTACTTTCATTTTCAGTTCTTACGGTGGTTCGTTCAAGATTCCTCTTCCTTTGTTACCATATCAATTCATTCGTTCTTCCCAAATCCTACCGGTGGTTCGTTGAAGACCTTCCCAAGTTGAGCAATATCTCTCTTCAATCCTTTTTCAACGAGAATTAGTAGTATGCCAAATCTGTTGCTAGTCATCAATCTAAATTGGTGAAGGATACGCATAACATAATTCTTGTTCTTGTTTCATCCAAGTGTTTAATCTTTTCCTTCGGAGTTTGTTCATGATGAAGTAATTCTTGATTCTAGTGTTTCATATTTTCCTTTTCCGGAGTTCAAAGTTTTCTCATTATATCGTCCTGAAGCTCCATCTAAATCATCGCAAGGCTTCACCTTGTGTTTTCAACTTCTCTCTCTTTCTATCATCCTTGTTTTACCGGAGTTCTTCATGGAAGGTTCACATGGTGGTTCGTCAAGGATTCCTTTCATTCTTCAATAGTTCTTCAAGATTTCTCTCGGAGTTAAGATCCGCCAAGCTATACTCTAAAATAAACATGGTGTTCAACACATGTTTTGTTTTGAGGAGTTAAAGTATTCTTCATCTTGCATTCCAAAGTGCAATTCTTTCTACAATATCTTTTGAGGTGGTGTTATGTCATTTTGACAGTTTCATTCATGTTTCATGATTCACATGTTGTCAAGAATGAGATATTTAAACCCATCGTTTCTTCATTGGAGTTATCTTGGGTTATATTTCACCTAAAGCCTTCCATTGGGAATGTTGCTATTCGTGGTGCTTATCAATGATCCAAGTTTTTCTCCTATTCTCTCGGCGAATCAAGTTTTCATCTCCGTGTTGCTCTCAAGCAATCAATTGTTTTCCGTAGTGGCATGTATAGACCTCTAAGTTTTGAGTTGTTTCCATAAGCCCACTGCAAGCTTATTCTTTTCGTTGCTAGTTTTCCAACAACTCCGTTCTAACCTTCTTGCAAGGAGGCTTTCCTAGTTCATTTGTGGCAGAAGTTGGCATTTCCTTCTCCATTCTTTTATTCTAATGATCTATCTTCTATTCCTTCTTCCGGAGGCAATGTGATGTTGCTCTCTTCGCTCATCATCTCGAATTGTGAAGATCGTGTTCTTTCCTTGCTTATCCATTTAACCGCTGTGTTGTGTTTTCTTTTCAAGTTCTTTTCATCTTATCAAGTCTTGCATCTCTTTTCAACCGAAGTGCTGTTCGAATTTGTTCTCCCTTGCTCCTTGTTTATCTCGTTTCAACCAGAGTGGTTTCAATTCCTTCTTGTCCATTTTGCTCGTCATTCATAGTTTTGCAAGCTCCAAGGTTCACATGGTGTTCCTTGTCTCTCTTTTCTACCGGAGTCTTCTCAATTTTGTTCAACTTTGTCGTATTCTTCTTTCAAGTTTTCAACCTCTCAAGGTTCACTGGTTTCACTCGTTTGTCAAAGAAGCAACTTCTTGTACCTGTTCCTCTTCCATTTCTCCCCGATGCCATCCTAGATCTCGGGACGAGATCCTCTTGTAGTGGTGGAGTGTTGTAACGCCCCGAGACCGATGCTCCAGTCGGTTTCCATATTTTTCGTTATCATTGTGTGTATTTATTTATTTGTTACATTCATCATCGCATCATCCGCATTGCATCCGCATGTTTTCTTAAAACTCTTAGTTCGTTCGTAGTTGCCGCGTCTCTCCGTTGTCCGTTCCGAGACCAACCGGGTTTTTCGAGTCCCTCTTGTCTCGCCGCTTAATCTCTTTGCTCAATGCTTGAACCCCTCGCTTGCTCGTCCGAAACTTCCCCGAACCCGACCCGGGCAGTCGTCACCGTTGGATTCAGATCATCCCCAAACATCTATAAAACATCTTCGTTCGCTTATTTGGACTTCCTAACCTATTTATTCTCGGCCGCCCGATTACGATCGGACGGACCAGGTTAACCCCTACCCTATTCCCCTACCTATATAAACTGTCCAACCCTAAAACCTAGGGACCTTGTCCCATTCACCCGTCGCCGCCGTCGCCACTCCACCGAATCCCCATCGGGATCCTCCCGATCCAGTTCCACCCGAGACCAATCGCAGCCTCCACCTTCTCGGTTTCCCCTCTTGTCCAACCACCGCCGCCGCCCAAATCCTGCAGGAGCCCGAGCTCCTCTGCCCGCGGCCCCCTCCTCGCTCGTGCCCGATCAGGAGCGCTCGGCCTCGCCTCCTTGCGCTGCCGTTCGCCACGCCGGCGACCACGGGCACAACCTCCTCAGCCGCGCCCCGCCTCCTCAACCACCTCACATCGCTGCCTCATCAGCTCCGCTGCCGGCACCAACACCTGTGCCAAGCCTCGTCCTGCAGCCCCCTCGTCCATGAGCTCCACGAGAAGAGGAGCTCCTCTTCGTCGTCCCCACAGCAGTCGCTCGACCTCGCCACTATCGTCTGCTCTGGTGAGCCTTGTCACCGTCGACGGTCGAAGCCAGGTCCCGTCGCTGCTCTTCCCTTCTTCCCCTGGTTCTTCTCGTTGACCCCTGCCTCTCTGCGTAACCTCCCTCTCTCGTCATTTTCACAGAAGGAGCCCCGTCTACGCCATGGACGCCCTGCCTCGCCGGATCCGTCCATTCCCCTCGTCCCGCGCCACGGATCCGGTCGATCCGAGCTTCCCAATGCCCAAGACCTCGCCACCCCTTCGCTCTGCTCCCGGCCACCGGAGCCCTGCTCGCCTCCTCTGCTTCACCCCTGCACGAGCAGGACGGCCCTGCCCTGCTTCGCGTCAGTCCAGATTCGGCGCTGGCCCGCCGTCTTCGACCTCCCTCTGCGTGCCCGCAAGCTCGCCGCCGCCAGCGTCCTCGCCAAGACCTGCAGCTGCCGCGCCTTGCTTCGTCTGAAGCCACTACGCCAAGCCCTGCCTGCTTCGCCTCCTGTCTTCGAGCACAGGACGACGAGCGTGGGCCTCGTCCAGCCTCGTCGGGTCAGTTTGGTTGGTGTCCTCGACAACACGCCTGGGAAATATCGATGCCTGGCATGCACCTGATAAACTACAAAAAAATGCCTGGTCAGGCAAGTAGAGCGAAGCCCCGTTTGCTTCACAACCTCGCCTGGTGAGCGCTAAAAAGCAATCTCTTCTGTGACACAGCGATTTGATTCCTTCCCTGATGCCTCGTTCCTTGAGCCCTATAATTAATAAGTCCAGGCTGTTGCTCCAGGCAGGCCGAGGCGTCCAAATTCGCTTGCCTGGACGAGGCTAACCAACTTGCCTCGTTTTGTGGCCAGGCTAATTGCATTGTCACATTTTGTGGCCAGGCTGGCTCCCTGATCACCAGGAACTCAACCAAACAGCACCCAGGCAACTCCCAGGGAGGTCCCAGGCCAGGCATCAAACACCCAGGATGTGAACCAAACTGACCCGCCATCTCCAGCGCCCCGCTTGGGCCTCCTCTCCAAGGCCTCAGCCCGATGTGAGCAGCCACCCGAACCCCCCTGTGCACTGTTGGCCCAGCTAGATTCAGCCCAAATATGTTTTTTTCCTGTTCTGGGAATTTGTCCAATTATTCCAGAGAACGCCGTTTTACAGAAAAGTCCCTAGTCTTCATGCATATAATAACTCATCAACCGTGCATCATATTAAAATGTTTTATATATGTAAAATGCTGAGAATTTTGTCTAGTTTCATAATATCCAACTTTCATCCATGTTTAAAATGTTTAAACTTGTTGTTTGTTTAATTTTGCTTAAATGTCATGTTAAAATGTTTTATTTCATAAGTAATTAACCGTAGCTCCGAATTTAATAAACTTTATATGTAAATGGGGTGGAATAATGCATAGTTTAACATGATGACATTACTTTGCATGTTTAACAACTTTGAAAATATGATTTAGGGCAGAACAGTACCAAATCAAAATATGCACATGAGGATTTTCGGAATTGTTGTTTGTTCTTCCGGCCTCATTTAAACTTGCCTGAATAGTTAGTTTACTTATGCTTCACCTCTTGCCATGTTAATCAACATTTAATATTGTTGGGTACATAAACGAGAGAGAACTAAACATTTGAATGTGGTGTTTCGTTAATATGCAACTCATTGCATATTGAGCTCCGCTTAATTTGTAGTATTGTTTGTGCACTTTGCCATCCCATGACTCATTAAACCGGCATGCATCATACTTGATTGTGCATCATGCCATGTTTATGTGATGGTTGTTTACCATGTTGTTTGCTTCTTTCCGGTGTTGCTTCTTCGGGTTAGTTCCGATAACGTCGCGTTTGTGAGGATTTGTTCGACTTCGTCCATTTGTCTTCTTCATGGACTCGTTCTTCTTCCTTGCGGGATCTCAGGCAAGATGACCATTACCCTCGAAATCACTTCTATCTTTGCTTGCTAGTTGTTCGCTCTATTGCTATGCCGCGCTACCTACCACTTGCTATATCATGCCTCCCATATTGCCATGTCAAGCCTCTATCCCACCTTTCCTAGCAAACCGTTGTTTGGCTATGTTACCGCTTTTGCTCAGCCCCTCTTATAGCGTTGCTAGTTGCAGGTGAAGATGAAGTTTGTTCCACGTTGGAACATGGATATGTTGGGATATCACAATATCTCTTATTTAATTAATGCATCTATATACTTGGTAAAGGGTGGAAGGCTCGGCCTTATGCCTAGTGTTTTGTTCCACTCTTACCGCCCTAGTTTCCGTCATACCAGTGTTATGTTCCTTGATTTTGCGTTCCTTACGCGGTTGGGTGTTATGGGAACCCCTTGACAGTTCGCTTTGAATAAAACTCCTCCAGCAAGGCCCAACCTTGGTTTTACCATTTGCCTCACCACCACCTACTTTTCCCTTGGGAGTCGCGCTCTCGAGGGTCATCTTTATTTTACCCCCCCCCCCCGGGCCAATGCTTCTCTAAGCGTTGGTTCGAACTAGAGTCCTTTGCAGCGCCACCTCGGGGAAACTTGAGGGCTGGTTTTAGTTGTACGGAGTGCTCATCCGGTGTTGCCCTAAGAACGAGATATGTGCAGCTCCTATCGGGATGTCGGCGCATCGGGCGGTCTTGCTGGTCTTGTTTTACCATTGTCAAAATGTCTTGTAACCGGGATTCTGAGTCTGACCGGGTCTTCCTGGGAGAAGGAATATCCTTCGTTGACCGTGAGAGCTTGTGATGGGCTAAGTTGGGACACCCCTGCAGGGTATAAACTTTCGAGAGCCGTGCCCGCGGTTATGTGGCAGGTGGGAATTTGCTAATATCCGGTTGTAGAGAACTTGACACTTGACTTAATTAAAATGCATCAACCGCGTGTGTAGCCGTGATGGTCTCTTTTCGGGGGAGTCCGGGAAGTGAACACGGTTCTTGAGTTATGTTTGAATGTAAGTAGTTTCAGGATCACTTCTTGATCACTTCTAGCTTCTCGACCGTTACGTTGCTTCTCTTCTCGCTCTTAATTGCGTATGTTAGCCACCATATTTTCTTAGTGCTTGCTGCAGCTCCACCTCATTACCCCTTTCCTACCCATAAGCTTAAATAGTCTTGATCTCGCGGGTGTGAGATTGCTGAGTCCTCGTGACTCACAGATTCTACCAAAACAGTTGCAGGTGACGTTGATACCAGTGCAGGTGACGCAACCGAGCTCAAGTGGGAGTTTGACGAGGACCTTGGTCGTTACTATGTTTCGTTTCCTGATAATCAGTAGTGGAGCCCAGTTGGGACGATCGGGGAGCTAGCATTTGGGGTTATCTTCTTTTCATTTGGATTTGACCGTAGTCGGTGTATGTGTGTATTTGAATGATGTATGATTTATTTAAGTATTGTGTGAAGTGGCGATTGTAAGCCAACCCTCTTTATCCCATTCTTGTTCATTACATGGGATTGTGTTGAAGATGACCCTTCTTGCGACAAAACCTACAATGCGGTTATGCCTCTAAGTCGTGTCGCGACACGTGAGAGATATAGCCGCATCGTGGGTGTTACATATCCATCGCGTGTAGACTTGAGTTCCTCTTCTAGCTCTGTGATCCTAGTCATCGCCTTCTTCAAATCTATCATGCTTGCGCACATCTGATTCTCCTGACGACGGATGTGCTGGTTTAGCTCCTGGATGAAAGCTGCAATGGACCTGTCCCTCCTGGTGCTGACTATCTCCCATTGCTCATCTCGGCGCCCACATATTTGGTAGATAGTATCCTTCAGCTCCTGTTTGTAGACTTCTCCAATACGTCCCATAGCAATGTGGGCTGCCATGCTCTTGCCTAGACTCCAGGTTGGTGCATCAAAGGAAAACTCTGTGGGCTCAGTGACTGGCGTGAATGTCCTTCCTGGAACTTGAACTTGGATCATCCAATGCTCCTCTTCTGGTAAAGTGGCGGTGTAGGTCCCGGTGAAGATTGGTATTCCGATGTTCAGGTACCTAGTGACTTCCTTCAAGTGTCGTCCAAAGGGTGTGTTTTCATCCGGTTGTGCAAACTTGTTCCTTGAGTCTGCCATCCTAAAGAGTAGAAAATGGAGAGGAGTCAGAAATGAGTAGAGAAGAGTGACCTATGGCTCATCTTAGTGGTCATGTCCTACATTCAGCGTGTACTCTGATACCATCTTGTAGCGACCCGACCTCAGACGGTCAAGTCTCTGTGCTTCAGTGTCATCCCTGGATCGGTAATGCTGACACACATAGTACTCGAATGGATTTATAATACAGTAGCAATCACACACTTATTACATCGAATGTCTCAAAAGAGAACCTATTACAATAAATATGGCTAAGGCCATCTAAATAAGATAACAATGGAAGGCTTGGAAGATAAAGCGAGTCCATCAACTCCAACGGCATAGCTGAGTGCATGACAAACGTCCTATGGCACCTTACTCGTCGTCTGAAAAGTCTGCAACATGATATGTTGCAGCCCGAAAATGGGTCAACACATGGAATATGCTGGCAATATAACACAGTAGAGCAATGAACAGATGAATGCTATCACTACATGCATATATGGCTGGTGGAGGCTCTAAGGTTATCTTGTTTTGCGAAAAGCCAATTTTTCCCTACATCAAAGGAATAAGTTTTATTTAACTATCATGGTGGTTGAAACATCATTGAGAAGGTTCCTCCAACTCAATCCCAATTAAAGTAATCATTAACAACCCAACAAATTAATTTAGAGTGATCAGATAGAATCAATAATTCAAGTACCAGATACTCAAAATGTCCATAACCGGGGACACGGCTAACCATGATTAGTTCATACACTCTACAGAGGTTTGCGCACTTTTCCCCACAAGACTCGATCTCCTCCGTTGGATTTCTCGCACTACATGGTGTTTGAGAAACGGATGACAGAGACACAGTCTTTCAGAAGATTAACTCTAACCCCGGATAGACAGTGCCAACCTACATCCCCTACATCTGCTAGCCTACCACTGGGAGAGGTCATGCAACATACTCGACTATGCTAGAGCCCATAATAGCTTCTGGCTGCACACGGAAGTTTCTAGGATGAATAATCTTATGATGCCTTTGAGCCTGGGTGGCGGACCGTAGGATGATCACACGGGTCCTTTGGATATCCTAGGACAACACTGGATTCTCCAGGTGCCCACAAGCAATCCACCCAGATGTGTATTAAAGTTGCCACCTTAAGTTGAACCATTAATTAACAACTCCCATCTATTATGGATTCACTCAACCCCAATCCACGTCTACGAGCATAGCATGGCGATATAAGCATAACGTATAAGTAACTCCCAGGGGTTTGATAATAAACAGGGCAATAGGTTCTACCTCATCATCTACTTCCCAAATACCCACATGTTAAGAGATCCTACTCATGCAATGTGTGAGGGTTGAACTAATGCATAAAAACTGGGTATGAAAAGGGTATGATCAAAGTGTTACTTGCCTTGCTGACGATCCGCAAAACCTAGTGACTCGTAGTAGCACGCTTCGCACTCCGGAAATTTTATCGCAAACAAACAATAACATACATAAGCAATCAAACAAAGATGCACGGGTAAACTCAAATAAGAAGATCTAACCAGAAAGTTCAACTGAAGAACTCCGGTTTGCAAAAAGAATCAAATCAAACGGAGCAACGAAACTAAAACTACGAAATAAACAAGATCCGATTAGTAATCTGGACTAGAGTCAATTTTTACAGTACCAAAATCTTGTTCAAGTTGGTTAAACAGAAAAAGAACTTCGAGACGAAGATCTAGGCGATTGTTTCACCTGATTTGGATAAACGAGCGAAAAGTTATACTAGATCGAAGATTAGGGCAGAAATCGCGATCGGAAATAATCGCGAAAAAACCCTGGGTAAAGAAAAACTGACGAATAGGCTAACGAACGAACGTTCGCTGTCTGTGGCTAACGGATGAACAGCATTCGTTAAAACGAACGTACGGGCGAACGTCCGCTATTTAACTAAACCGCAGAAAACAAAAACCGATCTAAATAAAAAATGATCTAGGGTTTCGAAAAAAAACCACACGGTTTTTCTCGCGAAAACCGCCGGCGGCGGCGGTTACTACCTCGGCGGCGGGGTCGGGTTCGGCGGGTCGGCGGCGAGGCGAGGCGGTGGACAGAGGCGGTGGCGGCGCGATGCTGCGGCGGCGGCGGGTCGGATCGGGCGGGCGGGGCTAAGGTGATGGCAGGCGGCGGCGCGACTTGGGCCTCGAGGGATCGCGGGCCTCGGCTTATAAACCCAGCCGGGCTAGGAGTCCTAGTCGGACACGGCCCGGTTAGGTCGGTTCACTTTAAAAAAAACGTGACGCAGAAAAACTAACGAAAGAAATACTAAACGGACTCCAAAAATCCTGAAATAAATTTTCACGGTCCTCTAATAATATTACGGACAAAGTGAACATTTATTTGGGCCTCTAATGCAATTTTGAAAAATGCACATTTTTCCTAATTCAAATAAAATTGCAATAAAATCCAAATAAAATTTATTTATTTGATTTTAATATTTTCCCTCCAATATTTCATTTATTTTGGAGAAGTCATATTATCTCCTCTCATATGTTTTAATATGAAATATTTTCGGAGAGAAAAATAATTAAAACCAAAGTGATCCTTGTTTCGATATTTGATAAAATTCAAATATGAAGAACGTGAAATCCCCAACTCTCTCCATGGGTCCTTGAGTTGCTTAGAATTTCAAGGATCGCAAAACGAAATGCAATAAAAATATGATATGCATGAATGACCTATGTATAACATTTCAAATTAAAAATTTGGGATGTTACAGAGTGTTAGTTTCGCCCCGGGCCCCCCAAATCCCAGGACCGACCCTGTGTTTAGTGCATCTTGGCTTTATTAATATAAAGTTAGACATATGCCTTTTATCTAAAAAAATAGAGATGCAGTATGAATATAATTATTTGCAACACTTCAAATAGTTCGCTCGACCTTCATTTTGTGCTTTAATTTATTCACTTATTTTTAAGGCTGCAGTCGGTCTTTGCGTCAGTTCGCGTGACGAGGGTAAAAAATGATTTGTAAATAGTCAAGATGGGAATGGGCCGGCCCGGACCTGGCCTCGTGGCCTCAAGGCCAATTTCATGGGCAATGGGTTGACCCATTCTGACAAAATCCTATGCCCTCGCTGGCCCATTAGGTACCCCAGGGCCGACCCAAAATTCAGCTAGAATTCCAGTATTTTAGCTATATGTATACCTTGAACAGAAATGGGGTAATTTGTTGTTGTCTACTAATTCCAGAGTCATTACCCTCGCTGGGTAATTGGAGACTAGGATCAGTCACTAATTTACTATATCAACAAAAACTGAAGCAGTCCACAACCAAGAACCAAGTACCAGGCCACAACCAAGAAGCGGAGCCTGTGGGGACATGTTTCACCTGTGCTTGGAGCGGCTTGAGGAAGGGTAAGTGGACCAGAGCAGCACAAGCAGGAGAAGCAGCTGGACGGTGAGGGGCTCAAGAGCTGGACGACAAGCGGGACGACGAGCTAGAAGGCGAGCAGGACGCCGAGCTAGATGCTGAGAGGGACGGTGAGCAGGATGCCGAGCGGGAGGAGCCAAAGACAGCGTCGCCGCCGCGGTAGAGATGGATGGGGGTAAGGGCGACGATTGCCTTGGGTCGACCCAGCCGATCCAATGGGTCAATCAGTGCCGGCTCTACTGGACCAATTCCTACACGTGGCCGACCCGTTGAAATCTGGAATAATGGAGCGCACCAGGTATCGAACACAGGTCCCCAGCGTGATAACCTGCACCACTAACCAGTCCACCCGCAAGTAGTTAGTGGCTTGAATTAGGATCGCGGCCCACTAGATGCGACTGGAGGAGGTCTTCTCTGGTTTTCTTTGTTTTTTTCTCTCCAATTTTTTCATTCTTTTCTTTTTTATTCTCCATTTTGTTTCATTTTTTGTATCATTTTTTTATTCTACACTTTCATATACATGTTCAACATTTTTGAATACCTGTTCAACATTTTTATATACATGATCAACATTTTTTAAATACTTTTTCAACATTTTCCTTTCTTTTTGTTTTTCATTCTACATTTTTCTTATATGTCAATAACATTTTCTTAATAAGTGCAACATTTTTGTATACATGTTCAACATTGTCCCAACGCTTATTCAACATTTTACAAATATTTGTTCAACATTTAATAATTATGTCAACATTTTTCAAATACATGTTCACATTTTTCAAATACTTGTGCAACATTTTTCAAATACTCGTTCAATATTTTTTAATACTTATCCAACATTTTTCAAATACTTGTCCAACATTTTCAAAAACACATTTGAAAAATGTTTAACGAGTATTTAAAAAAAGTTGAATAAGTATTAAAAATGTGAACAAGTATTTGAAAAATGTTGAATAAGTATTAAAAAATGTTGAATGAGTTATTGAAAAAATGTTGAATAAGTATATGAAAAATGTTGAATAAGTATTTAAAATGCTGAATAAGTATTTAAAAAATATTGAATAAGCGCTCAAACAATTTTAATGTGTATACAATAAATGCTGATCACTTATTAAGATTTTATTTTCACATATACAAAAATATAGAGTGAAAACAAAAACATACATAAGAAAAAAAATAAAATGGAGAAGAAAAAAGAAAACCAAACAAAAACTGAGAAGAAAAAATAAAGCCAAACAAAAAGCAAAAGAAAAGGGGAAAAATAAAAAACCCAAAGAAAATCGAGTAAAAATGAAGAAAAAGAAAGAAGAGAAAAAAAAAGTAAAAACAGGAAAAGAAAGTGAACAGGGTAAAGCTCGTCTCCCTTCTAGTAGGCCGCGCTCTACATTGTGTACAACAGGTCGAATGTGGCGTGGTGGTTGACATGGCAAACCCTATTTAGGGCTGCAGGCGCCCGTTACAGGTGCGCAGTGAGAATTCGAACCTGCAACCAGAACCATGGTAGCGACACAACAACCACTTGGGACAACACACCTTATGTGACTGGTTCCTCATTTTTACATTTCTATTCTTTCTCCAAAACGCGACTGGTTTTCTTTTTCTTTCTTATATTTTTTCTGTTTCTTTTTATTTTTCCAATGCGTGAACTTTTCTCAATTTTTGAAAAATAAATTAATGAACTCTTTTTCTAGATTTGTGAATTTTTTTTCAAAATCGATGAATTTTTTCAAATTTGATGAACTTTCCACTCGCCTACCCATCCAACAACCCACCGTTAGGCAGGCAGTCCACTTCCACTCGCCAACCCACCAGATCTGCGTCTGTATTACGTCGCACCCACCTGCCCCACGCCGGCGGCATCACCGACACGAAACAGCGGCCATTTTTAGCTTTGCCAAGAGGAGCTTCTGGCTTATAGCCCCCACCCCACTCCACTTCTCAGTTTGCACAGCAGAGCAACCGGAGAGAGAGAGAGAGAGAGCAATGTCGTCCATCATCGTGCAGGTGTCCGCCTTCGTCCTTAACCTCATCGCCTTCGGCCTCGCCGTCGCCGCCGAGCAGCGCCGCAACAAGGTAAGCCCATCACGCCCAGAAGCTCGCTCGCTCGATCTCGTAGCTGTCCTGCTAATTAATTCACGCAAAATGGTGTGCAGGCCACGGTGACGCCGGACCTGGCCAAGGAGTACGACTACTACGTCTACGACTCCGACGTCGCCACCGGCTACGGCGTCGGCGCGCTCCTCCTCACCGCCGCGCAGGTCGTCGTCATGCTCGCCACTCGATGCTTCTGTTGCGGACGCGGGCTCAAGCCGGGGGGGGGGGGGGGGGGGGGGGGCTCGCGCGCCTGCGCCCTCATGCTCTTCCTCTTCTCATGGTAAGCTATTATGTTTAATTTATGTGCCTCGTTAGCATGACATAGCTCATAATCAGCCAACAAGTTGCTCCTTCGTCTTCTCCACTCGTTTGTCTTCTGACATTCGGGGCCATTAGTTCAGTTTGCTGCTTTTACAGCAATTTGGAATTAATTAGATCTAGCCCTGTAGTCTTAATTCACTGATGGCGCTCCACCTTCACTTTAGATCTGCTTGCTGTTGAGAGGTTGAGGTTCAGATCTTAGTCCCAGATTTTATGGTTTCACCTCTTCCCGTGCAGCAGAGGTTACACTTGTGTGTGTGTGTGTGTGTGTTGGAGTACTTTACTAGAGTCGACTGCCTTCTGAACTGGGTGCCAACTGGCGGCCTAATTTAGTTGGCCTGGAAGGATGACAAGATCATAATTTACCTTGCTCGTTACTATTTGGCAAGGCTGGACAGTTGAGGGTTCTGTGTTTGTGCTGAATTTAGTAGTTCTTCACATCTCTGTTATGGAGATGCCGAATTGTGCAGGTTCCTTAGATCTGTTAAGTTGGGTTAAGAATCTCTTGATTGTACCAAATTTTGGCACACAACTGGTACTTTGTTATAGTGTCTCGGACTGAACTGGTCAGGTTGAGTTGTGGCACACTCAAAGCGGTAATTACTTATTCCAGCGGAAGGATATTAGTAGCAGGTTCCCACAATAGTGTTGCACCTTTGATGTCGCTGTTTCATAACAGATTTATTTTTAGTCTTTTTCGATAAAGGGCGATTTTATTATCTCAGAATGTAGCATCAAGGGATACAAAACATTATGAGTAACACCCGGCCTCTGCATAACTGAGATGCACACAACCAAATCCAAAAGTCTGACAAAAAACATGAAATATAAACCGACATATCGGCAACAGTAAAGTCCTATAGACCGACACTATGCCTATGTCGAAGGTGGTGGTGGATCGATCCGGAGGTTATGCTGCCACCCATGTTGGGAAAAAACCTCCGTAGCCACCTGCTTCAACCGCGTACATACCGCCTTGAACAGCGATTGGTGCTCCGATCGTTGTAGCATAGACCATGTATGAAGCGATTGCGTACAACGGAAAATAACCTGCAGAGGAGAAGCATTTTTCCATTAAAAACCAAATCGTTTCTACATAGCCAGAGCGACCAAATTAAGGCGTACGCCCCCACCCTTATAAGCGCTTTAAACATATTTGGAATACCGTCCAACCAGTGACCAAATATATTGGCAACACTTGTGGGCGGATATAAATTTGACGCTATTTGGATGATTGACCACGTAGAACGTGCAAACTTGCATTGGAAAAAGAGGTGTTTGATTGTCTCGTCATGAGTACAAAAACAACACTTCTTACTCCCTGGACAGTTGCGTCGTGTGAGGTTGTTTTTGGTCAACACAACTCCCTTACGAAGATTTATTTTTAGTCTAAGGTGTAACGATCAACTCATAAGTGATACAAGAGGTGCTGTTCACTTTTGTCATTGCCTTGTTTTGATTTTTCATCAGGTTTGTTTCGTACAAGGAACTGCCCACTTTTGTGACATTTGAAGCTATTCCTAAATAAACACCTTGATTTATTTTAGGTAGGACTCGTTCACTTTGGCACACATGATAGATATGCTAGATAACTTTTATTGGTGATTATAAATGCAAAAAAAGGGCAGTCCGGTGCACGTAGCTCCCGCTTGCGCAGGGTCTAGGGAAGGGGAGCCTTGGCGATTATAAATGTCAAACTAACACAAATGTACTTTTACTGCAAAGTGCATTTCTTTTGATGAAGGAGTTTTTATTGACTCATAATGCTGCATTAGGAGAATACAAGTATCATGAATACACACCTGGCTGTGCACGACTAGGATGCACACACACGAACAAACATGCGGCCATAAAGTTGTTGGTGCCGCCATGAACCCACATGGGGCTATCCGGCAGCTTTGCCCCGTCTTTACTGAAGTCCACCGGGGGTGGCTCAGGAGACGACGCCGTGCATCTAGGTAGGTGAACTAGCAAGGAGGCCACGTCTAGGTTTGATCACCCGTCGTCCG
Source organism: Aegilops tauschii subsp. strangulata (assembly GCF_002575655.3). Lineage (NCBI taxonomy): Eukaryota > Viridiplantae > Streptophyta > Magnoliopsida > Poales > Poaceae > Aegilops > Aegilops tauschii. Next base: position 237,461,815 of record NC_053036.3, read on the forward strand.
ACGTTGTAAGGACGCGCTTGCGTCATCCAACCATTGTCGCATGCTTCATGTCCACAACATCACGCACGAAACCGATCTTCCATGTGCTACACTCATGTCGATCCACCACTGCCATACACCTTGTGTTTGCCAGCAACATTCCACGCTCGCCACCTCCCCAAATCTTTAGGCCGACGCCGCCACCATAGGGCTGGTCAGACGAGGCTGCCACCACCATCGACCTTTCAATATGGCGCACGACGCAAATGTCGCCGCTGCCCACCGCGAACGTCACGGCCATTCCCATCGCTGTCCATAGCCGGTGGATGATGCTGACCACCTACAGCTGCAAACGACATGAGAGCCGATGCGAGCCGTCCTAGAGGCGCCGCCCCGGCATCCAGGCCACAACTGCTGCCCTGCCACGCAGCCACTAGCACCGACACGCATCACCTGAACCAGCAGGGAGGGTGCCATCAGGCAGAACCCACACTACCTGCCGCCTCCACAACTCCGGTGCTAAAAGCCGGGGCACCCAACCATCGCAGCCGCGCAGCCATGGAGGACGAGCCAGATTGGGTCAGCAGCCGCGCGACTGACGGGGCAAGCTATAACCGGCCAAAGCAAGCCAGATCTGACAACCACTGGAGGGACTCATGGGCGAGCCAAAGCTGACCGTGCCAAGGCTCGTCGGAGAGAGGCTGCTCCCCATCGGAGACGTCATCAGGGAAGTCGTCGACCGTTGTGCCGTGCAACAAAGAGAGGGGCCGCCGGGCGTGAAGAAAGTGCCATCGTTGGTGGAGGCGCAGGGCGGAGCGCCCTGTCGCCACTATCCTAGGCACCTGCGCATGCTTCGCGAAGGTTTGCCTTTGGTGGCGGCGAGACGGGAGGGAGGAAGATGGGTTGGAGTTGGCGGCACAAGATTCCCCGAGTCGCCGGACATAGGCGATGTAGGGGTCAAGTATGATTTAACTTGAAAGAGTACTTAGAGCATCTCCAACACCAGCTCTATTTTAGGGCACCAAATAGCTGTTGCAATAAAATTTGAGGCACCAAAACATGATTTTAAGGGCGCCAATAGCTGCCCTAAAATAGGGCACTTCAAATATGCAAATAATTTATTTTGAACATACAGACATTGCATAGTTCACTTCAAACATTCTAATTTTGAGCATTCAAACATTGCATAGATTAAATGAACATCCAAATTACTAGATCACCCTAACATTACTACGATCGACTCCTACGGACGCCCTACAGGTTGTCCCAGCCAAGGTCGTCGGACTCGTCACTCTCGTCATCAAACTCAACCTCGTCGTTGGACTCAAGCTGACCACGCCGGAGGGGCCAGCCTCGTCCTCCGTCTTCTCCTCCGCCTTTGCGCTGGTCCCTCTCCTAGAACCACTTGGCATCTGCCTGCATGAGGTGCAGATTTTCCACAACAATCCTCACATTGTCGTCTCATCGCTCTCCCGAGTGACGATGTGGGTCTCCCTCTTCGTCGGGCGGGACTTAATGGTCACTTGAGGTCCGATGAACTCCGCGTCCGCCCGCGTCTCGATCTCCAGGAAGTTTAGCTAGTGCAGTGGCTGGCCGAGCCCCCACATGGTGGTGGTGGTGCGGTCGATTGGAAGAAGTGAACGGCTGATCCGAGCGTCGGGGTGGTTCGGCTGTGGTGGGAGTGGCCGGATTCAATGGTGTGGCGGCAGTGTGGGAGGGGAATCTGCTGCGGGCGGCTGTGGTGGGCTGCAGGAAGTTCCAGACAGGGACAGTTGGGCTGCGCACGCTGCGGCTTTGCTTTTGCATCAGCCGTGCGCGTGCCGCAAATACGTAGTTGGCGGTGCCTTCTTTTTGTATGCCCAAAAAACTTTTTGCAGAAATTTCCAACAAGGGCAGCAGTGGGGTTTTTTGGGATCCAAATGCCCAGTAAAACGGTTATGCCCTAAAACAGGGCTGCTGTTGGAGATGCTCATATGTAGCATTTGCCCTTGATATTTTGTATTATTTCCTCTGATGTTAATGAAATCTTTACGGTGCATGTTTTGTACTCCCGCCGTTCCTAAATATTTATCTTTTAGAGATTTCAAATGGACTACCATATACGGATGTATATAGACATATTTTAGAGTGTAGGTTCACTCATTTTGCTCCGTATGTAGTCACTTGTTGAAATCTCTAGAAAGACAAATATTTCGGAACGGAGGGAGTAGTATCCTCTTATTTTCATACTCCCTCCGGAAATACTTATTAAAGGAATGGATGTATCTAGATGTATTTTAGTTTTATATACATCCATTTTTGTAACAAGTAATTTCGGACGGAGGCAGTACGTCTATTGTTGTGCTAACCACTAGCAACAGCTGTATTGTTACAATAAATTAATGATAACATGTTTATATGCTCCGTACTCCCGATCCATATTACTTGTCGCTCAAACGGGTGTATCTAGCACTGAAATACGTCTAGGTACATCCATTCGAGAGACAAGTAATATGGATCGGAGGGATTATCTCTTTTGACCAGAGGTGTGTGAGTACATGCTTATGTTAAGTTTTTCAATGAACTGTCGAACTACTTTAGTTTTTTGAGCACTGTGTGACTGAATTGTTTATCTTATCTTCCTTGCAGTCATGCGTTCGGATTTTCTAAACAGTTCTAAAGTCAGCGCCAATAAATGGCTTCACTTCCCTAGTGACCTTAGCTAGCCCAACCTTGAATAATTTAGACCTGCCATAGTCTGACCATTCTCACCAGTTTGGAACCGGTTTCACTTCTACTAGGATTGTGAAGCTCGTTGAAGACGATGGCCACGTGCTGCAGGTGCTCCGCCCACGACGAGCTGTAGATAAGAATGTCATCAAAGAAAACGAGCACAAACCGTCGCAAGTAGGGGCAGAGGACGTCGTTCATCAAGGCTTGAAATGTCGTCGGGGCATTGGAGAGGCCGAAGGGCATCAACAAGAACTCGAAGTGGCCGTGATAAGTGCGAAAGGCCGTCTTCGCGACATCGTCCGGGTGCATCCGCACCTGGTGGTAGCCCGAATGGAGGTCGAGCTTGGTGAAGAAGCGAGCCCCGCGTAGCTCGTCCAGGAGTTCATCAACGACGGGGATAGGAAATTTGTCCTTGGACGTCTTGGCGTTGAGAGCACGGTAGTCGATGCAGAAACGCCACGAGTCGTCGGACTTGCAAACAAGGTGAAGGAAATATGCCCTAGAGGCAATAATAAAGTTATTATTTATTTCCTTATATCATGATAAATGTTTATTATTCATGCTAGAATTGTATTAACCGGAAACATAATACATGTGTGAATACATAGACAAACAGAGTGTCACTAGTATGCCTCTACTTGACTAGCTCGTTAATCAAAGATGGTTATGTTTCCTAGCCATAGACATGAGTTGTCATTTGATTAACGGGATCACCTCATTAGGAGAATGACGTGATTGACTTGACCCATTCCGTTAGCTTAGCACCCGATCGTTTAGTATGTTGCTATTGCTTTCTTCATGACTTATACATGTTCCTATGACTATGAGATTATGCAACTCCCGTTTACCGGAGGAACACTTTGTGTGCTACCAAACGTCACAACGTAAATGGGTGATTATAAAGGTGCTCTACAGGTGTCTCCAAAGGTACTTGTTGGGTTGGCGTATTTCGAGATTAGGATTTGTCACTCCGATTGTCGGAGAGGTATCTCTGGGCCCACTCGGTAATGCACATCACTATAAGCCTTGCAAGCATTGTGACTAATAAGTTAGTTGCGGGATGATGTGTTACGGAACGAGTAAAGAGACTTGCCGGTAACGAGATTGAACTAGGTATCGAGATACCGACGATCGAATCTCGGGCAAGTAACATACCGATGACAAAGGAAACAACGTATGTTGTTATGCGGTCTGACCGATAAAGATCTTCGTAGAATATGTGGGAGCCAATATGGGCATCCAGGTCCCGCTATTGGTTATTGACCGGAGACGTGTCTCGGTCATGTCTACATAGTTCTCGAACCCGTAGGGTCCGCACGCTTAAAGTTACGATGACAGTTTTATTATGAGTTTATGTATGTTGATGTACCGAAGGAGTTCGGAGTCCCGGATGAGATCGGGGACATGACGAGGAGTCTCGAAATGGTCGAGACGTAAAGATCGATATATTGGACGACTATATTCGGACTTCGGAAAGGTTCCGAGTGATTCGGGTATTTTTCGGAGTACCGGAGAGTTACGGGAATACGTATTGGGCCTTATTGGGCCATACGGGAAAGAAGGAAAAGGGCCTCAAGGGTGGCCGCACCCCTCCCCTTGGTCTGGTCCGAATTGGACTAGGGAAGGGGGGCGCCCCCTTCCTTCCTTCTCTTTTTCCCTTCCTCTTTTCCTATTCCATATGGGAGGTGGAATCCTACTAGGACTAGGGAGTCCTAGTAGGACTCCACACTTGGTGCGCCCCCTCCTAGGGCCGGCCTCCTCCTCCCTTGCTCCTTTATATACGGGGGCAGGGGGCACCCCATAGACACAACAATTGATCCTTGAGATCTCTTAGCCGTGTGCGGTGCCCCCCTCCACCATATTACACCTCGATAATACCGTTGCGGAGCTTAGGCGAAGCCCTGCGTCGGTGGAACATCGTCATCGTCACCACGCCGTCGTGCTGACGAAACTCTCCCTCAACACTCGGCTGGATCGGAGTTCGAGGGACGTCATCGAGCTGAACGTGTGTAGAACTCGGAGGTGCCGTGCGTTCGGTACTTGATCGGTCGGATCGTGAAGACGTACGACTACATCAACCGCGTTGTGATAACGCTTCCGCTTTCGGTCTACGAGGGTACGTGGACAACACTCTCCCCTCTCGTTGCTATGCATCACCATGATCTTGCGTGTGCGTAGGAAATTTTTTGAAATTACTACGTTCCCCAACAGTGGCATCCGAGCCTGGTTTTATGCGTTGATGCTATGCACGAGTAGAACACAAGTGAGTTGTGGGCGATATAAGTCATACTGCTTACCAGCATGTCATACTTTGGTTCAGCGGTATTGTGAGATGAAGCGGCCCGGACCGACATTACGCGTACGCTTACGCGAGACTGGTTTCACCGTTCGGAGCACTCGTTGCTTAAAGGTGACTGGCGGGTGTCTGTCTCTCTCACTTTAGTTGAACCGAGTGTGGCTACGCCCGGTCCTTGCGAAGGTTAAAACAGCACCAACTTGACAAACTATCGTTGTGGTTTTGATGCGTAGGTAAGAACGGTTCTTGCTAAGCCCGTAGCAGCCACGTAAAACTTGCAACAACAAAGTAGAGGACGTCTAACTTGTTTTTGCAGGGCATGTTGTGATGTGATATGGTCAAGACATGATGTGATATAATGTGTTGTATGAGATGATCATGTTTTGTAACCGAGTTATCGGCAACTGGCAGGAGCCATATGGTTGTCGCTTTATTGTATGAGATGCAATCGCCATGTAATAGTTTTACTTTATCACTAAGCGGTAGCGATAGTCGTAAAAGCAATAAGTTGGCGAGACGACAACGATGCTACGATGGAGATCAAGGTGTCGCGCCGGTGACGATGGTGATCATGACGATGCTTCGGAGATGGAGATCACAAGCACGGTGCTTCGGAGATGGAGATCACAAGCACAAGATGATGATGGCCATATCATATCACTTATATTGATTGCATGTGATGTTAATCCTTTATGCATCTTATCTTGGTTTGATTGACGGTAGCATTATAAGATGATCTCTCACTAAAATTTCAAGATAAAAGTGTTCTCCCTGAGTATGCACCGTTGTAAAAGTTCTTCGTGCTGAGACACCACGTGTTAATCGGGTGTGATAGGCTCTACGTTCAAATACAACGGGTGCAAAACAGTTGCACACGCGGAATACTCAGGTTAAACTTGACGAGCCTAGCATATACAGATATGGCCTCGGAACACAGAGACCGAAAGGTCGAGCGTGAATCATATAGTAGATATGATCAACATAGTGATGTTCACCATTGAAACTACTCCATCTCACGTGTTAATCGGACATGGTTTAGTTGCTTTGGATCACGTAATCACTTAGATGATTAGAGGGATGTCTATCTAAGTGGGAGTTCTTAAGTAATATGATTAATTGAACTTAAATTTATCATGAACTTAGTCCTGATAGTATTTTGCAAATTATGTTGTAGATCAATAGCTCGCGTTGTTGCTTCCCTGTGTTTATTTTTTGATATGTTCCTAGAGAAAAATTATGTTGAAAGATGTTAGTAGCAAAGATGTGGATTGGATCCGTGATCTGAGGATTATCCTCATTGCTGCACAGAAAAATTATGTCCTTGATGCACCGCTAGGTGACAGACCTATTGCAGGAGCAGATGCAGACGTTATGAACGTTTGGCTAGCTCAATATGATGACTACTTGATAGTTTAGTGCACCATGCTTAACGGCTTAGAATCGGGACTTCAAAGACGTTTTGAACGTCATGGACCATATGAGATGTTCCAGGAGTTGAAGTTAATATTTCAAGCAAATACCCGAGTTGAGAGATATGAAATCTCCAACAAGTTCTATAGCAAAAAGATGGAGGGGAATCGCTCAACTAGTGAGCATGTGCTCAGATTGTCTGGGTACTACAATCGCTTGAATCAAGTGGGAGTTTATCTTCCAGATAAAATAGTGATTGACAGAATTCTCTAGTCACCATCACCAAGTTAGTAGAACTTCGTGATGATCTATAGTATGCAAGGGATGACGAAAGTAATTCCCGAGCTCTTCGTGATGCTGAAATCGACAAAGGTAGAAATCAAGAAAAACATCAAGTGTTGATGGTTGACGAGACCACTAGTTTCAAGAAAAGGGCAAAGGGAGAAAGGGGAACTTCAAGAAGAACGGCAAGCAAGTTGCTGCTCAAGTGAAGAAGCCTAAGTCTGGTCCTAAGCCTGAGACTAAGTGCTTCTACTGCAAAGGGACTGGTCACTGGAAGCGGAACTACCCCAACTATTTGGTGGATAAGAAGGATGGCAAAGTGAACAAAGGTATATTTGATATACAGATTATTGATGTGTACTTTACTAGTGTTTATAGCAACCCCTCGGTAATTGATACTGGTTCAGTTGCTAAGAGTAGTAACTCGAAACGGGAGTTGCAGAATAAACAGAGACTAGTAAAAGTGAACAAAGGTATATTTGATATACAGATTATTGATGTGTACTTTACTAGTGTTTATAGCAACCCCTCGGTAATTGATACTGGTTCAGTTGCTAAAGAGTAGTAACTCGAAAACGGGAGTTGCAGAATAAACAGAGACTAGTAAAAGGCGAGGTGACGATGTGTGTTGGAAGTAGTTCGAAGATTGATATGATCATCATCGCACACTCCCTGTACTTCCGGGATTAGTGTTGAAACTAAATAAGTGTTATTTGGTGTTTGCGTTGAGCATGAATATGATTTGATCATGTTTATTGCAATACGGTTATTCATTTAAATTAGAGAACAATTGTTGTTCTGTTTACATGAATAAAACCTTCTATGGTCATACACACCAACGAAAATGGTTTGTTGGATCTCGATCGTAGTGATACACATATTCATAATATTGAAGCCAAAAGATGCAAAGTTAATAATGATAGTGCAACTTATTTGTGGCACTGCCGTTTAGGTCATATTGGTGTCAAGCGCATGAAGAAACTCCATACTGATGGGATTTTGGAATCACTTGATTACGAATCACTTGATGCTTGCGAACCGTGCCTCATGGGCAAGATGACTAAAACGCCGCTCTCCGGAACTATGGAGAGAGCAACAGATTTGTTGGAAATCATACATACAGATGTATGTGGTCCGATGAATATTGAGGATCGTAGCAGGTATCATTATTTTCTGACCTTCACAGATGATTTGAGCAGATATGGGTATATCTACTTAATGAAACAAGAGCCTGAAACATTTGAAAAGTTCATATAATTTCAGAGTGAAGCAGAAAATCATCGTAACAAGAAAATAAAGTTTCTACGATCTGATCGTGGAGAAGAGTATTTAAGTTACGAGTTTGGCCTTCAGATAAAACAATGTGGAATAGTTTCACAAATTCATGCCACCTGGAACACCACATCATAATGGTGTGCCCGAACGTCATAACCGTACTTTATTGGATATAGTGCAATCTATGATGTCTCTTACCAATTTACCACTAATCGTTTTGGGGGTTATGCATTAGAGACAGCTACATTCACGTTAAATAGGGCACCATCAAAATCCGTTGAGACGACGCCTTATGAACTGAGGTTTAGCAAGAAACCAAAGTTGTCGTTTCTTAAAATTTTGGGGTTGCGGTGCTTATGTGAAAAGGTTTCATCCTGATAAGCTCAAACCCAAATCGGAGAAATGTGTCTTCATAGGATACCCAAAGGAGACAGTTGGGTACACCTTCTATCATAGATCCGAAGGCAAGACATTCGTTGCTTAGTATGGATCCTTTCTAGAGAAGGAGTTTCTCTCGAAAGAAGTGAGTGGGAGGAAAGTAGAACTTGATGAGGTAACTGTACCTGCTCCCTTATTGGAAAGTAGTTCATCACAGAAATCTGTTCCTGTGACTTCTACACCAATTAGTGAGGAAGTTAATGATGATGATCATGTAACTTCAGATCAAGTTACTACCAAACCTCGTAGGTAAACCAGAGTAAGATCCGCACCAGAGTGGTACGGTAATCCTGTTCTGGAGGTTATGTTACTAGACCATAACGAACCTACGAACTATGAAGAAGCGATGGTGAGCCCAGATTCCGCAAAATGGCTTGAGGCCATGAAATCTGAGATGAGATCCATGTATGAGAACAAAGTGTGGACTTTGGTTGACTTGCCCGATGATCGGCAAGCAATAGAAAATAAATGGATCTTCAAGAGGAAGACGGACGCTGATAGTAGTGTTACTATCTACAAAGCTAGAATTGTCGCAAAAGGTTTTCGACAAGTTCAAAGTGTTGACTACGATAGAGTTTCTCACTCGTATCTATGCTTAAGTCTGTCCGAATCATGTTAGCAATTGCCGCATTTTATGAAATATGGCAAATGGATAAACAAAACTGCATTCCTTAATGGATTTATTAAAGAAGAGTTGTATATGATGCAACCAGAAGGTTTTGTCAATCCTAAAGGTGCTAACAAAATATGCAAGCTCCAGCGATCCATCTATGGACTGGTGCAAGTATCTCGGAGTTGGAATATACGCTTTGATAAGTTGATCAAAGGATATAGTTTTATACAGACTTGCGGTGAAGCCTGTATTTACAAGAAAGTGAGTGGGAGCACTACAACATTTCTGATAAGTATATGTGAATGACATATTGTTGATCGGAAATAATGTAGAAATATTCTACAAAGCATAAATGAGTGTTTGAAAGGAGTTTTCAAAGAAAGACTTCGGTGAAGCTGCTTACATATTGAGCATCAAGATCTATAGAGATAGATCAAGACGCTTGATAAAGTTTTCAATGAGTACATACCTTAACAAGATTTTGAAGTAGTTCAAAATAGAACAGTCAAAGAAAAAGTTCTTGGCTGTGTTACAAGGTGTGAAATTGAGTAAGACTCAAAACCCGACCACGGCAGAAGATAGAAAAAGAATGAAAGTCATTCCCTATGCCTCGGCCATAGGTTCTATAAAGTATGCCATGCTGTGTACCAGATCTATTGTATACCCTACACTGATTTTGGCAAGGGAGTACAATAGTGATCTAGGAGTAGATCACTAGACAGCGGTCAAAATTATCCTTACTGGAATAAGGATATGTTTCTCGATTATGGAAGTGCCAAAAGGCTCGTCGTAAAAGGTTACGTCAATGCAAGTTTTGACACTAATCTAGATAACTCTAAGTCTCGGTCTAGATACATATTGAAAGTGGGAGCAATTAGCTAGAGTAGCTCCATGCAGAGCATTGTAGACATAGAAATTTGCAAAATACTTACGGATCTGAATATGACAGACCCGTTGACTAAAATTATCTCACAAGCAAAACATGATCACACCTTAGTACTCTTTGGGTGTTAATCACATAGCAATGTGAACTAGATTACTGACTCTAGTAAACCTCTTGGGTGATGGTCACATGACGATGTGAACTATGGGTGTTAATCACATGGTGATGTGAACTATTCATGTTAAATCACATGGCGATGTGAACTAGATTATTGACTCTAGTGCAAGTGGGAGAATGAAGGAAATATGCCCTAGAGGCAATAATAAAGTTATTATTTATTTCCTTATATCATGATAAATGTTTATTATTCATGCTAGAATTGTATTAACCGGAAACATAATACATGTGTGAATACATAGACAAACAGAGTGTCACTAGTATGCCTCTACTTGACTAGCTCGTTAATCAAAGATGGTTATGTTTCCTAGCCATAGACATGAGTTGTCATTTGATTAACGGGATCACCTCATTAGGAGAATGACGTGATTGACTTGACCCATTCCGTTAGCTTAGCACCCGATCGTTTAGTATGTTGCTATTGCTTTCTTCATGACTTATACATGTTCCTATGACTATGAGATTATGCAACTCCCGTTTACCGGAGGAACACTTTGTGTGCTACCAAACGTCACAACGTAAATGGGTGATTATAAAGGTGCTCTACAGGTGTCTCCAAAGGTACTTGTTGGGTTGGCGTATTTCGAGATTAGGATTTGTCACTCCGATTGTCGGAGAGGTATCTCTGGGCCCACTCGGTAATGCACATCACTATAAGCCTTGCAAGCATTGTGACTAATAAGTTAGTTGCGGGATGATGTGTTACGGAACGAGTAAAGAGACTTGCCGGTAACGAGATTGAACTAGGTATCGAGATACCGACGATCGAATCTCGGGCAAGTAACATACCGATGACAAAGGGAACAACGTATGTTGTTATGCGGTCTGACCGATAAAGATCTTCGTAGAATATGTGGGAGCCAATATGGGCATCCAGGTCCCGCTATTGGTTATTGACCGGAGACGTGTCTCGGTCATGTCTACATAGTTCTCGAACCCGTAGGGTCCGCACGCTTAAAGTTACGATGACAGTTTTATTATGAGTTTATGTATGTTGATGTACCGAAGGAGTTCGGAGTCCCGGATGAGATCGGGGACATGACGAGGAGTCTCGAAATGGTCGAGACGTAAAGATCGATATATTGGACGACTATATTCGGACTTCGGAAAGGTTCCGAGTGATTCGGGTATTTTTCGGAGTACCGGAGAGTTACGGGAATACGTATTGGGCCTTATTGGGCCATACGGGAAAGAAGGAAAAGGGCCTCAAGGGTGGCCGCACCCCTCCCCTTGGTCTGGTCCGAATTGGACTAGGGAAGGGGGGCGCCCCCTTCCTTCCTTCTCTTTTTCCCTTCCTCTTTTCCTATTCCATATGGGAGGTGGAATCCTACTAGGACTAGGGAGTCCTAGTAGGACTCCACACTTGGTGCGCCCCCTCCTAGGGCCGGCCTCCTCCTCCCTTGCTCCTTTATATACGGGGGCAGGGGGCACCCCATAGACACAACAATTGATCCTTGAGATCTCTTAGCCGTGTGCGGTGCCCCCCTCCACCATATTACACCTCGATAATACCGTTGCGGAGCTTAGGCGAAGCCCTGCGTCGGTGGAACATCGTCATCGTCACCACGCCGTCGTGCTGACGAAACTCTCCCTCAACACTCGGCTGGATCGGAGTTCGAGGGACGTCATCGAGCTGAACGTGTGTAGAACTCGGAGGTGCCGTGCGTTCGGTACTTGATCGGTCGGATCGTGAAGACGTACGACTACATCAACCGCGTTGTGATAACGCTTCCGCTTTCGGTCTACGAGGGTACGTGGACAACACTCTCCCCTCTCGTTGCTATGCATCACCATGATCTTGCGTGTGCGTAGGAAATTTTTTGAAATTACTACGTTCCCCAACAGTGGCATCCGAGCCTGGTTTTATGCGTTGATGCTATGCACGAGTAGAACACAAGTGAGTTGTGGGCGATATAAGTCATACTGCTTACCAGCATGTCATACTTTGGTTCAGCGGTATTGTGAGATGAAGCGGCCCGGACCGACATTACGCGTACGCTTACGCGAGACTGGTTTCACCGTTCGGAGCACTCGTTGCTTAAAGGTGACTGGCGGGTGTCTGTCTCTCTCACTTTAGTTGAACCGAGTGTGGCTACGCCCGGTCCTTGCGAAGGTTAAAACAGCACCAACTTGACAAACTATCGTTGTGGTTTTGATGCGTAGGTAAGAACGGTTCTTGCTAAGCCCGTAGCAGCCACGTAAAACTTGCAACAACAAAGTAGAGGACGTCTAACTTGTTTTTGCAGGGCATGTTGTGATGTGATATGGTCAAGACATGATGTGATATAATGTGTTGTATGAGATGATCATGTTTTGTAACCGAGTTATCGGCAACTGGCAGGAGCCATATGGTTGTCGCTTTATTGTATGAGATGCAATCGCCATGTAATAGTTTTACTTTATCACTAAGCGGTAGCGATAGTCGTAAAAGCAATAAGTTGGCGAGACGACAACGATGCTACGATGGAGATCAAGGTGTCGCGCCGGTGACGATGGTGATCATGACGATGCTTCGGAGATGGAGATCACAAGCACGGTGCTTCGGAGATGGAGATCACAAGCACAAGATGATGATGGCCATATCATATCACTTATATTGATTGCATGTGATGTTAATCCTTTATGCATCTTATCTTGGTTTGATTGACGGTAGCATTATAAGATGATCTCTCACTAAAATTTCAAGATAAAAGTGTTCTCCCTGAGTATGCACCGTTGTAAAAGTTCTTCGTGCTGAGACACCACGTGTTAATCGGGTGTGATAGGCTCTACGTTCAAATACAACGGGTGCAAAACAGTTGCACACGCGGAATACTCAGGTTAAACTTGACGAGCCTAGCATATACAGATATGGCCTCGGAACACAGAGACCGAAAGGTCGAGCGTGAATCATATAGTAGATATGATCAACATAGTGATGTTCACCATTGAAACTACTCCATCTCACGTGTTAATCGGACATGGTTTAGTTGCTTTGGATCACGTAATCACTTAGATGATTAGAGGGATGTCTATCTAAGTGGGAGTTCTTAAGTAATATGATTAATTGAACTTAAATTTATCATGAACTTAGTCCTGATAGTATTTTGCAAATTATGTTGTAGATCAATAGCTCGCGTTGTTGCTTCCCTGTGTTTATTTTTTGATATGTTCCTAGAGAAAAATTATGTTGAAAGATGTTAGTAGCAAAGATGCGGATTGGATCCGTGATCTGAGGATTATCCTCATTGCTGCACAGAAAAATTATGTCCTTGATGCACCGCTAGGTGACAGACCTATTGCAGGAGCAGATGCAGACGTTATGAACGTTTGGCTAGCTCAATATGATGACTACTTGATAGTTTAGTGCACCATGCTTAACGGCTTAGAATCGGGACTTCAAAGACGTTTTGAACGTCATGGACCATATGAGATGTTCCAGGAGTTGAAGTTAATATTTCAAGCAAATACCCGAGTTGAGAGATATGAAATCTCCAACAAGTTCTATAGCAAAAAGATGGAGGGGAATCGCTCAACTAGTGAGCATGTGCTCAGATTGTCTGGGTACTACAATCGCTTGAATCAAGTGGGAGTTTATCTTCCAGATAAAATAGTGATTGACAGAATTCTCTAGTCACCATCACCAAGTTAGTAGAACTTCGTGATGATCTATAGTATGCAAGGGATGACGAAAGTAATTCCCGAGCTCTTCGTGATGCTGAAATCGACAAAGGTAGAAATCAAGAAAAACATCAAGTGTTGATGGTTGACGAGACCACTAGTTTCAAGAAAAGGGCAAAGGGAGAAAGGGGAACTTCAAGAAGAACGGCAAGCAAGTTGCTGCTCAAGTGAAGAAGCCTAAGTCTGGTCCTAAGCCTGAGACTAAGTGCTTCTACTGCAAAGGGACTGGTCACTGGAAGCGGAACTACCTCAACTATTTGGTGGATAAGAAGGATGGCAAAGTGAACAAAGGTATATTTGATATACAGATTATTGATGTGTACTTTACTAGTGTTTATAGCAACCCCTCGGTAATTGATACTGGTTCAGTTGCTAAGAGTAGTAACTCGAAACGGGAGTTGCAGAATAAACAGAGACTAGTAAAAGTGAACAAAGGTATATTTGATATACAGATTATTGATGTGTACTTTACTAGTGTTTATAGCAACCCCTCGGTAATTGATACTGGTTCAGTTGCTAAAGAGTAGTAACTCGAAAACGGGAGTTGCAGAATAAACAGAGACTAGTAAAAGGCGAGGTGACGATGTGTGTTGGAAGTAGTTCGAAGATTGATATGATCATCATCGCACACTCCCTGTACTTCCGGGATTAGTGTTGAAACTAAATAAGTGTTATTTGGTGTTTGCGTTGAGCATGAATATGATTTGATCATGTTTATTGCAATACGGTTATTCATTTAAATTAGAGAACAATTGTTGTTCTGTTTACATGAATAAAACCTTCTATGGTCATACACACCAACGAAAATGGTTTGTTGGATCTCGATCGTAGTGATACACATATTCATAATATTGAAGCCAAAAGATGCAAAGTTAATAATGATAGTGCAACTTATTTGTGGCACTGCCGTTTAGGTCATATTGGTGTCAAGCGCATGAAGAAACTCCATACTGATGGGATTTTGGAATCACTTGATTACGAATCACTTGATGCTTGCGAACCGTGCCTCATGGGCAAGATGACTAAAACGCCGCTCTCCGGAACTATGGAGAGAGCAACAGATTTGTTGGAAATCATACATACAGATGTATGTGGTCCGATGAATATTGAGGCTCGTAGCAGGTATCATTATTTTCTGACCTTCACAGATGATTTGAGCAGATATGGGTATATCTACTTAATGAAACAAGAGCCTGAAACATTTGAAAAGTTCATATAATTTCAGAGTGAAGCAGAAAATCATCGTAACAAGAAAATAAAGTTTCTATGATCTGATCGTGGAGAAGAGTATTTAAGTTACGAGTTTGGCCTTCAGATAAAACAATGTGGAATAGTTTCACAAATTCATGCCACCTGGAACACCACATCATAATGGTGTGCCCGAACGTCATAACCGTACTTTATTGGATATAGTGCAATCTATGATGTCTCTTACCAATTTACCACTAATCGTTTTGGGGGTTATGCATTAGAGACAGCTACATTCACGTTAAATAGGGCACCATCAAAATCCGTTGAGACGACGCCTTATGAACTGAGGTTTAGCAAGAAACCAAAGTTGTCGTTTCTTAAAATTTTGGGGTTGCGGTGCTTATGTGAAAAGGTTTCATCCTGATAAGCTCAAACCCAAATCGGAGAAATGTGTCTTCATAGGATACCCAAAGGAGACAGTTGGGTACACCTTCTATCATAGATCCGAAGGCAAGACATTCGTTGCTTAGTATGGATCCTTTCTAGAGAAGGAGTTTCTCTCGAAAGAAGTGAGTGGGAGGAAAGTAGAACTTGATGAGGTAACTGTACCTGCTCCCTTATTGGAAAGTAGTTCATCACAGAAATCTGTTCCTGTGACTTCTACACCAATTAGTGAGGAAGTTAATGATGATGATCATGTAACTTCAGATCAAGTTACTACCAAACCTCTTAGGTAAACCAGAGTAAGATCCGCACCAGAGTGGTACGGTAATCCTGTTCTGGAGGTTATGTTACTAGACCATAACGAACCTACGAACTATGAAGAAGCGATGGTGAGCCCAGATTCCGCAAAATGGCTTGAGGCCATGAAATCTGAGATGAGATCCATGTATGAGAAGAAAGTGTGGACTTTGGTTGACTTGCCCGATGATCGGCAAGCAATAGAAAATAAATGGATCTTCAAGAGGAAGACGGACGCTGATAGTAGTGTTACTATCTACAAAGCTAGAATTGTCGCAAAAGGTTTTCGACAAGTTCAAAGTGTTGACTACGATGAGAGTTTCTCACTCGTATCTATGCTTAAGTCTGTCCGAATCATGTTAGCAATTGCCGCATTTTATGAAATATGGCAAATGGATAAACAAAACTGCATTCCTTAATGGATTTATTAAAGAAGAGTTGTATATGATGCAACCAGAAGGTTTTGTCAATCCTAAAGGTGCTAACAAAATATGCAAGCTCCAGCGATCCATCTATGGACTGGTGCAAGTATCTCGGAGTTGGAATATACGCTTTGATAAGTTGATCAAAGGATATAGTTTTATACAGACTTGCGGTGAAGCCTGTATTTACAAGAAAGTGAGTGGGAGCACTACAACATTTCTGATAAGTATATGTGAATGACATATTGTTGATCGGAAATAATGTAGAAATATTCTACAAAGCATAAATGAGTGTTTGAAAGGAGTTTTCAAAGAAAGACTTCGGTGAAGCTGCTTACATATTGAGCATCAAGATCTATAGAGATAGATCAAGACGCTTGATAAAGTTTTCAATGAGTACATACCTTAACAAGATTTTGAAGTAGTTCAAAATAGAACAGTCAAAGAAAAAGTTCTTGGCTGTGTTACAAGGTGTGAAATTGAGTAAGACTCAAAACCCGACCACGGCAGAAGATAGAAAAAGAATGAAAGTCATTCCCTATGCCTCGGCCATAGGTTCTATAAAGTATGCCATGCTGTGTACCAGATCTATTGTATACCCTACACTGATTTTGGCAAGGGAGTACAATAGTGATCTAGGAGTAGATCACTAGACAGCGGTCAAAATTATCCTTACTGGAATAAGGATATGTTTCTCGATTATGGAAGTGCCAAAAGGCTCGTCGTAAAAGGTTACGTCAATGCAAGTTTTGACACTAATCTAGATAACTCTAAGTCTCGGTCTAGATACATATTGAAAGTGGGAGCAATTAGCTAGAGTAGCTCCATGCAGAGCATTGTAGACATAGAAATTTGCAAAATACTTACGGATCTGAATATGACAGACCCGTTGACTAAAATTATCTCACAAGCAAAACATGATCACACCTTAGTACTCTTTGGGTGTTAATCACATAGCAATGTGAACTAGATTACTGACTCTAGTAAACCTCTTGGGTGATGGTCACATGACGATGTGAACTATGGGTGTTAATCACATGGTGATGTGAACTATTCATGTTAAATCACATGGCGATGTGAACTAGATTATTGACTCTAGTGCAAGTGGGAGAATGAAGGAAATATGCCCTAGAGGCAATAATAAAGTTATTATTTATTTCCTTATATCATGATAAATGTTTATTATTCATGCTAGAATTGTATTAACCGGAAACATAATACATGTGTGAATACATAGACAAACAGAGTGTCACTAGTATGCCTCTACTTGACTAGCTCGTTAATCAAAGATGGTTATGTTTCCTAGCCATAGACATGAGTTGTCATTTGATTAACGGGATCACCTCATTAGGAGAATGACGTGATTGACTTGACCCATTCCGTTAGCTTAGCACCCGATCGTTTAGTATGTTGCTATTGCTTTCTTCATGACTTATACATGTTCCTATGACTATGAGATTATGCAACTCCCGTTTACCGGAGGAACACTTTGTGTGCTACCAAACGTCACAACGTAAATGGGTGATTATAAAGGTGCTCTACAGGTGTCTCCAAAGGTACTTGTTGGGTTGGCGTATTTCGAGATTAGGATTTGTCACTCCGATTGTCGGAGAGGTATCTCTGGGCCCACTCGGTAATGCACATCACTATAAGCCTTGCAAGCATTGTGACTAATAAGTTAGTTGCGGGATGATGTGTTACGGAACGAGTAAAGAGACTTGCCGGTAACGAGATTGAACTAGGTATCGAGATACCGACGATCGAATCTCGGGCAAGTAACATACCGATGACAAAGGGAACAACGTATGTTGTTATGCGGTCTGACCGATAAAGATCTTCGTAGAATATGTGGGAGCCAATATGGGCATCCAGGTCCCGCTATTGGTTATTGACCGGAGACGTGTCTCGGTCATGTCTACATAGTTCTCGAACCCGTAGGGTCCGCACGCTTAAAGTTACGATGACAGTTTTATTATGAGTTTATGTATGTTGATGTACCGAAGGAGTTCGGAGTCCCGGATGAGATCTGGGACATGACGAGGAGTCTCGAAATGGTCGAGACGTAAAGATCGATATATTGGACGACTATATTCGGACTTCGGAAAGGTTCCGAGTGATTCGGGTATTTTTCGGAGTACCGGAGAGTTACGGGAATACGTATTGGGCCTTATTGGGCCATACGGGAAAGAAGGAAAAGGGCCTCAAGGGTGGCCGCACCCCTCCCCTTGGTCTGGTCCGAATTGGACTAGGGAAGGGGGCGCCCCCTTCCTTCCTTCTCTTTTTCCCTTCCTCTTTTCCTATTCCATATGGGAGGTGGAATCCTACTAGGACTAGGGAGTCCTAGTAGGACTCCACACTTGGTGCGCCCCCTCCTAGGGCCGGCCTCCTCCTCCCTTGCTCCTTTATATACGGGGGCAGGGGGCACCCCATAGACACAACAATTGATCCTTGAGATCTCTTAGCCGTGTGCGGTGCCCCCCTCCACCATATTACACCTCGATAATACCGTTGCGGAGCTTAGGCGAAGCCCTGCGTCGGTGGAACATCGTCATCGTCACCACGCCGTCGTGCTGACGAAACTCTCCCTCAACACTCGGCTGGATCGGAGTTCGAGGGGCGTCATCGAGCTGAACGTGTGTAGAACTCGGAGGTGCCGTGCGTTCGGTACTTGATCGGTCGGATCGTGAAGACGTACGACTACATCAACCGCGTTGTGATAACGCTTCCGCTTTCGGTCTACGAGGGTACGTGGACAACACTCTCCCCTCTCGTTGCTATGCATCACCATGATCTTGCGTGTGCGTAGGAAATTTTTTGAAATTACTACGTTCCCCAACAGTGGCATCCGAGCCTGGTTTTATGCGTTGATGCTATGCACGAGTAGAACACAAGTGAGTTGTGGGCGATATAAGTCATACTGCTTACCAGCATGTCATACTTTGGTTCAGCGGTATTGTGAGATGAAGCGGCCCGGACCGACATTACGCGTACGCTTACGCGAGACTGGTTTCACCGTTCGGAGCACTCGTTGCTTAAAGGTGACTGGCGGGTGTCTGTCTCTCTCACTTTAGTTGAACCGAGTGTGGCTACGCCCGGTCCTTGCGAAGGTTAAAACAGCACCAACTTGACAAACTATCGTTGTGGTTTTGATGCGTAGGTAATAACGGTTCTTGCTAAGCCCGTAGCAGCCACGTAAAACTTGCAACAACAAAGTAGAGGACGTCTAACTTGTTTTTGCAGGGCATGTTGTGATGTGATATGGTCAAGACATGATGTGATATAATGTGTTGTATGAGATGATCATGTTTTGTAACCGAGTTATCGGCAACTGGCAGGAGCCATATGGTTGTCGCTTTATTGTATGAGATGCAATCGCCATGTAATAGTTTTACTTTATCACTAAGCGGTAGCGATAGTCGTAAAAGCAATAAGTTGGCGAGACGACAACGATGCTACGATGGAGATCAAGGTGTCGCGCCGGTGACGATGGTGATCATGACGATGCTTCGGAGATGGAGATCACAAGCACGGTGCTTCGGAGATGGAGATCACAAGCACAAGATGATGATGGCCATATCATATCACTTATATTGATTGCATGTGATGTTAATCCTTTATGCATCTTATCTTGGTTTGATTGACGGTAGCATTATAAGATGATCTCTCACTAAAATTTCAAGATAAAAGTGTTCTCCCTGAGTATGCACCGTTGTAAAAGTTCTTCGTGCTAAGACACCACGTGTTAATCGGGTGTGATAGGCTCTACGTTCAAATACAACGGGTGCAAAACAGTTGCACACGCGGAATACTCAGGTTAAACTTGACGAGCCTAGCATATACAGATATGGCCTCGGAACACAGAGACCGAAAGGTCGAGCGTGAATCATATAGTAGATATGATCAACATAGTGATGTTCACCATTGAAACTACTCCATCTCACGTGTTAATCGGACATGGTTTAGTTGCTTTGGATCACGTAATCACTTAGATGATTAGAGGGATGTCTATCTAAGTGGGAGTTCTTAAGTAATATGATTAATTGAACTTAAATTTATCATGAACTTAGTCCTGATAGTATTTTGCAAATTATGTTGTAGATCAATAGCTCGCGTTGTTGCTTCCCTGTGTTTATTTTTTGATATGTTCCTAGAGAAAAATTATGTTGAAAGATGTTAGTAGCAAAGATGCGGATTGGATCCGTGATCTGAGGATTATCCTCATTGCTGCACAGAAAAATTATGTCCTTGATGCACCGCTAGGTGACAGACCTATTGCAGGAGCAGATGCAGACGTTATGAACGTTTGGCTAGCTCAATATGATGACTACTTGATAGTTTAGTGCACCATGCTTAACGGCTTAGAATCGGGACTTCAAAGACGTTTTGAACGTCATGGACCATATGAGATGTTCCAGGAGTTGAAGTTAATATTTCAAGCAAATACCCGAGTTGAGAGATATGAAATCTCCAACAAGTTCTATAGCAAAAAGATGGAGGGGAATCGCTCAACTAGTGAGCATGTGCTCAGATTGTCTGGGTACTACAATCGCTTGAATCAAGTGGGAGTTTATCTTCCAGATAAAATAGTGATTGACAGAATTCTCTAGTCACCATCACCAAGTTAGTAGAACTTCGTGATGATCTATAGTATGCAAGGGATGACGAAAGTAATTCCCGAGCTCTTCGTGATGCTGAAATCGACAAAGGTAGAAATCAAGAAAAACATCAAGTGTTGATGGTTGACGAGACCACTAGTTTCAAGAAAAGGGCAAAGGGAGAAAGGGGAACTTCAAGAAGAACGGCAAGCAAGTTGCTGCTCAAGTGAAGAAGCCTAAGTCTGGTCCTAAGCCTGAGACTAAGTGCTTCTACTACAAAGGGACTGGTCACTGGAAGCGGAACTACCCCAACTATTTGGTGGATAAGAAGGATGGCAAAGTGAACAAAGGTATATTTGATATACAGATTATTGATGTGTACTTTACTAGTGTTTATAGCAACCCCTCGGTAATTGATACTGGTTCAGTTGCTAAGAGTAGTAACTCGAAACGGGAGTTGCAGAATAAACAGAGACTAGTAAAAGTGAACAAAGGTATATTTGATATACAGATTATTGATGTGTACTTTACTAGTGTTTATAGCAACCCCTCGGTAATTGATACTGGTTCAGTTGCTAAAGAGTAGTAACTCGAAAACGGGAGTTGCAGAATAAACAGAGACTAGTAAAAGGCGAGGTGACGATGTGTGTTGGAAGTAGTTCGAAGATTGATATGATCATCATCGCACACTCCCTGTACTTCCGGGATTAGTGTTGAAACTAAATAAGTGTTATTTGGTGTTTGCGTTGAGCATGAATATGATTTGATCATGTTTATTGCAATACGGTTATTCATTTAAATTAGAGAACAATTGTTGTTCTGTTTACATGAATAAAACCTTCTATGGTCATACACACCAACGAAAATGGTTTGTTGGATCTCGATCGTAGTGATACACATATTCATAATATTGAAGCCAAAAGATGCAAAGTTAATAATGATAGTGCAACTTATTTGTGGCACTGCCGTTTAGGTCATATTGGTGTCAAGCGCATGAAGAAACTCCATACTGATGGGATTTTGGAATCACTTGATTACGAATCACTTGATGCTTGCGAACCGTGCCTCATGGGCAAGATGACTAAAACGCCGCTCTCCGGAACTATGGAGAGAGCAACAGATTTGTTGGAAATCATACATACAGATGTATGTGGTCCGATGAATATTGAGGCTCGTAGCAGGTATCATTATTTTCTGACCTTCACAGATGATTTGAGCAGATATGGGTATATCTACTTAATGAAACAAGAGCCTGAAACATTTGAAAAGTTCATATAATTTCAGAGTGAAGCAGAAAATCATCGTAACAAGAAAATAAAGTTTCTACGATCTGATCGTGGAGAAGAGTATTTAAGTTACGAGTTTGGCCTTCAGATAAAACAATGTGGAATAGTTTCACAAATTCATGCCACCTGGAACACCACATCATAATGGTGTGCCCGAACGTCATAACCGTACTTTATTGGATATAGTGCAATCTATGATGTCTCTTACCAATTTACCACTAATCGTTTTGGGGGTTATGCATTAGAGACAGCTACATTCACGTTAAATAGGGCACCATCAAAATCCGTTGAGACGACGCCTTATGAACTGAGGTTTAGCAAGAAACCAAAGTTGTCGTTTCTTAAAATTTTGGGGTTGCGGTGCTTATGTGAAAAGGTTTCATCCTGATAAGCTCAAACCCAAATCGGAGAAATGTGTCTTCATAGGATACCCAAAGGAGACAGTTGGGTACACCTTCTATCATAGATCCGAAGGCAAGACATTCGTTGCTTAGTATGGATCCTTTCTAGAGAAGGAGTTTCTCTCGAAAGAAGTGAGTGGGAGGAAAGTAGAACTTGATGAGGTAACTGTACCTGCTCCCTTATTGGAAAGTAGTTCATCACAGAAATCTGTTCCTGTGACTTCTACACCAATTAGTGAGGAAGTTAATGATGATGATCATGTAACTTCAGATCAAGTTA
This sequence comes from Aegilops tauschii subsp. strangulata, assembly GCF_002575655.3. NCBI lineage: Eukaryota > Viridiplantae > Streptophyta > Magnoliopsida > Poales > Poaceae > Aegilops > Aegilops tauschii. The sequence continues at coordinate 237,484,456 of NC_053036.3, forward strand.
CTACCAAACCTCGTAGGTAAACCAGAGTAAGATCCGCACCAGAGTGGTACGGTAATCCTGTTCTGGAGGTTATGTTACTAGACCATAACGAACCTACGAACTATGAAGAAGCGATGGTGAGCCCAGATTCCGCAAAATGGCTTGAGGCCATGAAATCTGAGATGAGATCCATGTATGAGAACAAAGTGTGGACTTTGGTTGACTTGCCCGATGATCGGCAAGCAATAGAAAATAAATGGATCTTCAAGAGGAAGACGGACGCTGATAGTAGTGTTACTATCTACAAAGCTAGAATTGTCGCAAAAGGTTTTCGACAAGTTCAAAGTGTTGACTACGATGAGAGTTTCTCACTCGTATCTATGCTTAAGTCTGTCCGAATCATGTTAGCAATTGCCGCATTTTATGAAATATGGCAAATGGATAAACAAAACTGCATTCTTTAATGGATTTATTAAAGAAGAGTTGTATATGATGCAACCAGAAGGTTTTGTCAATCCTAAAGGTGCTAACAAAATATGCAAGCTCCAGCGATCCATCTATGGACTGGTGCAAGTATCTCGGAGTTGGAATATACGCTTTGATAAGTTTGATCAAAGGATATAGTTTTATACAAACTTGCGGTGAAGCCTGTATTTACAAGAAAGTGAGTGGGAGCACTACAACATTTCTGATAAGTATATGTGAATGACATATTGTTGATCGGAAATAATGTAGAAATATTCTACAAAGCATAAATGAGTGTTTGAAAGGAGTTTTCAAAGAAAGACTTCGGTGAAGCTGCTTACATATTGAGCATCAAGATCTATAGAGATAGATCAAGACGCTTGATAAAGTTTTCAATGAGTACATACCTTAACAAGATTTTGAAGTAGTTCAAAATAGAACAGTCAAAGAAAAAGTTCTTGGCTGTGTTACAAGGTGTGAAATTGAGTAAGACTCAAAACCCGACCACGACAGAAGATAGAAAAAGAATGAAAGTCATTCCCTATGCCTCGGCCATAGGTTCTATAAAGTATGCCATGCTGTGTACCAGATCTATTATATACCCTACACTGATTTTGGCAAGGGAGTACAATAGTGATCTAGGAGTAGATCACTAGACAGCGGTCAAAATTATCCTTACTGGAATAAGGATATGTTTCTCGATTATGGAAGTGCCAAAAGGCTCGTCGTAAAAGGTTACGTCAATGCAAGTTTTGACACTAATCTAGATAACTCTAAGTCTCGGTCTAGATACATATTGAAAGTGGGAGCAATTAGCTAGAGTAGCTCCATGCAGAGCATTGTAGACATAGAAATTTGCAAAATACTTACGGATCTGAATATGACAGACCCGTTGACTAAAATTATCTCACAAGCAAAACATGATCACACCTTAGTACTCTTTGGGTGTTAATCACATAGCAATGTGAACTAGATTACTGACTCTAGTAAACCTCTTGGGTGATGGTCACATGACGATGTGAACTATGGGTGTTAATCACATGGTGATGTGAACTATTCATGTTAAATCACATGGCGATGTGAACTAGATTATTGACTCTAGTGCAAGTGGGAGAATGAAGGAAATATGCCCTAGAGGCAATAATAAAGTTATTATTTATTTCCTTATATCATGATAAATGTTTATTATTCATGCTAGAATTGTATTAACCGGAAACATAATACATGTGTGAATACATAGACAAACAGAGTGTCACTAGTATGCCTCTACTTGACTAGCTCGTTAATCAAAGATGGTTATGTTTCCTAGCCATAGACATGAGTTGTCATTTGATTAACGGGATCACCTCATTAGGAGAATGACGTGATTGACTTGACCCATTCCGTTAGCTTAGCACCCGATCGTTTAGTATGTTGCTATTGCTTTCTTCATGACTTATACATGTTCCTATGACTATGAGATTATGCAACTCCCGTTTACCGGAGGAACACTTTGTGTGCTACCAAACGTCACAACGTAAATGGGTGATTATAAAGGTGCTCTACAGGTGTCTCCAAAGGTACTTGTTGGGTTGGCGTATTTCGAGATTAGGATTTGTCACTCCGATTGTCGGAGAGGTATCTCTGGGCCCACTCGGTAATGCACATCACTATAAGCCTTGCAAGCATTGTGACTAATAAGTTAGTTGCGGGATGATGTGTTACGGAACGAGTAAAGAGACTTGCCGGTAACGAGATTGAACTAGGTATCGAGATACCGACGATCGAATCTCGGGCAAGTAACATACCGATGACAAAGGGAACAACGTATGTTGTTATGCGGTCTGACCGATAAAGATCTTCGTAGAATATGTGGGAGCCAATATGGGCATCCAGGTCCCGCTATTGGTTATTGACCGGAGACGTGTCTCGGTCATGTCTACATAGTTCTCGAACCCGTAGGGTCCGCACGCTTAAAGTTACGATGACAGTTTTATTATGAGTTTATGTATGTTGATGTACCGAAGGAGTTCGGAGTCCCGGATGAGATCTGGGACATGACGAGGAGTCTCGAAATGGTCGAGACGTAAAGATCGATATATTGGACGACTATATTCGGACTTCGGAAAGGTTCCGAGTGATTCGGGTATTTTTCGGAGTACCGGAGAGTTACGGGAATACGTATTGGGCCTTATTGGGCCATACGGGAAAGAAGGAAAAGGGCCTCAAGGGTGGCCGCACCCCTCCCCTTGGTCTGGTCCGAATTGGACTAGGGAAGGGGGCGCCCCCTTCCTTCCTTCTCTTTTTCCCTTCCTCTTTTCCTATTCCATATGGGAGGTGGAATCCTACTAGGACTAGGGAGTCCTAGTAGGACTCCACACTTGGTGCGCCCCCTCCTAGGGCCGGCCTCCTCCTCCCTTGCTCCTTTATATACGGGGGCAGGGGGCACCCCATAGACACAACAATTGATCCTTGAGATCTCTTAGCCGTGTGCGGTGCCCCCCTCCACCATATTACACCTCGATAATACCGTTGCGGAGCTTAGGCGAAGCCCTGCGTCGGTGGAACATCGTCATCGTCACCACGCCGTCGTGCTGACGAAACTCTCCCTCAACACTCGGCTGGATCGGAGTTCGAGGGGCGTCATCGAGCTGAACGTGTGTAGAACTCGGAGGTGCCGTGCGTTCGGTACTTGATCGGTCGGATCGTGAAGACGTACGACTACATCAACCGCGTTGTGATAACGCTTCCGCTTTCGGTCTACGAGGGTACGTGGACAACACTCTCCCCTCTCGTTGCTATGCATCACCATGATCTTGCGTGTGCGTAGGAAATTTTTTGAAATTACTACGTTCCCCAACAGTGGCATCCGAGCCTGGTTTTATGCGTTGATGCTATGCACGAGTAGAACACAAGTGAGTTGTGGGCGATATAAGTCATACTGCTTACCAGCATGTCATACTTTGGTTCAGCGGTATTGTGAGATGAAGCGGCCCGGACCGACATTACGCGTACGCTTACGCGAGACTGGTTTCACCGTTCGGAGCACTCGTTGCTTAAAGGTGACTGGCGGGTGTCTGTCTCTCTCACTTTAGTTGAACCGAGTGTGGCTACGCCCGGTCCTTGCGAAGGTTAAAACAGCACCAACTTGACAAACTATCGTTGTGGTTTTGATGCGTAGGTAATAACGGTTCTTGCTAAGCCCGTAGCAGCCACGTAAAACTTGCAACAACAAAGTAGAGGACGTCTAACTTGTTTTTGCAGGGCATGTTGTGATGTGATATGGTCAAGACATGATGTGATATAATGTGTTGTATGAGATGATCATGTTTTGTAACCGAGTTATCGGCAACTGGCAGGAGCCATATGGTTGTCGCTTTATTGTATGAGATGCAATCGCCATGTAATAGTTTTACTTTATCACTAAGCGGTAGCGATAGTCGTAAAAGCAATAAGTTGGCGAGACGACAACGATGCTACGATGGAGATCAAGGTGTCGCGCCGGTGACGATGGTGATCATGACGATGCTTCGGAGATGGAGATCACAAGCACGTGCTTCGGAGATGGAGATCACAAGCACAAGATGATGATGGCCATATCATATCACTTATATTGATTGCATGTGATGTTAATCCTTTATGCATCTTATCTTGGTTTGATTGACGGTAGCATTATAAGATGATCTCTCACTAAAATTTCAAGATAAAAGTGTTCTCCCTGAGTATGCACCGTTGTAAAAGTTCTTCGTGCTAAGACACCACGTGTTAATCGGGTGTGATAGGCTCTACGTTCAAATACAACGGGTGCAAAACAGTTGCACACGCGGAATACTCAGGTTAAACTTGACGAGCCTAGCATATACAGATATGGCCTCGGAACACAGAGACCGAAAGGTCGAGCGTGAATCATATAGTAGATATGATCAACATAGTGATGTTCACCATTGAAACTACTCCATCTCACGTGTTAATCGGACATGGTTTAGTTGCTTTGGATCACGTAATCACTTAGATGATTAGAGGGATGTCTATCTAAGTGGGAGTTCTTAAGTAATATGATTAATTGAACTTAAATTTATCATGAACTTAGTCCTGATAGTATTTTGCAAATTATGTTGTAGATCAATAGCTCGCGTTGTTGCTTCCCTGTGTTTATTTTTTGATATGTTCCTAGAGAAAAATTATGTTGAAAGATGTTAGTAGCAAAGATGCGGATTGGATCCGTGATCTGAGGATTATCCTCATTGCTGCACAGAAAAATTATGTCCTTGATGCACCGCTAGGTGACAGACCTATTGCAGGAGCAGATGCAGACGTTATGAACGTTTGGCTAGCTCAATATGATGACTACTTGATAGTTTAGTGCACCATGCTTAACGGCTTAGAATCGGGACTTCAAAGACGTTTTGAACGTCATGGACCATATGAGATGTTCCAGGAGTTGAAGTTAATATTTCAAGCAAATACCCGAGTTGAGAGATATGAAATCTCCAACAAGTTCTATAGCAAAAAGATGGAGGGGAATCGCTCAACTAGTGAGCATGTGCTCAGATTGTCTGGGTACTACAATCGCTTGAATCAAGTGGGAGTTTATCTTCCAGATAAAATAGTGATTGACAGAATTCTCTAGTCACCATCACCAAGTTAGTAGAACTTCGTGATGATCTATAGTATGCAAGGGATGACGAAAGTAATTCCCGAGCTCTTCGTGATGCTGAAATCGACAAAGGTAGAAATCAAGAAAAACATCAAGTGTTGATGGTTGACGAGACCACTAGTTTCAAGAAAAGGGCAAAGGGAGAAAGGGGAACTTCAAGAAGAACGGCAAGCAAGTTGCTGCTCAAGTGAAGAAGCCTAAGTCTGGTCCTAAGCCTGAGACTAAGTGCTTCTACTGCAAAGGGACTGGTCACTGGAAGCGGAACTACCCCAACTATTTGGTGGATAAGAAGGATGGCAAAGTGAACAAAGGTATATTTGATATACAGATTATTGATGTGTACTTTACTAGTGTTTATAGCAACCCCTCGGTAATTGATACTGGTTCAGTTGCTAAGAGTAGTAACTCGAAACGGGAGTTGCAGAATAAACAGAGACTAGTAAAAGTGAACAAAGGTATATTTGATATACAGATTATTGATGTGTACTTTACTAGTGTTTATAGCAACCCCTCGGTAATTGATACTGGTTCAGTTGCTAAAGAGTAGTAACTCGAAAACGGGAGTTGCAGAATAAACAGAGACTAGTAAAAGGCGAGGTGACGATGTGTGTTGGAAGTAGTTCGAAGATTGATATGATCATCATCGCACACTCCCTGTACTTCCGGGATTAGTGTTGAAACTAAATAAGTGTTATTTGGTGTTTGCGTTGAGCATGAATATGATTTGATCATGTTTATTGCAATACGGTTATTCATTTAAATTAGAGAACAATTGTTGTTCTGTTTACATGAATAAAACCTTCTATGGTCATACACACCAACGAAAATGGTTTGTTGGATCTCGATCGTAGTGATACACATATTCATAATATTGAAGCCAAAAGATGCAAAGTTAATAATGATAGTGCAACTTATTTGTGGCACTGCCGTTTAGGTCATATTGGTGTCAAGCGCATGAAGAAACTCCATACTGATGGGATTTTGGAATCACTTGATTACGAATCACTTGATGCTTGCGAACCGTGCCTCATGGGCAAGATGACTAAAACGCCGCTCTCCGGAACTATGGAGAGAGCAACAGATTTGTTGGAAATCATACATACAGATGTATGTGGTCCGATGAATATTGAGGCTCGTAGCAGGTATCATTATTTTCTGACCTTCACAGATGATTTGAGCAGATATGGGTATATCTACTTAATGAAACAAGAGCCTGAAACATTTGAAAAGTTCATATAATTTCAGAGTGAAGCAGAAAATCATCGTAACAAGAAAATAAAGTTTCTACGATCTGATCGTGGAGAAGAGTATTTAAGTTACGAGTTTGGCCTTCAGATAAAACAATGTGGAATAGTTTCACAAATTCATGCCACCTGGAACACCACATCATAATGGTGTGCCCGAACGTCATAACCGTACTTTATTGGATATAGTGCAATCTATGATGTCTCTTACCAATTTACCACTAATCGTTTTGGGGGTTATGCATTAGAGACAGCTACATTCACGTTAAATAGGGCACCATCAAAATCCGTTGAGACGACGCCTTATGAACTGAGGTTTAGCAAGAAACCAAAGTTGTCGTTTCTTAAAATTTTGGGGTTGCGGTGCTTATGTGAAAAGGTTTCATCCTGATAAGCTCAAACCCAAATCGGAGAAATGTGTCTTCATAGGATACCCAAAGGAGACAGTTGGGTACACCTTCTATCATAGATCCGAAGGCAAGACATTCGTTGCTTAGTATGGATCCTTTCTAGAGAAGGAGTTTCTCTCGAAAGAAGTGAGTGGGAGGAAAGTAGAACTTGATGAGGTAACTGTACCTGCTCCCTTATTGGAAAGTAGTTCATCACAGAAATCTGTTCCTGTGACTTCTACACCAATTAGTGAGGAAGTTAATGATGATGATCATGTAACTTCAGATCAAGTTACTACCAAACCTCGTAGGTAAACCAGAGTAAGATCCGCACCAGAGTGGTACGGTAATCCTGTTCTGGAGGTTATGTTACTAGACCATAACGAACCTACGAACTATGAAGAAGCGATGGTGAGCCCAGATTCCGCAAAATGGCTTGAGGCCATGAAATCTGAGATGAGATCCATGTATGAGAACAAAGTGTGGACTTTGGTTGACTTGCCCGATGATCGGCAAGCAATAGAAAATAAATGGATCTTCAAGAGGAAGACGGACGCTGATAGTAGTGTTACTATCTACAAAGCTAGAATTGTCGCAAAAGGTTTTCGACAAGTTCAAAGTGTTGACTACGATAGAGTTTCTCACTCGTATCTATGCTTAAGTCTGTCCGAATCATGTTAGCAATTGCCGCATTTTATGAAATATGGCAAATGGATAAACAAAACTGCATTCCTTAATGGATTTATTAAAGAAGAGTTGTATATGATGCAACCAGAAGGTTTTGTCAATCCTAAAGGTGCTAACAAAATATGCAAGCTCCAGCGATCCATCTATGGACTGGTGCAAGTATCTCGGAGTTGGAATATACGCTTTGATAAGTTGATCAAAGGATATAGTTTTATACAGACTTGCGGTGAAGCCTGTATTTACAAGAAAGTGAGTGGGAGCACTACAACATTTCTGATAAGTATATGTGAATGACATATTGTTGATCGGAAATAATGTAGAAATATTCTACAAAGCATAAATGAGTGTTTGAAAGGAGTTTTCAAAGAAAGACTTCGGTGAAGCTGCTTACATATTGAGCATCAAGATCTATAGAGATAGATCAAGACGCTTGATAAAGTTTTCAATGAGTACATACCTTAACAAGATTTTGAAGTAGTTCAAAATAGAACAGTCAAAGAAAAAGTTCTTGGCTGTGTTACAAGGTGTGAAATTGAGTAAGACTCAAAACCCGACCACGGCAGAAGATAGAAAAAGAATGAAAGTCATTCCCTATGCCTCGGCCATAGGTTCTATAAAGTATGCCATGCTGTGTACCAGATCTATTGTATACCCTACATTGATTTTGGCAAGGGAGTACAATAGTGATCTAGGAGTAGATCACTAGACAGCGGTCAAAATTATCCTTACTGGAATAAGGATATGTTTCTCGATTATGGAAGTGCCAAAAGGCTCGTCGTAAAAGGTTACGTCAATGCAAGTTTTGACACTAATCTAGATAACTCTAAGTCTCGGTCTAGATACATATTGAAAGTGGGAGCAATTAGCTAGAGTAGCTCCATGCAGAGCATTGTAGACATAGAAATTTGCAAAATACTTACGGATCTGAATATGACAGACCCGTTGACTAAAATTATCTCACAAGCAAAACATGATCACACCTTAGTACTCTTTGGGTGTTAATCACATAGCAATGTGAACTAGATTACTGACTCTAGTAAACCTCTTGGGTGATGGTCACATGACGATGTGAACTATGGGTGTTAATCACATGGTGATGTGAACTATTCATGTTAAATCACATGGCGATGTGAACTAGATTATTGACTCTAGTGCAAGTGGGAGAATGAAGGAAATATGCCCTAGAGGCAATAATAAAGTTATTATTTATTTCCTTATATCATGATAAATGTTTATTATTCATGCTAGAATTGTATTAACCGGAAACATAATACATGTGTGAATACATAGACAAACAGAGTGTCACTAGTATGCCTCTACTTGACTAGCTCGTTAATCAAAGATGGTTATGTTTCCTAGCCATAGACATGAGTTGTCATTTGATTAACGGGATCACCTCATTAGGAGAATGACGTGATTGACTTGACCCATTCCGTTAGCTTAGCACCCGATCGTTTAGTATGTTGCTATTGCTTTCTTCATGACTTATACATGTTCCTATGACTATGAGATTATGCAACTCCCGTTTACCGGAGGAACACTTTGTGTGCTACCAAACATCACAACGTAAATGGGTGATTATAAAGGTGCTCTACAGGTGTCTCCAAAGGTACTTGTTTGGTTGGCGTATTTCGAGATTAGGATTTGTCACTCCGATTGTCGGAGAGGTATCTCTGGGCCCACTCGGTAATGCACATCACTATAAGCCGTGCAAGCATTGTGACTAATAAGTTAGTTGCGGGATGATGTGTTACGGAACGAGTAAAGAGACTTGCCGGTAACGAGATTGAACTAGGTATCGAGATACCGACGATCGAATCTCGGGCAAGTAACATACCGATGACAAAGGGAACAACGTATGTTGTTATGCGGTCTGACCGATAAAGATCTTCGTAGAATATGTGGGAGCCAATATGGGCATCCAGGTCCCGCTATTGGTTATTGACCGGAGACGTGTCTCGGTCATGTCTACATAGTTCTCGAACCCGTAGGGTCCGCACGCTTAAAGTTACGATGACAGTTTTATTATGAGTTTATGTATGTTGATGTACCGAAGGAGTTCGGAGTCCCGGATGAGATCTGGGACATGACGAGGAGTCTCGAAATGGTCGAGACGTAAAGATCGATATATTGGACGACTATATTCGGACTTCGGAAAGGTTCCGAGTGATTCGGGTATTTTTCGGAGTACCGGAGAGTTACGGGAATACGTATTGGGCCTTATTGGGCCATACGGGAAAGAAGGAAAAGGGCCTCAAGGGTGGCCGCACCCCTCCCCTTGGTCTGGTCCGAATTGGACTAGGGAAGGGGGGCGCCCCCTTCCTTCCTTCTCTTTTTCCCTTCCTCTTTTCCTATTCCATATGGGAGGTGGAATCCTACTAGGACTAGGGAGTCCTAGTAGGACTCCACACTTGGTGCGCCCCCTCCTAGGGCCGGCCTCCTCCTCCCTTGCTCCTTTATATACGGGGGCAGGGGGCACCCCATAGACACAACAATTGATCCTTGAGATCTCTTAGCCGTGTGCGGTGCCCCCCTCCACCATATTACACCTCGATAATACCGTTGCGGAGCTTAGGCGAAGCCCTGCGTCGGTGGAACATCGTCATCGTCACCACGCCGTCGTGCTGACGAAACTCTCCCTCAACACTCGGCTGGATCGGAGTTCGAGGGACGTCATCGAGCTGAACGTGTGTAGAACTCGGAGGTGCCGTGCGTTCGGTACTTGATCGGTCGGATCGTGAAGACGTACGACTACATCAACCGCGTTGTGATAACGCTTCCGCTTTCGGTCTACGAGGGTACGTGGACAACGCTCTCCCATCTCGTTGCTATGCATCACCATGATCTTGCGTGTGCGTAGGAATTTTTTTGAAATTACCACGTTCCCCAACACAAGGAGCACCGGCACAGAGAACTATGATGTCGAAATCCGGATGATGCCCTGGGTGAGCATGACCGCACACTGCCACTCCAGCTCATGCTTCTGCAGCTGGGGTTAGCGGTACGGCCGCACGGCGACAGGAGCCGTGTCCAGCAGTAGGTGGATGCGGTGGTCGTAGGGCCGGACTGGCGGGAGGCCCTGTGGCTCGTCGAAGAGGTCGCTGTGCTGCTGGAACAGGCTAGCCAACAGGGGGTGCTCTGCGTCGACGGCGGCCGCCGTCAACCGGGGCTGGGGCACCGCCGGGGCGGCGCCACCCACGCCCTCCCATCGGACGCGGCGCCCCAGGTGCCAGAAGATCATCGTCATGGCGTCTAAATCCCAGAGGATGGGACCCAGGGTCCGCAAAATGTCGACGCCGAGGATGAAGTCGAAGCAGCCCAAGTCAATGCCGACGCAGGTGATGGTGAAGTGCTCGTCGCCGATGGTGATGGGGACATGCCGAGCAATACCCTTGCAGTGTAGATGGTCACCATTGTCCACGGTAACTTAGCTGCTCCCCGCCAATCGGTTGCGGTGCTAGGCGTCGCATGGTGGCCCCGGGCAAGAAGTTGTGGGTGGAGCCCGTATGCAGCAGCGCGAGGAACCGCTCCCCGTTGATCGTCACCGGCAGCAGCATAGTCTTCTCCGTCCGGATGCCCGCGAGGGCATGGAGGGAGACCACGAGGGCGTTCGCCTGGTCGGGGCCCGGGGGAACCTCGGCATCAAATGGAGCGGTCGGGTCATCGAGCCTGGTGGCGGCGGCGTCCTCCTCGATGCAGTCTGCAGCCTCCAAGTAGAAGAGGCGCGGGAAAACATGGCCCGGAACGTAGGGCTCGTCGCAGTTGTAGCACAACCCCTGACGACGGCGCTCGAGCTGCTCGGCCGGGGTTAGCCAACGGAATGGGCGTGCCGCGGCCGGGGCGTTGGGTGTTGCGAGGGTCTGGGCAGGACGCCCCGGCGCTGGTGGTGTCGGCCGAGGGGGGGGGGGGTTGTCGGGCGGCCCGGGACGGTGGCGCCTGCTGCATGGCCACCGCACGACGCTCGAAGGCGCGGGCATAGTACATGGCCGTCTGGAGGTCCTGTGGCGCGCGCATCTCCACGTCCACGCGGATGTGGTCCGGCAGACCGCCAATGAAGAGCTCGGCCCGCTGGCGAGCCGTGACGCTGGGAGCGTGGCAAGCTAGGGCTTGGAAGCGGTCGGCGAAGTCTTGCACCGTGGAGAGAAAAGGCAGGCGCCCAAGCTCCGCCAGCCGACTCCCGCGTATCGGCGGTCCAAAGCGCAATAGGCAGAGCTCGCGAAAATGCTCCCATGGGGGCATGCCACCCTCGTCTCGTTCGAGAGCGTAGTACCACGTTTGAGCTGCTCCCCAGAGGTGGTATGAGGCGATCCAGGTGCGGTCGGACGCGAGCGTGCGCTGCCCTCTAAAAAATTGGTCGCACTGGTTGAGCCAATTCGCGGGGTCCACGGTGCCGTCGTAGGGTGGCGAACTCGAGCTTGGAGAATCGCAGCGGTGGCTTAGGCGTGGACGAGGGGCGGGTGTGCCTCGTCTGCGCGGAAGAGCGAGGGCGGTGGAGCCGAGTAGGCAGGCATCAGGGTGCCGCCGTGGAACAGGGGCCCGTCGACGCCGTCGTAGCAGCCGGCGGAACCCGAGGGCCCGCCGTACTGCATGGCAGGGTGCGGCAAGGATGGTTGGCCCGAGGCCGTCGTATAGACTGGCTCGAGGGATCCGGCGAGCCAGGCCGGCAGTGGTGACGGCGATGGGGGAATCGGACCTGGTGGATGGGCACACCCTGGGCCGTCGTCGGGACGCCCTGGAACGAGGACGCTGGGGGTGGCGGCTGCAGCGGCGGCACCATGGTGGTGGCGAAGGAGGTCGCCGGGGGTGGCGGCGGCCACTGGTGCGGCTGTGGCGCCAGGGTGGTGGCGAAGGGGGCTGGCGGCGGCCCATAGGGACCTGGTGGAACGAGCGGATGCCCGCGACCACCTGCCCGAGCTCCTGTAGCGCCGCCGTCATCTCCTCGGGGGTGAAGACGATGGGGGCGGTAACCGGTGGCGTCCAGGCGGCGGAGGAGATCGGTCCCGACAAGGGCGGCGCGGTCGTCGCGGTGGTCATCGGCGGCGTGGTGGTGACCAGCAGCGGGAGGGTGGCGGTGGGCAGAGGGGTGGACATGATCGAACTGGAGACAGCTGATACCAGATTGATAGGAGCTGGGTTCCTACCAGGCCGTGCCCTCAGGTTATAGGAGTGGAAGGGAGGCTGCCGAGGTGAGGGGTGCGAGCGGCGGTGCTGGGGCGCCGTGATCGCGCGGAAGAGAGGAAGGCGCAAGGGCGGCTAGGGTTTAGGTTTCTCGGTTCAAGAGCCGAGCAATAGAGATGACTTATTGCTTAATGCCAAAACGAGTCCTTACAAATGTTTATATAATCCTCCTATGTGCTAATAAAAATAGTGATAAGTTGGGCCAAGCCCGTAGCTAGCCGCGTGATTGGGCCTCCTCCGGCTATAGTAAACGCGGGTCATAACAGATTGTTTCTGAGTGCATCTTGTGTCCCTCAATACATAGTATATTGAAACTTGAACTGGATGCTCTGCCAGCACATTGCTGTTGTCTGGCGTGACCAAATGTTTTTCAGTACCTAGAGGTTGCGTTGAGATTCTCTAACTTAAGTCAGGTCAGGTGAGTTAGCAGTCCGGATCTACGCCCAACATGTAGTAATGTGGAAAAAGTAGATAATGACATAATTTACTATCAACCAAAACATTCCAATCACAATTCCCTAAGAATTTTCCATCAGCAAGATGATTGTTTCCCATTTGCAGGTTGACCTTCCTCGTTGCAGCGGCGTGTTTGCTGGCAGGATCAGTCCGTAATGCATACCACACCCGGTACAGGGGGATCTTCAACGGTGACCCACTCTCTTGCGAGACGCTGCGCAAGGGTGTATTTGCTGCTGGTGCAGCCTTCACCTTCTTCACGGCCATCCTGAGCGAGTTCTATTACATCAGCTACTCCCAATCCCGGGATGCCGCTGGTGACACTCCATACGGCGGCTCCAGTATCGGCATGGGCCCTTACAATTAAGGAGCTCGGTGCAGGAGGTTTAAGGAGCTCCAGTATCGGTGCAGGAGGTAGTTACGGTGTGGATCATGTAGCTCGTGGAGTGCGGTGTTCTTGTTAACATTAATTACGGTGGTAGTTACGGTGTAATTTGGCTTGCTGTTTTCAGTAGGCTACGTATGAGATTACTTGGTCGGGCTTTGTACTATTCGGATTATTGGATTGGATTCTGGATTGGAATTGCTTATCCAGTTATCCTAGTCTGCTGATGTGATTTTAACGGGTCGCACTATTCGTCACAGGTGAGGAATTGCTATTCTTCGCCGGATATTCTATTCTGAGCTCAGGCTCAGCTGAACCTGAAATCAGCACCATTCGCTACCATCTGGATCTGTGCATGTGACCTGTATTTGCGTCAGGTATAGCCAATTATTGCACTCAAATATGGCCTGTTCCTGCGTGCATTAATTGCGACGGCCACCGTCACCTTCAGTTGGAACAGATGATCCGTGCACGGCTCAGTTGATTTCCTGTACCCGGGTGAGCCGTCTTGGTTGGTTAGCTGCTGCAAGGGACATACATCCGGCTCGTCTGTATTACACATCGCAACGAGGCATGATTTGTCATTAACGAAATAATATGAATGCCATTTTCTATTTCCTGGGGCATGATTTGCATCTTTTACACGAACGCACCTCCTCACACCAGCCATGACCAAAAAACTACGACTAGAAATGTACTAACAGATGCACTCCGGCAACAACGTCGTACATTACAACACCAATGGTTTCGACAATCAAAAAAGCTAGCTCACGCATACCAGACTATTGCCTTCAACAAGTGCTCCCAAAATGCACACCACAGTAACTACGCCAGAGCTCTACATGCGAGACCGAAAAAATACAGCGACACAGACAATCAACAAAACCAACTCTTTGTCTGCCTACGCTTACATGAGATGCTACCAACCTCCTCTTCGTGTGAGCAAGTGTCACTAAGGTCAATCAACACATACACGGTCAGGGATCGTTTTTTTACATCAGTTATAGCAACACTTTATTCGACCTGCATGCCGGAGGTTGGGAAATCGCCGAAACCTTCTTCCAAAAGAACCGCAACTTGAGTCCACGCCCATTTCCTGCTTGCAGCTCGTTCCGCCTTTGCGATCCATGAGGACAACTTCACCCTGGAACACTTATCACCGTGAAGCAATCGCATAAAACCAAAGGCAAACGTTGCCTGCTCTGAGTTTGCAGTGCTCACCTCGCCATTATCCTGCGCCGCTTCATCTGGCTGTATTAGATCATTCGTGTACACATCTGTGTGCTTGGCTGTGATTCTCATGATGCTCTATTATATACCAACTATTGTCAGCCGCCCACAGTAGCCGTATCAATGCAGGTCAATTGCATCTACACGACCTTCTATTCTCTGCATCTGGCTTACCCTGCTTTGCAAAACCAAGAGTCATTGTCAATTACATTTCCAACTATTTTATATTCTCTAACAAACAAAAAAAACAAAACAGATTTAAGTACACACCGGACAGCCACAAACGATCTCCTGCATTGACTTTGTCCTCTCGGCATTCAATCTGCTTCCACACCAACAGTCCATGGGAACAACTAGAATCATGCATTGATGTCTCAAAACATTTTTTGCATTTGAAAGTAGTATTGGAGCATGTAACCAGTCCCTTCAGTTAAAAGATTCACTGACTTTGTTGGCATTTAACAAATCAAAGAAGATATACACCAGGTCCTCCAGGTTAATTTTCTGTGGTCATAAATATCAAGCTGTTCCATTCGAAAAGCAAATCTTTTTCTGAAAGGATGGCATGTTGTGAACAATAACCTTTTGTATCTACAACAAAAAATTGCTGCCTGCAATCACTTTGCAACAGCTGGATTATTTTCTCTCATTCTCCTTGCGGTGGATCTAATTTTTTTTGTCAATGCGCAGCAGCAGCGACTACCGCTTCGGCGATGACTGTCATTTCCTCCATCACTTTACAAGCAGCCACAATGGACATGATCAGGATATTACGAAAAAAGATGAACAGCTGGATCTAGGCGGTGATGGGAAGCTCGGGAAGCCAATGAGTCCTGCGAGCAGCTTCAAGACCAGACTATGCCTAAGCTTTGTCGCCAGCGGATGCCAGTTGGCCTATGGCAAAGTTGAGCTGCGCAGGCCAGACGCATCTTCAGAAGTCCAAGATCAAGTGGTTCTCATGCTGTTTGTGATGATCGTGTGTCTGCTGTTTTGCAGAAATGCCTAAATATAAACTTTTCTATTCTTGTCATAGTCCATTTTTTCGGTTCAATGAAGGCATGATAGGCAACAAAAATGGATTGAACAGGAACTCACCGTATCTCTTATTCTCTTCCTTAAATTTTAACTGAACAATACAATTCTTCATGTAGCTGGACAACACCTCTTCCACTCCTATTTTACATGTAATACATGCATTATCAGCTTCTGTTGTTACCTTCTCTTGGATAATGAGCAGGGTAAGTGTCAGTTGGAGAGAGATAGTGCTGACAGACAGCAAGGTCCTCAAGTTCTGGGCTGAGGATGTATACAAGGTTTTTGGGATCCCTTGCGGTCATCGCAAAATCAAAGGCACGGATGCCAACATAAACCCTGAAGCAATTTAGTTCTTATAGGTATTACTTGAAATGAACAAGATAGGGGTTCACAGCTTGCGCGCAGCAGAAGAGTTCCTTTTGGGCGACATCAACGAGAATTCCAGCAAGCTAGAAAAATATTGTTTCCAGATAGCCTTTGTTATATTTGTCGTGGGCCATGTCCTTGGTCTATTATGTACCAACTGTTGTCGGTCGTGCGCTGCAGCCTTATAAATGCAGGACACTCACAGTGGCATGAACTACTATTCTCTGCCTCTGGTTTCCCCAGTATAATTTCATAAAAACACAAATGCCATCATTTAAACACACTTGCAGCACCGAAACCCATGGCTGCCACTTATTTTCCAAAATGATAATTACATGAATCAGTGTTTACCGAGCAGCCGCAGACAATTTCTTGCATTGACTTTGTCCTTTCGGCGTTTAGCCGGCTCTTATAGAAGTCGCCTCGCACAATGAATTGAAACTTAGGCCTAGTGTGGGATGTACTAAACTTTTCATAGGTTCCGCATACTTCCGAATAGATTGTTCCAATGCACTCATCCGTGATGGGCATGGAGTCCTGTCTGGTGGTGCACTACCGAGTCATAACCTAAATTTACAAACCGGCCTTCAATAGTAAAATACTTCCAGAATTTGCATAAAAGTAGTTACAGCAGCTATACTGTTACGATCGCCTACCATGGTTTACATTTCCACTGCTACATAGATCAGTTCCTGCATTTTTTATTCGTACTACTGTGAGCTCAGATATTATTATTTTGTTTGGATATATGAACGTGGGGCAAACACTCTGAACAAATGCAATTCTACAATGACAGTGTTTGGGGTTCAGACCTTTTCGTCCAGCGGGGGCTTGCCGGTTGATTCTGTCAGTTGACTGCGCCAACCAAGCAGGAGAAGCATCCGGACGACGGCGCACCACCCCGTGTGCTCTCTCCGGGACAGCGCTGCCGATCTGCTGCCCGTAACCAGACCCATTGTTTGAGTCCGCCGGGACTCCACCGTTGGCCAAGCTCTCCAGCAGAAAGGCCAGAGGCGCTGGATCTGTGTGATCCAAGCTATCGGCGAACTCCTCCCGGAGCGGGAACCTGATCTCAAGTGGCAACCAGCGCCGGTCATGGCCAGCGTTAGCTTATTTCTCCCGGCGTGCCTGCTGACACTGCTTACCCCAAAAAACATATTAGATCCCCCGGGAACTAACTGTCCACGGCATCAAGCAAGAACTCATGCACACAATCTTCCATCTTCTAGTTTCTGGTACAGATCAAGCGCCGCCGCCTGTCCTCCCGTAATCCATGAAGGCGGAACAGAGGTGATTTCTGCGGGTAGAGGGGTGGAGACGACTCCAGATGTCGCCGTTTTATCCAAACGGGCTGCACACTTTTCTGATCCATGGCTCGGTACAAAACCAAACGTCCTGGTCCACGGACCATAACTGGCAAGCGAAACGGGCCTTTCCCCGCGTACGATCTGGCCCACAAAAGCTCCATTGTTTCCTACTGTATATCGAATACAACCCTTTTTCCCCGTTCCGCAGCAGACGCGCCAGCAGGATTTGTTCGCATCCCGAGTAACGAGCGGACGACGAAGATTTCGGGAGCATCTGGGCTCGAGCACCGAATCGCCGCCTTCATCAATTTTGTCCTACGTTGGAAGTGAAAAGAGTAGGCAAATAAATGTATGTAGGCCAAAAAGGATATTCTACGTGATGTAAAATGACGAGCACAAAATGTACACATAAATGTAAATTTTGTGTTTTTGTGACTCATACTTAATTTTTCTTGTACTGGTTTTGGCGTAGTGAATCGATATAAACCTAATTATTCGTGTAAGTCGCGCTAACTGGTGCAGAGACCAACTACAACCGAGAAGTTAAGCAAACTATTTTTTGACCAACTACAACGGAGAAGTTAAGCAAACTATTTTTTGACCAACTGACCAGTTACAACTTAGAAGTTAGATAAACTATTTAAAAAGTGAAGTGAACAGTCTAAGAGTATCTTCAATAGAGGGTCCAAATTTTGGCGGTCCAAAACCGGAGATGTAAAATTTGGACCACCAAAAAGTGCATTTTGAAGCTCCGAAAAACGCTCAACTCCAACCGATGGTCCAAATTGATGGTCCAAAAAAGCAACTCCAATAGATGGTCCGAACCAAAGATATAAAAATCTGAAAACGGTCGCGCGGCTGCTGCCAGCCACTGCTCAGTCGTGGTTTTGCATTGAAATAGCATCAAAAATTTGAAACTAAAGTGCATCATCATCATAGTTTCAATCAGAAGTGCATCACCATCATAGTATCAAATCCCTCTACCAAAAGAGCATCGTCTCAATCAAAGTTTTTCGCCCTAGAAATTGAAATGCACATGAATATTACTCATGCGGGTCATCAACACCACCGGCGTTGTGAACCGTGGTACGATCATCATCTTCACTTGTGTGGACCAACGTTGGCGTAGAGAGTCGCTCGAACGGAAGTGACCACTTGTGTTGCACTCATCGAAGTACTCCTTGATGTGTTGCCAATAGGTGTTCACCGTTTGGTCGCTTCCAACGCTTGCATCTTGAGAGGTTTTCTTCCAAGCGGTGCATATCAACACATCCTCCGCGGTGGTATAATTTCCACTTCTTCCCTTGACAACAAAGCCCTCATCGTCCACATCAAGATTGTCATCATCATATTGGGTTTCATATTCTTGTGACGCATACATGTAATCATCATTTGCCACATTTGTCGCGTGCATGAAAGCTTCATCATCAAAACTACAATTGGACGCACAAACAATCAAGAACACATACAATTTGAAACAACAAACGAGAGCAGAACCGGAAAATACCTTTGCGACATTTCGTCGAACATGTTGGAGGTGGTGGCCGTCGGCGTGGCCACATCTTCCTCGACGGCCCACGGTGGCGGCGGGGGAGGTTGAGGAATGGATGTGTGGCTGCTGGAGGAGGCCGCCGGCCGCACAGGCTACGAGTCGTCGCCCCGAGTCGCCGCGGCCGCCTTGGAGACCTTCACCGGCCGCGTAGAACTGTCGGTCGGGTTGCGGCTGCGGTTGGCCGACCGTTTTCCGCCGCCTCATCCCTTCGCCGGCTTCGCCGCCGGCGCAGTGGCCACCGGCCGGGGCGGTGCAAATCCGGACCGACGGACGGGGACGACGGCATGGCAGCGGTTGCGGGCGAGATGGCAGCGGCGGCCACGTGGGTCAGCCCACCGGCTGCGGCGGCGGAGGAGAAGGCGGCGGGGTCATCGCCGGAAGGCGGGGGGCGGTGGCGGCCGGGCGGGTTGCGGGCGGGCGGACGGGCGCGGGCGGGCGGGAAAGGAAAGGAACTGGCGGTTTGGCGTTCGCGGACAGCGGCTGGTTTTGGACCAGATGCACCTCGTGATGTAAATTTGCAACGCGAGGTGTTGTATTTTAGATCACGAGGAGGCCGTGGTCCAATTTTTTTACATATGGACCGTCTGTTGGAGCAGCGTTTTTTGCCCCAGACGGTCCAAAAGTTAGGTATTTTTACATTTGGACCGTCTATTGGAGACGCTCTAAAGAGGCCAATTACAATGATCGACGCAAAGTCCAATTGCAACCAAGAAGATAAGCGACCAACTGCAACCTACTCCTTCCGCCCCATAATATAAGATGTTTTTCTGACACAACACTATTGTCAGAAAACATCTTACATTATGGAAAAGAGGGAGTATAAGTTAAGCGAATTATTTGAAAGTTTTTTCTCAACTGTTTGCAAATGATTATATTTATATTGTGTTGGTATTTGCCTTGACGATGATCATTCCATAGCTTTATTTATTGATAAACAAGCCGTTTGTTGAGCAACTGAATGTACTCTGAGATATTTTCTTAATACTCAGGCCTTTCCTCATCTCATAATTGCGACGAAAAACTAATAACAGAGAAATTAAGTAAACAATTTGAATGTTGTTTTCGGAGAATTTCCTGTAAATGATTATGTTCTTATTGCATTTGTAGTTACCTTGTATATTTACCAACGACGGATTATCATTGCCCATGGGCTTCGTTGGCCGGCCAGGACAAGCAGACGACATCATCGATAGAAACACTAACCACACCCTGATGCGGAGTATCCTACATACATCTTTATGTCGAGAGTCCATTCGGCAAGTGACACGTTCGACATCTGCTTCACATACATAAAGGTGAATCATCTCCTTTACACGTGTTCACTTGATCCCTTTGAGGATGGTATTCCACTTGACACTCCTCTCGTGTGCACGCATAGGTATTGTCGGGACTTCACGGTTGACAAGGAGTGCAAGCATCAAGGAACGACTACACCATCCGCAAGGAAAGCATGGAAGAGCAGACGGAAGAAAGAAAGACGACGGAGCGGCTGCTGAGCTGAACCCTGACATCCGGATGACCATCCGAATCATTCGGGCATTGATACGTCTCCAACGTATCTATAATTTTTTATTGTTCCATGTTGTTTTATTATCAATCTTGGATGTTTTATAATCATTTTATAGTCATTTTATATCATTTTTTGGTACTAACCTATTGACATAGTGCCAAGTGCCACTTGCTGTTTTTCCATGTTTTTTACATCGCAGGAAATCAATATCAGATGAAGTCCAAATGCCACGAAACTCCACGATAATTTTTTATGGGCCAGAAGGAAGGCAATGGGCCCTAGTTGCACCTGGGGGGTGCCCCGAGGGGGGCACAACCCACCAGAGCGCGCCAGGAGGCCCAGGCGCGCCCTGGTGGGCTGTACCCACCTCGGGTGCCCCCCGGACCGCCTCTTTGCTCCAGAAACCCTAGAAGCGTCGACGAAATATTCATCCAGCCGCCGTAGAGTCCAGAACCACCAGATCCAATCTAGACACCATCACGGAGGGGTTCACCACTTCCATTGGTGCCTCTCCGATGATGTGTGAGTAGTTCTTTGTAGACCTTCGGGTCCGTAGTTAGTAGCTAGATGGCTTTCTCTCTCTCGTTGGATTCTCAATACAATGGTCTCTTGGAGATCCATATGATGTAACTCTTTTGCGGTTTGTTTGTTGGGATCCGATGAACTTTGAGTTTATGATCAGTCATATCTTTTTATATCCATGAAAGTTATTTGAGTTTCTTTGATCTCTTATATGCATGATCTCTTATAGCCTCGTATTTCTTCTCCGATATTTGGGTTTTGTTTGGCCAACTTGATCTATTTATCTTGCAATGGGAAGAGGTGCCCGGTAGTGGGTTCGATGTTACGGTGCTCGATCCCAGTGACAGAAGGGGAAATGACACGTATGTATCGTTGCTACTAAGGATAAAAAGACGAGATCTATATCTACCACCATATAGATAAACGGAT
This sequence comes from Aegilops tauschii subsp. strangulata, assembly GCF_002575655.3. Lineage (NCBI taxonomy): Eukaryota > Viridiplantae > Streptophyta > Magnoliopsida > Poales > Poaceae > Aegilops > Aegilops tauschii. The sequence continues at coordinate 237,505,826 of NC_053036.3, forward strand.
CTTGTCTACATCACACTACTAGGGAAAAGCCTATACACAGAGGTATAGCAGTAGCGCTGGTTAAAATAGGGCACTACTGCTACTTTGTAGCAGCGCGTTCCAGAAAAGCGCGCTATAGCTACAACTATAGCAGCAGCGCGTGTGCAGCAAAAAGCGCTACAACTATAAATCCCACCGTGTTGGCGGTAGGCTAGGAATAGTAGCAGCGGTTCCGCGCAAAGTGCTCTACCACTATGGTCGTTGTTGCGCGTTTCCTGCATAGAGCGCTACTGCTAAGAAAGAAAAAAAAATGAAAAAAATAGAAAAGTAAATGAAAATGAAAGAAGTAGGAAACAGAGAAATAAAAAAAAGAAAATATAAGGATAAACAAAAGAAATAACTGCTTCCTATAGCAGTAGCGTGTTCTGCTAAAACGTGCTATATCTAAGTTAGCTATAGCGCGTTTCCGAAACAGCGCTACTGCTAGTTCGACTTAACCACCCGCGGGCTCAAAATTTTGCTAAGTCCTCCTTCCCCCCTCCCCCTGTTCCCCTAACTCCTCTGTCGCCGCCGCCCGAGCCCGAGCCTGCCCTCACCGCCGCCGCCCCGAGGCCGCCCTCAACCTCACCGCGGCCGCCCGCCGCCGCTCTCGACCTCATCGTCGCCGCCCTCGACCTTGCCGCCGCCGCCCTCGACCTCACCGCCGCCGCCCGAGCCCGCCCAGGACCGCTGCCTCCCGATCCCGAGCCCGTCCTCGCCGCCCCTACCTCCGTCGCCGAGCACCTCCCCGCCACCGTCTCTCCCCTCTCTGTAAGCCCCCCACCCCCTCTCTCTCTGCTTTTCCTTCCTCTGCCATGTTAATTAGCAGTAGTTGTAGATGTTAATTAATACTAGGGTTCATAGATAATGATTTTTAGTAGTAGTAGTGGATGTTAATTAGTAGTAGTGATGGTACTAGTTAACTAGGGCAGTATGGTTAATAGTAGATGTTTTTTAGTTAGGGTAATAATAGATGTTAAGTAGTAGATAATGTAGATGTTAATTAGTTCAGTAGGGTTTAGTTTTTGAATTGAGTTTGTTTAACTAGATGTTAATTAGGGCAGTAGGGTTTAGTTTAGAGTAAAGTTTAGTTCAGTAGTTAACTAAATATAATCTATATTTGGTTTTTGAATTTAGTTTGAGAGAGCATGAGATTTGTGTAGATTTTCTTGAAGTGTCAAATGCTAGGAGATGCAAATTTGAAGTGGTCAGGATATATGCAAATTCCTCAATTGTGTTTGCACATGTTTCGATTGTGCCGAAGTGGATTTGTTGTTTCCAAGGAATGAAGCCGAGTGGCCTATGTTTTGCCGGAATGTTGATTCATTTCCGTTTCGGCAAATTTCAGGTTCTCGATTTATCCACTGTTTAGCAAAAGTCGTGCCGAAATTTTCTGTGAATTTTGGCATGACTTGTGCTACAAACTAGGACATATCGAGTGCCCGGGATTTGTCGCACCGGGAAGGAGTCAACATTCCTGCAAAGCATAGGCCTTTTTATGTCATTATTCATTTTATTAGGTCTAGAATTAATTGACTAGATTTAATCGTAGGAAACATGGCTAGCAACAATGAAGGACAAGGTTCTGGTGACTGCGACAACGTGTACCTGGCGGCAGAGGAATTTTTTAGGGAAGCCGACAATAAACAGTTGATGTTGCTGGGTCCACCTGTCACATCGGAGACTCAGACCGACATCGAGACCGACACTGAGAGTGAGACCGGCGCTGAGACTGAGATCGGCATCGAGACCGGCGCTGAGACTGAGACCGGCATCGAGACCGGCGCTGAGACTGAGACCGGCGCCGAGACTAGCGGAGCCGATATAGAACCGACAGCAAAGAGGCAACGGCTTCCTAACAAGCTCAGGACTACTAGACTGGTGGTCACGGAGGTGGACGACGACAATTTTGACCCAAACGCGCCCGAGGAAGCGCGCGCGTGCTACGACAATCAAATAGGCTGCGTCATACGGGCAACCGCCACCATCAACGATGAGAAACTAAACAAGATAGATAATATGAGGCCCTCCCTCCTAAAGAAGCTGCACCAGATATTCTTGTTCCTGGGCCGGAATGAAAAGGATTATAAAGATCCAGATAAGGACCCGACAATGAAGAAGATAAACAAACACGCCATGACCAAGTTTAGCGACGCGTTGGCCGCCTGGAAATCAAGGGTGAAATATCGGATCATCAACAAAAAGGAACCCTACTCCGAGATTGTAAAGGATAATCCGACAATCACGGCAGAGCACTTTCAAATATTCAAGGCGGCTTGCGAGGCCGAAGCTGCCAAAAAAAGTCGAAGTACATGAAGGGGCTTCAACAGAGGAACATTGGGTGCCACCACCTCGGAAGCCGTGGTTACGGTGGGAAGAGGTCCATATGGGCCAAGGAGGACGCAGAAGCCGCGAGTCTGGGCATCTCTGATGAGGACATGACTACCTTGGATACGACCAAAAATATTGCATACATGCATATTTGTCAGGTGATTTCTAGTGCAAACTATTCAATAATCTATTTATGTTATCCAGAACAAAAATACTTCACACACTTTTGTGTTTTGTCTAATTACAGGTGTATGGGACATTTGTACAATCCACATATGAAGATAAGGCAAAAGGAGAAGTTTAGGTTCTGTTCAAAAAGTCCTCTCACGTCATTTTTGGGCCAAGAGAAGATAGAGTCCAAGTCTTTCACGTTCTGGATTCAGATTCGGACTACACACACATACCTGACTCAAAACACCAACAACTTTTTCATACGGACTCCGAATTGGGTGATTCTTTTTTTGTTGGAAAGTAGATTTCGTCGTCTTTCCAACCCAATTGGATTCAACTTTAAATTCATCCGGATCGTTGAGATATGGACGAAACAATCTGACGCTGCAGCAGAATCCGAGTCAAACAACAAGTCCAAAGGTGTTGCATCACCTCCACTTGGGCCCATGAGCCTTGTACGACCTAGGGTTGGTTTTAGGCTGCCTTGAGACGTCCTCCCACCTCCTTGGCCGCCACCCCTTGCTCCTATAGAAGTAGATCCATCTAGTAGATTTTTCCTTGGGATTTGCTTAGTTAAAAGTTAGCCATTGCAACATCGTGTACTTCGTTTGTGTCCAACGACCAGACCAAGACCGCTTACGGATCCCCACCTTTATCAATACTTCATCTATGTTCACAATATTCAGATTGCATTATCATATTCTTGCTTGTTCTTCGATTGCTTGCAGGAATAGACCTTCGTGGTCAGGTTGATTGTGCTGCGGCGTGGTCAATAACCTCTCGGAGTTGGTTTAGCGATTGCTAAGGCGCAACGTCGTGCACGTTTGTAGTAGGATCGTCAAAGTCGTCTCCACCAAATCGATAGTTATCATCTCATGGAAAGATCGGGACACCCTCGCCTCTATCAAGTGGTATCAGTTTTCAGGTTGCTCGGTGAGAATTTCCAGTTTTTACTAGATTAGATTTATTTTCTTACCTATTGTCCAAGAAAAGGGCACACAAAAAAAGTTAGATCTATTCATCCTTTGTCCAAGTTAGTCTGAGCCTTTGCAATTTTTTTTTCATTGCTTGCATAGTTGAATTATCGGTTGCATCATCGTGTCGAGTTGCTGGTCTTAGTGTCTAGTTCGTTTAGAGTTTCGAGTTCTGTTCACATTAGTCACATCGCCGCTGCATCGTTATCCTTTCCGCTGACCACCACCCCATCCATCAATTTCCACCACGTGTTACCCATTGTTCATTGTCACAATCATAGTTGAGGTCGTTCACATCTTCGCTTGATCCAATCTGCATCTTATCTAGTTTGTTTTGGAAAGAGGGAGAGAGAAAAAAAAAGACAGAGAAAAAAAGTAAAAAAAGTCAGAGAAAAAAAAGAGAAAGAAAAAGAAAAAAAGTGTGAGGAAAAAAAAGAGAGAAGAAAAAAATAAAATTCGGATCTATCTAGACTCAATCTCGTAGTTGAATTCCGATTGGAATCAGTTTTGTGCACTGTTTAGTAAAACAGGCATAACTTCCTCATACGAAGTCAGTTTTGGGTCCACGAGTACTCAAATGAAAGCTAGCGACGATCCACATCTAAATAGTTGCAGAGGCTAGTTCACTTTTTGACACCTCAAAATCGGCTTCTAAATAGGTTTTTTTGCCCTTTGAAGTTCGCAGACACAGCTTATTCCAGTTTTTCTGGCCAGTTTTAGAATTCTTTGACTCCTCATATCAATTCGGAATTGAGTGATTCTTTTTGCATTGGAAAGCTTGAGTTAGTAGCATTCTTTGAAAAAGTTATCAGATAATTGGCTCAAACTTTTCCAGAGGAAAGTTGGAGAGAGAGTTGTTGTATATCCTGCTTGGCAGTTGTTTTTCATCATTATCTTTACTGCTGTTGTGATCTTCACTTATATCTTGCTGTCCAGAGCTACTTAGTATCCTTCATTGATGCTAGTTGTGCTACGCCATGACCTGGTTAGTGTTCTAGGCTCGCATCTCTAGTCCGGTCTAGCCTAGGACCAGCACAGTACCGTCGTTGAGTGTTTATTCAACATTGCATCTCTGAATTGATTATTGCTAATATTTTGCTACCATATATAGCCAACCCAGCTCCACATATTTCTGCACCGTGTATACGTACGTTCCCTTGTCAATCACTTTACACAATCTTCAGAGTTATTTGACACCGTTGGTTGCCTGTCACCGCCTGCTGCTTGGTAAGAACTTGTAAGATATTGATATTTGCTTTACTATGAGCGCTTTACCACCACATCCTATTAATTCATAGGAACATTATTCTTGAATTTTGTTTCTTGTTTCTACTAATCATGACAGGATCTAGAGTCAATTCATGGGGTTTGTCGATCGTGGGAGACGTGCCATCACCTATGCAAATACCACAACCATTACGAGAGGTGCAGAAACATCCAAATGGACATGATCAGGTTAACGTTTCTATACCACCATTTAATGGCTGTTTTAGACCTGCTTTATATATTGAATGGGAGTTTGACATAAACAATATATTTGCTTCCAATAATTTTGATGTACGTAAAAAAGTTAAGGTTGCGGTTGGTTCTTTCACTGGTTATGCTGTAGTTTGGTGGAGTGAATATTGTCGGTTACACCCTAATGATATACCTACTTCTTGGGATGATTTGAAACTTGCCATGCGACATACATTCGTTCCCGCCTATTATACTCGTGACATGATTACAAAGTTGCAACATTTAAAACAAGGTAGTGACACCGTAACGGAATATTATGATACTTTACAAACTACCTTGCTGCATCCTCTTTAGAAGAAAGTGAAGAAGATTTTATGAATAGATTTTGGGGAGGATTAAATCGTGACATTCATGAGATACTAATTCATGAAGAGTGTTATCCTATGGACCATTTGTTTCATCTTGCTTGCAAAGCTGAACAGGAAATAAAACGACGTGTTGCCCACAAGGAGAACAAGCGCGAGATGCACATTCCAAGAGTTGATACAGTTGTCCCTTCAACTACTAGGCATACTATTGCAACCACATCCGTTGTTGTGAGGACTACATCACCTCCACCATGTGACACATCATCACCGAGAGTGCCTACATCATCTGAGTTGATCATAAGAGGTAATGACAAAGGTACTAATCTTCCACCTCCACATGAGTATGATGAATGTCTTGTCAATTTAAGTGCACCATGCGGTGAGCTACCCACTACTTTGATCACACCAGCTACTTTAGAGGACTACGTTGATGATTTGACTTTGCCATGTGATCAAACAATTTTGAGTGAACCCATTGAATTAACTATTGATGCAAAAGAATCAAGTGAATTAGGGAATAAATCAGATTTGGATCAAATATGTTCGAAAATAATTGTGCCAATGTTTAATCATTTTGATATGACCTCTAATCTTGGTGATGGTTCATCAATGTTGGGATGGTTTAATGATAATCATTGTCAATCTTTTGATATGAATAAGAGCTTCACTTATATGTACAAACTGAGTTGCAATATTTTCATGCCTTTGACTTCTTGTGATAATATATTGGCTTTACATTTCACGACTTTTGAAGGGTGCTCTTGTATAACTGTGTCACATGTGCACCAAATGAGATCAGTAAAAACAGATGACATATACATATACAACGTGTACACCTTGTCTCTTTTGTTAGCTAGATTTCAGATTAAGCAATGCCGAGGACGGCTTTGTTTTCAAGAAGGGGAGGATGATGAGGACATGACTACCTTGGATACGACCAAAAATATTGCATACATGCATATTTGTCAGGTGATTTCTAGTGCAAACTATTCAATAATCTATTTATGTTATCCAAAACAAAAATACTTCACACACTTTTGTGTTTTGTCTAATTGCAGGTGTATGGGACATTTGTACAATCCACATATGAAGATAAGGCAAAAGGAGAAGTTTAGGTTCTGTTCAAAAAGTCCTCTCACGTCACTTTTGGGCCAAGAGAAGATAGAGTCCAAGTCTCTCACATTCTGGATTCAGATTCGGACTGCAGAGACATACCTGACTCAAAACACCAACAACTTTTTCATGCGGACTCCGAATTGGGTGATTGTTTTTTTGTTGGAAAGTAGATTTCGTCTTCTTTGCAACCCAATTGATTCACCCTTAAATTCGTCCGGATTGTTGAGATATGGACAAAACAATCTGACGCTGCAGCAGAATCCGAGTCAAACAACAAGTCCAAAGGTGTTGCATCACCTCCACTTGGGCCCATGAGCCTTGTACGACCTAGGGTTGGTTTTAGGCTGCCTTGGGACGTCCTCCCACCTCCTTGGCCGCCACCCCTTGCTCCTATATAAGTAGATCCATCTAGTAGCTTTTTCCTTGGGATTTGTTTAGTTAAAAGTTAGCCATTGCAACTTCGTGTACTTCGTTTGTGTCCAACGACCAGACCAAGACCACTTACGGATCCCCACCTTTATCAATACTTCATCTATATTCGCAATATTCAGATTGCATTATCATATTCTTGCTTGTTCTTCGATTGCTCGCAGGAATAGACCTTCGTGGTCAGGTTGATTGTGCTGCGGCGTGGTCAATAACCTCTCGGAGTTGGTTTAGCAATTGCTAAGGCGCAACATCGTGCACATTTGTAGTCGGATCGTCAAAGTCGTCTCCACCAAATCGATAGTTATCATCATATGGAAAGATCGGGACACCCTCGCCTCTATCAATCCCAGACCCCTTGGCGGAGTTCACCGTCTTGCAGGAGTGTGACTTCCTCAGGGCCCGGCACCGTTGGGACCCAGTGAAGAAGGTTTTCGAGGCGAACGCGGTCACAACGGAGTTCATGAGACTGCCGGTAATTTTAGTTTCTGATCAATTCGACTGCACATTAGTCATATTTGTAAACGATCCTTGTGCCTTTTGCAGAGAGAGCAGCACATGATTGCGGCCGAAAGCGACTCGCCGTCTGAGGCGGTGGCGAGGCCCAAGTGGGACACTCCATTCAACCGGGCGTTGAACATATTGAAAGGACTCCCGGTGGAGACTCGACCATCGTATGGACGCGTGCACGGTGTCGGAGGCGGAGCCACATGGAAGAAGTACTACCGTGAGACCACGGAGGAGAGAAAGGAAAGACGGAGGTTAACTAAAGAAAACATCGACAAGAAGGTTGAGATTGCGGTTGAGAAGAAATCATCTGAGACAGTCGCAACAGCGGTAGCTGCAGCAAAACGGGTGCTTGTAGATATGTCTACTACCTTGGTTCCGGCCGTTTTCAATTGGAGCAGGCAAAATCCAGAAAAAATGCAGCAGACTTTCCCCTTGCTGACTTCTTGGGGAGCAGCTCGACTATCATTGCACCAGCACCTGCAGCTGCACCTGCTCCCGCACCGGCTCCCGCACCGGCTCCTGCACCTGCTCCCGCACCTGCTCCGGCACCGGCTCCAGCACCGGACCTGCTCGACGGTGCTTCATCTTTGGCTGAGCTCGACGCCCTCACGGTATCTGTCACATCGCCCCCCTTCAATAAATGTATAATCTCCCGTTTTCGTTGCCTTCCGGATGTCTCACGTCACAGACTTTTCTTTGCAGGCCGACGAAATCCCGTGCACCATATTGTACACCATCGGCGACCAGAAGGTGGACGTGGGGAAGGCGACGATAATGGAGCCGAAGGAACCATTGTTCCAGAGCTGGCTGATACCCCCAGATGTCTTCAAGGTTTCCGTGGCCAGTGTCAAACCGGGCCACGAGAATTTGGCTCCTCTGGTACTAGTGGGGGATGACGACGAGACCCCGCGGCGGCTTGGTGATTGTTGCAATGGGTGGGTCCTGTTGTGGCCAAAGAGTCTGCTTCGTCTGGAGGCGGCCGGGAGCACACCCATGAGCACGCAGTTAGGTATGAACATCAACACCTCACCTACCCAATTAGCGTCGGCTGTCGTGCTGGGTGATAGCGGAGGGGTGAGGAAAAGGCTCCATTAGTCGCTGGTGACGTCGCCATAGATGAGGATGACGATGACGATGACGATGACACTCAACAGTATGTCAATACTGGCGCCTACTTAGGGTTTGAGCGTCATGAGTCGGTGCCTGAATTGCCGTCTTCGGAGGCGTATTGTGGATGACCTTCCGGTAGTAAAGAAGTCTAGGAAGAGACCGAGGAAAGGCAAAAAAGCTGCTTCTATGATCCAGCCGCCTCAGCAGCCTCGGGTTCAAGACCGTATAAATATCCCCGGTGCGGAAAAATGGCATATCCCCGGTCAACCAATCCTACCCGAAGCAGCGCTAGGGGCCAGATTCGGCGATCTAATGAGACTTCATGACGATGTGCTGCGGATAGAGAAAGGCCTCATCGCCTCGAAAGATCCGGGATACCCACTCTACGTGGTTAACGTTCCGCGGCAATTGTCGTACGTCGACACATTCCCCGCGGAGAAGTTCTTCCTTCGATTCGATTACATATTCGACATGTTTCACGTGAAGAAGCTGGATTTTACGTTTGTTCGCCTTTATGCCTTGCACATGAACTACCTCATCGGGGTTGAGCTGATACCTCATATCTGTGTCGCTGACCCGTACTTCATGCACGAGGGATTTTTGGGAGTCTGCGCAAAGCACCGCGAATACGCGAGGGAATACATCGTCAATTTCATGCTCGCCAATAAGGACAAGGAGGTGATTCTCGTGCCTTATCATCCCCTGTAAGTCATCCGCGCGGATATCCTTCCTTCGATTTCAATCATTCATTTGCATGGTGGAGGCTAATTAATTTGAGGTGTACTTATTTTGCGCTGCGGCGGGCGCGCCGTCCTCATCATCCTCTACCCCTGATACTCCCACGCTCTTTACTTGGACTCGTCGGAGAACATTAACAAAAAGGATTACACCCACATCAAGTCTGTTCTCGACAGTGCTATGTTTTACTATGATGCACGGGGTGGAGAGGTCAAGGACAAGAAGAGAAGGGACGGCAGGCCCGCCTTCGGCCATAAGACCGACTTCTGCTGCATCCAGCAACTGAGTGATTCTCTTAGTGATGGATTCTATGTCCTACACCACATGCTGGAGTACAGACGGGATCACCAGAACCTTCGCATGTCACCTACATCCGGCGATGCCCATATTATCCAATGGGCAAAGAACGTAGGAGATATCGAGGATCATCGACTTCGAGCCGAGTTCTATCACATCCAGCGCGAACTTTCCCAAATCATCATGAAGGAGGTCATCGGAAAAACAGGGATGTTCTACGAAGAAGGACAAATGTCACGGGAAGACGTCCGAACACGGGTAGCCGCTCAGCGTCTCGACCTGAAGCCTTTCACTAGGCTTGGGGACTATCTCCCTGACTTGGATGGACGGCAGTACATGTTGGAGTGATTGTCGATATATGACAATGTGTCTGTTTAGTCCATACTTTCTGTATGACGAAACTTTGAGTTATGCACGATGAAACTTTATTTGTGATGTAATTAAACCGTCCTCCTCGACTAGCGACGATCACTCTAGTTAGGGCATTTTGGGTACGATCAACTTTGTTATTTATGCTTATGATATGTTGCTTCTATTTTTGCCAAGTCTGTCTCTTTCTGTTGCTCAACTATATATGTTGCATATCATCGACTCATGTGACGATGCAGGTGCATAGATCATCGATGGCGAAGAAGTGCTACGCCAGGAGTATATATACGACGAGTGGCCGGAGTGTCAGGCCCAGGTGTACCGATTTCCGGTTTCCGAACGACAGGCAGTAGTTAGTTTAGGTTCACGCTAATGCGAGAGAGGGATACGAACTCATGTACTGCATAGTTCTGCTCTCACTCAAAGTGATAGCTCTTCTCGTGTATATCATTGTTTAGATGGATGATGATGTAGTTGCAAGTAATCAAGACTTGTATCGCTATTTTCGAGATGATGATGAGAGACCACTTTGTGTTGGATGATGATTATGATGATGACATGATTTGATGAGACTATTTGTATGTATATGCTATGATTACATTTGTATGTGTATGATATGCTAAAGATTATTGTATAAAGCCTATTCAAATACAAAACAAATATGCAGAAAAAAACAGAAACTAATAAAATTAGCAGTAGCGAGGGGAACAAAGTTAGTAGTAGCGCTCCCTTACCAGTAGCGCTTCCTGCTAAAAAGCGCTGCGCGCTACTGCTAGCCATGTATAGCAGTAGCGTGGGTCGACAGGCGCTACTGCTACACGTTAGCTGTAGCGCCTTATCAGTAGCGCGTCGTCCCGCGCTACTGATAGGCAAAATACCCGCGCTACTGCTAGGGTTTTCCCTAGTAGTGTCATGTCATCGTTCTTATTGCATTACTCCATTTTTCCATGAACTTAGTACACTAGATGCATGCTGGATAGCGGTCGATGTGTGGAGTAATAGCAGTAGATGTAGGCAGGAGTCGGTCTACTAATCTTGGACGTGATGCCTATGTAATGATCATTGCCTGGATATCGTCATAATTATTTGAAGTTCTATCAATTGCCCAACAGTAATTTGTTTACCCACCATTTGCTATTTTTCTCGAGAGAAGCCACTAGTGAAACCTACGGCCCCCGGGTCTTCTTTCTCATATATTTGCTTGCGATCTAATTTTCCTTTGCATTTTTATTCAGATCTATTAAACCAAAAATTACAAAAATACATTGCTGCACTTTATTTATTTGCGATCTACTATTTCAATCTACTACAATTTACCTCACGTCCGCTTGCCAATTTCTGGCGCCGTTACTCGAAAGGGATTGACAATCCCTTTAACACGTCGGGTTGTGAGGTGTTGTTATTTGTGTGCAGGTGCTGTTTACGTTGTGTTGCTTGGTTCTCCTACTGGTTCGATACCTTGGTTTCATAACTAAGGGAAATACTCTACCATCGCTGTGCTACATCATCCCTCCCTCTCCGGGGAAATACCGACGTAGTTCTAGCTACCATCAGGCATCAACCGTATCATTTGGCTATGGCGACCGAAGGCTTGCCCTGAAGCCGGATTGTATGGAACCCCACCCAAGTCATCTGAAAGATGCGTGGATCGTACGGGACATGGTCCGGATCATCCGGCTGCCTGCGCACAGAGTTGGCCTTTAGGCTATGTAACTTGCCCACTTTGCCCCCTCACTTACCCCTTTCATGGCTAGTGTCGGGGTTACGATCCTAACAATGAGTACTAGGGGTACGAATAAGAGGGGCAGAGCCTAGCTACGGCGCAGGTGAAACACTCGGTGTTTAACGAGTTCAGGCCCCTCTCGCCGGAGGTAAAAGCCCTACGTCTCGTGCCCCGAGGCTTGCTTTGCTTTGATGGGTATAGTTAAAAAGATTTCTTGTGCCCGACTATGAAGTGGGGTGCGACTTATATAGAGTGCGCTGCAACCCGTGTCTCCCACACCGCCGAGCCATTAAATGACACGGAAGGCTTCAGTTACAGGTGTGATGAGCCTCTACTACAGTAGTTACTGGTAACGGTAGCCCTGACTCTTGTTAAAAGATTACTAGGATTCTTCGACCGTTGCAGCTCCCATGACGCCCTCCTGTCTTCTTGGTCCGAGTGGTGGTCCATCAGCTGAGTGGCGTGTGGTCGTACGAGTGCCGTCGAGCTGTCCGAGTGGACCTCCTGATGTAAGCATCCGAATGCTGGCATGGCAATGACCTACCCATGGTGGTGATGGGCCCCATGTGGGTCCCAAATGATGGGTCCTTGACCCTACCTGTAATAGGTGACCACATCATTAGCCACCGAATCGGTTGGGATTTCGTAGGACAAACAGGCCGATCCTTCGGTTGAGTCCGGGTGCCGCGTGAGCATTCGGAATATATTTCCGAGTCGTGGATTGCCGTTCCTTAGACAGAAACAGAACAGATTCTGGACTACAGTTTTACACAGGTCACTGGGTGTTGTTGATCGCCGAGAAAACCCTAGTGGCATTCATTTGTCTCTCGGAGGAGATAGACTAGGGGCCCGAGTGAGGGCATGCCATTACAACTCGATGGCGACGCCGGCGCGTGGTCTGACTCTATGGAGAGACGCCACTCCTTATCCCAGGGGGATGCCAGTGCGGGCCTTCTATGAGTCCAGGTTTACGAGTCATGCGCCTTGGAGCCTACTAAGAGGGCCAAGTGAACACGCGGAGGGGCGTCAAGCTCGTCACATAACAATCCTAAAGAAGACTTCAGTCAGGTGTTTACCATGATAGAATGCACGGGTCGCCGCGGAGAGTGGTCAGTCAGATGACATGCGTCCTTTAGGAAAGGGATTGTGGGTAATCAATCGGATTGATTCGGCCCGGAAATCCCGGGATTTGAATTTGTGCGTGCGCGCGCAGAAGCCGTAACGTTGTGCGTTAGTGGGGAAAGTGGGGGCGTGGCCCCTCGATTTTTGCGCACGATATCCACCACGTGCGGCGCTTGCTCTGCGCGAAGCTTTGTCTCGCGGGGCATTGATCCATATATCTGCGGCGTGAGATCCGGCTCGCGATTCGCCCTGCGATATAAAAGGTTTGGAGATTGCGGACGAGACCTCAAATCCCCTTCTTTTCTGCTCCGGCTCCTCCGCTTGTCTTCTCTACTCGAGTGCGCAGAACCTCCCGAGTGATGGCGAGAGACTCCATGACCAAGGCGGAAAAGGCAAAGAAGGCCGGGAAGTCCTCCTCTTCCGGCTCCGGTGCGGCGGCCGGAGGTGCAACGGGGGATTGGATCCCATCGCCCGTCTCGGCTCGGCGGCTGGAGGAGCTTGCAGAGGAGGGGCTCATCCCGCGCGACGGATGGCGTCGCCTGATACGTCTCCGTCGTATCTATAATTTTTTATTGTTCCATGCCAATATTCTACAACTTTTACATACTTTTGGCAACTTTTTATACTATTTTTGGGACTAACATATTGATCCAGTGCCCAGTGCCAGTTCCTGTTTGTTGCATGTTTTTTGTTTTGCAGAAAATCCATATCAAACAGAGTCCAAACGGGATAAAAACTTATGGAGATTATCTTTGGAATATATGTGATTTTCGGGAAAAAGAATCAACGCGACGATGCCCGAGGGGCCCACAATGTCGGAGGGCGCGCCCCAGGGTGTAGGGCGCGCCCCTGGACCTTGTGGCCACTCCATAAGGCGGTTGGTTCCCTTCTTCGGCCGCAAGAAAGCTGTAACATCCCAAATTTTCAATTTGTAATGTTATACATTAGATCATCATGCATATCATATTTTATTGCTTTCTCGTTCGAAATCCTCGAAATCCTAAGCAACTCCAGGACCCTAGGAGAGAGTTGGGGATTTTCCCGGTTTTCATATTTGATTTTTTATCAAATAATGAAATGAGGATTTTGGTTTTAATTATTTTTCTCTCCGGAAAATATTTCATATTAAAATAAATGAGAGGAGAAAATATGACTTCTCCAAAATAATTGAAATATTGGAGGAAAAATATTAAAATCAAATAATTGATTTTATTCGGATTTTATTTGCAATTTTATTTGCATTAGAAAAATTGCACGTTTTAAAAACTGCATTTTAAGGCCAAGAAAATGTTCATCTTGTTCTAATTATTTTAATTAGACGGTGAAAATTTGTTTTGGCATTTTTTAGATATTTATTTATTTTTCTAGGATTTGTTTTAGTTTTGGCGGAATTATTAAAAAAAAAAGATCCCGCGCCCGACTGGGCCGAGGCCCAGCCGAGCCAGGCCGGCCCATCCCGCCGTCGTCTCCGACCTGGAGACCGCGCCGCCGCCTGAGTCCGGGACGAGCACGCCGTTCGTCGCCGCTTTACCCCTCCCCCACGGTAGCCACCTCCCCTTCTATAAGTACCCGCCGACCCCGCCGCCTCCCTCACCCCGTCCCGCACCCCGCCGCCGAAGGAGCCCCGCCGGAGCTGCCCGACGCCGACGCCCGAAGGAGCCGAGACCGGAGCCGCCGAACGCCGCCGCCCGAAGCCCCCTCATCGCCTCCCGTCGACGCCCGCAGCCCCGCCGCACCCCCGACTCCACCGGAGCCCGTCCCGCCCCGCTGGAGTAACCTCGCCGGAGGTAACCGAAGACGCCGCCGCCGTACCGGTTTTAAAAAAAACCGATTCAGTTTATTTTATTTTGAAACCCTAGTTTTTTTATAGATCGGTTTATTTTTTTCGTCGGTTTAGTTAGTTAGTGAATGTTCGCCGGACCATTCATTTTCATGAACGTGTTCATCGGTTAGTCGCAGTTAACGAACGTCCGTTCGATTAGCTGTTCGTCAGTTTTCTTTTTCGTCGGATTATCCGCGATTTTTCCAGATCGTGATTTCCGATCTATTTTTCGTTTTAGTTTAACTTTTCGCTCGTTTATCGGAATCAGGCGATTCAAGCGCCTAGAGTTTCTTCTCGAAATTCTCTTTCCGTCTAAACAACTAAAACAAGTTTTGCTACTGTAAAATTTGACTTAGATCCAGATTAGTAAACGAAGCCTGTTTCTTTCGCCGTTTGACTTTCGTTGCTTCGTTTGATTTGATTCTTTTTGCAAACCGGAGTTCTTGAGTTGAACTTTCTGGTTAGATATTTTATTTGAGTTTTACCTATGCATTAGTGAGTGCTTACTGTATGCTTGTTTGTCTGCGATTGAGTACCCGGAGTGTGCCGCTTGCTACTTCGAATCTCTAGGTTTCACGGATCATCAGCAAGGCAAGTAACACTTTGATCATACCTCTTTTACTACCCAGTTTTATTGCATTAGATCAACCTTCAAACATTGCATGATTAGGATCTAATTAAATTGTGGGTTCTGGGAAGTAGATGAGGTAGTACCTATTGCCCTGTTTATTATCAAACCCTTGGGAGTTACTTCTACGTTTGCTTATATTGTTATGCTATGCTAGTAGACGTGGATTGGGTTTGAGTGTTACCATGAAAGATGTGAGATTGTTAATTAATGGTTAAACTTAAGGTGGCAACTAAAACACACATCTGGGTGGATTGAGGTACCTGGGTATTCCAGGATTGCCTGTTTTTCTTTTGGACCGCCACCCAGGCTCAAAGGGATCATGAGATTATTCATGCTAGAAATTTCCGTGTGCAGCCACAAGCTATTATGGGCTCTAGCATAGTTGAGTAGGTTGTGTGAGCTCTTGAAGAGGTAGGCTAGCAGATGTAGGGGATGTAGGTGGTACTGTCTACCCGGAGTAGAGAGTTAACGCTTTTGAAAGACTGTGTCTCGGTCATCCGTTTCTCAAACACCATGAAGTGCGAGAATCCCAACGGAGGAGATTGAGTCTTGTGGGGAAAAGTGCACAAACCTCTGCAGAGTGTATAAACTAATCATGGTTAGCCGTGTCCCTGGTTATGGACAACTTGAGTATCTAGTATCTGGATTTTCATGTGAAACTCATCATGTTACTTTAATTAATTTTGTTGGGTTTTGATGATGATACTTAATTGGGATTGAGAATGCTGTCAACCATTCTCAATGTTTAACAACCACCATGATAGTTAAATAAAATTTATTCCTTTGCAGTAGGGAAAAATTGGTTTTTCGCAAAACTGTAACCATAGAGCCTTCTACCAGCCATATATGCATGTAGTATAGCTTTGTTCTGTTCATTACTCTCTATGTGTTATTTTGCCAGCATATTCCATGTGCTGACCCGTTTCGGGCTGCAACTTTTCATGTTGCAGACTTTTCAAATGATGAGTAAGGTGCCTTAGGTCGTGGTCTTATACTCAGTGATGCCGTTGGAGTTGATGGACTCACTTATCTTCCAAGTCTTCCGCTGTTATCGTTTTAGATGGCCTTAAGCCATATTTGTCATACTTATTTCTCTCTTGAGATACTCAATGTAATAAGTGTGTGATTGCTACTTTGTTATAAATCCTCCAAGTACTGTGCGTGTCAACATTACTGATCCAGGAATGACACTGGTGCACGGTAGATCAGACTGTTTGAGGTCTGGTCACTACAAGGTGGTATCAGAGCACACGCTGACTGTAGGACACGACCACTAAGCTTAAACCCTAGAACACTACACTCTTCTCATTTCTGACTACTCTCCATTTTCTACTCTTTTAGGAATGGCGGATGCAAGGAACAAGTTCGTGCAACCGGATGAAGATACACCTTTTGGACGACACTTGAAGGAAGTCACTAAGTACCTGAACATCGGAATACCAAGCTTCACCGGGACCTACAACGCCACACTACCAGAAGAGGAGCGCTGGAAGATTCAAGTTCAAGTTCTAGGAAGGACGTTTACGCCAGTCACTGAGCCTATAGAGTTTTCCTTTGATGCACCAACCTGGAGTTTAGGGAAGAGCATGGCAGCCCACATCACTATGGGAAGCATTGGAGAAGTCTACCACAGGGAGCTTAAGGATACTATTTATCAGATTTGTGGACGCCGAGATGAGCAATGGGAGATGATCAGCACCAATAAGGATGGATCAATTGCAGCTTTCATCCAGGAGCAAAACCAACACATTCGTCGCCAGGAGAACCAGATGTGCGCAGACATGATAGATCTAAAGAAGGCATTGACCAAGATCATGGAGTTGGAGGAAGAACTCAAGGCTACACGCGAGGATTATATGGAGGAAATCGTCGCACTGGTGGAGAAGAATGACGACCTGATAAAGAAGATCGGAGTATTCATGGGAGACCCAGCACCAGGAGGAGAAGATGATGATTGCGCTTGCCCGGATAACTACATCATCATCGACGACACCGACTCAGACCCCAGTGAAGATGATTTTGTTGATGAAGCTGGAGCAGATATCATGGAGTCTTCGACCGATCAAAATTTCTAGTAGACCACCATAATCAGTAGTAGTATTTCCCCATGTATATAGTATAGTCCGAGCACTTTGTAACGATAGTTAGATTGATTGTATGCCTTGTTTGAATTGGTTGAGTGATATTGATTGGGTTTGTCTCATGAGCATATGGGTAGTGTTTTCTCTCTAGACCTCATTCTATTCTAAATTCTCATCTTTTCTAACCTATCAGATGCCTCCGAGATGCGACACTGGATTTGTTTTCCCACCGGAGATCACTCAGTTGATTCAGCAGCAGAATGCCCTGATGCAGGTGTTAGTACAGAACCAAGGCAACAACAACAACAACAACCCACCACCACCACCTATTGATCACTTAACCCGTTTCCTGAGGCTGAATCCGCCGGTGTTTTCCCCTCAGACTTGATAATCTTGGAGTCGCAAGGTTTGGACGTAATTTTGGGTATGGATTGGCTATCGATGTATGGAGGAAACATCGATTGCGCCAGTAAAACGATTTCGCTTACCACCCCAGAAGGAAGAAGGATTAAGTATGTATCTCGGCATGTGCCGAAGAGGACTCAAGTAAATTCCTTATCAGCAGTTGTATAGGAGGAAGTACCAGTGGTGAAGGATTACCCGGATGTATTTCCAGAGGAGTTGCCAGGCATGCCACTAGATAGAGACATTGAGTTTTTGATTGAGCTTTTGCCAGGCACTGGGCCAATATCTAAGAGACCATACAGGATGCCCGCTAAGGATTTGGAAGAAATTAAGAAGCAGATTAAGGAGTTACTGGATAAAGGCTATATTCGCCCAAGTTCTTCACCTTGGGGATCACCCGTACTTCTAGTGGAGAAGAAAGATGGATCGTTGAGGATGGTTGTTGATTATCGAGGATTGAATGAAGTGACCATCAAGAATAAGTACCCACTGCCGATGATCAATGATCTGTTTGACCGATTACAAGGAGCTAAGGTATTTTCCAAGATCAATCTACGATCAGGATACCATCAGTTGAAGATTCGAGAGCAGGATATACCTAAGACGGCCTTTACCACCAGGTATGGGCTGTACGAGTATACCGTTATGTCATTTGGTCTGACTAACGCACCTGCCTATTTCATGAACCTGATGAACAAAGTGTTTATGGAGTTTCTGGATAAGTTCGTCGTAGTATTCATTGATGATATTTTGGTTTACTCCAAAAATGAAGAGGAGCATAAGGAACATTTGCGTTTGGTACTTGAGAAGCTCAGAGAACATCAGTTATACGCCAAATTCAGCAAATGTGAGTTTTGGTTGAAGGAATTTGGATTCCTCGGACATGTTATATCTGGAGAAGGAATAGCAGTAGACCCCACCAAAGTCGACACCGTGACAAACTGGGAATCACCCCCATCAGTTGGAGAGATCCGGAGTTTTCTTGGACTTGCAGGATACTACCGGAGGTTCATTGAGAATTTCTCGAGGATTGCTAAGCCCATGACAGAGCTGTTAAAGAAGGACACCAAGTTCAATTGGACTGAGGAATGTGAAGCTAGTTTCCAAGAGTAGAAGAAACGTTTGGTTACATCAGCAGTGTTGATTTTGCCAGATCAACGCAAGGATTATGAAATATATTGCGACGCTTCACGTCGAGGACTTGGAGTAGTGCTAATGCAGGAGGGAAGAGTTGTTTCATATGCTTCACGATAACTTAAACCCCATGAGAAGAATTATGCCACGCATGATTTGGAGTTAGCAGCCGTAGTGCATGCGTTGAAGACATGGAGACATTTTCTCATCGGAAATCACTGTGAGGTGTACACGGATCACAAGAGTTTGAAGTACATTTTCACGCAGAAGGAGTTGAATCTCAAGCAAAGGAGATGGTTGGAGCTCATTAAGGATTATGATATGAGATTGCATTATCACCCAGGGAAGGATAACGTAGTAGCCGATGCGTTGAGCCACAAAAGTCATGTCAACACACTCATGATCGAAGAATTACCCAAGAAGTTAGCCGAGGATCTTCACGAACTAAGTTTGGAAATAGTTCTGAGAGGCTATGTAGCAACGTTGGAGATTCAGTCTACCTTGATGGAAAAGATCAGGGAAGCTCAGAAGACAGACAAAGAGATTGACGAGATAAAGAAAAGGATGAGTAAAGGAAAAGCCAAGGGATTTCGTGAGGATGAGCACGATACCTTATGGTTTGAGGACCGCGTTTATGTGCCTAATGATCCGGAAATCAGGAAGTTGATCTTGCAAGAGGCCCATGATTCGCCGTATTCGATTCACCCAGGAAATACCAAGATGTATTTGGATTTGAAGGATACTTTCTGGTGGACCGGAATGAAGAAGGATATTGCGGAGTATGTAGCAGTTTGTGATGTATGTCAGAGAGTGAAGGCAGAGCATCAGAAGCCAGCAGGATTGCTACAGCCATTGCCGATACCCGAATGGAAGTGGGATAAGCTAGGTATGGATTTTATCACGGGATTCCCAGGACTCGTTCAGGCTATGACTCTATATGGGTTGTAGTCGATCGTTTGACGAAAGTAGCTCATTTCATCCCAGTGAAGACCACTTACAGCAGTGCTAAGTTGGCAAAGATATACATGACCAGGATCGTATGTCTGCATGGAGTTCCGAGGAGCATTGTATCAGATAGAGGAACACAGTTTACCTCAAAGTTCTGGCATCAGTTACATGAAACTTTGGGTACCAGGCTAGAGTTCAGTACAGCCTTTCATCCACAGACAGATGGACAGACCGAAAGAGTGAATCAAATTTTGGAGGATATGTTGAGAGCTTGTGCGCTAGATTATGGATCTAGTTGGGATGACAATTTGCCATATGCGGAGTTTTCTTACAACAACAGTTATCAATCTAGTCTGAAGATGGCCCCTTTCGAAGCTTTGTACGGAAGGAGGTGTAGAACACCATTGTTATGGGATGAAGTTGGAGACCGCCAGTTGTTTGGACCAGATCTGATTAAGGAGTCTGAACAGAAGGTGAAGTTGATTCGCGATAGGCTCAAGGTAGCCCAATCCAGGCAGAAAAGCTATGCGGATTCAAAACGCAAGGAGATAGTTTACGAAGTCGGAGACCGAGTTTATCTTCGTGTATCCCCATTTCGAGGAGTTAAGCGCTTTGGAGTTAAGGGAAAGTTAGCGCCACGTTTTGTAGGACCATACAAAGTTTTGGAGCGTATGGGAGAAGTTGCTTACAAGCTGGAATTGCCTGAAGGATTGTCAGGAGTTCATGATGTATTTCACGTTTCCCAGTTGAAGAAGTGCCACGCAGAGATGGCTGAGATACCGCTGAGAGATACAGTGCCACTGGAAGCGATTCAGCTAGATAGTGACTTGACCTATGAGGGGAAACCAGTTAAGATTCTTGAGTATGCCAGCCGAGTCACGCGCAGCAAGGTTATCAAGTTTTGCAAAGTTCAGTGGAGTCACCATACCGAGGACGAAGCCACCTGGGAGCAAGAGGAAGATCTACGGAAGGACCACTCTCACCTATTTTCTAGCCAACCCGAATCTCGAGGGCGAGATTCCTCTTAAGGGGGTAGGTTTGTAACATCCCAAATTTTCAATTTGGAATGTTATACATTAGATCATCATGCATATCATATTTTATTGCTTTCTCGTTCGAAATCCTCGAAATCCTAAGCAACTCAAGGACCCTAGGAGAGAGTTGGGGATTTTCCCGGTTTTCATATTTGATTTTTTATCAAATAATGAAACGAGGATTTTGGTTTTAATTATTTTTCTCTTCGGAAAATATTTCACATTAAAATAAATGAGAGGAGAAAATATGACTTCTCCAAAATAATTGAAATATTGGAGGAAAAATATTAAAATCAAATAATTGATTTTATTCGGATTTTATTTGCAATTTTATTTGCATTAGAAAAATTGCACGTTTTCAAAAATGCATTTTAAGGCCAAGAAAATGTTCATCTCGTTCTAATTATTTTAATTAGACGGTGAAAATTTGTTTTGGCATTTTTTAGATTTTTATTTATTTTATAGGATTTGTTTTAGTTTCGGCGGAATTATTTAAAAAAAGAAAAAAAGATCCCGCGCTCGACTGGGCCGAGGCCCAGCCGAGCTAGGCCGTCCCATCCCGCCGTCGTCTCCGACCTGGAGACCGCGCTGCCGCCCGAGTCCGGGACGAGCACGCCGTTCGTCGCCGCCTTACCCCTCCCCCACGGCAGCCCCCCTCCCCTTCTATAAGTACTCGCCGACCCCGCCGCCTCCCTCACCCCGTCCCGCGCCCCGCCGCCCGAAGGAGCCCCGCCAGAGCCGCCCGACGCCGACGCCCGAAGGAGCCGACGCCGGAGCCGCCGCCCGAAGCCCCCTCGTCGCCGCCCGTCGCCTCCCGTCGACGCCCGCAGGCCCGCCGCACCCCCGACCCCGCCGGAGCCCGTCCCGCCCCGCCGGAGTAACCTCGCCGGAGGTAACCGAAGCCGCCGCCGTACCTTTTTTTAAAAACCGATTCGGTTTATTTTATTTTGAAACCCTAGGTTTTTTATAGATCGGTTTATTTTTTTCTTCAGTTTAGTTAGTTAGTGAACGTTCGCCGGACCGTTCGTTTTAACGAACGTGTTCATCGGTTAGTCGCAGTTAACGAACGTCCGTTCGATTAGCTGTTCGTCAGTTTTCTTTTTCGTCGGATTATCCGCGATTTTTCCAGATCGTGATTTCCGATCTATTTTTCGTTTTAGTTTAACTTTTCGCTCGTTTATCGGAATCAGGCGATTCAAGCGCCTAGAGTTTCTTCTCGAAATTCTCTTTCCGTCTAAACAACTAAAACAAGTTTTGCTACTGTAAAATTTGACTTAGATCCAGATTAGTAAACGAAGCCTGTTTCTTTCGCCGTTTGACTTTCTTTGCTTCGTTTGATTTGATTCTTTTTGCAAACCGGAGTTCTTGAGTTGAACTTTCTGGTTAGATATTTTATTTGAGTTTTACCTATGCATTAGTGAGTGCTTACTGTATGCTTGTTTGTTTGCGGTTGAGTACCCGGAGTGCGCCACTTGCTACTTCGAATCTCTAGGTTTCACAGATCATCAGCAAGGCAAGTAACACTTTGATCATACCTCTTTTACTACCCAGTTTTATTGCATTAGATCAACCTTCAAACATTGCATGATTAGGATCTAATTAAATTGTGGGTTCTGGGAAGTAGATGAGGTAGTACCTATTGCCCTGTTTATTATCAAACCCTTGGGAGTTACTTCTACGTTTGCTTATATTGTTATGCTATGCTAGTAGACGTGGATTGGGTTTGAGTGTTACCATGAAAGATGTGAGATTGTTAATTAATGGTTAAACTTAAGGTGGCAACTAAAACACACATCTGGGTGGATTGAGGTACCTGGGTATTCCAGGATTGCCTGTTTTTCTTTTGGACCGCCACCCAGGCTCAAAGGGATCATGAGATTATTCATGCTAGAAACTTCCGTGTGCAGCCACAAGCTATTATGGGCTCTAGCATAGTTGAGTAGGTTGTGTGAGCTCTTAAAGAGGTAGACTAGCAGATGTAGGGGATGTAGGTGGTACTGTCTACCCGGAGTAGAGAGTTAACGCTTCTGAAAGACTGTGTCTCGGTCATCCGTTTCTCAAACACCATGAAGTGCGAGAATCCCAACGGAGGAGATCGAGTCTTGTGGGGAAAAGTGCACAAACCTCTGCAGAGTGTATAAACTAATCATGGTTAGCCGTGTCCTCGGTTATGGACAACTTGAGTATCTAGCATCTGGATTTTCATGTGAATCTCATCATGTTACTTTAATTAATTTTGTTGGGTTTTGATGATGATACTTAATTGGGATTGAGAATGCTGTCAACCATTCTCAATGTTTAACAACCACCATGATAGTTAAATAAAATTTATTCCTTTGCAGTAGGGAAAAATTGGCTTTTCGCAAAACTGTAACCATAGAGCCTTCTACCAGCCATATATGCATGTAGTATAGCTTTGTTCTGTTCATTACTCTCTATGTGTTATTTTGCCAGCATATTCCATGTGCTGACCCATTTTCGGGCTGCAACGTTTCATGTTGCAGACTTTTCAGACGACGAGTAAGGTGCCTTAGGTCGTGGTCTTATACTCAGTGATGCCGTTGGAGTTGATGGACTCACTTATCTTCCAAGTCTTCCGCTGTTATCGTTTTAGATGGCCTTAAGCCATATTTGTCATACTTATTTCTCTCTTGAGATACTCGATGTAATAAGTGTGTGATTGCTACTCTGTTATAAATCCTCCAAGTACTGTCCGTGTCAGCCTTACTGATCCAGGGATGACACTGGTGCACGGTAGATCAGACTGTTTGAGGTCTGGTCGCTACAAAAGCTAATATCTGGATAAAAATCGTGTTAAAATTTCAGCCCAATCGGAGTTACGGATCTCCGGGAATTTAAGAAACGGTGATAGGCTAGAATCAGGGAGCGCAGAAACAGAAGGAAACAGAGAGAGAGAGATCCAATCTCGGAGGGGCTCCCGCCCCTCTGCCACCATGGAAGCCAAGGACCAGAGGGGAAACCCTTCTCACATCTAGGGGGAAGGTCAAGGAAGAAGAAGAAGAAGAAGGGGGCTCTCTCCCGGTGGCGCCGGAACGCCGCTGGGGCCATCATCGCGACAACGATCTACACCAACAACTTCACCGCCGTTATAACCAACTCTCTCCCCCTCTATGCAGCGGTGTAACCCCACTTTTACCCGCTGTAGTCTCTACTTAAGCATGGTGCTCAATGATGACCCACAAGTATAGGGGATCAATTGTAGCTCTTTTTGATAAGTAAAAGTGTCGAAGTAAACGAGGGGCAGGAGGAAATGACAAGTAGTTTTTAGTAAGGTAATGCCTGCAAGTGCTGCAATAGTAAGTAGCGGAGTAGTTTGATAGCACGATAATTTGTAACGAGCAAGTAACAATAGTAGTAAAAAAGTGCAGCAAGGTAGCCCAATCCTTTTGAGGCAAAGGACAGGCCAAAACGGTCTCTTATGATAAGCAAACGTTCTTGAGGGTACACGAGAATTTCATCTAGTCACTTTCATCATGTTGGTTTAATTCGTGTTCGCTACTTTGATAATTTGATATGTGGGTGGACCGGTGCTTAGGTGTTGTTCTTACTTGAACAAGCCTCCTACTTATGGTTAACCCTCCCGCAAGCATCTGCAACTACGAGAAAAGTATTAAGAATAAATTCTAACCATAGCATTAAACTTTTGGATCCAATCGGTCCCTTACGGAATAGCGCATAAACTGGGGTTTAAGCTTCTGTCACTCTTGCAACCCATCATCTAATTGCTACTCCAGAATGCATTCCCTTAGGCCCAAATATGGTGAAGTGTCATGTAGTCGACGTTCACATGACACCACTAAGGGAATAACAACATACATACTATCAAAATATCGAACACATATCAAATTCACATGATTACTTGCAACATGATTTCTCCCGTGACCTCAAGAACAAAAGTAATCACTCACAAATGATAAACATGCTCATGATCAGAGGGGTATTAAATAGCATAATGGATCTGAACATATAATCTTCCACCAAATAAACCATATAGTAATCAACTACAAGATGTAATCCACACTACTAGTCACCCACAATCACCAATCTATAGTTCCGGTAACAAGATTGAACACAAGAGATGAACTAGGGTTTGAGATGAGATGGTGCTGTTGAAGATGTTGATGGAGATTGCCCCCCCCCCAAGATGGGAGAGTTGTTGGTGATGATGATGATGATGATTCCCCTTCCGGGAGGGAAGTTCCCCCGGCGGAATTGCTCCGCCGGAGGGCAAAAGTGCTCCTACCCAAGTTCCGCCTCGAGACGGCGACGCTCCGTCCCGAAAGTCCTCCCCTTATTTTTTCTAGGTCAAAATGACATATATACCAGAACATGGGCAGCGGAGGTGGGCCTGGGTGAGCACAACCCACCAGGGCGCGCCCGGGCTCCCTGTCGTGCCCAGGTGGGTTGTGCCCACCTGGTGGGCCCCCTCTGGTAGTTATTTTCTCCAATAATTCTTAAATATTCCATAAAAAATCTCTGTGAAGTTTTAGCTTGTTTGGAGTTGTGTAGAATAGGTGGCCTGACGTAGCTTTTCTAGGTCCAGATTTCCAGCTGCTGGAATTCTCCCTCTTGGTGTATACCTTACAAATTATGAGAGAAAGGCATTCGAATTACTCCAAAAAGCATTATTATGGATAAAAACATTATAAATAACAGTAAGAAAACATGATGCAAAATGGACGTATCACTCAACACTATATATTATTTCCCAATGATGTATGTGAAGGAAATATGCCCTAGAGGCAATAATAAAGTTATTATTTATTTCCTTATATCATGATAAATGTTTATTATTCATGCTAGAATTGTATTAACCGGAAACTTAGTACATGTGTGAATACATAGACAAAAACAGAGTGTCCCTAGTATGCCTCTACTTGACTAGCTTTAAGATGGTTATGTTTCCTGACCATAGAAATGTGTTGTCATTTGATGAACGGGATCACATCATTAGAGAATGATGTGATGGACAAGACCCACCCGTTAGCTTAGCACTATGATCGTTTAGTTTTATTGCTATTGCTTTCTTCATGACTTATACATGTTCCTCTGACTATGAGATTATGCAACTCCCGAATACCGGAGGAACACTTAGTGTGCTATCAAACGTCACAACATAACTGGGTGATTATAAAGATGCTCTACAGGTGTGTCCAAAGGTGTTTGTTGGGTTGGCATAGATCGAGATTAGGATTTGTCACTCCGTGTATCGGAGAGGTATCTCTAGGCCCTCTCGGTAATGCACATCATTATGAGCCTTGCAAGCAATGTGACTAATGAGTTAGTTGCGGGATGATGTATTACGGAACGAGTAAAGAGACTTTCCGGTAACGAGATTGAACTAGGTATGATGATACCGACGATCGAATCTCGGGCAAGTAACATACCGATGACAAAGGGAACAACGTATGTTGTTATGCGGTTTGACCGATAATGATCTTCGTAGAATATGTGGGAACCAATATGAGCATCCAGGTTCCGCTATTGGTTATTGACCGGGAGTGAGTCTCGGTCATGTCTACATAGTTCTCGAACCCGTAGAGTCCGCACGCTTAACGTTCGATGACGATCGGTATTATGAGTTTATGTGTTTTGATATACTGAAGGTAGTTCGGAGTCCCGGATGTGATCACGGACATGAAGAGGAGTCTCGAAATGGTCGAGACATAAAGATCGATATATTGGAAGGGCATTTACCGGAGTACCAGGGGGTTACCGGAACCCCCCGGGGAGTCAATGGGCCTTATTGGGCCTTAGTGGGAGAGAGGAGGAGGCAGCCAGGTGGAGGGTGCGCCCCCAAGCCCAATCCGAATTGAGTGGGGGGCCGCCCCCCTTTCCTTCCCTCTCTCTCCCTCTTCCTTCTTCTCCTACTCCAACAAGGGAAGGGGGGAAACCTACTCCTACTAGGAGTAGGACTCCCCCCTTGGGCGCGCCCTATGAGGGCCGGCCCTCCCCTCCTCCACTCCTTTATATACGGGGGAAGGGGGCACCCCATAGACACACAAGTTGACAGTTGTCTTAGCCGTGTGCGGTGCCCCCCTCCACAGATTTCCACCTCGGTCATATCATTGTAGTGCTTAGGCGAAGCCCTGCATCGGTAACTTCATCATCACCGTCACCACGCCATCGTGCTGACGAAACTCTCCCTCGGCCTCAGCTGGATCAAGAGTACGAGGGACGTCACCGAGCTGAGCGTGTGCAGATCGCGGAGGTGCCGTGCGTTCGGTACCTGGATCGGTTGGATCGCGAAGACGTTCGACTACATCAACCACGTTACTAAACGCTTCAGCTTTCGGTCTACGAGGGTACGTGGATACACTCTCCCGCTCGTTGCTATGCATCACCTAGATGGATCTTGCGTGTGCGTAGGATTTTTTTTTAAATTACTGCATTCCCCAACAATGGCATTAGTGCCAGGTCTATGTGTAGATGTTATATGCACGAGTAGAACACAAAGAGTTGTGGGCGATAATAGTCATACTGCTTACCAGCATGTCATACTTTGATTCGGCGGTATTGTTGGATGAAGCGGCCAGACCGATATTATATGACCGCGTTCATGAGAGCAGTTCTACCGCCATGCTTCGCACACAGGTGGCTAGTGGGTGTCTGTTTCTCCAGCTTTAGTTGAATCGAGTTTGACTACGCCCGGTCCTTGTTGAAGGTTAAAACAACACACTTGACGAAAAATCGTTGTGGTTTTGATGCGTAGGTAAGAACAGTTCTTGCTAAGCCCGTAGCAGCCATGTAAAACAACAACAAAGTAGAGGACGTCTAACTTGTTTTTTGCAGGGCATGTTTTGATGTGATATGGTCAAGACGTGATTATATAAATTGTTGTATGAGATGATCATGTTTTGTAACATAGTTATCGGCAACTGGTAGGAGCCATATGGTTGTCGCTTTATTGTATGAAATGCAATCGCCATGTAATTGCTTTAGTTTATCACTAAGCAGTAGCGATAGTCGTAGAAGCAATAGTTGGCGAGACGACAACGATGCTTCGATGGAGATCAAGGTGTTAAGCCAGTGACGATGGTGATCATGACGGTGCTTTGGAAATGGAGATCAAAGGCACAAGATGATGATGGCCATATCATATCACTTATATTGATTGCATGTGATGTTTATCTTTTATACATCTTATTTTGCTTAGTTCGACGGTAGCTTTATAAGATGATCCCTTACTAAAATTTCAAGGTATAAGTGTTCTCCCTGAGTATGCACCATTGCGACAGTTCTTCGTGCTGAGACACCACGTGATGATCGGGTGTGATAAGCTCTACGTTCACATACAACGGGTGCAAGCCCGTTTTGCACACGCAGAATACTCGGGTTAAAGTTAACGAGCCTAGCATATGCAGATATGGCCTCGGAACATTGAGACCGAAAGGTCGAGCATGAATCATATAGTAGATATGATTAACATAGTGATGTTCACCATTGAAAACTACTCCATCTCACGTGATGATCGGACATGGTTTAGTTGATTTGGATCACGTGATCACTTAGATGATTAGAGGGTTGTCTATCTAAGTGGGAGTTCTTAAGTAATATGATTAATTGAACTTTAATTTATCTTGAACTTAGTCCTGGTAGTATTAGCATACCTATGTTGTAGATCAATAGCTCCCGATGTAGCTCCCCGTTTATTTTTTATATGTTCCTAGAGAAATATAAGTTGAAATATGATAGTAGCAATGATGCGGACTTGGTCCGTGATCTGAGGATTTTCCTCATTGTTGCACAAAAAAATTATGTCCTTGATGCACCGCTAGGTGACTGAACTATTGCAGGAGCAGATGCAGACGTTATGAACGTTTTGAAAAGCTCGGTATGATGACTACTTGATAGTTTAGTGCACCATGCTTTACGGCTTAGAACCAGGACTTCAAAAATGTTTTGAATGCCACGGAGCATATAAGATGTTCCAAGAGTTGAAATTGGTATTTCATACTCATGCCCATGTCAAGAGGAATGAGACCTCTGACAGTACTTTGCCTACAAGATGGAGGAGAATAGCTCAACCAGTGAGCATGTGCTCAGATTGTCTGGGTACTACAATTGCTTGAATCAAGTGGGAGTTAATCTTCCAGATAAGATAGTAATTGACAAAGTTCTCTAGTCACTCTCACCAAGTTACTAGAACTTTGTGATGAACTATAATATGCAAGGGATAACGAAAACAATTCCCATGCTCTTCACGATGCTAAAATCGGCAAAGGTAGAAATCAAGAAAAGAATCAAGTGTTGATGGTTAACAAGACCACTAGTTTCAAGAAAAGGGCAAAGGGATAGAAAGGGAACCTCAAGAAGAATGACAAACAAGTTGTCATCCCCGTGAAGAAGCCCAAAGCTAGACCCAAGCCTGAAACTGAGTGCTTCTACTGCAAAGGAAATGGTCACTGGAAGTGGAACCGCCCTAGATACTTGGTGGATAAGAAGGATAGCAAAGTGAACAAAGGTATATTTGATATACATGTTATCGATGTGTACTTTACTAGTGTTTATAGCAACCCCTCGGTATTTGATACTGGTTCAGTTGCTAAGAGTAGTAACTCGAAATGGGAGTTACAAAATAAACAGAGACTAGTTAAGGGCGAGGTGATGATGTGTGTTGGAAGTGATTCCAAGGTTGATAAGATCACCATCGCACACTCCTTTTACCTTCAGGATTAGTGTTGAACCTAAAATAAATGTTATTTGGTGTTTGCGAGCATGAATATGATTGGATCATGTTTATTGCAATACGGTTATTCATTTAAGTCAAAGAATAATTGTTGTTCTATTTAAATGAATAAAACCTTCTATGGCCATACACTAAATATAAATGGTTTATTGTATCTCGATCGTAGTGATTCACATATTCATAATATTGAAGCCAAAAGATTCAAAGTTAATAATGATAGTGCAACTTATTTGTGGCACTGCCGTTTAGGTCATATTGGTGTAAAGCGCATGAAGAAACTCCATACTGATGGGCTTTTGGAATCACTTGATGCTTGCGAACCATGCCTCATGGGAAAGATGACTAAGACTCCGTTCTCCGGAACAATGGAGCGAGCAACTGACTTATTGGAAATAATACATACTAATGTATGCGGTCCGATGAGTGTTGAGGCTCGCGGCGGGTGTCGTTATTTTCTGACCTTCATAGATGATTTATCTACTTGATGAAACATAAGTCTAAAACATTTGAAAAGTTCAAAGAATTTCAGAGTGAAGTGGAAAATCATCGTAACAAGAAAAAGTTTCTATGATCTGATCGTGGAGACGAATATTTGAGTTACGACTTTGGTCTTCATTTGAAACAATGTGGAATAGTTTCGCAACTCACGCCACCTGGAACACCACAGTGTAATGGTGTGTCCGAACATCATAACCGTACCTTATTAGATATGGTGCGATCTATGATGTCTCTTACCGATTTACCACTATCGTTTTGGGGTTATGCATTAGAGACAGCTGCATTCACGTTAAAAAGGGCACCATCTAAATCCGTTGAGACGACACCGTATGAACTGTGGTTTAGCAAGAAATCTAAGCTGTCGTTTCTTAAAGTTTGGGGTTGCGATGCTTATGTGAAAAAGTTTCATCCTGATAAGCTCAAACCCAAATCGGAGAAGTGCGTCTTCATAGGATACCCAAAAGTAACTGTTGGGCACACCTTCCATCACAGATTCGAAGGCAAGATATTCGTGGCTAAGAATGGATTCTTTCTAGAGAAGGAGTTTCTCTCGAAAGAATTGAGTGGGAGGAAAGTAGAACTTGATAAGCTAATTGTACCTTCTCCAGAATTGGAAAGTAGTTCATCACAGAAATCAGTTCCAGTGATGCCTACACCGATTAGTGAGGAAGTTAATGATGATGATCATGAAACTTCAGATCAAGTCACTACCGAACCTCGTAGGTCAACCAGAATACGTTCTGCACCAAAGTGGTATAGTAATCCTGTTCTGGAAATCATGTTACTAGACCATGATAAACCTACGAACTATGAGGAAGCGATGATGAGCCCAGATTCCGCAAAATGGCTTGAGGCCATGAAATCTGAGATGGGATCCATGTATGAGAACAAAGTATGGACTTTGGTTGACTTGCTCGATGATCGGCAAGCAATAGAAAATAAATAGATCTTTAAGAAGAAGACAGACGCTGATAGTAGTGTTACTATCTACAAAGCTAGACTTGTCGAAAAAGGTTTTTGACAAGTTCAAGGTGTCGACTACGATGAGATTTTCTCACTCGTAGCGATGCTTAAGTCTGTCCGAATCATGTTAGCAATTGCCACATTTTATGAAATCTGGCAAATGGATGTCAAAACTACATTCCTTAATGGATTTCTTGAAGAAGAGTTGTATATGATGCAAGTAAAAAGGTTTTGTCAATCCTAAAGGTGCTAACAAAATGTGCAAGCTCCAGGGATCCATCTATGGACCGGTGCAAGCATCTCGGATTAGGATTTGTCACTCCGTGTATCGGAGAGGTATCTCTGGGCCCTCTCGGTAATGCACATCATTATGAGCCTTGCAAGCAATGTGATTAATGAGTTAGTTGTGGGATGATGCATTACGGAACGAGTAAAGAGACTTGCTGGTAACGAGATTGAACTTGGTATGATGATGATACCGACGATCGAATCTCGGGCAAGTAACATACCGATGACAAAGGGAACAACGTATGTTGTTATGCGGTTTCATTGATAAAGATCTTCGTAGAATATGTAGGAACCAATATGAGCATCCAGGTTCCGCTGTTGGTTATTGACCGGAAGTGAGTCTCGGTCATGTCTACATAGTTCTCGAACCCGTAGGGTCCGCACGCTTAACGTTCGATGACGATCGGTATTATGTGTTTATGTGTTTTGATGTACCGAAGGTAGTTTGGAGTCCTAGATGTGATCACAGACATGACGAGGAGTCTTGAAATGGTCGAGGCATAAAGATCGATATATTGGAAGGCTATGTTTGGACACCAGAAGGGTTCCGGATGAGTTCGGGCATTTACTGGAGTACCAGGGGGTTACCGGAACCCCCCGGGGAAACAATGGGCCTTTTTGGGCCTTAGTGGGAGAGAGGAGGAGGCGGCCAGGTGGAGGGCGCCCCGCAAGCCCAATCCGAATCGGGTGGGGGGCCGCCCCCCCCTTTCCTTCCCTATCTCTTCCTCTTCCTTCTTCTCCTACTCGAACAAGGGAAGGGGGGGGGACTTACTCCTACTGGGAGTAGGACACCCCATGGGCGCGCCCTATGAGGGCCGGCCCTCCCCTCCTCCACTCCTTTATATACGGGGGAAGGGGGCACCACATAGACACACAAGTTGACAGTGGTCTTAGCCGTGTGCGGTGCCCCCCTCCACAGATTTCCACCTCGGTCATATCGTTGTAGTGCTTAGGCGAAGCCCTGCGTCAGCAACTTCATCATCACCGTCACCACGCCGTCGTGCTGATAAAACTCTCCCTCGGCCTCAGCTGGATCAAGAGTACGAGGGACGTCACCGAGCTGAATGTGCATAGATCACGGAGGTGCCGTGCGTTCGGTACTTGGATCGGTTGGATCGCGAAGACGTTCGACTACATCAACCGCGTTACTAAACGCTTCCGCTTTCGGTCTACGAGGCTACGTGGACACACTCTCCCACTGGTTGCTATGCATCACCTAGATGGATCTTGCGTGTGCGTAAGTTTTTTTTGAAATTACTGCGTTCCCCAACAGTATGGCTATCCTATGATGTTTGAGTAGATCCGTTTTGTCCTATGGGTTGATTGATGGTCATGATTGGTTTGAGTTGCATGTTTTATTATTGGTGCTGTCCTATGGTGCTCTCCATGTCGCGCGAGCATGAGGGATCCCCGCTGTAGGGCTTGCAATATGTTCATGATTTGCTTATGGTGGGTGGCGTGAGTGACAGAAGCACATACCTGAGTAAGTAGGTTGTTTGCGTATGGGAATAAAGAGGACTTGATACTTTAATGCTATGGTTGGGTTTTACCTTAATGATCTTTAGTAGTTACGGATGTTTGCTAGAGTTCCTATCATAAGTGCATATGATTCAAGAAGAGAAAGTATGTTAGCTTACGCCTCTCCCTCATAAAATTGCAATAACGATTACCGGTCTAGTTATCGATTGCCTAGGGACAAATAACTTTCTCGTGACAGAAAGCTCTATACTAAAAATAACTTAGTTGTGTTTTTATCTAAACAGCCCCTAGATTTTATTTATGTGCTCTTTATTATCTTGCAAACCTATCCAACAACACCTACAAAGTACTTCTAGTTTCATACTTGTTCTTGGTAAAGCGAACGTTAAGCGTGCGTAGAGTTGTATCGGTGGTCGTTAGAACTTGAGGGAATATTTGTTCTACCTTTAGCTCCTCGTTGGGTTCGACACTCTTACTTATCGAAAGAGGCTACAACTGATCCCCTATACTTGCGGGTTATCAAGACCTTTTCTGGCGCCGTTGCCGGGGAGCAATAGCGTGGGGTGAATATTCTCGTGTGAGCTTGTTTGCTTTATCACTAAGTTGATTTTATTTGTTGTTCTAAGTTGTTCTCTATCTTTACTTATGAATATGGAACACGAAATACCAAAAGAATTAGGTGTACTTGCTACTCATGGAGATGGGGAACCTCCTAAAACCCTCGATGTTTGTTATGTGACAGATATTATGCACTACTTTGATAATCCTGAGAAAACCCGATTCAACTTTATAATGGGTGTAACATTGGATCAACGTGAATACTTTAGGAATTATCGCTTGACTCAAAAAGGGAAACAATTATGGGATCAAATTTATATGTTGCGTTGGTATGCTCAGCAACTATACTTGAGATATGATTATACTTGTTGCTCTAGGATGAAGGCTCCACACCTTCCCTTTTCATGTAAATTTAATGATGATAAAACCTTGGCTTCTTATGCTAATGGTATATATGATTACTATGATGTGGAACAAATAGAAGAATTCGTGGCTTTTATGGGTGCTTATGAAATTGAAACTTTGTTTAAAGAGTGTGAACATCTTTATGATGCTGTTTACAGACCTGAAAATTTAGCTATACTCAAATATTTCTATGAGAATTATAAATACAATGTCGATATTGATGCGTTTATTGAGAAAGTATCCACTGTCCAAGAAGAGACTAATATTTTGCAGGAAACTATGGAAGAAGAAATTGATGACACCGTGAGCTCATTAGATGAAAAAGATGACGTGGAGAGCGAAGAACAAAAATAGGAAGAGCGGATTAGCTACCGTGCCCACCGTCTAATGAGAGTAACTCTTCAACTCATACATTGTTCAGTTTCCCTTCGTGCTTACGGAAGGATGAATGCTATGATAATTGCTATGATCCCTTTGATTCGTTTGAAATATCCCTATTTGATGAACTTGATAATTGCTCTGCTTGTGGCCATGATGCCAATATGAATTATGCTTATGGAGATGAACCTGCTATTATTCCTTATGTTAGGAATGAAATTGTTGCTATTGCACCCACGCATTATAGTCCTATCACCTTTTTGAATTCTCCAAACTACACTATATCGGAGAAGTTTGCACCTATTAAGGATTACATTGATGGGTTGCATTCTACCACTACACATGATGATTTTGATGAATATAATATGCATGTGCTTGCTGCTCCTACTTGCAATTATTATGAGAGAGGAACTACATCTCCGCCTCTCTATGTTCCCAACACCAAAGAATTGCAAGAAATAGCTTATACTATGCATTGGCCTTTACTTGATGTGCATTAAATTGTTCTTGTATGACATGCCGATGCATAGGAAGAGAGTTAGACTTCGTCATTGCATGATATATGTTGCTTTGTGCTCATTACTAAATGCTAAATCATTGTTAATTAAAATTGGCTTTGATATACCTTGGGATCCGGGTGGATTCATTACTTGAGCACTTTATGCCTAGCTTAATGGCTTTAAAGAAAGCTTTGCCAGGAAGACAACCCGGAAGTTTTAGAGAGTCATTTATTTTTGTTGAGTGCTTTTATAAAGTTTAAAAACAAAAAAATAGAGGGGAACTAAAAAAAATCACAAAAGAGAAGCGATTGGAAGTTATGCATTGGAGAAGTGAGGGTCGACCTTGAACACTTGTGTTCATGCTCATGGAAACAATGTAGAATTTTTCATGAAGATTCTCACAAAAATAATTATCCCCTGGTATAAATCCATTGTATTATAAAAATAATGTTCCAAGATTTGCCTTTAGGATGATTAGATTGCTTGTTTGGTTTGTGCGGTGCAAAAACAGAAACTTTGGCTGTAGTGCGTGATTTTACATTTTTTACTGCAAAGTCAAACGCTTCTGAAACTTCTTGCATAGTACTTATATACAAATTGTTTATTTTTCCTAATTTTTCAGAATTTTTGGAGTTACATAAGTATGGTTGATGTTCAGATTACTACAGACTGTCCTGTTTAAGACATATTCTGTTTTTGATGCATTGCTTTGCTCGTTTTGATGAAACTATCGATTGCATCACTGGTATAAGCCATGGAAAAGTTATATTACTGTAGCTACAATATAAAATAAAATATGAATTAGTTTTCAACAGTACTTAAAGTGGTGATTTGTTTTATGATACTAACGGATCTCACGAGGGTTTTGTTAAGTTTTGTGTGATTGAAGTTTTCAAGTTTTGGGTCGGATCGCAATGGATGAAGGAATAAGGAGTGGCAAGAGCCTAAGCTTGGGGATGCCCAAGGTACCCCAAGGAAATATTCAAGGACTCACAAGCAACTAAGCTTGGGGATGCCCCGGAAGGCATCCCCTCTTTCTTCTAGCGATCCTCGGTAATTTTACTTGGAGCTATATTTTTATTCGTCACATGACATGCGTAAATCTTGGAGCGTAGTGTGATTTTTTACTTTTCTTTTAATAAATTCACCATGCTGGTATGAGATAGTCCTTGGTTTATTTATAGTATGCTCTTTGCACTTCACTTATATCTTTTGAGTATGGCTTTATAGAATGCTTCATGTGCTTCACTTATATCTTTTTGAAGTTTGGATTGCCTGTTTCCCTACACATAGAAAACCGCCATTTGTAGAATGCTCTTTTGCTTCACTTATATTTGTTAGAGCGTGGGCATATCTTTTGTAGAAAGAATTAAACTCTCTTTCTTCACTTATATCTATTTAGAGAGTTGACCGGAATTGGTCATTCACATGGTTAGTCATAAAATCCTACATAAAACTTATAGGTCACTGAATATGATATGTTTGATTCCTTGCAATAGTTTTGCGATATAAAGATGGTGATATTAGAGTCATGCTAGTGGGTAATTGTGGATTGTAGAAATACTTGTGTTGAAGTTTGTGATTCCCGTAGCATGCACGTATGGTGAACCGTTATGTGATGAAGTCAAAGCATGATTTATTTATTGATTGTCTTCCTTATGAGTGGCGGTCGGGGACGAGCAATGGTCTTTTCCTACCAATCTATCCCCCTAGGAGAATGCGTCTAATGCTTTGTTTCGATAGCTTCTGGACTTATGCAATAAGTATGTGAGTTCTTTATGACTAATGTTGAGTCCATGGATTATACGCACTCTCACCCTTCCATCATTGCTAGCCTCTTCGGCACCGTTGTAGGATCAAAAGTATGTCTAGAGGGGGGGGGGGTGATTAGACTACTTGACCAAATAAAAATCTAGCCTTTTCCCAATTTTATGTCTTGGCAGATTTTAGCAACTTAAAACAAGTCACGCAATCAACCTATACATGCAAGTCTAAGAGTATAGCAGCGGAATGTAAAACATTGCATATGAAGGTAAAGGGAGGAGTTTGGAGAGGGCAAACGCAATGTAGACGCGGATATTTTTTCCG
The DNA here is from genome assembly GCF_002575655.3 of Aegilops tauschii subsp. strangulata. Taxonomy (NCBI): domain Eukaryota; kingdom Viridiplantae; phylum Streptophyta; class Magnoliopsida; order Poales; family Poaceae; genus Aegilops; species Aegilops tauschii. The sequence continues at coordinate 237,542,479 of NC_053036.3, forward strand.
TGGTTCCGATAGGTGGTGCTATCGTACATCCACGTTGATGGAGACTTCAAATCACGAAGGGTAACGGCGGCGCGAGTCCACGGAGGGCTCCACCCACGAAGGGTCCACTAAGAAGCAACCTTGTCTATCCCACCATGGCCATCGCCCACGAAGGACTTGCCTCACTAGGGTAGATCTTCACGAAGTAGGAAATCTCCTTGCCCGTACAAACTCCTTGGTTCAACTCCACAATCTTGACGGAGGCTCCCAAGTGACACCTAACCAATCTAGGAGGCACCACTCTCCAAAAGGTAATAGATGGTGTGTTGATGATGAACTCCTTGCTCTTGTGCTTCAAATGATAGTCTCCCCAACACTCAACTCTCTCTCACAGATTTGGATTTGGTGGAAAGATGATTTGAGTGGAAAGCAACTTGGGGAAGGCTAGAGATCAAGATTCTTGTGGTTGGAATGGAATATCTTGGTCTCAACACATGAGTAGGTGGTTCTCTCTCAGAAAATGTATGCTGGAAGTGTAGGCACGTTCTGATGGCTCTCTCCATGAATGAAGAGTGGGTGGTGGGGTATATATAGCCTCCACACAAAATCTAACCGTTACACAAAATTTACCAAACTCGGTGGGACCGAATCAGAAAACTCGGTCAGACCGATTCAGTTCAAATTGTGAACGTTAGGTTTTCGGTGGGACCGACATGTCAACTCGGTGGGACCGATTTCATTAGGGTTAGGGCATAACGTAATCTCGGTGAGACCGATCACATAAACTCGGTAGGACCGATTTCTGTAATAGGCAAACAGAGAGTTGGTCAGGCAAACTCGGTGGGACCGAATCGGTCATTTCGGTGAGACCGAAACGTTACGAAAAGGAAACCGAGAGTTTGTATTGCGAACTCAGTGGGACCGATCGCTCATCTCGGTTGGACCGAAACATTACGAAGGGAAACAGAGAGTTTTCAGTCCCATCTTGGTGAGACTGAGATCCCTATCGGTGAGACTGAAGTGACCAGGGTTTCTGGCAGTGGCTATGTCAAATGAACTCGGTGGCCCAGATAGATCAAATCGGTAGGGCCGAGTTTGACTTTTGGTGTGGGACATATCTGGAAATGAGAAAGTGGTTGAGGGCTTTTGGAGCATATCACTAAGCATTTTGAGCAAGCAAGCCATTAAGCAACACCTCATCCCCTTTTAATAGTATTGGCTTTTCCTATGGACTCAGTGTGATCTTGGATCACTAAAATGAAAATGTAGAGTCTTGAGCTTGAGCCAATAAGAGTCCTTAGCATTTTGAGGGGTCCACATTCCTAATCCATGCCATGCCAATCATTGAACTTTCTGAAATGATCATCTTGAAATATCATTAGTTCAGTGAGCTATATGTTGTTAGTAATTACCAAAACCACCCAGGGATAGTTGCACTTTCAATCTCCCCCTTTTTGGTAATTGATGACAACATATAGATCAAAGCTTCAACAAATGACAATAAGATTGAAATACATCGTCGCTTTGAGAAGTATGTGATAAGCAAGGGCTCCCCCTAAATTTGTGCATTATTTAAAATTTGCTTTTGAATGAAAATGCACAATCGATTAGGAACATGGGTTACTCTTCCATGTCACATACATCTTGGTGGAGCGCTCAAAATGATAGAAATTAAGAACATGCACTCATCACCAAGCAAAGTGAATGATCATATAAGGGATATAAAGGATAATATCATCCAAGCAAACATTAAAGTTGAATATGATCAAACACATGATCATACAAGTATCTCACACAAGGACATAAAGAGTATTAAACGAGCAAATAGCAAGAGAAACAAAGAAGCAAAACACTCTCTCTCGAAGCCTATGATCTATACATTTCTCCCCCTTTGGCAACAAGTTACCAAAAATTTTGAAAATGCATAATGCTAGGCATCTCTCTAGGCTTGGTCTTCGGGAAGTGGTGTTGAGAGGACTCCAAGGACGAAGGCATCGGTAGATGTTGTTGGAGCTGGTGGAGTGGCAACTGGAGGTGGCACTGAAGCTGTTGCTGCTGGTGCTGAAGTAGTTGCTCTAGTGTCAGCCATGGCCACTGCAGAGACCTCTGACCTCTAGGCACTCTCCGAAAGGCATCTGTGGTAGCCTGCCCTACCTTCTCCTCTGCTTCCTCCTGGAGCTGCTCAACAACTGTCTACTTTTCTGTTACTTTAAGATCAAGATCATAGAACTTGGTCTCAATGATCCTCTCCAAGCTCTCCTGATTTTGAGTCAGGGTGGCCAAGCCCTTCTCAATCCTCAAAGTTGCTTGAATCAGATATGCAAGCTGATCTTGTTTGGATTTTAGAAATACTTGAGATGCCTCCTCAACACTTGTCATCTTTGCAGCCTTCTCAGCCCTTGCCTTTTCTCTCTTCTCTTGTGCGTGCACAGATGTGGGATCCTCTACATTCATCACAATAGTGTTATCCTCAAATTCTGGTCTCAAAGTTAAATGCTCCTTGTCTAACAAATAAGTGCTTGTGCTCATCTTAGTGTTGATGAGCACCTGAATATGTGGAGCATACCCACAAGATCTCTTCCGATCTGCACCTGTCCTCTTGATTGTTTCAACAATCAGACTCATGACCTTGAATTTCTGAGGTACATCAAATATCTGCAGCAAGTTGATTGAATGGCCTCTGATCATCTTGTGATCTCCAGATTTGGGCAACAATGTATGCCTCAAGATTGTGTTGATTGTAGCTAGACCAGACAACAAGTAATGTACAGATCCAAATCTATGTGTATCCAATGCTTTGTCTGGGATATCTTTGTACATGTTTGCCATAGAGTTGTGGTCTTTCTTCTTCTTGGCATAGACATCCAAGTCATCTTCATGCTCTTCAGGGGCTTTGATCAAATTTGCCCACTCATCAATAGTTGACTGCACCTTGTACCCTCAGACATCCATACAATTCTACCATCTGGATAAAAATGAGCTGTGGAGTAGAATTGCATGATGAGTTCATCATTCCATTTTGTCAGCTTTTGACCTACAAACTTGTCAACACCACATGCTTTGAAGCTTTCATGTACACCTGGAAAATAGTCTTCATTCTCATCAATGTATTCCCAATCAACCCACTTCATATCACAGACTATAGGCTTTTTGTCCAGCAGAATGGTTTCATAGAAATCTTGTTGTTCTTTGGTGTGGAACCTGTAGTCCACAGCAGTCTTCCTTCTCACATCATAAGGATCACTTTGTCTCCAAAGTCTCGGACCTGCATCCTCCTGATGCTCATATCCTCTGCCACTGGATGGCTGTCATTATGATCTGGAATCTTTGGTTTATGTTTCCTTAGCACTTGGGCTTCAGCATCTTCCTCTTCCATCTTAGGCACTGGGGCCTTGTTCTTCTCTTCAGCTGGAATGTCTTCTGAGCTTGAGCAGTAGCTTTGGGGGCAGTCTTGGGCTTTGAAGGGGCAGCCCCTGACTTAATAGCATCCCTCATCAGGTTTTGGGACTTGGGTGCTGGTGTTGCATCCTCTTCCTCTTCATCATCTTCTTCAGATGAATGCCTTTCAAATTCTGCCATGGCGTCCACCTTCTTGCACCATCTTCCTCTCTTTCTCTCCTTCTTCTTCTTATCCTCACCAGCAGCCTCTCCTCCAATTGATTTCGAAGGTTCCTGAGTGGAGGCCCCGGTCTTATACATTGGAACTCTCTTAGCAGGTGCCTTCTTATGCAGACCAGGCTTTGTTGCAGGAGCAGTACCATATTCCTTCTTCAGGACTTTCTTTTTGGAGCTGACTTCCTCCTCAGTAGCCACATAGTCCTCATCCTCAGAGTCTGAGGTTCTCTTCTTCCTTGTTCTAGTGGCTGCCTTGGGAAAATTGCTTGGAGTGCTCCTACTGCCCTCATCATAGCTGCTTGAGGGACTAGTGCCCTCACTCATGTGCACTTGCTCTTCTGATTTGTTTTGGCTATCACTCTGGTCAGACATTCTGGCAAGCAAACTGACAGCAGACCCTGTGAATAGATATAGATGAGATAGAGTGGATGAGCATCACAAAGTGCAGAGTTTTTGCAAAACAGATGAGTCAAAAACTTAGATTTAGTTCTCCACAGAAAGCATTTCGGAGCTACCGATTTGTTAAACTCGGTGACACCGAAGCAACTTTTGGAGTATAAACTAGTGAACTCGGTCAGACCGAGACACAGTTCGGTGGCTTCGAGATTGCTAGGGTTTCACTGAGAGTTGAATTCGGTTGCACCGATTTGCAACTTTCGGTCAGACCGAAAAGTGCAAGTGCAATGGCCTAAGCCAAATCGGTGAGACCGATTTCCACAACTCGGTCGGTCCGAGATGAGTTCGGCGGAAACTTAACCTTAAATTTTCAAATCAAACCTAATCTAAGGGACATTTTCTTTGGATAGATTGATCTCATACGTGGTAAAGAACATGGCATTGCATTGTGCTAAGAATCGGAGTAAGGAATTAACACAAAAGATTGAACTCATACCCTAGTTCGGCGGTGAGTTCGCTATGGCGGCAACGGTGGGGTTGAATCCCGTTGACGGCGACGGAAACCAACGGCAGGAGGTCGCTGGCGGTGAGAAGACGATCCGGAGACCCGAGGCGGCAGAGTAGGACACATGTGGGCTGAGGGGTTTTGAAGAAATTTCCAAAATCTCACCCGTGGGTATATATATATCCTGACCCTGTCGGTGTGACCGAGTGGAACAACTTGGTGGCACCAAGATCTAGAATCGCAAGCGGTTACTACAACTCGATGTGACCGAAAAGTTCAAATCGGTTGCATCGAGATTGAAAACCTAGATCAACTCAGTGAACTCGGTGTGACCAAAGAAGATGGACCGGTCATACCGTAATGCACAGAGAGTTTTTGGTAGTTTAAGTCTATGACGAATCGGGGACTCCGAGTGCTCCTCACACAGAGTGGTTCGAATCTGACTTGATCAAACTTTGTGACGTAGCATGAATAGAGCTTGAGACGAGAAAAGCATAGATAGATAGAGGAGGTTCTTAGGCATTCTTGTCCATCCACTTGGCAAAAGAGAAAAAGCCAAACAATCAAAGCAACAAGTGGATGTCCTCGAATGAGTAAAATAAGCAATCAACATGCTCACACAATAAAATGGCAAATAAAATATGTGACAAAGCATGCACAAACACTCTAGCATCTATCAAGCAATTGGCGATGACTAGGTCATCTATATATGAGTATATTGACTTAGGAGTCAAATGAGAACATTTGATCATAGGTCATACTCATCGTTTAAGCACAAGTGGGGTTACCACTTTTACATAAAGCATTGTTATGTTCACACCATTAGAGTTGCTTTAGCTCAATTGATTAGAGTAAAGCTCCCCTTAGATGTGATATCCCCCCTAAGAGGGATGAACTAACCTTGGGTTTTTTCGATGATGACTTCATGTAGATGTTGAAGATGTGGATGCTCAATGTTGATGTAGATCATTCGGCGCAATCTATTGGAGTGAGTTGCACTTTCAATACCTACACGGGTTAGTCCCACAAGGAACAAACAAGGATATCCTTAGACATAGAGTGATGTACACACAAGATGATGTTCATGAAAACATTAGGTTACCTTGTCCCTTGTCTTACCAACAAGAGGGTTTGTGACTCCTTGAACTAGTGCAAGATGTGGAATTTTTTTGCACTTGTCCTTGCCAAGATGATATGAGTGAAGTATGTTCGCGGAGTCACCCTCAAGAACTCTCTAGTTCTTCTTCTTCGGGATCCACATCATCTTGATGGGAATCCTTGGAGTTGTAGTCGTACTTGATGAAGTAAAACTTGATGTAGTCTTGGGAACCCACTTGACCAAGGCCTTAGGAGCTTCTTAAAATGCATCAATCTCCTCTTGAAGTTTATCCTTGCCCTTTTGCTTGTGGTCTTGTGGTCTTGTGGTGGAAGATCATCTTGATCTTGTGTCTCATGGAAAGAAGTAGGATCATACTTCTCTTGTCGAGGAACAAACTTCGTCTTGGGGTATTGATCTTCTTCCCACTCAATTCCATTGGAACTGAACTTTCGTTCAAAACCAATACCTTGATTCTTCCGGCGCCTTCCTTGCCTGCGAACAATCTCCACAAATTGCTTACTCCCGGCAAGGCTCTTGTAAACACCTTTCTCTATGATTCCCTTCAATAAGCTTTTTTCTTGCTCAAGTGTAACTTGGCTAAGAGAACCGTCAGTGGAATCAAGAGAACTACTAGAAGTAACAATATGGGATTTAACATGATTATTGTTACTACTAGAGGAAGAATATTTCTTACTCTTGTTGCTAGATTTAACTTGTGGCATGTAAGTAGACAAGAGTAAACGCTTGGCAATGTAAGAAGAACTTTTCTTGCGAAGATCATCATTGATTGCCTTTAAGAACCCATGCTCTTGCTCAAGGTTGAGCTTTTCAAAGCGTAACTTATCATGAGTCTTTAAAAGTTCCGATGATCTTCCAAGGTAGTTTTATGAGCTAACTTAAGAGTGTTTAGTTCTTTAGTTAGACGCTCAATCTCCTTCTTATCATCATCATTCGTTTTATCTTGATTAGCATGATTAACAACAAATTCTTCATAGTTTTCATCACTAGTGTTGTCAACAAGTAAATCATCAGCACCTAGCAAATCATCTTCATCACTATTGAAATCAACATACTCAGGGTGTGATACCTTTGGGCCTTTATCCATGAAGCATCTACCAAATCCTTCATTTGGTGAGTCAAATATGTCGTAGGAGTTGGTTGACACAAGTGCTAGACCGGCAACACCTTCATATTGAGTATATTCGGAGTCGGAGTGACAACTTCTTTCGGAGTGATGGTCGGAGTCGGAGCCGGATACCCATTCACCAACGTGAGCTTGATGTCTTCGTTTTCTATAGCTCCTTGATGATTTGTCCTTCCTTTCCGAATCCTTTCTTCTCCGAGAGGTTCTTTGTTCATAACGATCATCTCTACTCCTTCTCTCTCTTGGTGGTGATTCTTCTCTTCAACTTCTCCTTTTGGGCGAATCTTCTCTTCTTTTGTAGGGGGCCGTACACTCATTGGAGTAGTGTCCGGGTCTTCCGCAATTGTTGCAATTACGCTCATGACTTGAAGATCTTTTGTCATTATAGGACCTTGACTTGGAACTTCTTTCCTTGCTTCTACTCTTGTAGAACTTGTTGAAGTTCTTCACCATTAGGCTCAATTCCTCATTGAAGGTTTGTTTCTCACTTGATGATGTAGGAGCATCACATGAGGCTTTGTAAGCACCACTTGACTTGTTGGGAAGCTCTTCCTTATCCTTGAGTGAAATCTCATGAGCAACAATTCTTCCAATGACTTCCATTGGCTTGAGATCTTTGTAACTGGGCATCATTTGGATCAATGTGCACACGGTATCATATTTTCCATCCAAGGCTCTTAGGATCTTCTTGATGATGAATCTATCGGTCATCTCCTCACTTCCTAAGCCGACAATCTCATTTGTGATGAGAGCAAGCCTAGAGTACATTTCAGCGACAGCTTCACCATCCTTCATTTTGAACTTGTCAAGTTGACTTTGAAGCACATCCAATTTGGATTCCTTGACGCAATCGGTACCCTCGTGCATATTAATCAAAGTATCCCAAATTTCCACTGCATTCACAAGACGGCTGATTTTGTTGAATTCTTCAGGGCACAATCCGTTGAAGAGGATATCGCAAGCTTGAGCATTGTATTGCAGCATCTTCAACTCTTCCGCGGTAGCTTCACGATTCAATTCTCTCCCATCAAAGAATTCACCTTGCAAGCCAATACACACAATAGCCCAAACGGCGGGGTTATGTCCAAGAATATGCATTTTCATCTTATGCTTCCAACTAGCAAAATTAGTACCATCAAAGTAAGGATCTCTACGGTGGTAATTTCCCACGTTAGACGCCATACTCTCCTAGGTTGTGAAACCAAGGCAATGATCACCAAAAGCTATGGAAATCAAGGCAAATGGAGACCAAAGCTCTGACACCACTTGTAGGATCGAAAGTATGTCTAGAGGGGGGGGGTGATTAGACTACTTGACCAAATAAAAATCTAGCCTTTTCCCAATTTTAAGTCTTGGCAGATTTTAGCAACTTAGAACAAGTCAGGCAATCAACATACACATGCAAGTCTAAGAGTATAGCAGCGGAATGTAAAACATTGCATATGAAGGTAAATGGAGGAGTTTGGAGAAGGCAAATGCAATGTAGACACGAATATTTTTTCCGTGGTTCCGATAGGTGGTGCTATCGTACATCCACGTTGATGGAGACTTCAACCCACGAAGGGTAACGGTTGCGCGAGTCCACGGAGGGCTCCACCCACGAAGGGTCCACGAAGAAGCAACCTTGTCTATCCCACCATGGCCATTGCCCACGAAGGACTTGCCTCACTAGGGTAGATCTTCATGAAGTATGGGATATCCTTGCCCGTACAAACTCCTTGGTTCAACTCCATAATCTTGACGGAGGCTCCCAAGTGACACCTAACCAATCTAGGAGACACCACTCTCCAAAAGGTAATAGATGGTGTGTTGATGATGAACTCCTTGCTCTTGTTCTTCCAATGATAGTCTCCCCAACACTCAACTCTCTCTCACAGATTTGGATTTGGTGGAAATATGATTTGAGTGGAAAGCAACTCGGGGAAGGCTAGAGATCAAGATTCTTGTGGTTGGAATGGAATATCTTGGTCTCAACACATGAGTAGGTGGTTCCCTCTCAGAAAATGTATGCTGGAAGTGTAGGCACGTTCTGATGACTCTCTCCACGAATAAAGAGTGGGTGGAGGGGTATATATAGCCTCCACACAAAATCTAACCGTTACACACAATTTACCAAACTCGGTGGGACCGAATCAGAAAACTCGGTCAGACCGATTCAGCTCAAAATGTGAACGTGAGGCTTTTTGGTGGGACCGACATGTCAACTCGGTGGGACCGATTTCATTAGGGTTAGGGCATAACATAATCTCGGTGAGACCGATCACATAAACTCGGTAGGACCGATTTCTGTAATAGGCAAACAGAGAGTTGGTCAGGCAAACTCGGTGGGACCGAATCGCTCACTTCGGTGAGACCGAAACATTATGAAAAGGAAACAGAGAGTTTGCATTGGGAACTCGGTGGGACCGATCCCTCATCTCGGTTGGACCGAAATGTTACGAAGGGAAACAGAGAGTTTGCAATCCCATCCCGGTGAGACCGAGATCCCTATCGGTGAGACCGAAGTGACTAGGGTTTCTGGAAGTGGCTATGTCAAATGAACTCGGTGGCACCGGATAGATCAAATCGGTAGGGCCGAGTTTGACTTTTGGTTTGGGACATATCTGGATATGAGTAAGTGATTGAGGGTTTTGGAGCATATCACTAAGTATTTTGAGCAAGCAAGGCATTAAGCAACACCTCATCCCCTTTTAATAGTATTGGCTTTTCCTATGGACTCAATGTGATCTTGGATCACTAAAATGAAAATGTAGAGTCTTGAGCTTGAGCCAATAAGAGTCCGTAGCATTTTGAGGGGTCCACATTCCTAATCCATGCCATGCCAATCACTGAACTTTCTGAAATGATCATCTTGAAATAGCATTAGTTCAATGAGCTATATGTTGTTAGTAATTACCAAAACCACCCAGGGATAGTTGCACTTTCAACCATGCATTGCCCTTTCTCACCTCGAGAGTTGGTGCAAACTTCGCCGGTGCATCCAATCCCCGTGATATGATACGCTCTATCACACATAAGCCTCCTTATATCTTCCTCAAAACAGCCACCATACCTACCTATCATGGCATTTCCATAGCCATTCTGAGATATATTGCCATGCAACTTCCATCATCTTCATATACATGACTTGAGCATCATTGTCATATTGCTTTGCATGATCGTAAGATAGCTAGCATGATGTTTTCATGGCTTGTCCATTTTTTGATGTCATTGCTACACTAGATCATTGCACATCCCGGTACACCGACGGAGGCATTCATATAGAGTCATATCTTTGTTCTAGTATCGAGTTGGAATATTGAGTTGTAAGTAAATAAAAGTGTGATGATCATCATTATTAGAGCATTGTCCCATGTGAGGAAAGGATGATGGAAGCTATGATTCCCTCACAAGTTGGGATGAATCTCCGGACTTTATGAAAATAAAAGAGGCCAAAGAAGCCCACCAAAAAAACAAAAAAATGAGAGAAAAGAGAGAAGGGGCAATGCTACTATCCTTTTACCACACTTGTGCTTCAAAGTAGCACCATGTTCTTCATATAGAGAGTCTCTTGAGTTATTACTTTCATATACCTAGTGGGAATTTTTCATTATAGAACTTGGCTTGTATATTCCGATGATGGGCTGTTGGGGAACGTAGTAATTTCAAAAAATTTCCTACGCACACACAAGATCATGGTGATGCATAGCAATGAGAGGGGAGAGTGTGTCCACGTACCCTCGTAGACCAAAAGCAGAAGAGTTAGCACAACGCGGTTGATGTAGTCGTACTTCTTCACGATCCGACCGATCAAGTACCGAACGTACGACACCTCCGAGTTCAACACATGTTCAGCACGATGACGTCCCTCGAACTCCGATGCAGCCGATCTTTGAGGGAGAGTTCCGCCAGCACGATGGTGTGGTAACGATGATGATGTTCTACCGACGCAGAGCTTCGCCTAAGCACCGCTACGATATTATTGAGGTGGATTATGGTGGAGGGGGGCACCGCACACGGCTAAGAGATCAAAGAGATCAATTGTTGTGTCTAGAGGTGCCCCCTGTTGGAAATATGCCCTAGAGGCAATAATAAAATGGTTATTATTATATTTCCTTGTTCATGATAATTGTCTATTGTTCATGCTATAATTGTGTTATCCGGAAATCGTAATACATGTGTGAATACATAGACCACAACATGTCCCTAGTGAGCCTCTAGTTGACTAGCTCATTGATCAATAGATAGTCATGGTTTCCTGACTATGGATATTGGATGTCATTGATAACGGGATCACATAATTAGGAGAAAAATGTGATGGACAAGACCCAATCCTAAGCATAGCACAAGATCGTGTAGTTCGTTTGCTAGAGCTTTTCCAAATGTCAAGTATCATTTCCTTAGACCATGAGATTGTGCAACTCCAGGATACCATAGGAGTGCTTTGGGTGTGCCAAACGTCACTACGTAACTAGGTGGCTATAAAGGTGCACTACGGGTATCTCCGAAAGTGTCTGTTGGGTTGGCACGAATCGAGACTGGGATTTGTCACTTCGTATGACGGAGAGGTATCTCTGGGCCCACTCGGTAATGCATCATCATAATGAGCTCAATGTGACCAAGTGTTTGGTCAGGGGATCATGCATTACGGTACGAGTAAAGTGACATGCCGGTAACGAGATTGAACAAGGTATTGGGATACCGACGATCGAATCTCGGGCAAGTAACGTACCGATTGACAAAGGGAATTGTATACGGGATTGATTGAATCCTCGACATCGTGGTTCATCCGATGAGATCATCGTGGAACATGTGGGAGCCAACATGGGTATCCAGATCCCGCTGTTGGTTATTGACCGGAGAGTCGTCTCAGTCATGTCTGCATGTCTCCCGAACCCGTAGGGTCTACACACTTAAGGTTCGGTGACGCTAGAGTTGTAGAGATATTAGTATGCGGTTAACCAAAAGTTGTTCGGAGTCCCGAATGAGATCCCGGACGTCACGAGGAGTTCCGGAATGGTTCGGAGGTAAAGATTTATATATGGGAAGTCCTATTTTGGCCACCGGAAAATGTTCGGGATTTTTCGGTATTGTACCGGGAAGGTTCTAGAAGGTTCCGAAGCGGGGCCCACCTGCATGGGGGGGCCCACATGAACGTGGGTAGTGGGGGCAAGGCCCCACACCCCTGGTCAAGGCGCACCAAGATCCCACCTTAGAAGAAATAAGATCATATCCCAAAGGGATAAGATAAAGATCCCTAAAAAAGGGGGATAACAATCGGTGGGGAAGGGAAATGATGGGATTTCTTTCCCCCACCTTTGCCCACGCCCCAATGGACTTGGAGGGCAAGAAACCAGCCCCCTCCACCCCTATATATAGTGGGGAGGCGCATGGGAGCAGCACCCCAAGCCCCTGGCGCCTCCCTCTCCCTCCCGTGACACCTCTCCCTCTCGCTGAGCTTGGCGAAGCCCTGCCGAGATCCCCGCTGCTTCCACCACCACGCCGTCGTGCTACTGGATCTCCATCAACCTGTCCCTCCCCTTGCTGGATAAAGAAGGAGGAGACATCTTCCCCAACCATACGTGTGTTGAACGCGGAGGTGCCGTCCGTTCGGCGCTCGGTCATCAGTGATTTGGATCACGACGAGTACGACTCCATCAAGCCCGTTCACTTGAACGCTTCCGCTCGCGATCTACAAGGGTATGTAGATGCACTCTTTTCCCTCTCGTTGCTAGAAGACTCCATAGATTGTTCTTGGTGATGCGTAGAATTTTTTTAATTTCTGCAACGATCTCCAACAGTGGCATCATGAGCTAGGTCTATGCGTAGTTTCTATGCACGAGTAGAACACAAACTTGTTGTGGGTGTAGATGTTGTCAATTTTCTTGCCACTACTAGTCTTATCTTGTTTCGGCGGCATCGTGGGATGAAGCGGCCCGGACCGACCTTACACGTACGCTTACATGAGACAGGTTCCACCGACTGACATGCACTAGTTGCATAAGGTGGCTAGCGGGTGTCTGTCTCTCCCACTTTAGTCGGATCAGATTCGATGAAAAGGGTCCTTATGAAGGGTAAATAGAAGTTGGCATATCACGTTGTGGTTTTATGTAGGTAAGAAACGTTCTTGCTAGAAACCTATAGAAGCCACGTAAAAACATGCAACAACAATTAGAGGACGCCTAACTTGTTTTTGCAGCATATGCCTTGTGATGTGATATGGCCATAAGGATGTGATGAATGAAATATATGTGATGTATGAGATTGATCATGTTCTTGTAATAGGAATCACACCTTGCATGTCGATGAGTATGACAACCGGCAGGAGCCATAGGAGTTGTCTTTATTTTTGTATGACCTGCGTGTCATTGAATAACGCCATGTAAATTACTTTACTTTATTGCTAAACACGTTAGCCATAGAAGTAGAAGTAATCGTTGGCGTGACAACTTCATGAAGACACGATGATGGAGATCATGGTGTCATGCCGGTGACGAAGATGATCATGGTGCCCCGAAGATGGAGATCAAAGGAGCAATATGATACTGGCCATATCATGTCACTATTTGATTGCATGTGATGTTTATCATATTTTGCTTCATATTTGCTTACTACGACGGTAGTAAGTAAGATGATCCCCTATAATAATTTCAAGAAAGTGTTCCCCCTAACTGTGTGCCGTTGCGAAAGTCTGTTGTTTCGAAGCACCACGTGATGATCGGGTGTGATAGATTCTAACGTTCACATACAACGGGTGTAAGACAGATTTACACATGCAAAACACTTAGGTTGACTTGACGAGCCTAGCATGTACAGATATGGCCTCGGAACACAAGAGACCGAAAGGTCGAACATGAGTCGTATAGAAGATACGATCAACATGAAGATGTTCACCGATGTTGACTAGTCCGTCTCACGTGATGATCGGACACGGCCTAGTTGACTCGGATCATGTTTCACTTAGATGACTAGAGGGATGTCTATCTGAGTGGGAGTTCATTGAATAATTTGATTAGATGAACTTAATTATCATGAACTTAGTCTAAAATCTTTACAATATGTCTTGTAGATCAAATGGCCCCTGCTAATGTTGCCCTCAACTTCAACGCGTTCCTAGAGAAAACCAAACTGAAAGATGATGGCAGCAACTATACGGACTGGGTCCGGAACCTGAGGATCATCCTCATAGCTGCCAAGAAAGATTATGTCCTAGAAGCACCGCTAGGTGACGCACCCATCCCAGAGAACCAAGACTTTATGAACGCTTGGCAGCAGCGTGCTGATGATTACTCCCTCGTTCAGTGCGGCATGCTTTACAGCTTAGAACCGGGGCTCCAAAAGCGTTTTGAGCAACACGGAGCATATGAGATGTTCGAAGAGCTGAAAATGGTTTTCCAAGCTCATGCCCGGGTCGAGAGATATGAAGTCTCCGATAAGTTCTTCAGTTGTAAGATGGAGGAAAATAGTTCTGTCAGTGAACACATACTCAAAATGTCTGGATTACACAACCACTTGACTCAGCTGGGAGTTAATCTCCCGGATGACGCGGTCATTGACAGAATCCTCCAGTCGCTTCCACCGAGCTACAAGAGCTTTGTGATGAACTTCAATATGCAGGGGATGGAAAAGACCATTCCTGAGGTATATTCAATGTTGAAATCAGCGGAGGTGGAGATCAAAAAGGAACATCAAGTGTTGATGGTGAATAAAACCACTAAGTTCAAGAAAGGCAAGGGTAAGAAGAACTTCAAGAAGGACGGCAAGGGAGTTGCGCGCCCGGTAAGCCAGTTGCCGGGAAGAAGCCAAAGAATGGACCTAAGCCTGAGACTGAGTGCTTTTATTCCAAGGGAAGTGGTCACTGGAAGCGGAACTGCCCCAAGTACTTGGCGGACAAGAAGGCCGGCAACAATAAAGGTATATGTGATATACATGTTATTGATGTGTACCTTACCAGCACTCGTAGTAGCTCCTGGGTATTTGATACCGGTGCGGTTGCTCATATTTGTAACTCAAAGCAGGAGCTGCGGAATAAACGGAGACTGGCAAAGGACGAGGTGACGATGCGCGTCGGGAATGGTTCCAAGGTCGATGTGATCGCCGTCGGCACGCTACCTCTACATTTACCTACGGGATTAGTTTTAAACCTCAATTATTGTTATCTAGTGCCAGCTTTGAGCATGAACATTGTATCAGGATCTCGTTTAATTCAAGATGGCTACTCATTTAAATCCGAGAATAATGGTTGTTCTATTTATATGAGAGATATGTTTTATGGTCATGCCCCGCTGGTTAATGGTTTATTCTTAATGAATCTTGAACGTAGTGTTACACATATTCATAGTGTGAATACCAAAAGATGTAAGGTTGATAATGATAGTCCCACATACTTGTGGCACTGCCGTCTTGGTCACATTGGTGTCAAACGCATGAAGAAGCTCCATGCAGATGGACTTTTGGAGTCTCTTGATTATGAATCATTTGACACGTGCGAACCATGCCTCATGGGTAAGATGACCAAGACTCTGTTCTCCGGAACAATGGAGCGAGCAACCAACTTATTGGAAATCATACATACTGATGTGTGCGGTCCAATGAGTGTTGAGGCTCGCGGTGGCTATCGTTATGTTCTCACTCTCACTGATGACTTGAGTAGATATGGGTATGTCTACCTAATGAAACACAAGTCTGAGACCTTTGAAAAGTTCAAGGAATTTCAAAGTGAGGTTGAGAATCAACGTGACAGAAAAATAAAGTTCTTACGATCAGATCGTGGAGGGGAATATTTGAGTCACGAATTTGGCACACACTTAAGGAAATGTGGAATAGTTTCACAACTCACGCCGCCTGGAACACCTCATCGAAATGGTGTGTCCGAACATCGTAATCGCACTCTATTGGATATGGTGCGATCTATGATGTCTCTTACCGATCTAGCGCTCTCATTTTGGGGGCTATGCTTTAGAGACTGCCACATTCACTTTAAATAGGGCTCCGTCGAAATCCGTTGAGACAACACTGTATGAATTATGGTTTGGGAAGAAACCTAAGCTGTCGTTTCTAAAAGTTTGGGGATGCGATGCTTATGTCAAGAAACTTCAACCTG
The DNA here is from genome assembly GCF_002575655.3 of Aegilops tauschii subsp. strangulata. NCBI lineage: Eukaryota > Viridiplantae > Streptophyta > Magnoliopsida > Poales > Poaceae > Aegilops > Aegilops tauschii. The sequence continues at coordinate 237,558,299 of NC_053036.3, forward strand.
AAAAGCTCGAACCCAAGTCAGAAAAATGCGTCTTCATAGGATACCCTAAGGAAACCATTAGGTATACCTTCTACCTCAGATCCGAAGGCAAGATCTTTGTTGCCAAGAACGGGTCCTTTCTGGAGAAAGAGTTTCTCTCGAAAGAAGTAAGTGGGAGGAAAGTGGAACTTGATGAAGTACTACCTCTTGAACCGGAAAGTAGCGCAGCTCAGGAAGATGTTCCTGTGGTGCCTGCACCGACTAGAGAGGAAGTTAATGATGATGATGATCAAGGTACTTCGGATCAAGCTCCTACTGAACTTCGTAGGTCCACAAGGACACATTCCGCGCCAGAGTGGTACGGCAACCCTGTCTTGGAAATCATGTTGTTAGACAACGGTGAACCTTCGAACTATGAAGAAGCAATGGCGGGCCCAGATTCCGACAAATGGCTTGAAGCCATGCAATCCGAGATAGGATCCATGTATGAAAACAAAGTGTGGACTTTGACAGACTTGCCCGATGATCGGCGAGCGATAGAAAACAAATGGATCTTTAAGAAGAAGACAGACGCGGATGGTAATGTTACCATCTATAAAGCTCGACTTGTCGCTAAGGGTTATCGACAAGTTCAAGGGGTTGACTACGATGAGACTTTCTCACCCGTAGCGAAGCTGAAGTCCGTCCGAATCATGTTAGCAATTGCCGCATACTATGATTATGAGATGTGGCAAATGGACGTCAAAACAGCATTCCTTAATGGCTTTCTTAAGGAAGAATTCTATATGATGCAGCCGGAAGGTTTTGTCGATCCTAAGAATGCTAACAAGGTATGCAAGCTCCAGCGCTCCATCTATGGGCTGGTGCAAGCATCTCAGAGTTGGAACATTCGATTTGATGAGATGATCAAAGCGTTTGGGTTTACACAGACTTATGGAGAAGCCTGTGTTTACAAGAAAGTGGGTGGGAGCTCTGTAGCATTTCTCATATTATATGTGGATGACATACTGTTGATGGGAAATGATATAGAATTCTTGGGAAGCATAAAGGCCTACTTGAACAAGTGTTTTTCAATGAAGGACCTTGGAGAAGCTGCTTATATATTAGGCATCAAGATCTATAGAGATAGATCAAGACGCCTCATTGGTCTTTCACAAAGTACGTACCTTGACAAGATATTGAAGAAGTTCAATATGGATCAGTCCAAGAAGGGGTTCTTGCCTGTATTGCAAGGTGTGCAATTGAGCATGGCTCAATGACCGACCACGGCAGAAGATAGAGAAAAGATGAGTGTCGTCCCCTATGCCTCGGCCATAGGGTCTATTATGTATGCCATGCTGTGTACTAGACCTGATGTAAACCTTGTCGTAAGTTTGGTAGGAAGGTACCAAAGTAATCCCGGCATGGAACACTGGACAGCGGTCAAGAATATCCTGAACTACCTGAAGAGGACTAAGGATATGTTTCTCGTTTATGGAGGTGACGAAGAGCTCGTCGTAAAGGGTTACGTCGATGCTAGTTTCGACACAGATCTGGATGACTCTAAGTCACAAACCGGATACGTGTATATTTTGAATGGTGGGGCAGTAAGCTGGTGCAGTTGCAAGCAAAGCATTGTGGCGGGATCTACATGTGAAGCGGAATACATGGCGGCCTTAGAGGCAGCACAAGAAGCAATCTGGGCGAAGGAGTTCATTACCGACCTAGGAGTTATTCCCAATGCGTCGGGCCCGATGACTCTCTTCTGTGACAACACTGGAGCTATTGCCCTTGCCAAGGAGCCCAGGTTTCATAGGAAGACCAGGCATTTCAAGCGTCGCTTCAACCCCATTCGTGAAAATGTTCAAAATGGAGACATAGATATTTGTAAAGTACATACGGACCTGAATGTAGCAGATTCATTGACTAAACCTCTCCCTAGAGCAAAACATGATCAACACCAGAACTCTATGGGTGTTCGATTCATCACAATGTAACTAGATTATTGACTCTAGTGCAAGTGGGAGACTGTTGGAAATATGCCCTAGAGGCAATAATAAAATGGTTATATTATATTTCCTTGTTCATGATAATTGTCTATTGTTCATGCTATAATTGTGTTATTCGGAAATCGTAATACATGTGTGAATACATAGACCACAACATGTCCCTAGTGAGCCTCTAGTTGACTAGCTCGTTGATCAACAGATAGTCATGGTTTCCTGACTATGGACATTGGATGTCATTGATAACGGGATCACATCATTAGGAGAAAAATGTGATGGACAAGACCCAATCCTAAGCATAGCACAAGATCGTGTAGTTCGTTTGCTAGAGCTTTTCCAAATGTCAAGTATCATTTCCTTAGACCATGAGATTGTGCAACTCCCGGATACCATAGGAGTGCTTTGGGTGTGCCAAACGTCACAACGTAACTGGGTGGCTATAAAGGTGCACTACGGGTATCTCCGAAAGTGTCTGTTGGGTTGGCACGAATCGAGACTGGGATTTGTCACTCCGTATGACGGAGAGGTATCTCTGGGCCCACTCGGTAATCCATCATCATAATGAGCTCAATGTGACCAAGTGTTTGGTCACGGGATCATGCATTACGTTACGAGTAAAGTGACTTGCCGGTAATGAGATTGAACAAGGTATTGGGATACCGACGATCGGATCTCGGGCAAGTAACGTACCGATTGACAAAGGGAATTGTATACGGGATTGATTGAATCCTCGACATCGTGGTTCATCCAATGAGATCATCGTGGAACATGTGGGAGCCAACATGGGTATCCAGATCCCGCTGTTGGTTATTGACCGGAGAGTCGTCTCGGTCATGTCTGCATGTCTCCCGAACCCGTAGGGTCTACACACTTAAGGTTCGGTGACGCTAGAGTTGTAGAGATATTAGTATGCGGTTAACCAAAAGTTGTTCGGAGTCCCGGATGAGATCCCGGACGTCACGAGGAGTTCCATAATGGTCCAGAGGTAAAGATTTATATATGGGAAATCCTATTTTGGCCACCGGAAAATGTTCGGGATTTTTCGGTATTGTACCGGGAAGGTTCTAGAAGGTTCTGAAGTGGGGCCCACCTGCATGGGGGGACCCACATGAACGTGGCTAGTGGGCGCAAGGCCCCACACCCCTGGTCAAGGCGCACCAAGATCCCACCTTAGAAGGAATAAGATCATATCTCGAAGGGATAAGATCAAGATCCCTAAAAAAGGGGGATAACAATCGGTGGGGAAGGGAAATGATGGGATTTCTTTCCCCCACCTTTGCCAACGCCCCAATGGACTTGGAGGGCAAGAAACCGGCCCCCTCCACCCCTATATATAGTGGGGAGGCGCATGGGAGCAGCACCCCAAGCCCCTGGCGCCTCCCTCTCCCTCCCGTGACACCTCTCCCTCTCGCTGAGCTTGGCGAAGCCCTGCCGAGATCCCCGCTGCTTCCACCACCACGCCGTCGTGCTGCTGGATCTCCATCAAACTCTCCCTCCCCTTGCTGGATCAAGAAGGAGGAGACGTCTTCCCCAACCGTACGTGTGTTGAACGCGGAGGTGCCGTCCGTTCGGCGCTCGGTTATCAGTGATTTGGATCACGACGAGTACGACTCCATCAACCCCGTTCACTTGAACGCTTCCGCTCGCGATCTACAAGGGTATGTAGATGCACTCTTTTCCCTCTCATTGCTAGAAGACTCCATAGATTATTCTTGGTGATGCGTAGAGAACTTTTAATTTCTGCAACGATCTCCAACAGCCCCCCTGCCCCCGTATATAAAGGAGCAAGGGGGGGGAGGCGACCGGCCAGGAGGAGGCGCGCCAGGGTGGAGTCCTAGTCCCACCGGGAGTAGGACTCCCTCCTTTCCTAGTTAGAGTAGGAGAAGGGGGAAGGAGGAGAGAGAGGGGAAGGAAAGGGGGGCGCCGCCCCCTCCTTGTACAATTCGGACTAGAGGGGGAGGGGGCGCGCAGCCTGCCCTGGCCGCCCCTCCTCTTCTCCACTAAGGCCCATCTTGGCCCATTAAACCCCCGGGGGGTTCCGGTAACCCCCGGTACTCCGGTAAAATCCCGATTTCACCCGGAACACTTCCAGTATCCAAATATAGGCTTCCAATATATCAATCTTTATGTCTCAACCATTTCGAGACTCCTCGTCATGTCCGTGATCACATCCGGGATTCCGAACTATCTTCGGTACATCAAAACACATAAACTCCTAATATAACCGTCATCGAACTTTAAGCGTGCGGACCCTACGGGTTCGAGAACTATGCAGACATGACCGAGACATGTGTCCGGTCAATAACCAATAGCGGAACCTGGATGCTCATATTGGCTCCCACATATTCTACGAAGATCTTTATCGGTCAAACCGCATAACAACATACGTTGTTCCCTTTGTCATCGGTATGTTACTTGCCCGAGATTCGATCGTTGGTATCTCAATACCTAGTTCAATCTCGTTACCAACAAGTCTCTTTACTCATTCCATAATACATCATCCCGCAACTAACTTATTAGTTGCAATGCTTGCTATAGTGATGTGCATTACCGAGTGGGCCCAGAGATACCTCTCCGACAATCGGAGTGACAAATCCTAATCTCGAAATACGCCAACCCAACAAGTACCTTCGGAGACACCTGTAGAGCACCTTTATAATCACCCAGTTACGTTGTGACGTTTGGTAGCACACAAAGTGTTCCTCAGGTAAACGGGAGTTGCATAATCTCATAGTCATAGGAACATGTATAAGTCATGAAGAAAGCAATAGCAGAATACTAAACGATCGAGTGCTAAGCTAACGGAATGGGTCAAGTCAATCACATCATTCTCCTAATGATGTGACCCCGTTAATCAAATGACAACTCATGTCAATGGCTGGGAAACATAACCATCTTTGATCAACGAGCTAGTCAAGTAGAGGCATACTAGTGACAGTCTGTTTGTCTATGTATTCACAGAAGTATTATGTTTCTGGTTAATACAATTCTAGCATGAATAATAAACATTTATCATGATCTAAGGAAATAAATAATAACTTTATTATTGCCTCTAGGGCATATTTCCTTCAGTCTCCCACTTGCACTAGAGTTAATAATCTAGATTACACAGTAATGATTCTAACACCCATGGAGCCTTGGTGCTGATCATGTTTTGCTTGTGGAAGAGGCTTAGTCAACGGGTCTACAACATTCAGATCCGTATGTATCTTGCAAATTTCTATGTCTCCCACCTGGATTTGATTCCGGATGGAACTGAAGCGTCTCTTGATGTGCTTGGTTCTCTTGTGAAATCTGGATTCCTTTGCCAAGGCAATTGCACCAGTATTGTCACAAAAGATTTTCATTGGACCCGCTGCACTAGGTATGACACCTAGATCGGATATGAACTCCTTCATCCAGACTCCTTCATTTGCTGCTTCCGAAGCAGCTATGTACTCCGCTTCACATGTAGATCCCGCCACAACGCTTTGTTTAGAACTGCACCAACTGACAGCTCCACCGTTCAATGTAAACACGTATCCAGTTTGCGATTAGAATCGTCCGGATCAGTGTCAAAGCGTGCATCGACGTAACCATTTACGACTAGCTCTTTGTCACCCCCATAAACGAGAAACATATCCTTAGTCCTTTTCAGGTATTTCAGGATGTTCTTGACCGCTATCCAGTGATCCACTCCTGGATTACTTTGGTACGTCCCTGCTAAACTTATAGCAAGGCACACATCAGGTCTGGTACACAACATTGCATACATGATAGAGCCTATGGCTGAAGCATAGGGAACATCTTTCATCTTCTCTCTATCTTTTGCAGTGGTCGGGCATTGAGTCTTACTCAACTTCACACCTTGTAACACAGGCAAGAACTCTTTCTTTGCTTGATCCATTTTGAACTTCTTCAAAACTTTGTCAAGGTATGTGCTTTGTGAAAGTCCAATTAAGCGTCTTGATCTATCTCTATAGATCTTGATGCCCAATATGTAAGCAGCTTCACTGAGGTCTTTCATTGAAAAACTCTTATTCAAGTATCCTTTTATGCTATCTAGAAATTCTATATCATTTCCAATCAGCAATATGTCATCCACATATAATATCAAAAACCCTACAGAGCTCCCACTCACTTTCTTGTAAATACATGCTTCTCCAAAAGTCTGTATAAAACCATATGCTTTGATCACACTATCAAAGCATTTATTCCAACTCCGAGAGGCTTGCACCAGTCCATAAATGGATCGCTGGAGCTTGCACACTTTGTTAGCTCCCTTTGGATCGACAAAACCTTCCGGTTGCATCATATACAACTCTTCTTCTAGAAATCCATTCGGGAATGCAGTTTTGACATCCATTTGCCAAATTTCATAATCACAAAATGCGGCAATTGCTAACATGATTCGGACAGACTTAAGCATGGCTACGGGTGAGAAAGTCTCATCGTAGTCAATCCATTGAACTTGTCAAAAACCTTTTGCAACAAGTCGAGCTTTATAGACAGTAACATTACCGTCAACGTCAGTCTTCTTCTTGAAGATCCATTTATTCTCAATGGCTTGCCGATCATCGGGCAAGTCAACCAAAGTCCACACTTTGTTCTCATACATGGATCCCATCTCAGATTTCATGGCCTCAAGCCATTTTGCGGAATCTGGGCTCACCATCGCTTCTTCATAGTTCGTAGGTTCGTCATGGTCTAGTAACATAATTTCCAGAACAGGATTGTCGTACCACTCTGGTGCGGATCTTACTCTGGTTGACCTACGAGGTTCAGTAACAACTTGATCTGAAGTTTCATGATCATCATCATTAACTTCCTCACTAATTGGTGTAGGTGTCACAGGAACCGGTTTCTGTGATGAACTACTTTCCAATAAAGGAGCAGGTACAGTTACCTCATCAAGTTCTACTTTCCTCCCACTCACTTCTTTTGAGAGAAACTTCTTCTCTAGAAAGGATCAAAAGTCTTGCCTTCAGATCTGTGATAGAAGGTGTACCCAACAGTTTCCTTTGGGTATCCTATGAAGACACATTTCTCCGATTTGGGTTCGAGCTTATCAGGTTGAAGCTTTTTCACATAAGCATCGCAGCCCCAAACTTTAAGAAACGACAACTTTGGTTTCTTGCCAAACCACAGTTCATAAGGCGTCGTCTCAATGGATTTTGATGGTGCCCTATTTAACGTGAATGCAACCGTCTCTAAAGCATAACCCCAAAAAGATAGCGGTAAATCAGTAAGAGACATCATAGATCGCACCATATCTACTAAAGTACGATTACGACGTTCGGACACACCATTACGCTGTGGTGTTCCGGGTGGCGTGAGTTGCGAAACTATTCCGCATTGTTTCAAATGAAGACCGAACTCGTAACTCAAATATTCTCCTCCACGATCAGATCGTAGAAACTTTATTTTCTTGTTACGATGATTTTCCAATTCATTCTGAAATTCTTTGAACTTTTCCAATGTTTCAGACTTATGTTTCATTAAGTAGACATACCCATATCTGCTTAAATCATCAGTGAAGGTGAGAAAATAACGATACCCGCCGCGTGCCTCAACATTCATCGGACCACATACATCTGTATGTATGATTTCCAACAAATCTGTTGCCCGCTCCATAGTTCCAGAGAACGACGTTTTAGTCATCTTGCCCATGAGGCACGGTTCGCAAGTACCAAGTGATTCATAATCAAGTGGTTCCAAAAGTCCATCAGTATGGAGTTTCTTCATGCGCTTTACACCAATATGACCTAAACGGCAGTGCCACAAATAAGTTGCACTATCATTATCAACTCTGCATCTTTTGGCTTCAATATTATGACTATGTGTATCACTACTATCGAGATTCAACAAAATAGACCACTCTTCAAGGGTGCATGGCCATAAAAGATATTACTCATATAAATAGAACAACCATTATTCTCTGATTTAAATGAATAACCGTCTCGCATCAAACAAGATCCAGATATAATGTTCATGCTCAACGCTGGCACCAAATAACAATTATTCAGGTCTAAAACTAATCCCGAAGGTAGATGTAGAGGTAGCGTGCCGACCGCGATCACATCGACTTTGGAACCATTTCCCACGCGCATTGTCACCTCGTCCTTAGCCAATCTTCGCTTAATCCGTAGTCCCTATTTAGAGTTGCAAATATTAGCAACAAAACCAGTATCAAATACCCAGGTGCTACTGCGAGCATTAGTAAGGTACACATCAATAACATGTATATCACATATACCTTTGTTCACCTTGCCATCCTTCTTATCCGCCAAATACTTGGGGCAGTTCCACTTCCAGTGACCAGTCTGTTTGCAGTAGAAGCACTCAGTCTCAGGCTTAGGCCCAGACTTGGGTTTCTTCTCCTGAGAAGCAACTTGTTTGCTGTTCTTCTTGAAGTTCCCTTTCTTCTTCCCTTTGCCCTTTTTCTTGAAACTAGTGGTCTTGTTGACCATCAACACTTGATGCTCCTTCTTGATTTCTACCTCCGCAGCCTTTAGCATTGCGAAGAGCTCGGGAATTGTCTTATCCATCCCTTGCATGTTATAGTTCATCACGAAGCTCTTGTAGCTTGGTGGCAGTGATTGAAGAATTTTGTCAATATGCTATCATCCGGAAGATTAACTCCCAGTTGAATCAAGTGATTGTTATACCCAGACATTCTGAGTATATGTTCACTGACAGAACTATTCTCCTCCATCCTACAGCTGTAGAACTTATTGGAGACTTCATATCTCTCAATCCGGGCATTTGCTTGAAATATTAACTTCAACTCCTAGAACATCTCATATGCTCCATGACGTTCAAAACATCGTTGAAGTCCCGGTTCTAAGCCGTTAAGCATGGCACACTGAACTATCGAGTAGTCATCAGCTTTGCTCTCCCAGATGTTCATAACATCTGGTGTTGCTCCTGCAGCAGGTCTGGCACCTAGCGGTGCTTCCAGGACATAATTCTTCTGTGCAGCAATGAGGATAATCCTCAAGTTACGGACCCAGTCTGTGTAATTGCTACCATCATCTTTCAACTTTGCTTTCTCAAGGAACGGATTAAAATTCACAACAACAGCACGGGCCATCTATCTACAATCAACATAGACAAGCAAAATACTATCAGGTACTAAGTTCATGATAAATTTAAGTTCAATTAATCATATTACTTAAGAACTCCCACTTAGATAGACATCCCTCTAATCCTCTAAGTGATCACGTGATCCAAATCAACTAAACCATGTCCGATCATCACGTGAGATGGAGTAGTTTCAATGGTGAACATCACTATGTTGATCATATCTACTATATGATTCACGCTCGACCTTTCAGTCTCAGTGTTCCGAGGCCATATCTGCATATGCTAGGCTCGTCAAGTTTAACCTGAGTATTCCGCGTGTGCAACTGTTTTGCACCTGTTGTATTTGAACGTAGAGCCTATCACACCCGATCATCACGTGGTGTCTCAGCACGAAGAACTTTCGCAACGGTGCATACTCAGGGAGAACACTTATACCTTGATAATTTAGTGAGAGATCATCTTATAATGCTACCGTCAATCAAAGCAAGATAAGATGCATAAAAGATAAACATCACATGCAATCAATATAAGTGATATGATATGGCCATCATCATCTTGTGCTTGTGATCTCCATCTCCGAAGCACCGTCATGATCACCATCGTCACCAGCGCGGTGCCTTGATCTCCATCGTAGCATCAATGTCGTCTCGCCAACTTATGCTTCTACGACTATCGCTACCGTTTAGTGATAAAGTAAAGCATTACAGGGCGATTGCATTGCATACAATAAAGCGACAACCATATGGCTCCTGCTAGTTGCCGATAACTCGGTTACAAAACATGATCATCTCATACAATAAAATATAGCATCATGCCTTGACCATATCACATCACAACATGCCCTGCAAAAACAAGTTAGACGTCCTCTACTTTGTTGTTGCAAGTTTTACGTGGCTACTACGGGCTGAGCAAGAACCGTTCTTACCTACGCATCAAAACCACAACAATAGTTTGTCAAATTAGTGTTGTTTTAACCTTCTCATGGACCGGGCGTAGCCACACTCGGTTCAACTACAGTTGGAGAAACTGACACCCGCCAGCCACCTGTGTGCAAAGCACATCGGTAGAACCAGTCTCGCGTAAGCGTACGCGTAATGTCGGTCCGGGCCGCTTCATCCAACAATACCGCCGAACCAAAGTATGACATGCTGGTAAGCAGTATGACTTGTATCGCCCACAACTCACTTGTGTTCTACTCATGCATATAACATCTACGCATAAAACCAGGATCTGATACCATTGTTGGGGAACGTAGTAATTTCAAAAAATTTCCTACGCACACACAGGATCATAGTGATGCATAGCAACGAGAGGGGAGAGTGTGTCCACGTACCCTCGTAGACTGAAAGCGGAAGCGTTAGCACAACGCGGTTGATGTAGTCGTACGTCTTCACGATCCGACCGATCAAGTACCGAACGTACGGCACCTCCGAGTTCGGCACACGTTCAGCTCGATGACGTCCCTCAAACTCCGATGTAGACGAGCTTTGAGGGAGAGTTCCGTCAGCACGACGGCGTGGTGACGATGATGATGTTCTACCGACGCAGAGCTTCGCCTAAGCACCGCTACGATATTATCGAGGTGGATTATGGTGGAGGGGGGACCGCACACGGCTAAGAGATCAAAGAGATCAATTGTTGTGTCTAGAGGTGCCCCCTGCCCCCGTATATAAAGGAGCAAGGGGGGGAGGCAGCCGGCCAGGAGGAGGCGCGCCAGGGAGGAGTCCTACTCCCACTGGGAGTAGGACTCCCTCCTTTCCTAGTTGGAGTAGGAGAAGGGGGAGGGAGGAGAGAGAGGGGAAGGAAAGGGGGGCGCCCCCCTCCTTGTCCAATTCGGACTAGAGGGGGAGGGGGGGCGCGGCCTGCCCTAGCCGCCCCTCCTCTTCTCCACTAAGGCCCATCTTGGCCCATTAAACCCCCGGTACTCCGGTAAAATCCCGATTTCACCCGGAACACTTCCGGTATCCAAATATAGGCTTCCAATATATCAATGTTTATGTCTCGCCATTTCGAGACTCCTCGTCATGTCCGTGATCACATCCGGGACTCCGAACTATCTTCGGTACATCAAAACACATAAACTCATAATATAACCGTCATCGAACTTTAAGCGTGCGAACCCTACGGGTTCGAGAACTATGCAAACATGACCGAGACATGTCTCCGGTCAATAACCAATAGCGGAACCTGGATGCTCATATTGGCTCCCACATATTCTACGAAGATCTTTATCGGTCAAACCGCATAACAACATACGTTGTTCCCTTTGTCATCGGTATGTTACTTGCCCGAGATTCGATCGTTGGTATCTCAATACCTAGTTCAATCTCGTTACCGGCAAGTCTCTTTACTCGTTCTGTAATACATCATCCCGTAACTAACTTATTAGTTGCAATGCTTGTAAGGCTTATAGTGATGTGCATTACCGAGTGGGCCCAGAGATACCTCTCCGACAATTGGAGTGAGAAATCCTAATCTCGAAATACGCCAACCCAACAAGTACCTTCGGAAACACCTGTAGAGCACCTTTATAATCACCCAGTTACGTTGTGACGTTTGGTAGCACACAAAGTGTTCCTCCGGTAAACGGGAGTTGCATAATCTCATAGTCATAGGAACAAGTATAAGTCATGAAGAAAGCAATAGCAGAATACTAAACGATCGAGTGCTAAGCTAACGGAATGGGTCAAGTCAATCACATCATTCTCCTAATGATGTGATCCTGTTAATCAAATGACAACTCATGTCAATGGCTAGGAAACATAACCATCTTTGATCAATGAGCTAGTCAAGTAGAGGCATACTAGTGACACTCTGTTTGTCTATGTATTCACACAAGTATTATGTTTCCGGTTAATACAATTCTAGCATGAATAATAAACATTTATCATGATATAAGGAAATAAATAATAACTTTATTATTGCCTCTAGGGCATATTTCCTTCATGGGCTTCCTCAAATGCCCGAGGTCTTCATGACCAAGAAAGTTGGATGCACACCCACTTAGTTTTCAGTTTGAGTTCATACACTTATAGCTCTAGTGCATCCGTTGCATGGCAATCCCTACTCCTCACATTGACATCGATTGATGGGTATCTCCATAGCCCATTAATTTGCCTAGTTGATGTGAGACTTTCTACCTTTTTGTCTTCTCCACAACCACCATATTATGTCCCACCTATAGTGCTATATCCATGGCTCACGCTCATGTATTGCGTGAAAGTTGAAAAGGTTTGAGAACATCAAAAGTATGAAACAATTGCTTGGCTTGTCATCGGGGTTGTGCATGATTTGAAGACTATATGATTTTGTAGGGATAACTCTCTTTGGCCATGTTATTTTGAAAAGATATGATTGCTTTATTAGTACGCTTGAAGTATTACTGCTTTTATGTCAGATGATAGACTATTGCTTTGAATCACTCGTGTCTTAATATTCACGCCATGAATAGATTATATGATCAAGATATTCCACATAAAAAATTATCTGTTTTATCATTTACCTACTCGAGGACGAGCAGGAATTAAGCTTGGGGATGTTGATATGTCTCCGTCGTATCTATAATTTTTGATTGTTCCATGCCAATATTCTACAACTTTTACATACTTTTGGCAACTTTTTATATTATTTTTGGGACTAACATATTGATCCAGTGCCCAGTGCCAGTTCCTGTTTGTTGCATGTTTTTTTGTTTCGCAGAAAATCCATATCAAATGGAGTCCAAACAAGATAAAAACTTACCGAGATTATTTTTGGAATATATGTGATTTTTGGGAAAAATAATCAACACGAGACGATGCCCGAGGGGTCCACAAGGTCGGAGGGCGCGCCCCAGGGGGTAGGGCGCGCCCTGGACCTTGTGGCCACTCCGTAAGGTGGTTGGTGCCCTTCTTCGGCCGCAAGAAAGATAATATCCAGATAAAAATCATGTTAAAATTTCAGCCCAATCGGAGTTACGGATCTCCGGGAATTTAAGAAACGGTGAAAGGCCAGAATCAGGGAGCGCAAAAACAGAAGGGAACAAAGAGAGAGAGAGAGAGAGAGAGAGAGAGAGAGAGAGAGAGAGAGAGAGAGAGAGAGAGAGAGATCCAATCTCGGAGGGGCTCCCGCCCCTCCGCCGCCATGGAAGCCATGGACCAGAGGGGAAACCCTTCTCGCATCTAGAGGGAAGGTCAAGGAATAAGAAGAAGAAGGGGCTCTTCCCCTCTCTCCCGGTGGCACCGGAACGCCGCCGGGGCCATCATCGTGACAATAATCTACACCAACAACTTCACCGCCGTCATCACCAACTCTCTCCCCCTCTATGCAGTGGTGTAACCCCTCTTTTACCTGCTATAGGGTGTACTTAAACAAGGTGCTCAACGATATATATTATTTCCCAATGATGTATGGCTATCCTACGATGTTTGAGTAGATCCGTTTTGTCCTATGGGTTGATTGATGATCATGATTGGTTTGAGTTGCATGTTTTATTATTGGGGATTTCCTATGGTGCTCTCCGTGTCATGCAAGCGTGACGGATCCCCGCTGTAGGGTTTGCAATATGTTCATGATTTGCTTATGGTGGGTGGCGTGAGTGACAAAAGCACATACCCGAGTAAGTAGGTTGTTTGCGTATGGGAATAAAGAGGACTTGATACTTTAATGGTATGGTTGGGTTTTACCTTATGATCTTTAGTAGTTATGGATGTTTGCTAGAGTTCCAATCATAAGTGCATATGATCCAAGAAGAGAAAGTATGTTAGCTTATGCCTCTCCCTCATATAAAATTGCAATAATGATTACCGGTCTAGTTATCGATTGCCTAGGAACAAATAACTTTCTCGTGAAAAAAAGCTCTATACTAAAACTAACTTAGTTGTGTCTTTATCTAAACATCCCCTAGATTTTATTTACGTGCTCTTTATTATCTTGCAAACCTATCCAACAACACCTACAAAGTACTTCTAGTTTCATACATGTTCTTGGTAAAGCGAACGTTAAGCGTGCGTAGAGTTGTATCGGTGGTCGTTAGAACTTGAGGGAATATTTGTTCTACCTTTAGCTCCTCGTTGGGTTCGACACTCTTACTTATCGAAAGAGGCTACAACTGATCCCCTATACTTATGGTTTTCATCGCTCGGGTGCGGGGGAGATCGAGCCGGGGCCGCAGGAGGACGAGCGCGTCCTACTTGTCACCCACATCGTGCGGGGCTTCTCTATGCCTCCCCACCCCTTTTTCCGAGCGTTTCTCGATTATTTCGGTGCGCAGCTCCACCATCTTCTTACGAATGCCATCATCTATCTTTAGGCCTTCGTGTCCCTCTGTGAGAACTTCCTCGGCTGTCAACCCCATTGGGGGCTTTTTAAGCATATCTTCACTTGTTGGTTGATGACCGTCAAGGACTCATCAGCCGGCGCGAAGACCCATGTCACCCAGCTGTGCGGGGGCTTGGGTATCCAAGTTCGGGGGGGGGGGGGGAGCGCCTTCCCGAAGGTGAGCTTCCCCGATTCCGTCAAGGGGTGGCAGGGGACATGGTTTTATTGTAGGGATGTCCCCAGCGCCCCAACCAGTCTGGCCTCCCACTGTACTCGGCGGAGAGGGTGAGGGCCCCCGAGTCCCTTTAGGTGGCGAAGAATGAGAAAACGGAGGTCAGCATCTTGGCCACTGCCTTGGTCAAAATCGTGAATGCCAGCGTGAATGGCATGGATTTGCTGGAGACTTCTCTCACTCGGCGGATTTAGCCGCTGCAGGCTGGGGCCCATCCCATGTGGTTGTACGAGGGGCCGAATGAAACCACTCGAGTGCACCCAGAGGAGCTCGCCGAGAAGGACGTGAGGGCCAAGATCAAGGCCATCACCTGCGCTCGAGATAACCCGCAGGGAGCCAGGCTGGTTGTAGGATCGAAACTAGGTCTAGAGGGGGGTGATTAGACTACTTGACCAAATAAAAATCTAGCCTTTTCCCAATTGTAAGTCTTGGCAGATTTTAGCAACTTAGCACAAGTCAAACAATCAACCTACACATGCAATTCTAAGAGTATAGCAGCGGAAAGTAAAACATTGCATATGAAGGTAAAGGGAAGGGTTTGGAGAAGGCAAACGCGATGTAGACATGGAGATTTTTGTCGTGGTTCCGATAGGTGGTGCTATCGTACGTCCACGTTGATGGAGACTTGAACCCACGAAGGGTAACAGTTGCGCGAGTCCACGAAGGGCTCCACCCATGAAGGGTCCACGAAGAAGCAACCTTGACTATCCCACCATGGCCATCGCCCACGAAGGACTTGCCTCACTTGGGTAGATCTTCACGAAGTAGGCGATCACCTTGCCCTTACAAACTCCTTGGTTCAACTCCACAATCTTGACAGAGGCTCAAAAGTGACACCTGACCAATCTAGGAGACACTACTTGTAACGCCCACGATGCGGCTATATCTCCCACGTGTCGAGGCACGACTTAGAGGCATAACCGCATAGTGGTTTTGTCGCAAGAAGGGTCATCTTCACACAATCCCATGTAATGAACAAGAATGGGATAAACAGTTGGCTTACAATCGCCACTTCACACAATACATAAATATCATCATACATCATCCAAAATACAAGCATATAGACCGACTACGGTCAAAATCCAGATGAAAATAAGATAACCCCAAATGCTAGATCCCCGATCGTCCCAACTGGGCACCACTACTGATCATCAGGAAAAGACACATAGTAACGACCACGTTCCTCGTCGAACTCCCACTTGAGATCGACGCCATCATCTGCACTGGCATCGTCGGCACCTGCAACTGTTTTGGTAGAATCTGTGAGTCACGGGGACTCAGCAATCTCACACCCGCGAGATCAAGACTATTTAAGCTTATAGGAAAGGGAGGTGCAAAGAGGTGGAGCTGCAGCGGCAAAAGCATATATGGTGGCTAACTTGCGCAAATGAGAGCGAGAAGAGAAGCAACGGAACGGACGTCACCTAGCAACGACCAAGAAGTGATCCTGAACACCTACTTACGTCATGCATAACTCAGACCGTGTTCACTTCCCGGACTCCGCCGAGAAGAGACCATCACGGCTACACACGCAATTGATGTATTTTAATTGGGTCAAGTGACAAATTATCTACAACCGGACATTAACAAATTCCCATCTGCCTCATAACCGCGGGCACGGCTTTCGAAAGATAATACCCTGCAGGGGTGTCCCAACTTAGCCCATCATAAGTTCTCACGGTCAACGAAGGATAAACCTTCTCCCGGAAAGACCCGATCAGTCTCGGAATCCCGGTTTACAAGACATCTCGACAATGGTAAAACAAGACCAGCAAAGCCCCCGAATGTGCCGACAAATCCCGATAGGAGCTGCACATATCTCGTTCTTAGGGCACAATAGATGAGCCAGACGTCGGGTTGGCATAGACCCTGGTTGCCCAGGGGGCGCCGGACATCGCTAGGTTTGGGCCAGCACTCGAAGGAGCACTGGTCCGGGGGTTTAAAATAAGATGACCCTCGGGCTCGCGAAAACCCGAGGGAAAAGGCTTTGGTAGCAAATGGTAAAACCAAGGTTGGGCCTTGCTGGAGGAGTTTTATTCAAGGCGAACTGTCAAGGGGGTCCCATAAATCACCCGACCGCGTAAGGAACGCAAACTCAAGGAACATAATCCCGGTATAACAGTAACTAGGGCGGCAAGAGTGGAACAAAACACTAGGCATAAGGCCGAGCCTTCCACCCTTTACCAAAATATATAGATGCATTAATTAAATAAGAGATATTGTGATATCCCAACATATCCATGTCCGACATGGAACAACTTCAACTTCACCTGCAACTAGCAACGCTATAAGAGGGGCTGAGCAAAAGCGGTAACTTAGCCAAACAACGGTTTGCTAGGAGAGGATGGTTAGAGGGTGACATGGCTAAAATGGGAGACATGATATAGCAAGTGATAGGTAGCGGAGCATGGCAATAGAGCGAACAACTAGCATAGCAAAGATAGAAGTGATTTCGAGGGGTGGTCATCTTGCCTGCAAGATTCTCAGAGTTGTCGAAAGCTTGATCCTCGTAAGCGTACTCGACAGGTTCCTCGTTCACGAACTCGTCTCCCGGCTCTACCCAAGACAAGAACACAAACAAACGGAACCATAATCAACAACGAGAAATGCGCAAGCAACATGATGCGAAAACATGTATGATATGCGAGATATGATATGCGATGCATATGCGTGCTCCGGAAGGAAAATGATGAACATGGCAGTAACTTGGCAAACCAAGCATGCCACTGGAAAGATGAGATGATTTCAGTCGAAATCGATATAAAGATCACCGGAATCGGATGCACGGTTTGCAAATGGCAAGCAAAACAAGAATGACACGAATCTGCGATAAACAGCAAGATGGAACTTAAAATGCAACAAGCAACAATGCTACATCACCCCAACATAGCAACAAAGCACATGAAAGTAAACTACAGGAGATGCTTGACAAAAGATGAACACTGAGCTACGGCTAGTTCACGACATATCAAGCTCAAACAAGCATGGCAAAAGTGCAAAAGATTACAGGTTCACAGACTTGGTGAAAAACTGGACATGGCAGAAAACAGCATCAGGTAGCAATGTTCAGAGCACGAAATCAACATGCTACAGGAACTTAACGTAGCAAAACAAGGCATGGTAGTGTTCTACTTAATTCCCATGACAAAAGTCCCTTACTGACCATAAGCCAAAAAGGACCAGAAGATATGATGTCAAGCATGTAAACATAGCAAGTTTCGTTATCAGGTTTCAGACTTAGCAGAAAACAGAGCATGGCAGAAATATTAATATGTAGGCCTCTTTGTGAGCTTTATGCACTCACTACATAGCAATTCATGACAAACCAAGCAGACCTACAGCAAGATGGCATGTTTATGAAGCTAACCATGGCAAGAACAATTGCATAGCATCTATGGATCAACTACAATAAGCTTGGCAAAATTGCATATCATGTTAAGAATCTGCCAGAAATATTTTATAGCAAAAGTAGAGCAAGATTGAGTCATGATATAGCACCCCATAATTGCAAAAAATTGCAGGAATGGATGAATTACAACTATAGCTACACAACATCCGTACTGTACATCTACAAAATATGCATGGATCTCTCTGTAGCATCAAGTTTACATGGCAACAAAATTACAGCAGACAAGGACTTGGAGAAATCATAGTCCTTGAAATCAGAAATATTACGGGGCCTACTTTGCATGCTTCTGCTAGTCACCACAGAGATCACAAAAATACATGGACTACACCACTGGAAACATGGCATGGCATACTTCAAAACACATGTAGAGCTCATGCTCAAAAGATGCACAGAATAAATAATACAAAAATGGAAAATCTCCAAGTTCTGATAAGAACCAGAGAATAACAGCAACTAGCCCTCTTCCAACAGAGATTTGGGCATCAAGATGACCTCTAATGAACATCGTGCAGTTGAACAAAATGAAGAGCATCACGAGACGAACAATTTGACATATTAGACGCGCGAATCGGAGCTACATGCAAGAAGTTATCGCGTCGGGAACAGAGCAAGATGCTGTAGAATTTCAACACTTAATTAGGGGCGAGAAAAAGTCAACGGGCGAACCTCAGATCGGATCGAGGCCGGGTCGCTCGAGCTCGTGCTCGTCGCCGGCAGGAGAGGAGAGGATGCGGCCGGCCGGAGAGGAGAGGATGGCCGGCGGGCGGCGGAGGGAGCGGCGGCGGGCGGCGGGCCGGTGGCCGGTGCGGGCGGCGCCGGCGGCGACCCGCAGGCGGCGGCCGGAGGCGAGCAAGGCGGCGGCGGTCGGCGGCCGGCGGCGGCGGGCTCGGTCGCCTGCGCGGAGGAGACGAGGGCGCGGGCTCGGGCACCGGCGAGGTGGGCTCGGACGGGCCCCGCCTGGGCCCGGCGGGCCGGCGGCGTGGGAAGAGAGAGGAGGCGACGTGGCGCGCTCCGGTTGGCCGGGCGGCGCGGCGGACGTTGTCCGGCCGGAGCGGACGCGTTCGGCGTGGCGCGGAGGGAGGAGCTAGGGTTCGTCTGCGATTGCGTTTTCGGGGGAGATGGAGTTTTATAGGTAGAGGGAGCTAGGAGACTCCAAATGAGGTGCGGTTTTCGCCCACACGATCGTGATCGAACGACCTAGAGCATGGAAGAGAGTTTGGTGGGTTTTGGGATGGTTTTGGAGGGGTTTTTTGCTGGACACTCAAATGGACTTTGCGGATGCCCGGTTAACCGATGGAGTACCAAACGACCTCCGAATGGAACGAAACTTGACCGGTAGTCTCCGGGTGGTATATTAAGACCACTTGACAAGACTCGGTCCATTCCGAGAAAGTTTGACATACGCACACGAAAGAAAACAAGAGGGGTGCACCGGAGGAGATAGGAGCGCCGGATTGGAAAACGGACAACGGGAAAAATGCTCGGATGCATGAGACGAACACGTATGCAAATGCAAAGCGCATGATGACATGATATGAAAATGCATGACATGAAAAAAATACAAAACGAAAGACAAAACCCGACAACGGAGGGAAAAACATATCACATAGCCGAAAATGGCAAGAGTCGGAGTTACAAAATATGGCAAGTTACATGCGGGGTGTTACACTACTCTCTAAAAGGTAATATATGGTGTGTTGATGATGAACTCCTTGCTCTTGTGCTTCAAATGATAGTCTCCCCAACACTCAACTCTCTCACACAGATTTGGCTATGGTGGAAAGATGATTTGAGTGGAAAGCAACTTGGGGAAGGCTAGAGATCAAGATTCTTGTGGTTGGATTGGAATGTCTTGGTCTCAACACATGAGTAGGTGGCTCTCTCTCAGAAAATGAGCAGTGGAAGTGTAGGCACGTTCTGATGGCTCTCTTGAATAGAGAAGCGGGTGGAGGGGTATATATAGCCTCCACACAAAATCTAACCGTTACACACATTTGACCCAACTCGGTCAGACCGAATAGGTGAACTCGGTGAGACCGATCCAGTTCAAAATGTGAACGTTAGGATTCTCGGTGGGACTGATATGATCAACTCGGTGGGACCAATGCGCTAGGGTTAGGGCAAAACCTCATCTCGGTGTGACCGATTGCATGAACTCGGTGAGTCCGATTTTAGCAATGAGCAAACAGAGAGTTGGTCAGGCAAACTCGGTGGGACTGATCGCTCCTTTCCGTAAGACCGAAACGTTACGAAAGGGAAACCGAGAGTTTGCACTGCGAACTAGGTGGGACCGATCGCTCATTTCGTTGAGACCGAAATGTTACGAAGGGAAATAGAGAGTTTGCAATCCCATCTCGGTGAGACCGAAATCCCTATCGGTGAGACCGAACAGATTAGGGTTTCTGGCTATGGCTATGTCAAAGGAACTCGGTGGCGCCGGATAGATCAAATCGGTGGGGCCGAGTTTGACTTTAGGTTTAGGACATATTTGGAATTGAGAAAGTGATTGAGGGCTTTGGAGCATTTCACTAAGCATTTTGAGCAAGTAGACCATTAAGCAACACCTCATCCTCTATTAATAGTATTGGCTTTTCCTATGGACTCAATGTGATCTTGGATCACTAAAATAGAAATGAAGAGTCTTGAGCTTTTGCCAATATTTGTCCTTAGCATTTTGAGGGGCCACATCTCTAGTCCATGCCATGCCAATCATTGAACTATCTGAAATATTCAACTTGAATGTATATTAGTTCAATGAGCTATATGTTGTTATGAATTACCAAAACCACCCGGGTATTAGTTGCACATTCAATCTCTCCCTTTTTGGTAATTGATGACAACATATAGATCAAAGCTTCGACAAATGATAATATAAATGAAATACATTGTCGCTGTAACATCGCAAATTTTCAATTTGGAATGTTATACATTAAATCATCATTGCATATCATATTTTATTTGCATTTCGGTTTGATCCTAGAAATTCTACGCAAATCAAGGACCCACGGAGAGAGTTGGGGATTTCATTATTTTCATATTCGAGTTTTTCTCGAATTTTGAAAAGAGGATCGTTTGATTTTAATTATTTTTCTCTTTGAATATTTCTTTTATAAAATTAAAGAGAGCGGATAAAATGACTTCCTCAAAATAAAGAAATATTGGAGATTTAATATTAAAATCAATAAGATTTTTATTCGGAGTTTTATAGCTATTTTATTTGAATTAGGAAAAATAAGCGTTTTTCAAAATTGCATTTTAGGACCAAATAAATGTTCACCTTGTCCGGCCTATTTTTAGAGGACGGAGAAAATTTATTTCGGAATTTTCGGAGTCCGTTTAATATTTCTTTTATTCTTTTTTCCGAGCGGAATTATTTTAAAAAAAAGAGGGAATCGACCTACGGGCCGTATCCGGCCCGGACCCCTTCCAGGCCCCCCTTTATAAGCCGCCGCCGCCAGCCCCGCAGCCCACCGCAGCCCCGCAGCCCACCCCGCGCCAAACCCTAGCTGCCGCCGCCTGCAGCCGCCGTTGACCGTCGTTTGACCGGTCAGTTTTCTTCGGTAAACCCTTTTTTTTTATTTTCCGGTTTATTTCGTTAGATCGGTTTTATTTTTCCGGTTTAGTTATTTAGCGGACGTTCGTCCGTACGTTCGTTTTAACGAACGGTTTTCACCGTTTAGTCATAGACAGCGAACGTTCGTTCGTTAGCCTGTTCGTTAGTTTTTCTTTTTCTCGGATTTTCCACGATTATTTTCGATCGTGATTTCTGATCCGATTTTCGTTTTAGTTTCTCTTTTCGCTCGTTTATCGGAATCAGGCGATTCAAGCGCCTAGAGTCTCGTCTCGAAGCCCTCTTTCTGTTTAACAATCCTAAACAAGACTTTGCCACTGTAAAATTTGACTTCAGTCCAGATTAGTAAACGAAGCTTGTTTCTATCGTCGTTTGAGTTTTGTTGCTTCATTTGATTTGATTCTTTTTGCAAACCAGAGTTTTTAAGTTGAACTTTCTGGTTAGATCTCTTACTTGAGTTTTACCCGTGCCCTTGTTTGATTGCTTATTGTATGCTTGTTTGTTTGCGATAGAGTACCCGGAGTGCGAAGCGTGCTACTACGAGTCTCTAGGTTTCGCGGATCATCAGCAAGGCAAGTAACACTTTGATCATACCTCTTTACTACCCAGTTTTATTGCATTAGATCAGTCCTCAAACAATTGCATGGTTAGGATCTGATTTAAATTGTGGGTTTGGGAAGTAGATGAGGTAGTACCTATTCACCTGTTTATTATCAAACCTTGGGAGTTACTTCTACGTTGCTTATACTGCTATGCTATGCTCATAGACGTGGATTGGGTTTGAGTGTATCCATGACAGATGTGAGATTGTTAATTAATGGTTCAACTTAAGGTGGCAACTTAAATACACATCTGGGTGGATTGAGGCACCTGGGGAATCCAGTGATTGCCTGTATTTTTTGGAAATCCCGGGGTACCGTGTGATTCTCCTATGGACTGCCACCCAGACTCAAAGGGATCATGAGATTATTCATGTTAGAAACTTCTGTGTGCAGCCACAAGCTATTATGGGCTCTAGCATAGTTGATTAAGTCGTGTGAAATCTTACAGTGGTAGACTAGCAGATGTAGGGGATGTAGGTGGTACTGTCTACCCATCGTAAGGTGCTAATGCTTCTGAAAGACTGTGTCTCGGTCATCCATTTCTCAAACACCATGTAGTGCGAGAAATCCAACGGAGGAGATCGAGTCTTGTGGGGAAAAGTGCGCAAACCTCTGCAGAGTGTACAAACTAGTCATGGTTAGACGTGTCCCCGGTTATGGACATCTTGAGTATCTAGTTCTTGGATTATCATGTGGATCTCATCACTCTTAGTTATAAAATTTGATTGGGATATTAATTACCTTTTAATTGGGATTGAGATGGGGTTTACCATTCTCAATGTTTAACAACCACCATGATAGTTAAATAAATTTTATTCTGTTGTTGTAGGGAAAAATTGGCTTTTCGCAAAACATATTAACCATACAGCCTCCACCAGCCATATATGCATGTAGTGATAGCATTATTCTGTTCATTACTCTCTTGTGTTACATTGCCAGCATATTCCATGTGCTGACCCGTTTTCGGGCAAAACGTATCATGTTGCAGACTTTTCAGACGACGAGTAAGGAGCCTTAGGTCGTGGTCTTTCACTCAGTGATGCCGTTGGAGTTGATGGACTCACTTTATCTTCCAAGCCTTCCGCTGTTATCGTATTAGATGGCCTTAAGCCATATTTGTTGTAATAAGTTCTCTTTTGAGACATTCGTTGTAATAAGTGTGTGATTGCTACTCTGTTATAAATCCTTCAGGTACTGTGCGTGTTAGCATTACCGATCCAGGGATGACACTGGTGCACAGAGATCAGACTGTTTGAGGTCTGGTCGCTACAAGATGGTATCAGAGCACACGCTGACTGTAGAACACGACCACTAAGCTAAAGCCCTAGATCACTACTCTCTTCTCATTTCTAACTCCTCTCCATTTTCTACTCTTTAGGATGGCGGATGCAAGGATCAAGTTCACACAACCGGATGAAGACACCCCTTTTGGACGCCACATGAAGGAAGTTACTAGGTACCTGAACATTGGAATACCAAGCTTCACCGGGACTTACAACGCCACTTTACCAGATGAGGAGCGCCGGATGATTCAAGTTCATGTTCCAGGAAGGACATTCACGCCAGTCACTGAGCCCATAGAGTTTTCTTTTGATGCACCAACTTGGAGTCTAGGAAAGAGTATGGCAGCTCACATTACCATGGGACGCATTGGAGAAGTTTACCACAAGGATCTCAAGGATACTATCTACCAGATTTGTGGGCGCCGAGATGAGCAATGGGAGATGATCAACACCAGGAAGGATAAATCGATTGCCGCTTTCATCTAGGAGTTAAACCAGCACATTCGACGCCAGGAGAATCAGATGTGCGCAGGCATGACAGATTTGAAGAAGGCAATGACAAGGATCACGGAACTGGAGGAAGAACTCAAGGCTACTCGCGAAGATTATATGGAGGAAATCGTCGTACTAGTGGAGAAGAATGACGACCTAACAAGGAAGCTAGGAGTTTTCATGGGAGACCCCGCGCCAGGAGGAGAAGATGACAGTTCCACTTGCCCGGAGAACTACATCATCATCGACGACACTGACTCGGACCCTGACGATAGCGATGATGACTATGTTGATGAAGCTGGAGCAGATATCATGGAGTCTTCGACCGATCAATTTTTCTAGTCGACCACCATATCAGTAGTAGTATTCCACCATGTATATAGTATAGTCCAAGCACTTTTGTAACGATAATTCTAGACCGATTGTATGCCCTTGTTTGATTTGATTGAGTGATATGTTTGTGTTTGTCTCATGTGCATATGGGTAGTGTTTTCCCCTAGACCTCATTCTGCTCTGTTTTCTCATCTTTTTCTAAACCCAGTAGATGCCTCCGAGACGCGACAATGGATTTGCTTTCCCACCAGAGCTCACTTAGTTGATCCAGCAGCAGAATGCATTGATGCGGATACTAGTCCAGAATCAGAACCAGGGGAACAACAACAACAACCCACCACCACCACCACCAGTTGATCACATAGCCCGTTTTCTTAGGCTGAATCCGCCGGTGTTCTCCAGTAGCACTAAGCCGATTGTTCTAGATGATTGGCTCCGCAAGATTGAAAGGGAGTTGACTACTGCAGGATGCACAGACGCAGAGAGAGTGCGTTTTGCCGCACATCAGCTTGATGGACCCGCATCATCATGGTGGGAGAATTTCATAGTCACTTACCCCATTGACACTGTGACATGGGACCAGTTCCAGCAAGTTTTTCGCACTGCCCATGTATCAGCAGGAGCTATGGCCATGAAGAAGCGTGCGTTTAGCAACTTATGCCAAGGAGGGCGCACTGTTGGCCAGTATGTGGATAACTTTAGTAAGCTAGCACGTTATGCCCCAGATGACGTTGCTACAGATGCAGCTAAGAAGGAGAAGTTTCTGGAAGGACTAAATGATGAGCTGAGCATGCAGCTGATGGTGGCAAATTTGAATAACTACCAGGAGTTGGTGGATAGAGCCCTCATGCTTGAAGGGAAGCAGCAGCAGATTGACAGCCGCAAGAGGAAGTATGGACAAGGGAAGTATAATTTTGGAGCTCAGCAGAGACCTCGTTTTACCCCGAACTCGGGAGGACTTGTCCATAACCATGGAGGCCACACTCATAATGGAGGAAGTTCGCACAACCATAGTGGCTCCAAGAACGGGAATGGTAATGGAGGAAGCAGCGGACAGAACCGTTCCAACCCGGCAACACCCGCCAAGAAAGATCTAAGCCACGTTACTTGCTACAAGTGCCAGAAGACCGGACATTAAGCCAATGAGTGTCCTGAAGCTAAGAATGGAAACGACAATGGAAGCTCTGGGAAGAAGCCCAACCCTTTCACCACGGGACAAGTGAACCACGTTAACGTGGAGGAGGTTGAAGCCCAGCCAGATGCAGTAATAGGTAAGTTTTTGGTTAAGTCATTTACTGCAGTCGTACTTTTTGATACTGGTGCATCGCATTCATACATATCAAGGGGATTCATGGATAAGTTTAAACTGCCAACCCAAGCCCTTAGGTCACCCATGTTAGTAACCTCGCTAGGAGCAGAGTATATGGCTAGCCTATGGTGTGATCGGTTACCATTAAGGATTGGTAACTACTTGTTTCCCTCAGACCTAATAGTATTAGAGTCACAAGGATTGGATGTGATATTAGGCATGGATTGCTTATCGAAGTATGGAGGGAACATTGACTGTGCCAGTAAGTCGATTTTGCTCACCACCCCAGAAGGAAGAAGGATCAAGTATGTATCCCGGCATGTGCCGAATAGGACTCAAGTAAATTCCTTATCAGGAGTTGTACATGAGGAAGTACCAGTGGTGAAGGATTTTCCAGATGTATTTCCAGAAGAGTTGCCAGGCATGCCACCGGATAGAGACATTGAGTTTTTAATTGAGCTTTTTCCAGGCACAGGGCCCATATCTAAGAGACCGTATAGAATGCCCGCAAAGGATTTGGAGGAAATTAAGAAGCAGATTAAGGAGTTTCTGGATAAAGGTTATATCCGCCCAAGTTCGTCACCTTGGGGATCCCCAGTACTTCTAGTGGAGAAAAAGGATGGATCGTTAAGGATGGTTGTTGATTATCGAGGATTGAATGAAGTGACGATCAAGAACAAGTACCCACTACCGACGATCAATGATTTGTTTGACCAGCTGCAAGGAGCTAAGGTGTTTTCCAAGATCGATCTGCGATCAGGGTATCACCAGCTAAAGATTCGAGAGCAGGATATACCTAAGACAACTTTTACCACGAGGTACGGGTTATATGAGTATACCGTTATGTCATTTGGCCTGACTAACGCACCTGCCTATTTTATGAACATTATGAACAAAATGTTTATGGAGTTTTTGGATAAGTTCGTTGTGGTGTTCATTGATGATATTTTGGTCTACTCGAAGAATGAAGAAGAGCATAAAGAGCATTTGCGTTTAGTACTTGGGAAGCTCAGAGAACATCAGCTATACGCCAAGTTCAGCAAGTGTGAGTTTTGGCTAAAGGAAGTTGGATTCCTCGGACAGGTTATATCTGGAGAAGGAATAGCGGTAGACCCCACCAAGGTTGTCGCTGTGACAAATTGGGAGTCACCCACGACAGTTGGAGAGATCCGGAGTTTCCTTGGACTCACAGGGTACTACCGGAGGTTCATTGAAAATTTCTCAAAGATTGCGAGCCCATGATGGAGTTGTTGAAGAAAGACACCAAATTCAAATGGACTGAGGAATGTGAGGCCAGTTTTCAGTAGTTGAAGAGACGCTTGGTTACATCACCAGTGTTGATTCTGCCAGATCAACGGAAGGATTACGAAGTGTATTGCGACGCTTCTCGTCGAGGACTTGGAGCCGTACTTATGCAGGAGGGAAGAGTTGTTTCATATGCCTCACGACAGCTTAAACCCCATGAGTTAAATTATGCTACGCATGATTTGGAGTTAGCAGCTGTAGTGCATGCGTTGAAGACTTGGACACATTTTCTCATCGGAAACCATTGCGAGGTATACACGGATCACAAGAGTTTGAAGTATATCTTCACGCAGAAGGAGTTGAATCTCAGGCAGAGGAGATGGTTGGAGCTCATTAAGGATTATGATATGAGATTGCATTATCATCCCGGAAAGGCTAACGTAGTAGCCGATGCGTTGAGCTGAAAAAGTCATGTCAATACACTCATGACCGGAGAATTACCCAAGGAGTTGGCAGATGACCTTCATGAGCTATGTTTGGAGATAGTTCCGAGAGGTTATGTAGCAGCTTTGGAGATTCAGTCTACTTTGATGGATAGGACCAGAGAAGCTCAGAAGACGGACAAGGAGATTGCCGGGATAAAGGAAAGACTGAGAAAAGGAAAAGCTAAAGGATTTCGTGAGGATGAGCATGATACCTTATGGTTTGAGGACCGCGTATATGTGCCAAATGATCAGGAGATCAGGAAGTTGATTCTGCAAGAGGCCCATGATTCGCCATATTCGATTCACCTCGGAAATACCAAGATGTATCTGGATTTGAAGGATAGTTTCTGGTGTACCGGAATGAAGAAGGATATTGCAGAGTATGTAGCAGTCTGTGATGTATGTCAGAGAGTGAAGGCAGAGCATCAGAAGCCAACAGGATTGCTACAACCATTGCCGATACCCGAATGGAAGTGGGATAAACTAGGCATGGACTTTATCACTGGATTACCCAGGACTCGTTCAGGCTATGACTCGATATGGGTTGTAGTTGATCGTTTGACGAATGTAGCTCATTTCATCCCAGTGAAGACCACTTACACCAGTGCTAAGTTGGCAAAGATATACATGACCAGGATCGTATGTTTGCATGGAGTTCCGAGGACCATTGTATCAGATAGAGGATCCCAGTTTACTTCAAAGTTTTGGAATCAGTTGCATGAAATTTTGGGAACCAGGCTAGAGTTCAGTACAACTTTTCACCCGCAGACACATGGACAGACTGAGAGAGTCAATAAAATTCTGGAGGACATGGTGAGAGCTTGTGCACTAGACTATGGATCTAGTTGGGACGAAAATTTGCCTTACGCAGAGTTCTCTTACAACAACGGCTATCAAGCCAGTTTGAAGATGGCCCCTTTCGAAGCACTGTACGGGAGGAGGTGCAGAACACCATTGTTGTGGGATGAAGTTGGAGACCGACAGTTGTTTGAACCAGATTTGATTAAAGAGTCTGAAGAGAAGGTTAAGCTGATTCGCGATAGACTCAAGGTAGCCCAGTCCAGGCACAAGAGTTATGCGGATTCTAAACGCAAGGGGACAGTTTACGAAGTCGGAGACAGAGTGTATCTTCGTGTATCCCCACTTCGAGGAGTGAAGCGCTTTGGAGTTAAGGGAAAATTAGCACCACGTTTTGTGGGACCATACAATGTTTTGGAACGTATGGGAGAAGTTGCTTACAAGTTGGAATTACCCAAAGGATTGTCCGGAGTTCACGATGTGTTCCACGTTTCTCAGTTGAAGAAGTGCCACGCAGAGATGGCTGATATTCCTCTGAGAGATATAGTGCCGCTAGAAGCGATACAGTTGGATAGCGATTTGACCTACAAGGAGAAGCGAGTCAGAATTCTCGAGTTTGCCAGCCGAGTCACACACAGCAAAGTAATCAAGTTCTGCAAAGTTCAGTGGAGTCACCATACTGAAGATGAAGCCACCTGGGAACGAGAGGAAGACCTACGGAAGGATCACTCTCACCTATTTTCTAGCCAACCCGAATCTCAAGGGCGAGATTCATCTTAAGGGGGGTAGGTTTGTAACATCCCAAATTTTCAATTTGGAATGATACATTAGATCATCATTGCATATCATATTTTATTTGCATTTTGGTTTGATCCTAGAAATTCTACGCATCTCAAGGACCCACGGAGAGAGTTGGGGCTTTCATTATTTTCATATTCGAGTTTTTCTCGAATTTTGAAAAGAGGATCGTTTGATTTTAGTTATTTTTCTCTTTGAATATTTCTTTTATAAAAATAAAAGAGAGAGGATAAAATGACTTCCTCAAAATAAATAAATATTGGAGATTTAATATTAAAATCAAGTAAGATTTTTATTCGGAGTTTTATCGCTATTTTATTTGAATTAGGAAAAATAAGCGTTTTCTAAAATTGCATTTCAGGCCCAAATAAATGTTCACCTTGTCCGACCTATTTTTAGAGGATGGGGAAAATTTATTTCGGGACTTTTGGAGTCCGTTTAGTATTTCTTTTATTTGTTTTTCCAAGCGGAATTATTTAAAAAAAAAGAGGGAACCGACCTATGGGCCGTATCCGGCTCGGACTCCTCCCAGCCCCCCTTTATAAGCCGCCGCCCCCAGCCCCGCAGCCCACGGTAGCCCCGCAGCCCACCCCGCGCCAAACCCTAGCCGCCACCGCCTGCAGCCGCCGCCGCAGCCTGCCGCCGACCGCCGCCGCCGCCGCCCGCCGTCGCCAGACCCACCGCCGCCGCTCTGCCGGATCTAGTCACCGTTGACCATCGTTTGACCGGTCGGTTTTCTTCGGTAAACCCCTTTTTTTATTTTTCCGGTTTATTTCATTAGATCGGTTTTATTTTTCCGGTTTAGTTATTTAGCGGACGTTCGCCCGTACGTTCATTTTAACGAATGGTTTTCACTGTTTAGTCGCAGACAGCGACCGTTCGTTTGTTAGCTTGTTCGTCAGTTTTTCTTTTTCTCGGATTTTCCACGATTATTTTCGATCGCGATTTGTGATCCGATTTTCGTTTTAGTTTATCTTTTCGCTCGTTTATCGGAATCAGGTGATTCAAGCGCCTAGAGTTTCGTCTCGAAGCCCTCTTTCTGTTTAACCAACTTAAACAAGATTTTGCAACCGTAAAATTTGACTTTAGTCCAGATTAGTAAACGAAGCTTGTTTCTTTCGCCGTTTGAGTTTTGTTGCTTCGTTTGATTTGATTCTTTTTGCAAACCGGAGTTCTTAAGTTGAACTTTCTCGTTAGATATCTTATTTGAGTTTTACCCATGCCCTTGTTTGATTGCTTATTGTATGCTTGTTTGTTTGCGATAGAGTACCCGGAGTGCGAAGCGTGCTACTACGAGTCTCTAGGTTTCGCGGATCATTAGCAAGGCAAGTAACACTTTGATCATACGTCTTTACTACCCAGTTTTATTGCATTAGATCAGTCCTCAAACAATTGCATGGTTAGGATCTGATTTAAATTGTGGGTTTGGGAAGTAGATGAGGTAGTACCTATTCACCTGTTTATTATCAAACCTTGGGAGTTACTTCTATGTTGCTTATACTGCCATGCTATGCTCATAGACGAGGATTGGGTTTGAGTGTATCCATGACAGATGTGAGATTGTTAATTAATGGTTTAACTTAAGGTGGCAACTTAAATACACATCTGGGTGGATTGAGGCACCTGGGGAATCTAGTGATTGCCTGTATTTTTTGGAAATCCCGGGGTACCATGTGATTCTCCTATGGACTGCCACCCAGACTCAAAGGGATCATGAGATTATTCATGCTAGAAACTTCTGTGTGCAGCCACAAGCTATTATGGGCTCTAGCATAGTTGATTAAGTCATGTGAACTCTTACAGTGGTAGACTAGCAGATGTAGGGGATGTAGGTGGTACTGTCTACCTATCGTAAGGTGCTAACGCTTCTGAAAGACTGTGTCTCGGTCATCCGTTTCTCAAACACCATGTAGTGCGAGAAATCCAACGGAGGAGATCGAGTCTTGTGGGGAAAAGTGCGCAAACCTCTGCAGAGTGTACAAACTAGTCATGGTTAGACGTGTCCCCGGTTATGGACATCTTGAGTATCTAGTTCTTGGATTATCATGTGGATCTCATCACTCTTAGTTATAAATTTATTTGGGATATTAATTACCTTTTAATTGGGATTGAGATGGGGTTTACCATTCTCAATGTTTAACAACCACCATGATAGTTAAATAAATTTTATTCCGTTGTTGTAGGGAAAAATTGGCTTTTCGCAAAACATATTAACCATACAGCCTCCACCAGCCATATATGCATGTAGTGATAGCATTATTCTGTTCATTACTCTCTTGTGTTACATTGCCAGCATATTCCATGTGTTGACCTATTTTCGGGCTGCAACGTATCATGTTGCAGACTTTTCAGACGACGAGTAAGGAGCCTTAGGTCGTGGTCTTTCACTCAGTGATGCCGTTGGAGTTTATGGACTCACTTTATCTTCCAAGCCTTCCGTTGTTATCGTATTAGATGGCCTTAAGCCATATTTATTGTAATAAGTTCTCTTTTGAGACATTCATTGTAATAAGTGTGTGATTGCTACTCTGTTATAAATCCTTCAAGTACTGTG
The DNA here is from genome assembly GCF_002575655.3 of Aegilops tauschii subsp. strangulata. Taxonomy (NCBI): domain Eukaryota; kingdom Viridiplantae; phylum Streptophyta; class Magnoliopsida; order Poales; family Poaceae; genus Aegilops; species Aegilops tauschii. The sequence goes on from NC_053036.3 coordinate 237,589,737, forward strand.
CGTGTCAGCATTACCGATCCAGGGATGACACTGATGCACAGAGATCAGACTGTTTGAAGTCTGGTCGCTACAGTCGCTTTGAGAAGTATGTGATAAGCAAGCGCTCCCCTTAAATTTGTGCATTATTTAAAATTTTCTTTTGAATGCAAATGCGCAATTGATTAGGATCATGGGTTACTCTTCCATGTCACATACATCTTGGTGGAGCGCTCAAAATGATAGAATATAAATAACATGCACTCATCACCAAGGAAAACATGATTGATCATACACAAGTATTAAGATATCATCATTCAAGCACACATTAAAGCATAGTATGATCAACCACATGATCATAAGAGTATCTCATACACAAGCACAAATATTGTAGCAAGCATACAATCAAACAACAAGTAGCAAGAGAGGCAAAACAAAAGAAAAACACTTTCTCTCTCTCGAAGCCTATGATCTATACATTTTCTCCCCCTTTGACAACAAGTTACCAAAAAGCTTGAAAATGCATAGTGCTATGCAGCATTCTGAGCACGATCTCCGGGAGCTCCTGAAGTGGTCTTCTGGCTGGTGGCTCCGGTGTGCATAGATGGCGTGGAGAGGAGTCCGTCTACAAAAGCTTCTGCTGATGTCTGAGGAGCCGGAGGAGTTGCAACTGGAGGTACAATAGTGGCAGTTGCAGCAGGTGCTGAAGCAGTGGCTCTGGAGTCTCTGTCAACTAGCACATTTGTAGACCTATGTGCTCTTGGCGCTCTCTGAAATGCATCCGTAGTTGGCCTGTCACTCCTGTCCTCAAGGTCTTCCTGTATCTTCTCAACTAAGGTCTGAATCTCAATGACCTTCACATCTAAGTCATGCAGGTTTGTCTCAAAGATCCTCTCAAGGCTCTCTTGATTTCGAGTCATGGTGGCTAGTCCTTTCTCTATTCTCACTGTTGCCTCAAGCAGATAGATGAGTTGATCCTCCTTGGTCTTGAGATTTACATATGAGGCATCTGGCATCTTGGAAGTCTTTGCTGCCTTTGCTTTCTCTCACTTCTCCTGGGCCTCTACAGAAGTTGGATGTGATGCATCCATGAAAACAACATTGTCCTCAAAATCCGGCCTCAGGGGAAGGTGCTCTCTGTCCAGTAGATATGTGCATGTTCCCATCTTGGAGTTGATGAGCATCTGAATGTGGGGGGCATATCCACATGACCCCTTCTGATCTCCAGCAGTCCTCTTGATAGTTTCAACAATCAAGGTCATCACCTTGAACTTCTCTGGCACATCAAACATATGTAGCAAGTTGATTGAGTGACCTCTGATCATCCTTTCATGTCCTGATTTGGGCAGCAGAGTGTGCCTCAGTATGGTGTTTATTGTGGGCAACCCTGACAGCAGATAGTAGATGGAGCCAAACTTGTGAGTCTCTAAGGCAGCATCAAGAATTTCCTTGTACATATGAGCCATGGAGTTATGATCTTTCCTGGGCTTGGCATAAACATCTGTGTCATCTTCACCTTCTTCAGGGGCATTGATCAACTTGGCCCACTCAGCAATGGATGATTGGTATATTGTGCCTTATGTCATCCAGACTATCTTGCCATCTGGATAGAAATGTGCAGTTGAATAAAATTGCATCACCATCTCATCATTCCATTTAGTCAGCTTCTGACCAACAAAAGTGTCAACTCCATTCATTCTGAAGCTCTCATGAACTCCAGGGAAGTAATCTTCATTGTCATCAATGAATTTCCAGTCAACCCATCTCATGTCACTGACTATGGGCTTCTTTTCCAAAAGAACTGTTTCATAAAAGTCTTGCCGCTCCTTGGTGTGAAATCTGTAATCCACAACAGTCCTTCTCCTCACAGCATATGGGTCTGCCTGCCTCCACAGTCTGAGACCTACATCCTTTCTCACTTTCGTGTTTTCAGCAATTGGATGATTGTCATCATGATCTGGAATTTTTGGTTTGAGCTTCCTGAGCACTTGCTGCTCCTCATCCTCTTGAACTTCAGGCACTAGGGCCTTGTTCTTCTCTGCAGCTGGGATGTTTCTTGCGGATCTCTTGGGTGCTATTGGCTTTGGAGCTTGAGCTTGTGAAGATTGCTTGGGAGCTGTCTTGGGCTTAGATGGAGCAGCCCCAGACTTGATAGCATCTACCATAAGCTTTTGAGACTTTGGTGGAGGTGCAACGGTTTCTTCCTCCTCTTCATCATCCTCATCTGATCCTTTCATCATTGAAGATATACTCTGGCCATGGTCTTCTTGACTCTCTCTTTTCTTTTCTTTCCTCCAACAGCCTCTTCCTCTTTTGATTTCATAGTTTCAAGATTGGAGGCTCTGACTTTTGACATGTGCTTCCTTTGAGTAGGAGCCTTCTTATGCATGCCAGGCTTGATGGCAGCAGCAGCTTGCTCCTTCTTGATCACTTTCTTCTTTGAAGTGACCTCCTCATCAACCACAAAGTCCTCATCTTCAGATTCTGAGGTTCTCTTCTTCCTCTGCCTAGTTACAGCCTTAGGAAGATTGCTTGGGGTGCTTCTGCTACCCTCATCATAGCTGCTATTTGAGGGACTAGTGCCCTCACTAAGATTTCCATGCTCCTCTGACCTGTTCTGGCTATCACTACTGTCTGACATGGCTGACACTGACCCTGTGAATAAATAGGTATAGGTAGAGTAGATGAGTATCACAAACCACAACTATTTTGGCAAAAGATTGAGTCAAAAACTTAATATTAGTTTTCTGCAGAAAGCATTCCGGAGCTACCGATATGACAAACTCAGTGACACCGAAGCAGCTTTGGAGTCTAAACATGTGATTTCGGTCAAACCGAGACATAGTTCGGTGGCTCCGAGATGCTAGGGTTTCATAGAGAAAGTGAACTCGGTCACACCGATTTCTACACTTCGGTCAGACAGAGTAGTACATGTGCAATGGCCTAGGCCAAATCGGTGAGACCGAATACTTCAAATCGGTCGGTCCGAGATGAGTTCGGCGGAAACCTAACCCTAAGTTTTTGCATGAAAACTAATCTAGAGGATGTTTTGGTTAGATAGAATGATCTCAATCATGGCTACAAACATGGCATTAACCTTTGTGCAGGAATAGGAGTTAAGGAATATACAAAGGGGCCGAGTTCGTACCCTAACTCGACGACGAACTCGCTATGGCGACAATGGCGGTGAAGATTCCCGTTGACTACGGCGGAGACTAGCGGCAGGAGGGCGCTGGCGATGACGGAGATGATCCAGAGACCAGGAGGGGCGGCATAGCTGGGCAGGCATGGTTGGAGGTTTGAAGTAATTTCCAAATTTCAACCCACGGATATATATACCTAGTCACTATCAGTGTGACCGAGTGGAACGACTCGGTGGCACGGAGATGCAGAATCACAAGCGGTTAATGCAACTCGGTGAGACCGAACTTTTCTAATCGGTTGCACGGAGGTGAAAACCTAGATCAACTCAATGAGTTCGGTGAGACCGAAGGGAATGAATCGGTCAGACCGAGAACCATTGAGATGTTTTGGAAGTTTAAGCCATTGAAGGATCGGTGGCTCCGAGTGCTCCTCACCCGGAGGGTCCGAATTCGACTTGATCAAACTTTGTGATGTAGCATGAATAGAGTTTGAGACGAGAAAATCATAGATAGCTAGAGGGAGTACTTAGGCATTCTTGTCCATCCATTTGGCAAAAAGAAAAGCCAAACAATCAAAACAACAAATGGATGTCCTCGAATGGGAAAAAACATGCTCACACAATAAGATAGCAAATGAAATATGTGGCAAAGCATGCACAAACACTCTAGCATCTATCAAGCAATTGGCGATGACTAGGTCATCTATATATGAGTATATTGACCGAGGAGTCAAATGAGAACATTTGATTGTAGGTCATACTCATCGTTTAAGCACAAGTGGGGTTACCACTTTTACCAAAGCATTGTTGTGTTCACACCATTAAAGTGGCTTTAGCTCAATTCATAGAGCAAATCTCCCCTAGATGTGATATCCCCCCTAAGAGGGATGAATTAACCTTGGGTTTTGTCGATGATGACTTCATGTAGGTGTTGAAGATGTAGATGCTCAATGTTGACGTAGATCATTTGGAGAAATCCATTGGAGTGAGTTGCACTTTCAATACCTACATGGGTTAGTCCCACAAGGAACACACAAGGATATCCATAGACATAGAGTGAAATTCACATGTAATGATGTTGCCCATGAAAGCATTAGTTTACCTTGTCCCTTGTCTTACCAACAAGAGGGTTTGTGACTCCTTGAACTAGTGCAAGATGTGAAAGTTGATTGCACTTGTCCTTGCCAAAATGAGTGAAGTATGTTGGCGGAGTCACCCTCAAGAACTCTCTAGTTCTTCTTCTTTGGGATCCACATCATCTTGATGGGAATCCTTGGAGTTGTAGTCGTACTTGATGAATTAGAACTTGATGTAGTCTTGGGAACCCACTTGACCAAGGCCTTTGGAGCTTCTTCAAATGCATCAATATCTTCTTGAAGTTTGTCCTTGCCTTTTAGCTTGTGGTCTTGTGGTGGAATATCATCTTGAGCTTGTGTTCCTTTGAAAGAAGTGGGATCATACTTCTCTAGGAACAAACTCCATCTCGGGGTATTGATCTTCTTCCCCCTCAACTCCATTGGCATTGAATTTGCGTTCAAAACCAACACCTTGATTCTTCCGGTGCCTTCCTTGCTTGCGTACAATTTCCTCAAATTGCTTACTTCCGGTAAGGCTCTGGTAAACACCTTTCTCTATAATTCCCTTCAATAAGCTATTTTCTTGCTCAAGTGTAACTTGGCTAAGAGAATTATTAGTGGAATCATGAGAACTACTAGAAGCAACAATATTGGATTTAACATGATTATTGTTACTACTAGAAGAAGAATCTTTCTTGCTCTTGTTGCTAATTTTACTTGTGGCATGTAAGTAGACAAGAGTAAACGCTTTGCAACGTAAGAAGAACTTTTCTTACGAAGATCATCATTGATTGCTTTTAAGAACCCATGCTCTTGCTCTAGATTGAGCTTTTCAAAGTGTAGCTTCTCATGAGTATTTAAAAGCTCTCGATGATCCTCTAAGGTAGTTTCCTGAGCTAACTTAAGAGTGTTTAGTTCTTTAGTTAGACGCTCAATCTCCTTCTTATCATTGTCATTCGTTTCATGTTGATTAGCATGATTAATAGCAATTTCATCATACTTTTCATAACTAGAGTTGTCAACAAGTAAATCATCATCACCTAGCAAATCATCTTCATCACTATTGAAATCAACATACTCGGGGTGTGATACCTTGGGGCCTTTAGCCATGAAGCATCTTCCAATCCCTTCATTTGGTGAATCAAATATGTCGTAGGAGTTGGATGACACAAGTGCATGGTCGGCAACACCTTCATCTTGAGTATATTCTGAGTCAGAGTGATAACTTCTCTTGGAGTAGTTGCCGGAGTCAGAACCGGATACCCATTCCCCAACATGAGCTTGATGTCTTCGTCTTGTGTAGCTCTTTGATGACTTGTCCTTCCTTTCCGAATCTTTGCTTCTGCGAGAGGGTCTTCGTTCATAACGATCATCTCTACTCCTTCTCTCTCTTGGTGGTGATTCCTCTCTTTTACTTCTCCTTTTAGGTGAGTCTTCTCTTCTTTTGTAGGGAGCCGTACACTCACTAGAGTAGTGTCCGGGTCTTCCACAATTGTAGCAATTGCGATCACGACTAGAAGATCTTTTGTCATTGCAGGACCTTGACTTGGAACTTCTCTCTTTGCTTCTACTCTTGTAGAACTTGGTGAAGTTCTTCACCATTAGGCTCAGTTCCTCATTGAAGGCTTGTTTCTCACTTGATGTTTTAGGAGCCTCACATGTAGCTTTGTAAGCACAACTAGACTTGTTGTGAAGCTCTTCCTTATCCTTGAGTGACATCTCATGAGCAACAATTCTACCAGTGACTTCCGTTGGCTTGAGATCTTTGTAATTGGGCATCATTTGGATCAAAGTACACGGTATCATATTTTCCATCCAAGGCTCTTAGGATTTTCTTGATGATGAATCTGTCGGTCATCACTTCACTTCCTAAGCTGGCAATCTCATTTGTGATGAGAGCAAGCCTAGAGTACATTTCAGTGACTCCTTCACCATCCTTCATTTTGAACTTGTCAAGTTGACTTTGAAGCACATCCAATTTGGATTCCTTGACGGACTCGGTACCTTCGTGCATATCAACCAAAGTATACCAAATTTCCTTTGCATTCTCGAGATGGCTGATTTTGTTGAATTCTTCGGGGCACAATCTGTTCAAGAGGATATCGCAAGCTTGAGCATTGTATTGCAACATCTTCAATTCTTCCGTGGTTGCTTCATGATTTGGTTCTCTTCCATCTTCAAAGAATTCACCTTGCAAACCAATACACACAATAACCATAACGGTGGGGTTATGTCCAATAATATGCATTTTCATCTTATGCTTCCAACTAGAAAAATTAGTACCATCAAAGTAAGGATCTCTACGGTGGTAATTTCCCTCGCTACACGCCATACTCTCCTAGGTTGTGAAACCAAGGCTATGATCACGAAAGCTATGGAAATCATGGCAAATGAAGACCAAAGCTCTAATAACACTTGTAGGATCGAAAGTAGGTCTAGAGGGGTGGGGGTGATTAGACTACTCGACCAAATAAAATCTAGCCCTTTCCCAATTTTAAGTCTTGGCAGATTTTAGCAACTTAGCACAAGTCAAGCAATCGACCTACACATGCAATTCTAAGAGTATAGCAGCGGAAAGTAAAACATTGCATATGAAGTTAAAGGGAAGGGTTTGGAGAAGGCAAACACAATGTAGACACGAAGATTTTTGGCGTGGTTACGATAGATGGTGCTATCGTACGTCACGTTGATGGAGACTTCAACCCACAAAGGGTAACGGTTGCGCGAGTCCACAGAGGGCTCCACCCATGAAGGGTCCACAAAGAAGCAACCTTGTCTATCCCACCATGGCCATTGCCCATGAAGAACTTGCCTCATTTGGGTAGATCTTCACGAAGTAGGCGACCTCCTTGCCGTTACAAACTCCTTGGTTCAACTCAACAATCTTGACGGAGGCTCCCAACACTACAAAAAATACACTTTGTGATGATACGTGTTTGTCACAATAGGTCACATTTTTTGTCATGCATGTACATCCATGACAATTTTATGACAGAATCAAGATAGTCATACCTGTGCTGTCGTAGAAGTGTTCCATGACAATACCAAAATTATCATCACGGGAGTGTCCACTTCCATGACGATAAATGGCGCGTCATGGAAGTGCTTTCGTCAAGGGTAATCGACATGTGGCATCCACCGTAACGGGTCGCCGTTGAGCTATTGGGTTCCGGTTTGGCTCCGGTAACCCGTTAACAGCCCAGACCAATGGGGATTTTCCATGTGTAAAATCATCATTGGCTGGAGGAAACACGTGTCTGCTCACCGTTGGGACAGATGTCATTCACTCATTGGACCGAAGGCGCCTATGATACGTCGACACGTAGCACGGCTTAACAGAGGCCCATTCCTGTGAAAAGGCCGGCCCGTTTGAGTTGGTCAAAAGGTAGCGGGCCGGCCCACGGAAAGCGTGTTCACGGCCTGTTCGCATATAGCCCATTTACAGCCTGCTAACCCAGGGCCCGTTACGGCCTATCCGAATTAGGCCCAGTAGCATCATATGGGCCGTCCAATATGATTCTAGCCCGTTGTAACTTCCGGCCCATGTATGGCCCATGACGTCTTTCGGCCCATATGAGGCCCTTTGTAACTCTTGGCCCATTAACGGACCATGGTGAAACTGATGAGGTGCGGACTAGCGAGATGCTAATTCGCGCGTGTAGATGGCCCGATCTTTCACAGTGATGCTTGATCAACAGTTCGTCCCCTTGTTCCTCCTCGCAACCTTCAAGATAATTTTCACCTGTGTACGAAAATACACAAACGAAAATAATGACCCCCTCAGATCAGCATGTAGGCGTCGATGTGATGATCAACCCTCCGTCGCTAGTAAATATCCACTATGGGAAAATCATAGATAATGCACAAGATATGGCCGCCCGTAACTCGGATATTTTTCTGCATATCTCATACTCGAAAATAAAACTCAAAACTGATACATACATCAGCCGTGGCCGAGCCCTTTTTATAGGCGATGCAAACTTGTGAAACGGACGCTTCTATAACCAACTAACTAATGATTTAACTAATTAATTATCCGGCCACATTGATTACCTTCCAACTAACCTTGACTCAAAACGTATATGTAACTAGTAGTACAACTTGACCCTCACGGCTGCCACGTACAAGGAAAACTACAAGTCTATGGAATTCATGTGACCTGCCTCTACAGATAAATATACTTGATTAAATAAAACATGGAAACTTATCCTTAGCAGATCCCATCAAATATATTGGCTTGCATGGAGTTTAAAAAGGAAGCTGCCGATCCTGATCTTCTCTAGAGGTGTACGAAATGTAGGAATTACATCTTTTGGCTTTGGTACATCATTGGCATCCGATCTAAACCTTTTGTTGTATATTCTTCTTGGTACATGCACGGTATGACGAGAATCAACATGTACTAATTCCTCTCAAATACAGGAGCAATTTTTGGTCCACAAAACTAACGCACACGACCATCGTTTCCTCGACATAATTTGGTCGCATGCTTTACATTATTTTTCGAAAAAAAATTGTGACTTGACTCATTAAATGGCTCAGGTTCAGTAGGATTATCGATCAATGGTGTCATGCCCGCATCATCCTCCCTTCCTTGAAGAGAAACCGTCCTCGGTTTCAAGTCTATTTTTTGTACAACCTTACTCTCCGGAACATGCATCTCTACGATGATTGCACTGTCTGCCATTGGTTTCAACACGTGCTTCCTTCCATCATGCATGAACGTGTATGTGTTGGATCTTCCAGCATGGACTGCATCATGATCAAACTGCCATGGTCTTCCCAACAACAGCTGACACGTATCCATTGGCACAACATCACAATCCACCTTATCAATATAATCTCCTACTGCAAACTTCACACGTACCTTATGTGTGATCTTTAATTTTCCAGAGTTGTATAGCCACTCTACGTGGTGCGGTTGTGGGTGTCGGCACATGGACAAACCAAATGCCTGCACAAGATCTTTGCTAATGACATTTGTAAAGTTACCACCATCAATTATCAACTTGCAAGCACGATTGTTGATCTTACACTGTGTTTTAAAAACACTCCATCGCTGCCCTTTAGGATCACCCCTCCTGCACCTTCTTCACTAAGAGATTTAGACCCTTCATCGGTGCATCAACTTCTTCTTTTATTTCTTCTACCTCTTCTCTTCTTTTTCGCAAACGATCTTTCCAATCAGCAGCGAACACATCCATTGGCATGGGAATAAAACAAATTTGTTTGCCCTTCCGTGATAAAGAATAACTATTTTTATTGACATCCCGAATAGCCCCAACACGCCTGCACCATGGGTCCCCAAGTAGTAGATGGCACGTCACCATGGACACAGGACACATGAAAAAATTCCGCACAACAGTATTTTCCCAGATAAAAAATTAGCAAAATCTGATGCGTAATTTTGATTTCACCTTTGAACCACTTCAGCTTGTACGGTCTTTCAAGAGGCGCCATCTTCAACCCCAATTTTTCCACCACCTCGATGCTTACCATATTGACTGCGGTACTATCATCGATTGTCAGATTGACACGTCGTTCGTTCACGACGCAACGAATGTGAAAAAGAGTGACCTCGCCAATGCCTTCCTCCTCCATCAATATGTTCCTGCTCAACATGTTGATGCTTGACTCCGCAGACGATATTATAATCTGAGTCGCCGTGACTAACCTTTGCTCTGAATACCACTTGATGAGGCACGGACTAGCGAGATGCTAATTCGCGCGTGTAGATGGCACGATCTTTCACGGCGATGCTTGATCAACAGTCCGTCCCTTGTTCCTCCTTTCAACTTTCAAGATAATTTTCACCTGTGTACGAAAATAATGACCCCCTCGGATCAGCACGTAGGCGTCGATGTGATGATCAACCCTCCTTCGCTAGTAAATTTCCACTATGGGAAAATCACAGATAATACACAAGATATGACCGCCCGAAACTCGGACGTTTTTCTGTATATCTCATACTCGAAAATAAAACTCAAAACTGATCCATACATCGGCCATGGCCGAGCCCTTGTTATAGACGATGCAAACTTGTGAAACGGACTCTTCTATAACCAACTAACTAAGGATTTAACTAATTAATTATCCGGCCACATTGATTACCTTCCAACTAACCTTGACTCGAAACGTGTACGTAACTAGTAGTACAACTTGACCCTCACGGCTGCCACGTACAAGGAAAACTACAAGTCTATGGAATTCACGTGCCCTTCCTCTACAGATAAATATACTTGATTAAATAAAACATGGAAACTTATCCTTAGCAGATCCCATCAAATATATTGGCTTGCATGGAGTTTAAAAAGGAAGCTGCCGATCCTGATCTTCTCTGGAGGTGTACGAAATGTAGGAATTACATCTTCTGGCTTCGGTACCTCATTAGCATCCGATCTGAACCTTTTGTTGTATATTCTTCTTGATACATGCACGGTATGACAAGAATCAACATGTACTAATTCCTTCTCAAATACAGGAGCAATTTTTGGTCCACAAAACTGACGCACACGACCATCGTTTCCTCGACATAATTTGGTCGCATGCTTTACATTATTTTTCGCAATTTTTCGTGACTTGACTCATTAAATGGTTCAGGTTCAGTAGGATTATCGATCAATGGTGTCATGCCCGCATCATCCTCCCTTCCTTGAAGAGAAACCGTCCTCGGTTTCAAGTCTATTTTTTGTACAACCTTACTCTCCGGAACTTGCATCTCTATGATGATTGCACTGTCTGCCATTGGTTTCAACACGTGCTTCCTTCCATCATGCATGAACGTGTATGTGTTGGATCTTCCAGCATGGACTGCATCATGATCAAACTGCCATGGTCTTCCCAACAACAGCTGACATGTATCCATCGGCACAACATCACAGTCCACCTTATCAATATAATCTCCAACTCAAACTTCACACGTACCTTATGTGTGATCTTTAATTTTCCGGAGTTGTATAGCCACTCTACGTGGTGCGGTTGTGGGTGTCGCCACATGGACAAACCCAATGCCTGCACAAGGTCTTTCCTAATGACATTTGTAAAGCTACCACCATTAATTTTTAACTTGCAAGCACGATTGTTGATCTTACACTTGTTTTTAAAAACACTTCATCGCTGCCATTTAGGATCACCATCCTCCTGCACCTTCTTTACTAAGAGATTTAGACCCTTCATCGGTGCATCAACTTCTTCTTTTATTTCTTCTACCTCTTCTCTTCTTTTTCGCAAATGATCTTTCCAATCAGCAACGAACACATCCATTGGCATGGGAATAAAACAAATTTGTTTGCCCTTCCGTGATAAAGAATAACTATTTTTCTTGACATCCCGAACAGCCCCAACACGCTTGCACCATGGGACCCCAAGTAGCAGATGGCACGTCACCATGGACACAGGACAAACATGAAAAAAATTCCGCACAACAATATTTGCCCATATCAAAAATTAGCAAAATCTGATGTTTTGATTTCACCTTTGAACCACTTCAGCGTGTATGGTCTTTCAAGAGGCGCCATCTTCGGCCCCAATTTTTCCACCACCTCGATGCTCACCATATTGACTGCGGTACTCTCATCGATTGTCAGATTGACACGTCATTCGTTCATGATGCAACGAGTGTTAAAAGAGTGGCATCGCCAATGCCTTCCTCCTCCATCGATATGTTCCTGCTCAACATGTTGATGCTTGACTCCGCAGACGATATTATAATCTAAGTCACCGTGACTAACCTTTGCTCTGAATACCACTTGATGAGGCGCGGACTAGCGAGATGCTAATTCGCGCGTGTAGATGGCCCAATCTTTCACGGCGATGCTTGATCAACAGTTTGTCACTTGTGTACAAAAATACACAAACGAAAATAATGACCCCCTCGGATCAGCACGTAGGCGTCGATGTGATGATCAACCCTCCTTCGCTAGTAAATTTCCACTATGGGAAAATTACAGATAATACACAAGATATGGCCGCCCGTAACTTGGACGTTTTTCTGTATATCTCATACTCGAAAATAAAACTCAAAACTGATCCATACATCGGCCATGGCCGAGCCCTTTTTATAGGCGATGCAAACTTGTGAAACGGACTCTTCTATAACCAACTAACTAAGGATTTAACTAATTAATTATCCGGCCACATTGATTACCTTCCGACTAACCTTGACTCAAAACGTGTACGTAACTAGTAGTACAACTTGACCCTCAAGGCTGCCACGTACAAGGAAAACTAAAAGTCTATGGAATTCACGTGGCCTGCCTCTGCAGATAAATATACTTGATTAAATAAAACATGGAAACTTATCCTTAGCAGATCCCATCAAATATATTGGCTTGCATGGAGTTTAAAAAGGAAGCTGCCAATCCTGATCTTCTCTGGAGGTGTACGAAATGTAGGAATTACATCTTCTGGTTTCGGTACCTCATTAGCATCTGATCTGAACCATTTTTTGTATATTCTTCTTGGTACATGCATGGTATGATGAGAATCAACATGTACTAATTCCTTCTCAAATACAGGAGCAATTTTTGGTCCACAAAACTGACGCACACGACCATCATTTCCTTGATATAATTTGGTCGCATGCTTTACATTATTTTTCGCAACTTTTTCATGACTTGACTCATTAAATGGCTCAGGTTCAGTAGGATTATCGATCAATGGTGTCATGCCCGCATCATCCTCCCTTCCTTGAGGAGAAACCGTCCTTGGTTTCAAGTCTATTTTTTGTACAACCTTCCTCTCCGGAACTTGCATCTCTATGATGATTGCACTGTCTGCCATTGGTTTCAACACGTGCTTCCTTCCATCATGCATGAACGTGTATGTGTTGGATCTTCTAGCATGGACTACATCATGATCAAACTGCCATGGTCTTCCCAACAACAGCTAACACATATCCATCGGCACAACATCACAGTCCACCTTAATAATATAATCTCCAACTGCAAACTTCACACATACCTTATGTGTGATCTTTAATTTTCCGGAGTTGTATAGCCACTCTACGTGGTGCGGTTGTGGGTGTCGCCACATGGAAAAACCCAATGCCTACACAAGATCTTTGCTAATGACATTTGTAAAGCTACCACTATCCATTATCAACTTGCAAGCACGATTGTTGATATTACACTATGTTTTAAAAAATCTCCATCGTTGCCCTTTAGGATCACCATCCTCCTGCACCTTCTTCACTAAGAGATTTAGACGCTTCATCAATGCATCAACTTCTTCTTTTATTTCTTCTACCTCTTCTCTTCTTTTTCGCAAACGATCTTTCCAATCAGCAGCGAACACATCCATTGGCATGGGAATAAAACAAATTTGTTTGCCCTTTCGTGATAAAGAATAACTATTTTTCTTGACATCCCGAACAGCCCCAACACGCTTGCACCATGGGCCCCCAAGTAGCAGATGGCACGACACCATGGACACCGGACAAACATGAAAAAATTCTGCACAACAATATTTTCCCAGATAAAAAATTAGCAAAATCTTATGCGTAATTTTGATTTCACCTTTGAACCACTTGAGCGTGTACGGTCTTTCAAGAGGCGCTATCTTCAGCCCCAATTTTTCCACCACCTCGATGCTCACCATATTGACTGCGGTACTCTCACCGATTGTCAGATTGACACGTCGTTCATTCACGACGCAACGAGTGTGAAAAAGAGTGACCTCGCCAATGCCTTCCTCCTCCATCAATACGTTCCTGCTCAACATGTTGATGCTTGACTCCGCAGACAATATTATAATCTGAGTCGCCGTGACAAACCTTTGCTCTGAATACCACTTGATGAGGCGCGGACTAGCGAGATGCTAATTCGCGCGTGTAGATGGCCCGATCTTTCACGGCGATGCTTGATCAACAGTTCGTCCCCTTGTTCCTCCTCGCAACCTTCAAGATAATTTTCACCTGTGTACGAAAATACACAAACGAAAATAATGACCCCCTCGGATCAGCACGTAGGCGTCGATGTGATGATCAATCCTCTGTCGCTAGTAAATTTCCACTATGGGAAATCACAGATAATACACAAGATATGGCCGCCAGTAACTCGGACGTTTTTCTGTATATCTCATACTAGAAAATAAAAAAACTGATCCATACATCGGTCATGGCCGAGCCCTTTTTATAGGTGATGCAAACTTGTGAAACGGACTCTTCTACAACCAACTAACTAAGATTTAACTAATTAATTATCCGGCCACATTGATTACCTTCCAACTAACCTTGACTCAAAACGTGTACGTAACTAGTAGTACAACTTGACCCTCACGGCTGCCACGTACAAGGAAAACTACAAGTCTATGGAATTCACGTGACCTGCCTCTACAGATAAATATACTTGATTAAATAAAACATGGAAACTTATCCTTAGCAGATCCCATCAAATATATTGGCTTGCATGGAGTTTAAAAAGGAAGCTGCCGATCCTGATCTTCTCTGGAGGTGTACGAAATATAGGAATTACATCTTCTGGCTTCGGTACCTCATTAGCATTCGATCTGAACCTTTTGTTGTATATACTTCTTGGTACATGCACGGTATGACGAAAATCAACATGTACTAATTCCTTCTCAAATACAGGATCAATTTTTGGTCCACAAAACTGACGCACACGACCGTCGTTACCTCGACATAATTTGGTCGCATGCTTTACATTATTTTTCGCAACTTTTTCATGACTTGACTCATTAAATGGCTCAGGTTCAGTAGGATTATCGATCAATGGTGTCATGCCCGCATCATCCTCCCTTCCTTGAGGAGAAACCGTCCTTGGTTTCAAGTCTATTTTTTGTACAACCTTCCTCTCCGGAACTTGCATCTCTATGATGATTGCACTGTCTGCCATTGGTTTCAACACGTGCTTCCTTCCATCATGCATGAACGTGTATGTGTTGGATCTTCCAGCATGGACTGCATCATGATCAAACTGCCATGGTCTTCCCAACAAGAGCTGACACGTATCCATCGGCACAACATCACAGTCCACCTTATTAATATAATCTCCAACTGTAAACTTCACACATACCTTATGTGTGATCTTTAATTTTCCGGAGTTGTATAGCCACTCTACGTGGTGCGGTTGTGGGTGTCGGCACATGGACAAACCCAATGCCTGCACAAGATCTTTCCTAATGACATTTGTAAAGCTACCACCATCAATTATCAACTTGCAAGCACGATTTGTTGATCTTACACTGTGT
Organism: Aegilops tauschii subsp. strangulata; assembly: GCF_002575655.3. NCBI lineage: Eukaryota > Viridiplantae > Streptophyta > Magnoliopsida > Poales > Poaceae > Aegilops > Aegilops tauschii. The sequence continues at coordinate 237,605,139 of NC_053036.3, forward strand.
TTTAAAAACACTCCATCGCTGCCCTTTAGGATCACCATCCTCCTGCACCTTCTTCACTAAGAGATTTAGACCCTTCATCGGTGCATCAACCTCTTCTTTTATTTCTTCTATCTCTTCTCTTCTTTTTCGCAAACGATCTTTCCAATCAGCAGCGAACACATCCATTGGCATGGGAATAAAACAAATTTGTTTGCCCTTCCGTGATAAAGAATAACTATTTTTCTTGACATCTCGAACAGCCCCAACACGCTTGCACCATGGGTCCCCAAGTAGCAGACGGCACGACACCATGGACATAGGGCAAACATGAAAAAATTCCGCACAACAATATTTTCCCAGATCAAAAATTAGCAAAATTTGATGCGTAATTTTGATTTCACCTTTGAACCACTTCAGCGTGTACGGTCTTTCAAGAGGTGCCATCTTCAGCCCCAATTTTTCCACCACCTCGATGCTCACCATATTGACTGCGGTACTCTCATCGATTGTCAGATTGACACGTCGTTCGTTCACGACGCAACGAGTGTGAAAAAGAGTGACCTCGCCAATGCCTTCCTCCTCCATCAATATGTTCTTGCTCAACATGTTGATGCTTGACTCCGCAGACGATATTATAATTTGAGTCGCCGTGACTAACCTTTGCTCTGAATACCACTTGATGAGGCGCGGACTAGCGAGATGCTAATTCGCGCGTGTAGATGGCCCGATCTTTCACGGCGATGCTTGATCAACAGTTCGTCCCCTTGTTCCTCCTCCCAACCTTCAAGATAAATTTCACCTGTGCACGAAAATACACAAACGAACATAATGACCCCCTCGGATAAACACGTAGGCGTCGATGTGATGATCAACACTTCGTCGCTTGTAAATTTCCACTATGGGAAAATCACAGATAATACACAAGATATGGCCAGCTGTAACTCGGACATTTTTCTGTATATCTCATACTCAAAAATAAAACTCAAAACTGATCCATACATCGGCCGTGGCCGAGCCCTTTTTATAGGCGATGCAAACTTGTGAAACGGACTCTTCTATAACCAACTAACTAAGGATTTAACTAATTAATTATCTGGCCGAATTGATTACCTTCCAACTAACCTTGACTCAAAACGTGTACGTAACTAGTAGTACAACTTGTCCCGTCTTTCGATGAGATGGTGGCTATCGTTTTGGAGGAAGTCGACTTTGACGATCCGACTACGAAAGTGCGAGGACGTCGCGCCTTAGTAATCGCTAATCCAATTCCGAGAGGTTATTGACCACGCCGGAGCACGATCAACCTGATCACGAAGGTCTGTTTCCTGCAGGCAAACGAACAAGCAAGAAACTAAGATTGCAATTTGGATATTGCGAATATAAGAGGAAAGCTTTATTGATCACTTGTGTGACCGTTTTGGGCTCCGGCCAACTCTCAATAGCTTCAATCTTGGCTTTATCAACTTCAATTCCCTAGGGAGTAACAACATAGCCAAGAAAAGACACTCGGTCGGTGCAAAAGGTGCACTTCCCAAGGTTACCAAACAAACGTGCATCACGTAGAGCAATAAAAACAGCACGTAAATGTTCCAAATGTTCTTCCAAAGATTTGCTATAAATCAGTATATCATCAAAATAGACTACCACAAATCGTCCAATGAAAGCACGTAAAACTTCGTTCATTAATCTCATGAAAGTACCAGGTGCATTAGTTAACCCAAAAGGCATGACTAACCACTCATATAAACCAAACTTAGTTTTGAATGCAGTTTTCCATTCATCTCCCAATTTCATACGAATTTGATGGTATCCACTACGCAAATCAACTTTGGAGAATATTGTAGAGCCACTCAATTCATCAAGCATATCATCTAGCCTAGGAATAGGATGACGATAACGAATAGTAATATTATTAATGCCTCTACAATCAATACACATACGCGACGTACCATCCTTTTTAGGCACTAGTATAATAGGAACAGCACAAGGACTAAGAGATTCGCATATATAACCTTTGTCGAGCAGCTCTTGTACTTGACGCATAATCTCCCTCGTCTCCTCTGGATTGGTACGGTATGGTGAACGGTTGGGTAGCGATGCACCGGGAATTAAGTCAATCTGATGCTCAGTCCCTCAAATAGGTGGTAATCCCGGTGGCACGTCTTGTGGAAAGACGTCAGCGAACTCCTGCAAAATGTTAGTAACAGCAGGAGGCAAAGAGGAAGGTACGTCCTCAAATAAAAATAATGCCTCTTTGCACACCAAAGCATAGCAAACAGATTTGCTGAAATCTAGATCATCAATATCAGATTTGGTGGCAAGTAAACATGCACTTTTCAATTTAATTTCAGAAGCAACACTAGATGGTTTATTATCAGGCTTCATTTGTTGCTCACATTCTTTTGCCACAATCTGATTTTCACTCTTATTTTTCTCATGTTTTGCTTTATTAGCTCTATTAATATCATCTTTCAAAATGGAATGAGGAGACATAGGAAGTAAAGTGATATGTTTATCCTTATGAACAAGAGTATACTGATTGTTTCTACCATGGTTTACAAATTTTTTATCAAATTGCCATGGTCTACCAAGTAATAAGGAACATGCTTGCATAGGTACCACATCACAATCAACATAATCAGCATATGTAGAGATACAAAAATGCACACGAACAGTACGTGTTACCTTACCTTGCCGCTGTTGTTGAACCATTGGATGTAGTAAGGATGTGGATGTGGTCATGTGGTGAGAGATAGCTTCTCCACCATCTCCATGCTAGCCAAGTTGTTGCAGCTCCCTCCATCTATGATGACGCGAACATAACGTTCCTTCACGACTCCCTTTTTATGGAACAAATTATGCCTCTGATTTTGCTCAGCTTGTGTGACCCGCACACTCAAAACACGTTGAGAAACTAAACATTCATACCTGTCAGCGTCTTCAGGAGCCATGTATTGCGTCTCATGATCAGAATCATCTCCACCGTGTTCTTCACGTGTAATAAGAGCCAAAGTCTCCTCATCATAGTCACTAGCGGACTCATACCCACCATCCTCAGTAGCAATCATCACACGCTAAGATTTGCATTCTCTCGCGTAATGACCTCGTCCCTTACAACGACGACAAATAATATCACTTGTGTGCCCTGTTGATGCCATGGAAGAAGAAGAACTCTGTGCAGCCCCAATAGGTGTGCTCTTGGCAGATAGTGGTGGTTGTGCCTGCTTCCTTGTATCACGGCTGGAGGTGGCAGCTGATGGAGGTGTCGGTGCAGTAGAATGTGTGGAAGTAGAGGATGCACGCGGTGTCCATGATGAAGGTCGACCTGCAAAGTTAGTCCGCGCCAATGCCTGTCGATCCTGCACTTCACGTTCAGCTTTACAAGCAAGATGGAATAAACAAGTGATATTATCATACTCCTTATACTCTAGAATGGTCTGAATCTCTCTATTTAATCCACCCATAAAACGTGCAAGCATAGCTTCATTCTCCTCAACAATGCCACATCGAATCATGCCAGTTTGTAATTCCTGATAATATTCTTCTACAGAATTTTTTCCTTGTCTTAAGCGCTGCAATTTTTGAAGTAATTCACGTTGATAATAAGGTGGAACCCAAACGAGTACGCATAGCAGTTTTCAAAGCAGCCCAAGTAGCTGGAATGGGATATAATCTACAATGTTCAGACCACCAAACACATGCAAAACTAGTGAAAGCACAAACAGCAGCAGGAACACGTCTCTCCTCAGGATATTGTAAACATGTAAACCGTTGTTCAGTTTATAACTCCCAAGTAAGATATATATCAGGAACATATCTACCCTCAAATGGTGGAATATTCAATTTTAGTTTAGGAAGATGGTCATGTGCTTGTACCTCAGGTGGTGGTGCAGCCCTACCGTTGCGATGATATGCATGTGGACGACCTGGTGGTGGTGGTGCTGGTGGTTGCACGTAGTTCTGATTTTGATCAACCTCATCCTCGTAATGGTCCTCCACCTCTGCAGTAGCAGCAGGAGCTGTAGAAGCATCAACGGTAGGTATACCGGCACCAGAAGTTTGACCAGGCTCATGGGGAAGGCGTTGTGCTCGTCCCACTTGATTTGGAAGGCGATGTTGTTGTTGTTGTTGTAGAGGTGCGACAGGTGCAACAGGTGGTGGAAGACGCGCAAGCAGTTCATTAAATCTGTTATCGAGCTTTGTTTCCAACGTCTTCTCAAGGCCAGTGATCTTCTCCATGGCCTCTTCAAAATTGTTCAGCACATCTTGCACATGTTCAGTCTTCATTTGCTGAAACTTATCATGAAGCTCCTTGTTCGTTAAGTTCTCCCAGTCAATCTCGTCGGCTTGTAATCCTGGCATGGTTAGCAGCAACAGAAACACACAAGAATATGATCCTACAGACTACTAGCAAGTGGTGGTGGTGGTGGGTGTCACAAATCCGTCAAGCAAATCTCAAATTCTTACCAGTCCTTACCCAGCAGCAGGCGGTGATCGGCAACCGATGTAGTCAAAACTTTCAAACCTTGGATAAAGCGATTACCAGGGAGAGTCAAACGCACAACGTAGATGTATGTGGAGCTGGGAAGGCTTATAATATGGTAGCAAAAAGGTTCAGCAATAATCAATTCAGAGATGCAAAGTTGAATAAACGCTCAACGACGATACTGTGCTGGTCCTAGGCTAGACCGTGCTAGAGATGCGAGACTAGAACACTAACAAAATCACGGCGCTGCACGCAAGCAAGGGAAAAGCACACTCTGAAATTGTTTTTTTTTTCTTTTTTTGCGCTCCTTTTTTTTGCGAAAACACTATAATGGCGAGTGTCTCAAAACTCTTCCCAGGTCAAACTGACAGGATGGGCACAAATTTTTTGTTTTGGAATTTTTTTTCCGGAAATCAGGGCTTCGACGACGAAAAAGTGCGACAAAAAATCACTATGATGGCGAGTGTCTCAAAACACTCCCTGGGACCTAAAAATAGGATAGGGAAAAATATTTTTGGTCACCGAAATTTTGGCCTAAAAACTGCCCGGGGGTCTCCAGACTCTTTTTTTTGAGACCTACTCAGGCAAGGAAACACGAAACGGAAAATAGATGGATCTCGAAAACAAACCTAATATGAAAAGACTCGGATTGTGGTGGATATAGGATGGTAAGATATGGCAGCGGTGATGGTATATGGCAGCGGTGCTCGTATATGGATACAGATTGGTGGTGGTATATGGATACGGATTGGTGGTGGTATATGGATACAGATTGGTGATGGTATATGGATACGAATTGGTGGCGGATAAGCGGTGGTGGTAGATGGCATGAGCGATGACGATGGTGCGGCGGCGGCGTGACAACTTGTGAACAGAACTCGAAACTCTAAGGGAAACTAGACGCTAAGACCAGCAACTTGACACGACGATGCAACCGCAAATTCAACAAAGCAAAATACTGAAAAGACTATGCAAAGGCTCAGACTGGTTCAGATATGATGAACTAACCCTAATTTTTTTGGCTTTTTCGTGGACTGTAGGTAGGAAGAACAGACTCGATCTAAACTACGAAAAACTGTAAAATCTCACTGAGCAACCTGGAAATTTGATACCACTTGATAGAGGCAAAGGTGTCCCGTCTTTCAATGAGATGATGGCTATCGTTTTGGAGGAAGTCGACTTTGACGATCCGACTACGAACGTGCGAGGATGCCGCGCCTTAGCAATCGCTAAACCAACTCCGAGAGGTTATTGACCACGCCGGAGCACGATCAACCTAACCACGAAGGTCTGTTTCCTGCAGGCAAACGAAGAACAAGCAAGAAACTAAGATTGCAATCTGGATATTGTGAATATAAGAGGAAAGCTTTATTGATCAAGGTGGGGTTCTGTGATGCCTTTGTCTGGTCGTTGAACACAAATGAAGTACACAAAGTTGCAGCCATGGCGGACTTTAATCTAAACAAAACCCAAAGTCTAAACGGTGCCCTAAGGGATGTATATATGGAGGAAGAGGGGGGGGGATTTCGTGGCCCTTGGGGAAGGGGTCCGAAACCAACCCTATCTCTTGTTTCCCCACACATACGGACTCTAAAAACAGCCTATACTTATGTATTTCGAAATTACATGGGCCTGGCCCAATAATAAGGTGACGCAGCACCTAGAATAGCCTCTGGACGAAATTTATGAAGTGGCATCTTGTATATTTCGTCCAAGGCTTCATGCACTCCTTATGGTGGCTTCAAGGTCCTGAAATCATCACTTGTAACTCCGTTCTTGTTCCCCTTGCGCATGCCATCAACTCCATGCTTGTTCTTGCTCCAATGTTCATCCTTCTCCAAGCTAGGCCCTTCATTTGTAAGCAAAACAAATGTATCCAATTTACGCAGCATCATATTCTCATGAACATTAGAATCATGACCAAGAAAGGAAAGTACCTGATAATTTAATTGGCGTGCGCGAGCTCTAGTAATTGGTCCAATATGTATAGCAGCAGGGGCTGTGGGTGTAACAATGTTATTGATGTCCTCATCACTCACGGCTGCCACGTACAAGGAAAACTACAAGTCTATGGAATTCACGTGACCTGCCTCTACAGATAAATATACTTGATTAAATAAAACATGGAAACTTATCCTTAGCAGATCCCATCAAATATATTGGCTTGCATGGAGTTTAAAAAGGAAGCTGCCGATCCTGATCTTCTCTGGAGGTGTACGAAATGCAGGAATTACATCTTCTGGCTTCGGTACCTCATTAGCATCCGATCTGAACCTTTTGTTGTATATACTTCTTGGTACATGCACGGTATGATGAGAATCAACATGTACTAATTCCTTCTCAAATACAGGAGCAATTTTCGGTCCACAAAACTGACGCACATGACCATCGTTTCCTCATTATAATTTGGTCGCATGCTTTACATTATTTTTTGCAACTTTTTCATGACTTAACTCATTAAATGGCTCAGGTTCAGTAGGATTATCGATCAATGGTGTCATGCCCGCATCAGAAACTCGCCCGTAATGAACAGTGTATCGCTTTATACCCATTAACGACATTATTCCATTGGGCCGTTTCCAGCCCATGTTATCTTTTGGCCTTCTCAGGGACCATTTATTCTTGGGCTCATTTCCAGGATTCTGTTACTTACGACCTGTTACTGTCCTTTTCTGCTTGTGGGCCAAATTCAGCCCGTGGTTACAGTTGGCCCGTTTGTGGCCCGTTAATCCGTTCGGTCGTTTTCATAGCGTCATCAAATACGGCTGTTTAACGACGACCCATTATGGTCGGCCCGGTGAACGGACGATTCCAACTGTAGCCCGTTTACGGCCCATAATGCGGTCCGTTATTGGCCCGTGTTTGTCTAATTGATCATACGGCCCATAGAAGGCCCATTGATGCTACGCCCCGTAGAAGGCCCATTGTTTCTACGACCCGTAGAAGGCCCATTGTTTCTACGGCCCGTAGAAGGCCCATTGTTTGTACGGCCCGTAGGAGGCCCAGGGTCACTAAAGTAAATATGTAGCCCATGGTTATTGTGGCCTAGTTTTAAAAAATAGGTTATTGCGGCTACTAGAAAACCGCGGAAAAAGAATTGCACTGACTACAAGCAAACAAATAAACAAGAAAACAAGGAAATAAATAAGAAAGCAACTTACGCTAGGCTATCACGACTATTACACATATTACATCCACCGGGCATCAAAGTTCACAACCAGTGCAAATATCGGGAACAAAGCAGCATATCACATACACTGGTTGTCAAAGTTGGCGACCAGTGCAAATAAACACCGCAGAAAAACAAGTCTAGAACTGAAACCACTTCAGAAGAGCTCAAGAAACAATATCCTGGGTACCCATAATGCTGGCAAGATGCTTAGCAAGCTTATTAACTTTCTCTTGTTTGGTGCTTAAATCCTCCAGCGCTTGCTGTTGCACAAGAAAGTATGCATCTGAATTCTGCAGGGACTTCCTTAGTCCTTCGGCTTCTTGCCGCAGCACAGCTGACTGATCCCTTTCAGCTTGTAGCTGAGACTGAAGAAGCTGAAGTGATTCAGGCAGCGAGTTCGAAGAGCTTGTGCTAGCGGTACTAGCTAGTAACTCGAACACTACAAGAACGCAGGACTGTGGGGTTGTCTCACTGTCTACAAGATCGTTTTTATCACCTTTCTTGGAGACCAACAGGGTTGTCTCACTATCTTGAACCTTGTCTGCATTACTTTCTCTACCATTGCATAGTGGGGTGTTCTTCTCCAATATTCTGTTCGCATTCTACAAGAGAAACAAGCAGACACATCACAGGTTTAGCATGTAGTGTATGAAACTCATTTTCGTAAACCGGTTCAGTAGTACGGTGGACAGGATAACAACATGAAACAAACATATATCTATGTACTATGGTCACTGTATTGTCCATATCATTCTAGTTATGTTGCCAAATCAAGATAGAGACACAGTTCAAACCATATATTTTTAAGACACAACAACATAGACATAATATAAGTGTGAGAAACTACACAGCATTGGCAACACTTGTAATGTGCATCACATGAGAACATACCTATTTATACAACTGAAACTGAAATCAACATAGAGCAAGAAGTTAGAATAGCAATCCAGTTAAAGAAATAGGTTTAAAACATACCTGTTGCGCCATTGGAGTTTCAATTGGATCCTTGAAATTCGAAAGTAGTTGGTATGAGTAAATACATTGATGCAACAACAAAGGAGTATGGACCATAGCTACAGAGTCTCACCTAAGAACAGTTGCTCTTCTGCTTTAAACGTGGAGTTTGGGTTCACTGTGGTGGTCTTCGTGCTTCGGGCACTGCAGTTGCTTTACAAACTGCTCGTGTCGGGGTACTCTGTGGTGGACATGGTGCTGTGTCAACTAGAAGTGGGTTACTATCCGCTGGGGTTGGGGTTAGATGGGTTGTAGCTGGTTCTCTATCCAACGGTGTAAGTGTGCAATCTGTAAGAGTCTCGATTATGTGTGTTGGGGCTAGTTCGTGGGCCGGTACAACCATTGTTCTATCCGCATCGACGGGTAGCACTGTCTTTTGTGAAGAACGGGTTTTTGCTCCCTTAGATACTGCCATCACCCTCCTCCAATTCAAATGTCTAATAAACAAGAAAAGAAATTGAACATACAGACATTGTATCATAGACAGATGTGGTAATTCACATATATGTTGTCTAACCAAACAGGACAGCATGACACAATTTCACATATATGACGGGTAACTAAACAGGATAGCATTACACAGTTTCAGATAGATAATGGATAACTTAACAGGATATAATGGCATAATTCAACATATGATGAATATCTAAACATGATGATATGACAAAACTATATGATGTCTTTCTAAAATAGTTTGGGGTGAAATAATTGACATACATGTTGTCTAAGTATACAGGATGGCATGATATAATTGACATAATTGATTAATATACTAAGCAGCTGACACTCGCATGTATGATCTCTAAACTAAGCAGATGGAATTCAATATTGTGCATGATGTCTAAACTAAGCAATGCAAGACACCATATGCATGATATGAGAAATAAAAACATTGCAACTTAGAGCATACACCTCAGGTGGGATATATGACTTGTCATCTGTCTCTGAATCCTCCTCTGAGGAGCTACCTGTAACCATTGAGATATATGCTTCAACATGTACCATTGCCTACTCTGAAGACCTTGTTTTCGCTCCTGATTTTTCCATAACCGGCTCAAATGGCTGATACACATGAAGATTAGTTCAACATACACAGATTATCGACAAATGGAATACGCAATGAAAAAAATGGCATTAGATAATTCACATATATGATGCCTGGCTACATGGCGGTGCATAATTCACATATATGATAACTGGCTGAAAAACATGGCATTGCATAATTCACATATCTGATATAGAAAGCAAACATGAGGCATTCACACAAAACATGTCTAATCTAAGCAGATGGCATGGCAATGCAAGACACCATATGTATGATATGAGCAATATAACCCTTCCAAGTTAGAGCATGAACCTCGGGGGCTAATACGACGGGTCATCTGTCTCTGAATCCTCCTCTGAGGAGCTATCTGTAACCACCAAGAAATCTGCATCGACAGGTAGCACTGACTGCTCAGAAGACCTTGTTTTCACTCCAGATTTTCCCATGACCGACTCAAATGGCTGATGCACAGGAAGAGTAGATGAATGTATAACCATTGTTGACAAATGGAATACATTATAAAAAAATATGGCACGATACAATTCACATATACGATGACTAGCTAAATAGGATGGCATTGCATGATTCACGTATATAATGCCTGGCTAAAGAAGATGGCATTGCATAATTCCCATATACTCCATCCGTTCCTAAATATTTGTCTTTTTAGAGATTTCAAATGGACTACCACATACAGATGTATATAGACATATTTTAGAGTGTAGATTCACTCATTTTGCTCCTTATGTAGTCACTTGTTGAAATCTCTAATAAGACAACTATTTAGGAACGTTGGGAGTATGATATAGAAACCAAACAGGTGGCATTCTGATGTAGGGTGGAACCCGATACGGTCGATCTTTCACGAAAGGAGCGGATCCCAACTAAGAACACGAAGAACACACGGGGAATCACAAGGGAAAACACAAGATAAATCACTCAACCAACAAGAATAGATCACACATGCGCTAGATCCTCGAAACACAAGGGGAGATACAAGATCCGAATCCAACAGAGGACGATAGAAACGGTAACCGGTTCTTCTCCGTGAGGAGGTCTTGACGGGGCCACCCAAAAGGGGGTCTTGAATCTACTTGGAAGGATCTTCTCCGAGGAGGCGCGATCTCCGAGGAGAAGGTAACCAAGTGGATGAGCAAAGCTCTCACACAAACATGAGCTAATCCTTTGCTAACCCTAGTACGGAGCTAAGGGACAAGTATATATAGTCCAAGGGGTAAGTTGGGGGATACATGGGGTGAAACCCCTTCAACTGTGCGCAGGCAGGGCGGTAGTACTGGTCATGGGGCCGGTAGTACCGGTTTTAGCGGTTGTTCCGGTGCTGTTCCGGCCTTGCACCGGTCTCATCACAGAAGCTTGACCGGTAGTTGACCGGTAGTTGGGCGGTAGTACCGGTGGACCGGTAGTTTGGGCGGTAGTTGAACCGGTAGTACCTCTATCTCTGCGCTGGGAAAATACCTGTCTATGCTCTTGGTGTCCATCTTGCACCATTCCTTCTCCTTGTTGGTTCCTTGGTACCTAGGCACACAAAGTGTCTTTGTTTGAGGTAGTAGCCATGTCTCATGTGGGTCCAAGGGAAGTTGAACAAGGAGAGAGTTCACCTTATGTCCAATGGCGCATGTTGGAGGTCTCGCCGTATGTCCACTTGGGGCTTGGGGAATAGTCATAGTGTACATGGGGATGATCGTAGGATGCTCTGCATCACATTCACACAAAGCAAATCTAAACTAAGCTGATGACATATAAGATGTATAATGTAAGCAATGAGAGGCGCCTTATGCATGATATGACCAACATCAGCATGCCAGGTTAGAGCAAACAGCTCATGGGGTAAATAGGAGTGGTCGGCTCCCTCTGAATCCCCCTCTGAATAGTTATCTTCCTCTGGAATATAATCTGGAATGGCGGGAGGGGGGGCACTTCTCCCACCATGGAGCGGCGTCTGCATGACATTATATTCCCACGCAACAGTCTTCTCTTTTTCTCTACATGTTCAATACGATTGTGTACAATAACTGACATGCATAATAGAAAAACATAGTTAGATTATGTAAGGCATAAGGGGAGCATGCAGAAATCAAGACTAATGGTAGCAAACGAGTGGATAGATCCAAAACTAATGATAGCAGGTAGATTATAGCTTCAGTTTAAAAAGATAGACAATGGATCATCTGTTGTTTGTTGCCCACCCAACATGAACCACATAGAAGACCCCAGATGAACCAGATAGTAGACAGATACTATTCGTTGCTGCCTCGATATGTGCCCCACGGGCGGCATTTTAAAAGTCAAGCTTGAACGATAAAGTAGCAGGTAATAATAACCGATGTATAACGTAAGAAAAAATGAAAGAGTGCAACCTCTCTTCCGGAACTGTGTAGTCCTCATGTTCATATGCTCAGTCGATGATGGTAATGCAGTTGGCGTGGCTGCCGGCAACGTGGAAGATGATCTGAGGTGGCGAAAGAAAGTCTGCAGGGGGAATCTCTGCTATAGTGAACGCTTCCGTCGATGGTGCACGTCAGGTGGAGTGGATGACGACACGGCAGGAGCAGGACATAACACACAGAGTTTTCTTTGACGCCTATCTAAAAATGAAGTAAATTTGTAAGGGCTCCTTAGAATTGGAGGATTCTATAAACAGGGGGACAGGAAAAACACAGGAATAGGATAGGAATGCACGTGCAAAACAGAGCATTTGCAAACATAGGATTTCTGTCAACCTGGGTGTTTGGTTCACATGAATTGGAAGAACACAGGAATGGAGAAACATTGTCAAATTAAAGTCAAACCACGTGAAAATGAAAAAAAATAAGAATCTTATTATGCCAGTAATGCAATTAGTCCTGTTCTTCATGCATATTAATTTGAAAAGGACGTCCAAGTGGATATTAAAATTCCTACATTTTTTCATTGAAAGAGACACCAAAGGAAAAAATCCTCTAGTTTTGCTTTGCTCCACTCCTTCTAACCAAAGGCATGAATAGTAGTACCATAGTAGTTCCATAGCAAAGGATCCCTGAGGGATCGACATGAATGCAGAGTAACAAAGTGATGTGATGAGTGTACAACCTCTTTGGCATAGCCTTGTCGGCCTCAATATCATTGGGTTGGACGTGGAGGATAGTGATGCTGGTGTGACCGTCGAAGGCGGGGAAGAAGATCTGAGGCCTCTGGAAACGACGCCGAGGGTACTGCTCCTCTGTGATGGATGGTTCCGTCGTTGGAGCAGCTCCAGTGAGGTGTACGGCGGGGAGGCTGAAGCAGGACATGACAGACAATGTTCATCTAAAATGGGACTCTAATATCATCTGCAATAGATGGTGTAAAATACATCACCAAAAAGTGCTAGATGTAAAACGCATCAGCCGCGCCCCGGTCGCTCCGACAGATGCTGTAAATACTGTTCACTCTGAACTTAACTGAAGAAACTGAACTTTAAAGTTGAAACTGAATTTTACTGTCGAAACTGATTGAATTAGTAGCCGAGCATTGCAACAGAAGTTTAGGGCATTCGAGCACTAGTAGCAGAGAAGCAGTGATCTAAATCAGCAGCCGCTCGAGGAGGGAACGCACTAGCAGAGAGCAAGTCGTGCAGCAGCACCACGAGCGAGTGCTAAAGTAGCAACTCCTATAGCTGCTGGAGGTTGTGCAGCAGCAGTAGCGCAAGCGAGAGTAAGAGTAGAGCAGCAGCACGAATGTGAGCAAGAGCGGAGCAGCGGCGCTATCAACAGCAATAGCAGAGCAGCAACGCGACCAACAGCAATAGCAGAGCAGAGTAGCAGCACGAACGAAAGCAATAGCAGTGCAGCGCGACCGACAACAAGAACAGAGCCGCAACGCGAGCAAGAGCCAGAGCAGCAGCAGCAGCAGTCGGAGCGAGAGCCAGAGCAGCTGCAGCTAGTGCCGGTGTGGAAGTTACTGCCAAGGAACCAACGACATGGGCGAGAGACGCCGTGGATGAAGTGGCCGGCGACGGCGCCGTCAATGGAGACCCGCCATGGCTGCTCGGTATCGAGCACCGGCAGACCCGTGAGATCGAATAAAAGATAAAATGCAGCGGTGAGTGTAGAACCTCCTTGGTGGCGCCGAGTAGGCCTCGGCTTCATCGGAGGAATTGGTGAGGGTGATGCGGTTCCGGTGGGGCAGGTCAAGACGGTGTTGTGGGGATGGAGGTGGCGCGATAGACGAGGCGAACATCGAAGCAGCTCCTTGGAGGTGGAGGATGGGGCGGCTGAACCGGTGGGACGATGAGATCAACGAAGGATCCTCATCCGGTGCGGTGGATGAGGACGGCGAGCTATTGCGGTGGACGACGTCGTCGGGGAAGAGTCTCCAGCTGGGCGGCGGTCGGGAGGCCGACGGAGGAGCGTGGGGTTTCATGGGTTTTGGCGGCCTCGATGTATGAATGGGGGGGGACGAAGGGGAAGGTAGGGGGAGCCATGTCTTAGGGACGCGCTTGTCCAGAATGTAGGGTAAGTTATGAATGTACCCCCACCGGTTTTGACCACGCGACGTCGAGGCGGGATTTCCGGTTGAGGGGTAGAAGGGGGATTTCGCGTGTTTGGGCTGCGGGACCGATTTCGGATGAGGAGGGAGTTTTCACGCACGTCGAAATTTCGGGATAAAAAGGCACGGCACGGGTTGAAGAGGTGGGAGTTCCACAGAAGAAGAGACAAAATATACTCGAGCTTGAAAATTTCGGGATAACAAGGCGCGGATTCCATGTTTGGCAGAACAAACTTAACCCATACAAAAAAACAATTCATACAAACACAAGAGAGTCATGTCCCCTTTTACTATATTGCTATAAATGCCATTGAAAAAACTACAAGAAAAATGAAAAAAATCGGGAGAATAAGATTACCCTGTACAGTACCAAATCAATTCGCACTTCCCTCAACAACAACAAAAAACGAATCAATTTCCACCACAAGAAAGATCATGTCCCTTTTTATATGATTAAAAATGCCAGGATCTCAAATTTCAATTTTTGAATCCACGTTATGTTGAATTCGAATATATCGTTAGGTGACCTTGCGGTTTATAATGGACGTAGTCCTACATTTTGATCTTCCATCTTATATGAACATTTTACTCCACCCTATGAACATATATATTGTCGTCTACCATATGGACTAAATTTGAATCAATTTTCCTTATTTGAATACGATTGTTGTCAAGTTATATCATCATTTATATATTATCTTGATAACAGAAAACATGCATATAGCAGTAATCATATTTCAGTATGAACTACATGTACCATATGATCTCCAATTCAAATGTTTGTATCCATTTTATGTTGAATTCAAATCACTGTATGTTGGTCTAGGTAGCGAGATGTTCGGAATAATCTAAACCCTGTTTTCATATATATAATTTTTGGCAGAATTGGGACAAGTTTTGGTATAAGCTTCTTGCAAACCGGAGATTCTCTCAGCAAGCCTCGTGGTTCCGAGAGGGAACGTGTCACCTTTGTGTGCGAAACGATATATGCTGCCTCCCCCCTGATTTTCTTTACAGAGGCAAGATAGAACTATATGAGTGCCCTGCTAAAATTTGAAATTATTCCGGGTTCGTTTGGCCTTTTTTATACACTAGCAAAACATGCCCGTGCGTTGCAACAGGAGGAAAAGAAAGCATATTTCATACACACATCCAAAAACATCAGCAAACAATGTTCTTAAAAAAATATTTATTGACACAATTTTGAACAATATGAAAATCAACTTTAAGCCACTGGTTTACATAAAACTCCTATCAACAGTTTAATGTGCATCATCGTATAGGGGTTGGTAGTGCGCTGTGCAAAACAGAGAAGATGATTATGTACCTGTTTTAACCTTTAGGATATGGTAGTTGATAGGAATCAACATCCCCTATAGTGCCAATAATAGATTATGTGAGAGCATCAAACTGTCATATCTACTAAATTTGAATAGGGTAGAAAACATATATAACAGACATTTATTAAATGCCCCACATAGAGAAGATATTAATTAAGTTCATATTTTGTTAAATTTTGGAATTATTCTGGGTTCGCTTGGCCTTTTTTATACATTAACTGAGTTTCTGGATATTTAATGTGCATAATTCAAATTTGAACTGCAAGCACATGCTCCGGTGCACCAAAGTTGGTTGAAAAATCACATGTGTGTCCTTGGGTGAATTTCTAGGTCCCATGCAAGAAATGGGAATGAAATTCAAACATGTGGGCGTCATGACTCGGCCGAGAACATTGAGAAACTTGGTTTTTAAATTCCTATAAATCCAAAACTTGCCTGGAAATCATGAAAATTGGCATGGTGTCATGTCATGAAACTAACATGCTGTGGTAAAAAACTTGGCCGAGTTGGAACAAGTTTTGGTATAAGCTTCTTGCAAACCGGCGCTTCTCTCAAGAAGGCTCGTGGTTCTGAGAGGGAACGTGTCACCTTTGTGTGCGAAACGATATACGCTGCCCCCCTTGATTTTCTTTACAGAAGCAACATAGAACTATATAAGTGTCGTGTTAAATTCTAGAATTATTCTGCGTTCGTTTGGCCTTTTTTATACATTAATTGAGTTTCTGGTCATTTAATGTGCATAATTCAATTTTGAACTACAAGCACATGCTCCAGTGCACCAAAGTTGGTTGAAAAATAACATGTGTGTCCTCGGGTGAATTTCTAGGTCCCATGCAAGAAATGGGAATGAAATTCAAACATGTGGGCGTCATGACTCGGCCGAGAACATTGAGAAACTTGGTTTTTAAATTCGTGTAAATCCAAAACTCGCCTGGAAATCATGAAACTTGGCATGGTGTCATGTCATGGCACTAACATGCTGTGGTAAAAAACTTGGCTGAATTGGAACAAGTTTTGGTATAAGCTTCTTGCAAACCGGCGCTTCTCTCAAGAAGGCTCGTGGTTCTGAGAGGGAACGTGTCACCTTTGTGTGCGAAACGATATACGCTGCCCCCCTTGATTTTCTTTACAGAAGCAACATAGAACTATATGAGTGTCGTGTCAAATTCTAGAATTATTCTGGGTTCGTTTGACCTTTTTTATACATTAATTGAGTTTCTGGTCATTTAATGTGCATAATTCAAATTTGAACTACAAGCACATGCTCCAGTGCACCAAAGTTGGTTGAAAAATCACATGTGTGTCCTCGGGTAAATTTCTAGGTCCCATGCAAGAAATGGGATTGAACTTCAAACATCTGGGCGTCGTGGCTCGGCCAAAAACATTGAGAAACTTTGTTTTTTTAATTCCTGTAAATCCAAAACACGCATGAAAATCATGAAACTTGGCTTGGTGTCATGACATGGCACCAACATGTTGTGGTAATTTTGCTGTCCGATTTGCGAAGGCGCACACATTGACAATCAACAAAGTCATTTTGGAACAAGTGTTGTCACGTTACAATTGGAAAGACAAGTAGTATTATTGAAACCGTAGGCATTCTACTTACCATTTACGTGCCGCCACATGCCCCTTTTTTTATTAGCTAGGAGGCGCTGTGTAGGGTAGCTATTTGAGTACGGGAGGCGTGCGATCAGACCCCTGCACGTGCTTAGGGATGAGAGGCCTTTGACCTCTATCTGCCACCCACCTCTCTCCCAAGGTCCCGAGCCTCTGTTTAATGGCATGGCTATGTCTCACTCGACTGAGATTTAAGAGAGAAAAAAGAAAATCTGAAAAGAAAATTTTGCATGGATCTTGATGTAAAATCCGTCGGACCTATATAGCATCTACTGCGACTTATAGCAAGACTGATGAATATATAAGGAGGACGACAGTGGATAATAATTGTCTCAAATATTTAGGAAGATAATTAAAAAAGCCACAAGCGGCTACGCCCGAAACACAAGGGCAAAAGAAGAAGGAAGACGCATACAACGATCTGGCTCGCTGATCTCTACTTTCTTGATGCGCTGCAGGTCGCAGAGACTAGTTCTCGCGGCGATGATCTCTTTCATCAGTTTCATGTCCTTAATACTCTGCTTGGTAGCATCCACGGATTCCTCCACCAGCCTTTTGTGCTCGATGCGGAGCATGGCATTCTCGTCCATAAGTTTCTCGACGATGACGCTCGTCCTCTTCAACAGGGCAGCGGTCTCCTCCGTTCCGGCGATCTTCGCCCTCGGCAGGTCACGCTCGGCCCGGAGCTTCGCATTTCCCTTCCTAGTTGCCGGATGACACCGGTAGCCTGTTCAAACGAGGCTTTCATATCGTCCTGCAACCTCGCCCAGCTGGAGATCTGATCCATCTGGCTATGGACGATTGCATGCATGCGCCTGTAAGAGTCCTCGCCTGCCCGCGAGACATTTTCTCAGGCCGCCGCGGTGCGGGAGGACATCTCTGCTGCATTCGCAGCGCGGCGGGACATCTGAGCTGCTTCCGTGGCGCGGCCAGACCAGTCTGCTGCATCGACGGCGTGGTGGGACCTCCGTGCTGCTTCGGCAGCGTGGCGGGACCTCTGTGCTGCTGTTGCCGCGCGGCGGGACATGTCGGCTGCTTTCGCGGCGAGGCGGGACATCTCTCGTGCTTCCGCTTCCATGCTCGCCTCTCCCTGGTGGTAACCTCTCGAGCCATAACTCACGCTGGCCATGGCAGACGCAAGGGAAGGATGCTGAATGACTTGTTTGTTTTTGTGGATGAGGAGTTGAGGAGGAATGTGCAGTCATCTTGGCATAGTAGTATTTATAACCGAGTACTAATACACTCCTAAGTGGGAAACCGTTTAGGTTGTGATTAGTGTGAACAGGTTTGCAATTAAATATAGCCTGGTAGTAATTTGGAATGTGACGAGACGCAAGCTCAAAATTTATTGACAGTTCTAGTTTCGAAGTGCGGCACTATTCCCGGATGGCGTAACGTGGGCACGTGTTCTCGGCCATGGTGTAGCAGTTTTGTAATATGCCATGGTACTTCTTTTTCTACCGGTGTGTACGTGCAATAACTGGCACCGTCGGATACATATCTTACAGTTATTGGGCCGTTCGATAGGAATAGCCTCGTGGCGAGCTATAGACTAGTCTTTTTTTCACACGCATTACATCGACACATATCATCTCTCTCCCTCTTTCCCACGCACACACCTAGTCTTTCGGGACTTCTCGCACACACCATCTCTAGCTCCCTAGGTCGATGCCACCCACATACACTTGTACTCTGGAGGCGCGTGGTTTTAGTTAATGTGCGGACCGCACACGACACCAACACGACACGAGCTTCGTCTGCCTGGTGTGTAGTCGGGTGAGTACTACTAGTAGTAGTACTACTTTGATGTGTCGCATCAACTCGCACAAGTATGCAACACTTTCTAAAACAAGCATATACTAAGCTGCTTATACTTCTTACCCAAAGGATCTTTATATCCAACAGACACAAAATATCCGTTCGACTGTTGGAAATTACTTTAACTGCTGATCTCGTCCTCCTCGTCGGGTCCTGTCCCGTCGGCATGATCTCGTCTTCCTCGTGCACAACCATCTCTCGCTTTAGGGCTAGGGCATTACAAAGTTTTACCATCACATATTCATACTACTTCAAGGTGCATTAATCAACCCATGCAAGTATCAAAAGGAAAGTCACGGCATGCATGCATGCATTGGAATTAATGCATCGGTAAACGCAAATTATTGAAATATATCAAGTGCACTGCTTTGATGTGTCGCGTCAATTCGTACAACAAGGAGAAGTTTGATTACAGCACCCTCTCCCTCGCCCATGAGCGTGGTGGCTCGCAAGACTAGGAGAAGCTTTCGCTACATGCTCTCCCTCCCGCACGCGGTGGACATGCAGCAGTTCATTCGGTGTCAGATGGCCAGAAGCATAGTAGTAGTACACCACGGCAGTAGTACCATCATTGTTCAGCTTCCCGAAGAGGCGAAGAGCCAAGCGCAACCCAGACGCTCGTGTGGCAGTTTCATGTGTAGGGGAGGTAGTATAGTGACATAGTCTAGGATAGCGTGTATCGTGCCTCTAAACTTAAAATAATTGGAGTCGGGTCCATGCTATGAGGCCATCTCGAAGCACTTTTTTGATTAAAATAATCTTCTGGCCCTACCTGTCATCCTGGTGATTGTAGTTTGCACGCTCATCTGGTCAAGATAGGAATATATATTTTAATTTGTGGTGGGGTAAATGTTAGAGGTTGCAGCAAATATATTGTACACTACGGGTATTTTAGCCAAGTTTAGAGGCAAGCATGTGGGGCCAGTGCTATGATGTGTCGCGTCAACTCGTACAACCAGGAGAAGCTTGATTTTACTACTACATGCCTTCTCCCTCGCCCATGTGCACGGTTTCTCGCCGACGAGGATAGGCTTTTGCTTACTACAACAAGCTATCCCTCCCGCATGCGGTGGACGGACATGCATCAGTTGATTCGATACTATAGAAGTAGTAACATCATTGTTCGTCTTTTGGAAGAGGCGAAGAGCCAAGCGCAACCCGAACGTGGCAGTTGCGAACGCTCGCGTGGCAGTCTTTGTGTAGGGGTGGGGCGTGGTGCGGAGCCTTGGAGCACGCATATAGCCAGGCTCTTGCATGAGAGAAAATTGCCATGTAAGTAGGCTATAAGCCCACTATTGTACTTGCTAATATAGCCCTGTAAACCGGAAAGGAGTATTTGCCTTTCTAGAGATTTCAACAAGTGACTACACCCTAAATGAGTACATATGGAGAAAGATGAGTGAATCTACACCGTAAATAAATACGTAGTTCTCTCGTTTTCCTCTCTACCTTGGTCGCGGTGCACAATATTGAGTATACTACTACTAACTAGTCTCTTTTTGACACACATTTACATTGATACGGCTTGAATGCCAATGACGCAGAGGGTAGCGGTTCCCGAAACATTGAACGGTCAATGATGCCTCCGCATTCAATTAGCATGCAGAGGTAGGAGTAAGTAATTGGAGAAGCAGAATGGAGCCAGCACGATGTGAATGCAACGCAGTTTGGACTCTCATAAAGGCACCCCACCACTCCAATCCATCTACTCCTAGTCTCTGCGCAAAACTGCCCACTCCAATCCAAGACCAAGACGCAGACCAAGTGACCAGAAGCCACATGCACCCATGGCGTCGATGGACGCAAGCGGCAGTCGACTATGCCGGATCATCCAAGACGCTGGCTTGCGACCCCGCACCGCGCATCGTTTCCAGACGGTGTTGGCGGTCGCCGGCATCATAGCCCTCGTCGATGCCCGCTTTGCCTCTCGCATGTGCCAGATGATGGTCGACTCCATCCGCAAGTTCACCACCATCAAGAAGCGCACAGATGACCTTGCCGTACTGCTCCAGCCCGCGCGCCCAGGCTCCTCGTTGCCTGCCACCCTCATCGGCCTCCAAGGTGACGAACTCTTTGAAGCACTGGTGGCCCTACAACTACCGGATGTCGCGATGAAGAATGTGCACCTCAAGGCCGCGCTCGCGGCGCAGCGCCTCGCTATGCAAGAAACCATCGACCTGCACATCCACGTCTATGAGGAAATCGTCTACATAGGCCACTACAAGGCCAACGAGGACAAAAAGATGTTGGCCTTCTTCCAGCGGCTGGAATCTTTGGACACCATTGTTCGGAAGGAGGTGGACGCCGTTGATGGATGCATCTTTCTTCTTGCCTCCTGTAACCAACACTACATCGGCTTGTGGCCTTAATGTTTTATTAGTGTATGGAATTTTTATTCCAGTCGTAAATGACATGTGTGATCCCTTGCTCTTATTTGGCATTAATTATATGTAGTATCACTGTCTTCGACCAGGTGTACTACCTAGGTCCTGGTTTATTAGTACCTTTTGTAATTTGTGCTAAATTTTGACCAAAGATTTAACTGACAAAATGTCAGTGCATGTCAACAATAATTATATCATTTGATTTGTATTTGGACATAGTTTTCAATGATATAATTTTGGTGACATGGATGAACCTTTTGTTAGTCAAATTTAAGGTCAAAATTTGGCACAGATTATGACGGGGAGCAATAAACTAGGACGGAGGTAGACTGGTCTGTCACCATCGTGTTTTGAGTCTAATTTTGACTTCAGCGACCCAACCTACATGGAGGGAGTGCTGTATATATTGGCGCGACAACCAAACTTATATATTCAAAACTGAGCGTTACTACAAGTCACAAGTTCAAAACGAGAAAGTGGAACAAGTACAGCATGCCTGTGCCGTTCGCGTTGCACCCCCACACGGTCGCGGTGCACAATGTAGTAACTAGTCTCTTCTTGACCCGCATTTACATTGATACGGCTTGAATGCCATGGAGGGAGAGGGTAGAGGTTCCCGAGACGTTGAACGGTCAATGATGCATCCTCAATTAGCATGCAGAGGGAATTAATTGGAGAAGCAGAATAAAGCCAGCACGATGTGAATGCAACAGAGTTTGGACTCTCATATAAAGGCGCCCCACCACTCCAATCCATCTACTCCTAGTCTCTTCGCAACACTGCTCACTCCAATCCAAGACCAAGTGACCAGAAGCCACAAGCACCTATGGAGGCGATGGACGTGAGCAGCAGTTGGCTATGCCAGATCATCCAAGACGCCGGCCTGCGGCCCTGCACCGCGCATCGTTTCCAGATGATGCTGGTGACCGCCGGTGTCATAGCCCACTCCGACGGCGGCTTCGCCTCTGGCATGGACAACATGATGGTCCACTCCATCCGCAAGTTCACCGCTGTCAAGAAGCGCGCGAACGACCTTGCCGTACTGCTCCAGCCCACGCGCCCAAGCTCCTCATTGCCTGCCACCCTCATCGGCCTCCATGGTGACGAACCCTTTCAATCCCTGGTGGCCCTGCAGGTGCCGGAGGTCACGATGAAGAATGTACACCTCGAGGCCATGCTCGTCGCGCAGCGCCTCGCCATGCAAGAAACAGTCGACCTGCACATCCACGTCTACGAGGAAATCGTCTACATAGGCCACTACAAGGCCAGCGAGGACAGAAAGACGTTGGCCTTCGTCCAGCGGCTGGAATCTTTGGACGCAATTGTTCAGAAGCACGTCGACCTCGCCACGAAAGCTGTGGCTACTTAGCCGCCGTTCAGTGGGCCGACGCCCTAAGTCGAGGGGGTGGACGTCGTTGATGGATGCATCTTTCTTCTTGCCTCCTGTAACCAGCACTGCATCGCCTCGTGGCCTTAATGTTTTATTAGTATATGTCATTTTTATTCCAGTCGTAACATTTTCACTATGAGGTGGGGCCATAGTTGAGCAAACCGACCATCGGCAAATCCCCATCCCGCCCACCGCACATCGGCTGAGTTTAGAATTAGAAGAGAGAAACGAGGGAGAAGAGCTAGCTGTAGCACGGACGCTGTTGTCAGATGGGACTCATGTTGATAGAATAGGAGTACCGAGCACTCGTACCTCTTTTTTAGGGAAAAAGTAGTAGTACGTCTAGTACCACTAGTTGGGTGCGTGCGACCTATACCTGTCATCACTTTAGGTCTCCTTTTTGAACCGCAGCTACGCTTCATAATACATATTTTTCACGCATTTTATCCTCCTATATGTACTCCTAGGCTATTTCCACGTGCTCCCTTTCGCCGACATGTGGGACATAGAGCATCTGGGTCATAGTGCATGCACGACTCGAAGCATATGCAACCATGCCGGGGTACTTTACATTTCAGACCTCACAAATTACATGCAAAGCCCCCGCAGAAGAATAAATAAATGAATGAATTACTACGTGAAATCAGATTATTTTCATAGAAACCGCAGCACGTTCATTAAATTTTGGACATAACACATTTATAAAAAACTATCGGACCTAAATCGGTCTAAGGGCCTCTTTGATTCGCAGGATACTGAAAACACGGGAATGGGGAAAGTATGACGGCGATGAACCGAGACGAGGAGAACTTTGACTTAGTTAGAGGTTAGAGTTAGATTCTAACCCTAAACTAACCCTGAACTAACTCTAACCAAAGAGGTGTTTGGATGGCAGGGTTAGAATAAATGCTCTTTCTCAATCATTTGGCTACTTTGGGCCCTATGTCCTACCAGATTTGGTGTGGCCGGCTCTTGTGTGGCCTCCTCCCGCTCACAGTTGACATAAACAAACCATCTTTACAAATCAAGCATGCAAAACATGATAAATTTTATGTGTGGGCTCTACAAATGAGATATCCCACTTAAACATACAAGTCGTCAATCAAGATTCACAAAAAAATTACACTCCATGAAACAAAGCATGAGAGAACTCATCATGGAAGGCATTCACGATAGGGAGGGAGCCCGGAGCCCCTGACGTGCCCAGGGAGGAGCTCGTCATCGTCACTCTGGAGGAAGGCTCTATAGAGCCCAAGCCCCGGGAACCCCTCCGACACCGACGCTTGCGAGTTGAGGTCGAGACCGACATGGGTAGCAGGGCCGCTTGCCGACGACTGCGAACTGAATCTTTGGGCCTCTAGAAATAATGCAAGCCTGAAACTAAAATACCTAGAAAGGTGAACTAAATCTTCGGGCCTCTAGAAATAATGCATGCCTGAAACTGAAATACCTAGAAAGGTGAACTAAATCTTTGGGCCTCTAGAAAGATTTATTACCTCCTCAAGCAACATCAAACAATTCCATGCGTGCACCACAAATCTATACGAAGTCTAATCAGGATCTACTTTTCCAAATCAGAATTAGCGCTAGAGCGAGCAAGATCAATGATATGGCTGTGAGACATAGAAGGAATGAAAAAACTCACCGCTCTTGCGACCTCCCTGGTAGATGCACCACCACCGCGCACGACTAAGGGAGAAAACCGATCGGTGAAGGAGGAGCGGGGCAAGCTTCGAAGGCCGGAGGGAGAGGGCGAGGGCGGCCGGAGGAGGGCGTTAGAGGCTGGAGGGAGAGGGCAGCCAGAGGAGGGAGAGGGCGAACGGCAGAGCGGCGCTTGGGCAGGCCGCGCGATGGGGTACAGAGAGGATTCGTGCGGGGGGGGGTCGGAGGGAGCGATCTGGTGTGGGCAGGGGAGATTTTTTAGTTCTCTTTTAGTGGGCCCGAGGAGAACTAACCCAATTAGAACCTCTCCACCAGGCTAGTTTTTAGCTAGGTTAGAGCAAACTAGCTCAAACTAACCCCTCCTGTTTGGATACTTTGAGGCTATTTCAGCCCAAACTAGCTCTAACTCAGGGATCCAAACAAAGAGGAGTAGTACTGTACGTGCTACAGACTGGACTGTAGCACATTGTTTTTATGGCCATATCACCACATTGTTTTCTACTACGGGTTCACTGGGCTTCCGTGGTTCGCACTGCTGGTTCACTCAGGGATCCAAACAAAGAGGAGTATGGCCTATCATTTGCTGGTTCACTGGGCTGCCGTGGTTCGCACTCCTTCGATGTGAGTAGTAGTACTAGTATATACACTATATATACCGCATGATTCTTTGCTCCTTCTTATGTACTTCGCCGACATGTGGGAGAGCCAGCATCCAGGTCGACATGTCATGCACCAGATTAGAGTGGGGAACAAAAGGGGGCATGATGTAGGGTGGAACCCTATACGGCCGATCTTTCACGAAAGGAGCGGATCCCAACTAAGTACACGAAGGACACGAGGGGAAAATGAGGGAAAACACAAGAGGAACTCTCCAAACCAACAAGGTACAATCACACATGCGCTAGATCCTCGAAACACAAGGGGAGATACAAGATCCGAATCCAACAAAGGACGATACAAAGGGTAACCGATTCTTCTCTGTGAGGAGGTCTTGATGGGGCCACCCAAGAGGGGGTCTTGAATCTGCTTGGAAGGATCTTCTCTGAGGAGGCGCGATCTCCGAGGAGAAGGTAACCAAGTGGATGAGCAAAGCTCTCACACAAACATGAGCTAATCCTTTGCTAACCCTAGTACGGAGCTAAGGAACAAGTATATATAGTCCAAGGGGTACGTTGGGGGATACATGGGGTGAAACTCCTTCAACTGCGTGCAGGCAGGGCGGTAGTACCGGTCATGGGGCCGGTAGTACCGGTTTTAGCGGATATAGCGGTTGTTCCGGTGCTGTTCCGGCCTTGCACCGGTCTCATCACAGAAGCTTGACCGGTAGTTGACCGGTAGTTGGGCGGTAGTACCGGTGGACCGGTAGACCGGTAGTTTGGGCGGTAGTTGAACCGGTAGTACCTCTATCTCTGTGCTGGGAAAATCCCTGTCCATGCTCTTGGTGTCCATCTTGCACCATTCCTTCTCCTTGTTGGTTCCTTGGTACCTAGGCACACAAAATGTCTTTGTTTGAGGTAGTAGCCATGTCTCATGTTGGTCCAAGGGAAGTTGAACAAGGAGAGAGTTCACCTTATGTCCAATGGCGCATGTTGGAGGTCTCGCCGTATGTCCACTTGGGGCTTGGGGAATAGTCATAGTGTACATGGGGATGATCGTAGGATGCTCCGCATCATCTCCCCTCCCTTGGGAAAGATCCGACCTCGGATCGAAAACCTCATCACCATGGAAACGGTTGTCGTGGACGGACTTGCAGTAGGACGAAGTGGAAGACATTGCGCAATCCAAGTACTCCAAGGTGTCTCCGGAGTGGTATACATGCAAAAAGAGCAAACACAAGCGGCACTCGGAAATACAATGGTTAGCGCACACAAAGTGTCCATCATGTAGGAATGAGTCCGTGTAACAAGATTGTTCGTAACAAAGAGCATGAAGCTTAACAAGATGATACAGAATGATACGCAAAGCATTCATGGAAGCAAAAGCATTCATTGTGCACACAAATGTATTGTGAATGTGATCAATGCAACCATTGTGCAAAATGATGTCATAATGGGATGGTTTATCAAAAGCATGAACATGGTAATTGGTGCTCAATGTGACTATGTTGTCATGCAATTGATGGTGGTCAAGATGATCATGATGTATGAATATGCCATCAAGAAAGATCACAACAAATTTGCTAAGGAAGTGTACAAGCTCATATATCATGGATGACATATAAATGGAAGATACGACAAGGCAAGCATAATGTGAGTTAATCCATGCATAATATGCAAATGTGTTATGGGGATTGTTGTACCATAGCTCGATGTCGTGGTAGATGTGGTGGTCCGGTGGCGCATCCACTAAGTCCGAGCACTCCTCAACTTGAAGGTCCATAGGGTCCATCTCCAATGTTGGTCCTCCATCCAATATATGTATCATGTAGACAAGAAGAAGGAGACAACAATGAAAGAATGGACCATCCAATATGCATATGTGAGGATGGCTCAAAGGGAAAGAGTTCACCTTTATGAGGATGTGGAGAATGTTGGTGTCGCGCATCGTGTACTCCTTTACATGACCAAGTTGTCGCATGACGGCACCGCCTTGTGGATCCTTCAAAACGAAACAACATGACAAACACTCGAAAAAACAAATGAGGTTAGCGGAAGTGCAAAACCTATCATTCGTGTGGTAATATACCCAACAAGTGTATGCATCATGCTCATAAGAAAGGACAAGGGAGTAGTGCATAGTATGGAGGCATAAGATGCGAGAAGAAGCAAAGACAATATGCTCAATCAAACAAGCATGCATCACAAGTAAAGTGCCAAAGTCTCCAAGATCAATAAGCATATTATGGTTGCACTCCCTACAAGAAGATATGAGAGAGGCGACTAGTGGGCACAAGAGACAATGATCAAGATATAGCATGTGAGAGGCATGAACATATATGTCATCAACCCAAGAAAGCGAGTAAGAATGGAACATGGGTGATGCGACAAGCAATCAATCATAGAGATCAAGTCAAGCAAGCTAGTAGTGCGAAGATGCAACGTACTAGAAGGAATCATGGCAAACATGTCATGGGTGCAAATAGTGTGCATGAATAATTCACATGACATAGCACAAGCATGAAAGCAAGATATGAGGAAAGTATCATCATTGTATTGGCAAGAAGTCCTATGTAAATAGCAATGGAACATCATGACTCTCCCAACACAAGAATCAATAATAGCATGAGGCACATGATAAACATAGCAATAGCAACAAGGATCTCCACCAAGCATGCAAATACACATAGGAGTATCATAATGGTGCATCATTGGTAAATGCAAGAAAGGGTCAGAATTGCATGGCAAAATCATGTAAAGAGGCATAGCATGCAAAGTGAACACGATAGTATGGGCATAAGGTAACAAGTGATATATAGCCCATAGCCGTGTGAGAGCCAAGTAGAAAAGATGCGCGTAGTCATTGCACGAAGTGAACAGTCGTAAGGATAGTCCACGGGATCCCAAATCGTCGTTGCTCTCAAGAGCTCGTTTTTTCAAGTCGTGGGATTGCGAAGTTGACAAGTATTCATGGGTACCTACGCAAAACAAAGGCAAAGGAAAAATTGTGTGTGCGTGGTAGATGTACACATCATCCATCATGATGCATACGTGCATGTGTTGGTTAGCACAAAATATCCAATGCTCAAATAAATGAGATGCGTGATATAGAAACATGTCATCCATCATGAGAGGTTTGTTATTATGTATAGCATAATGGAGACTCAAATTGTGTAATGCATCACTAGTGATATCTAGAGCATTGTTATATGTATAGCATAATGGAGACTCAAATTGTGTAATGCATCACTAGTGATATCTAGAGCATTGTTATAAATGGTATGCATATGGTGCAAGCAATTATGGGAGTGATGCAAAGTATGGAATGCATCAAGATCGCCTAATATGTATGAGGAAACTATGGGGGTCTCCTCATGAGCATTAGTAGAAACATCACATGGAGAATATTGACAACATCCAAACCAAAGCATATTTGGTTCTACGTGACCATGGCATGGTATAGTAGATGAATTGCGCAAATCATGTAAAGGAAGCTTAGCAATATCATCACATGGAAAACAAAAGCCAATGACCATGGGCTTGTCATCTATGCCATAAGTGCAAATTGGGTTAATTCTAATGGCATATGCATAGTCACTATGAAGAGATTGCAAATATGACATATGATTGATCTCATGCATAGCATATCACAAGTCAAGCGGATTGGCAAACATGATGTGACCGAGAGAATTATCACAAGAAATCATATGTAACATTGTATCACAACTATTGGACTCCACATGGAAATCGTCATACTCATCATAAATGGGCAATAAATCATCGCATGGGGAAATCATACTAGAATGAAGCATGGCAATAGGGGGATCAACATCATGCAAGCAATCAATGTCAAGGATGTCCACTAGTGGGACTAGAGCATCACCGTCACCTATGGTACCTTTGTCATTCCACTCAGGTGGTGTAGGTGAGGTGGTAAAGACCAAATGGTGGTCATCTTCATCTTGATGGAACCATGTGGGGGGTGCATCATATTCCACCATGGCCATCGTCTTGTCCAACGGGAGGACGGAGTCGTCGCAAATCGGCGTGTCATCATAAATGGGACCTAGCACCAAATGAGAAGAAACAATAGAGGTAGAGGTCAAGTCGTTAGAAATCATAGTGTCCTCACATGACCTATCAACTATCAGACTCTCTCTATGTGGTGGTTCACTCACTCTCTCAAAATAGGTGCACTCAATCTCACGTATGGTGGAGTCACTCATCTCACTCAAGTTGTGGGGGTTGTGGCTCTCCTTAGATGGGAATTGGGGCAACACATCATATATGGGGCTAGTGGTGAAGTCACTCTCACTCTCAATATGGTGGCTAAAGTTACTCAAGTCATCATACGTCACCGTGGTCGAGGTGAAATACTCAACCATCTCATCGCCGTCACCATGGATGAAGGCCGAAGATGGCACATCATCACTCTCTCCTCCTAAGATGGAAGCATCATCCTTGCTCGCCACCTTGTCGCTCGCCTCCAAAGCTTGGTCCTTGAAGGTCTCCGTAGTCGTACTCGTCACCGCACCATCTTGAAAAAGAGTCGTGGAGGACTCGGCATCATCAATGCCACAAAGAGGGGTGGCGGGGAAGTCGAACTTTGGAGAATCGTCTTGGAGCTCATCGGGCTTGGACATCTTGGTGGTACTAGCCTCATGCTCGTCGTCTTTGAGCTTGGTCTTCGAGAAGTGTGCTTGGGGTGGAGAAGCCTTGGCCTTCATGAGTTCTTGTTCCGCCTTGAGAGCACCAATGTAGTTGTCGTCGAGGGACTTGTAGTTCTCGAGGAAGATAGTATTGGAGATGTTGTTGTTCAATCCCATCATGAAGTGGAACTTCATTGACATGGGGTCGTCCACGCCGGCACGTCGCAAGGCATGCTTCATCTCCTTGAAGTACTCATCGATGGACTTGGATCCTTGGGTGGTGTTCTCCAATTGGCGTAGAAGTTGTTCCGTGTAGGTTGGAGGCACGAACTCTCGCCGAAAAGCTCTCTTCGTCTTGGGCCAACTCATGTCGTAGGTCTCCGAAGGTATGTGAAGCCACCATGTCGAGCCGTAGTCGTGGAAGTTTCCTGTGGCGCACTTCACTTAATCTTCGGGAGGAACTTGATGTAGCTTGAGGTAGTCGTCCATTAGGCGCTCCCACTCGAGATACTCCTCTGGTTCTTGAGTCCCATAGAAAGGAATCGCATGGTCGATGCCGAGGTCGTAGTAGCTCGTGGAAGTCGCGGACTTGAGCTTGGGGAGCTTACCTTGAGCGTAGCTTTGAGGTTCTTGTTGGCGAAGATCCCGTATGTCCGTAGGCGAAGAAGCCTTGGAGACGCTTGGTGAAGATGCCAAGGGAGATGGTGAAGTCGTTGAGCGGTTGTTGGTGTTGAGCTCTTGACCTTCACGTTCTTGTTGGTGATGGTGTCGATGCCGATGTGATCTTGCCGGAGATGGTAGATCGGAAGTATGTTCTCTTGAGCGTCTTCTCGAAGATGAGGAAGATCGCTTGTAGGACTTGATGAGGGCTTTGATCTCTTCCATTTGAGCTTGCATCTTGGCATCGTTTGAGTTGTTCGTGGCATCGAACTCGTCGTTGTTGTTGTAGACCGAAGGTGAAATGCCTTGCCTATCCATCACAAGAATCGAGTAAATATGAGTGGAAGAAAGGATAGAACTATACCAAATGTACCGTGACCGATGTTGAAAATGGATCAATGATCACTCAATGATGTAACAAGGAAATAGCACAATTGGTACCCATCTCGTCAATTTCTCACACCTACACAAGTAAGGCTTATGATGGATCTCGGTGAGGATAGTGGCACAAAAATTTGATGCAAAATGTTAGCAAGAGTCAATAATGTTGAAAGAGATTCACAAATTCGCAAGTGAAACACGTAGACCAATAGCAATATGTGGCACACGGAAACGCACAGACGGATAGATAAATGGGGTCGTGCAACCAAGGAATGAGCACAAAATGTGGAATCCACGGAAAACGCTCGTGTTGCACAACTCAAGAGAGACGCTAGCACGATTGCTCAATAGGCGGATACGACACTTGTGCACAACCTATGATACGCAAAATGTAGCAACTTCTATCCCAAGTATGATATGTATGTATGGTCCCGGTGTTTGATCCAAGATCATCGGATATGAGAATCTTACATGCAATGTGGTATGATGCTATGGCACTTGCTTACAAGCTTCTTTGCTCTTTCTCTTTTTTTTGCTTAAAAGCTTATTGTTATTTTTTTGTATGGCCACTTTGCGAAATGCACAAACCAAGATAGCAATTGTGTATATGCAGGAACAAACTTGTGACACAAGGGATGATATGATGATACTAAGATGATACCAATATGATATGGTATGTATGTAATGGAAGGTGTAGACCAATGATCACTAATGTGCACAAGTAACGTTGCCGGCAATACTCAAATGGCTAGTCTCGATAGGCAAGTGACGCAAAATGGGCTAGGGGTTATCAATGCAATTGCAAGGGGAATATATAATGGAGGGATACCACGATACCAAGATGATATGGAGGTTATCGTCGAAGGTTTCTCGTTAGTAAGCCATGGACGGATGATGGTGAACTGATCAAAGTCGATGATGACCTCGTGGCGATGATGAGTGGCGGTGATCTTGATGGAGATACCAAGATGATGGAGACTCGTCCCTAAATAGCCGAAACACCTTAGGAAACGGAAAAACCGCAAACTCAAAATCTCAAATATCAAATGTCAAATGGTGGTAGCAGGAATGCGGTGGTGGTTGCGAAAGCTCAATGGGATTGCAAAAATGCAATGATGGATTTTGGAGTATGCAATGCGGAAGTGGAGGGTTAGGTGGTGGACTATACACGGTGTCGGAGTTGGAAGCACGGTCCCTAAGTAGCCGAAACACCTTAGGAGACACAACTCACAACACAAACAAAATTGGGTTAAGTTGGGGTGGTGGAAGTGTAAGGTGGGCAAGGTTATGCTGAAGTTATGGTGGTGGTTGATGAAGAAGCAACCATCCCTAAGTAGCCGAAACACCTTAGGAGACTCGATTCACTTCTCAAGCAACTACTAAAGCTATGGGGAACAAAATGGGTTAGGTTGCGGAACTCGGCGGTGGTTATGCAAATGATATGGTGGAGGGCCTAGGCAAATATGCCAAAATCCCAAAAATTTAATGGAGTTAAGTGGTGTTGGAACCTATCTAGATGGATGGGGGATGTCAATAGCTACTCAACGAGATAAAGAACGCGGAAATCGGACTCCGGATGTGAAAGTTATGGTCGAAACTGTCCATCAGACAAGGCTGAAACTGGGAGGGGCAGAAGTACCGCTAGGATGGGCGGTAGTACCGCTTGTGGTACTCAGCGGTAGTACTGCTTTATAGGGCGGAAGTACCACTGGTGTCGGGATTGTTCGCAAAATCTGGATCGTGGTGATTTTGGGGCAGAAAAGGATGATTTCGGAGGCAAAATTGGATGGATTTCATGGATGGAAAGTGGGGAAACTTGGGGAGATGCTAGATCTACTCAAGACACAACGAATCCATGGATCAAAATCAACAAAACATCATCAAACCAACAAATCACAAAAAAATTTGGGGCTATTTTTGGTGGGGATTTCCAAATTAGGACGAAAAAACAACAAAATCAAGCTAGAAAAAGAAGAGGGGAGGCTCCGAAATCGTGATCAACGTGGCTCATGATACCAAGATGATGTAGGGTGGAACCCTATATGGCCGATCTTTCACGAAAGGAGCGGATCCCAACTAAGAACATGAAGGACACGAGGGGAAAACGAGGGAAAACACAAGAGGAAGTCTCCAAACCAACAAGATACAGGCACACATGCGCTAGATCCTTGAAACACAAGGGGAGATACAAGATCCGAATCCAACAAAGGACGATACAAAGGGTAATCGGTTCTTCTCCGTGAGGAGGTCTTGATGGGGCCACCCAAGAGGGGGTCCTGAATCCGCTCGGAAGGAACTTCTCCAAGGAGGCACGATCTCCGAGGAGAAGGTAACCAAGTGGATGAGCAAAGCTGTTGTAGGGTGGAGACCCTAAGTGGAGATCTTTCACGAATTGGAGGGTAATCCATGAAGAACGCGAAGAACACGAAGAACAAGAGGGGAAATGACAAGAGGAAAACACTCTAGAACATGTCCAATCACACATCCACTAGACTCACAAACACATGAGATCCACAAAGGTACAAGAACAATCAAAGGGAAACAAGATACATGGTGAAGTTCATCCCAAATCCTATGAAGGAGATGAGGTCTTGATGATCTAGATAGATCCTTCCCTCAAGGGGGGTCTTGAATCCCTAGGGATCTTCTCCAATGGAGGCCTTGAACTCCATGGAATCTTCTCCCTCAAGAGGAAACCCACAAGGGGAGATACATGAGCTAAGCTCTAATGTCTAGTTCTAATCTTAGCTAACCCTAAAAACTGAGAGGAGAAATATATAGTCTAGGGGCGAAAGGGTATGGGCCTAGTGGTTTACATGGGCTTTTTAGCCTGATTCATAGCGTAACTGGGCGGACCAGACAGTCCGGTGGTAAGGACCGGACAGTCCGGTGAGGACAGATGCAATTTCGGGTGCCACCGGACTGTCCGCTGTTGGGACCGGACTGTCCGGTAGTGCAATTTTGGTGCGACCGGACTGTCCACTGTGAGGACCGGACTGTCCGGTAGTGCAATTTCTGCACGCTTCATTTTCTTCGTCTTGACACCTCCGGTCAGCTCTTGGGTCTTGGGGTCCTTCTCCTTGGCCTCCGGGAAGCTTCCTAGCTGCTTGGTGGTGGTTGCCCTTGTACCTAATGATGCACAACATTCCATGGTGAGGTAGCAACCAAGTCCAATGGATATTCATGTAAACCTCAAAGAGGAACGGGTTCACCTTAAGTCCGGTAGGTCCACTTGGGGCTTGAGGTGCTATGAAGGTGTACATGGAGATGACCGTAGGATGCTCTGCATCATTCCCTCCCCCTTGGGAAAGATCCGACCTCGGATCGAAAACCAAATCACCATGGGAAAGAGATGGCTTCGCCATGTAGGAGTGGACGATCACCCAATACTCATCATCTTCAAGCTCGGAATGGGAACCCTCCAATGTCGCACCGTCTAGTGATTCCTTCAAAAGGAGCAAAGACAACAAACACTTGGAAAAAGAAATGTGGTTAGCGTTAGGGCAAAACCAAGCATTCAAGAGGTGGTTCACCACACAAGTGTCGTTATCAAGCATAGCATATGGTTTGACAAAGGATTGTGACATGGCATGTAAGCATATCAATCGAGCACAAGCAAAGATATCATGGGTACAAGCATGTAAATGTGAGGTTGTGATGCAAATATGTGTGACAAGATAATAAGCATCTACCTCAAGTTCATAGCAAGCATTCACAAAGTGCCCGATGAAAGGTCTATGGTAGGCATAAGAATCATTCACAGCACCAAAGAAGAAGAGATGTCTAAACACATGGGTCAAGTGCAAGACAATCCAAGCATAACGTGCATAGGGTGTAGTTAATATAGTGTGGCACTCAACACAATAGAAAGGGCAATTGTTCATCATGTGTGAGGTAATCAATTCAAGCATGTAGCGATCAATGGGGCATGGCATATGCGAATAAATGACATTGTTGCAACCAAGCATATCATAGGAGCAAGTAATCCAAGAATTGGATGCAACACACAAGGCATATATATCATGATGCATTGGAATGTGAAAATGGCAAGTCAAAGCAAGATCTCTAACACCTGCGCAATCAAGTAGTCCAAGATGACCAATAAGTCTCATGGTGTAAGCAACACAAGTAGTATGATCCGCAATATCCATGCTCAAGAAAGATGTCACCTTGAAGGCATGTCCTTGTGCATTCTTCACAACGCCGAAGCGCAAGCAAATGCGGTGTAGAAGCGAGTCGTGGTAGAATGTATGAGACTCGCTCTCAAGAGCTCGAATGGTCAACTCATGAGAAGTGGAAGTCGACACAAAGTCCAAGTATCCTACACAAAAGAGACACAAACCAAAGAAATTGTGCGCGTGCTAAATGTACACATCATCCATCATGATGTGTATGTGCATGTGTGAGTTAGCACAATATAAGCATCGCTCAAAGAAATTTGACGCATGGTATAAGAACATGTCATCCATCATGAAAGAATTGTTGTTATGTATGACACGATGGGGATGCAAATTTAGCATACAAGTATATGGCACATCAATAGCACTTTCATTCATGGGGAGCATATTGTGCACACAAGTATCAGGATCATGCAATGGATAGGATGAATCAAAATCTCCTAAAATGTATGAGGAAACTATGGGGGTCTCCTCATGAGCAATATCGTAAACATCACATGGAGAAAATGGACAACATCCACAACAATGCATATCCGATGCTAGGTAGTCATGGCATGGCATATGAGATAAATGATGCAAAGCGAGCATATCAATATCATCACAAGAAAAACAAATGCCAATAACCATGGGCTTGTCATCTATGCCATAAGTACAAATTGGGTTTATGTTGATGGCATATGCATAGTCACTACAATGAGATTGCAAATATGACATATGATTGATCTCATGCATAGCATATGACAAGTCAAGCGGATTGTCAAACATGATGTGACCTAGAGAATTGTCACAAGAAATCCTATGTAACATGGCATCACAACTAGGCAACTCAACATGCTCATCATCATATTCATCATAAATTGGTAAGTCAAGACATGAGGAAGTCGCACAAGCATGAAGCATGGAAATAGGTAGATCAACATCATGCAAGCAATCAATGTCAAGAATGTCCACTACTGGGACTAGAGCATCACCGTCACCTATGTTACCATTCTCATTCCACTCAAGTGGTTTAGGTGAGGTGGGAAAGACCAAATGTTGGTCATCTTCATCTTGATGGAACCATGTGGGGGCTGCATCCTATTCCACCATGGCCATCGTCTTGTCCAAAGGGAGGACGAAGTCGTCGGGGATCGGCGCGTCATCATAAATGGGACCTAGCACCAAATGAGAAGACACAATAGAGGTAGAGGTCAAGTTGTTAGAAATGCAAATAGCCTCATGAGACCTATCAACTATCTCCCTCTCTCTATGTGGTGGTTCACTCACTCCCTCAAAGTAGGTGCACTCAAACTCACATATGGTGGAGTCACTCATCTCACTCAAGTGGTGGGGGTTGTGGCTCTCCTCACATGGGAATTGTGGCAACTTATCATATATGGGGCTAGTGGTGAAGTCACTCTCACTCTCAATATGGTGGCACAAGTCACTCAAGTCATCATACGTCGCCGTGGTCGAAGTGAAATACTCAACCATCTCATCCCCGTCGCCGTGGATGAAGGCTGAAGATGGCACATAATCGCTCTCCTCTATGTCCGAAGGGAAAATCCCATGCTCGATCATCTCGTCATTGTCGCCGTGGATGAAGGCCGAAGATGGCACGTCATCACTCTCGCCTCCAAAGATGGAAGCATCATCCTTGCTCGCCACCTTGTTGCTCGCCTCCAAAGCTTGGTCCTTGAAGGTCTCCGTAGTTGTACTCGTCGCTGCACCGTCTTGAAAAAGAGTCAAGGAAGACTCGGCATCATCAACTCCACAAAGAGGGATGGCGATGGAGTCGAACTTGGGAGCATCGTCTTGGAGCTCACCGGGCTTGGACATCTTGGTGGTACTATCCTCATGCTCGATCTCATGGAGCTTGGTGACCGAAAAGTGTGGTTGGGGTGAAGAAGCCTTGGCCTTCATGAGTTCTTGTTCCGCCTTGAGAGCACCAATGTAGTTGTCGTCGAGGGGCTTGTAGTTCTCGAGGAACATAGTCTTGGAGATGTCGTTGTGCAATCCCATCATGAAGTGGAACTTCATCGAAATGGGGTCTTCCACGCCGGCTCGTCGCAAGGCAATCTTCATCTCCTTGAAGTACGCATCGATGGACTTGGATCCTTGGGTGGTGTTCTCCAATTGGCGTAGAAGTTGTTCCGTGTAGGTTGGAGGCACAAACTCTCGCCGCAAAGCTCTCTTCGTCTTGGGCCAACTCATGTCGTAGCTCTCCGAAGGTGTGTGAACCCGCCATGTTGATGCGTAGTCGTGGAAGTTCCTTGTTGCGAACTTCACTTGATCTTCGGGGGAACTTGATGTAGCTTGAGGTAGTCATCCATGAGGCGCTCCCACTCGAGATACTCCTCGGGTTCTTGAGTCCCATAGAAAGGAATCACATGGTCGATGTCGAGGTCGTAGTAGCTCGTGTAAGTCGCGGACTTGAGCTTGGGAAGCTTCTCTTGAGCGTATTCTTGGGGTGCTTGTTGGCAAAGATGTCGTATGTCCGTGGCGAAGATGCCTTGAAGTTGCTTGGCAAAGATTCCAAGGGAGATGGTGAAGTCGTTGAGCGGTAGTTGGTGTTGAGCTCTTGACCTTCACGTTCTTGGTGGTGATGGTGTCGATGCTGATGTGATCTTGCCAGAGATGGTAGCTCGGAAGGATGTGCTCTTGAGCATCTTCTCGAAGATGAGGAAGATCGCTTGTAGGACTTGATGAGGGATTTGATCTCCTCCATTTGAGCTTGCATCTTGGCGTTCAAGTTGTTGTTCCTGGCATCAAACTCATCGTTGTTGTAGACCGAAGGTGAAATGCCTTGCCTATCCATCACAAGACTCGAGTAGAGGTGAGTAGGAAATGAGATAAACAATACCAATTTACCTTTTCCCAAAGTTGAGGATGTATCCCGTTTCACTCAATGTGAAATGAAAGAATAGTGGAATTGGTACCGGACTTGTTCACTCACACCTATCAAGTAAAGCTTATGGTGGAGCTCGGTGAGGATAGTGGCACAAAAATTTGATGCAAAATGTTAGCAAGAGTCAATAATGTTGAAAGAGATTCAAAAATTCGCAAGTGCAACAAGTAGACCAATAGCAAAGTATGGCACACGGAAACACACACACACGGATAGATAAATGGGGTCATGCAACCAAGGAGTGAGCACAGAATGTGGAATCCACGGAAAACGCTCGTGTTGCACAACTCAAGAGAGACGCTAGCACGATTTCTCAATAGGCGGATACGACACTTGTGCACAACCTATACGATGCAAAATGGATAAACTTTCTATCCCAAGTATGCTATTATGTATGGTTCCCGGTATCTCACACACGATGATGCAAGATGATCAATATGGTAGTATGATATGCAATGTGGCGATGCTATGCTATTCCTTACAAGCTCTTTGTTTTCTCTTTAATTAAAAGCTTATTCTCTTTTTTTGTATGGCCACTATGCGAAATGCACAAACCAAGATAGCAATTGTGTATATGCGGGAACAATCTTGTGACACAAGGGATGTTATGATGATACCAAGATGATATGGTATGTATGCAATGGAAGGTACGGATCACTAATGTGCACAAGTAACATTGTCGGCAATACTCAATGGCTAGTCTCAATAGGCAAGTGACGCCAAATGGGCTAAGGGGTTAACAATGTAATGGCAAGAATGTACAATGAATGGAATACCACGATACCAAGATGATAAAGAGGTTACCGTTCTTGCTTACGGTTAGGTTGTCAAAATGGTGAACTGGTCAATGTCGATGAAGACCTCATGGCGATGATGAGTGGCGGTGTTCTCGATGTAGAACCGTTCCTAATTATCCGAAACACGTTAGGAAATGGAGAAACCGCAAACTCAAAATCTCAAATGTCAAATGTCAAATGGTGGTAGCGGAATGCGATGGTGGTTCCGGAGTTGACAATGCGGAAGCGGTGGTAGTGGTTGACGAAGAAGCAACCGTCCCTAAGTAGCTGAAACACCTTAGGAGACTCAAGTCACCACTCAAGCAACCACAAATGCTATATGGATCAAAATGGGTTAGGTTGCGGAAAGCTATGTTGGTTTTGCGGATGATATGGTGGAGGGCCTAGGCAAAGGTGTCAAAATGTCAAAATTTTGATGGAGTAAAATGATGTTGGAACATATCTAGATGTATGGGGATATCAATAGCTACTCAACAAGCTAAAGAACGTCAAAATCGGACTCCGGATGTGGAAGATATGGCCAAAACAAGAAATCAACCGAAGCAGTTTTTGAACTAGCGGACAGTCCGGTCCGGTGTAGCGGACAGTCCGGTCTACATCCAAAAACCTTCTGATTCGAGCGGACAGTCCGGTGCTGGGAGCAGACAGTCCGGTCTGTGAGCGATTTTGCTCCTGATGTGAGCGGACAGTCCAGTACGGGGGTCTTGACAGTCCGGTGCGGGTTGGAAAGGCACGAAATTGAAATTTTTGGGCGGAAATGGATGATTTTGGGGTCAAAGTTGAGGAGATTTCGTGGATGGAAGGTGGGGGAACTTGTGGGGATGCTAGATCCACTCGAAACACAATGAATCCATGGATCAAAATCAACAAAACATCATCAAACCAACAAATCACAAAAAAATTGGGGCTATTTTTGGTGGGGATTTTCGGTTTTTAGGACGAAATCAAGCAAAACAAGGCTAGAAAACGGTGGGGGATACTCCAAATTCTTGATCAACATGGGTCATGATGCCAAGATGTTGTAGGGTGGATACCCTAAGTGGAGATCTTTCACGAATTGGAGGGGAATCCATGAAGAACGCGAAGAACACAAAGAACAATAGGGGAAATCACAAGAGGAAAACACTCTAGAACAAGTCCAATCACACATCCACTAGACTCACAAACACATGAGATCCACAAAGGTACAAGAACAATCAAAGGGAAACAACATACATGGTAAAGTTCATCCCAAATCCTATGAAGGAGATGAGGTCTTGATGATATAGATAGATCCTTCCCTCAAGGGGGGTCTTGAATCCCTAGGGATCTTCTCCAATGGAGGCCTTGAACTCCATGGAGTCTTCTCCTTCAAGAGGAAACCCACAAGGGGAGATACATGAGCTAAGCTGTAATGTCTAGTTCTAATCTTAGCTAACCCTAAAAACTGAGAGGAGCACGGAATATATAGTCTAGGGGCGAAGGGGTATGGGCCTCAGTGGTTTACATGGGCTATTTAGCCCGATTCGTAGCGAAACTGGGCGGACCGGACAGTCCGGTGGTAAGGACCGGATAGTCCGGTGAGGACAGATGCAATTTCGGGTGCCACCGGACTGTCCGGTAGTGCAATTTCGGTGCGACCGGACTATCCGCTGTGAGGACCGGACTGTCCGGTAGTGCAATTTCTACACGCTTCGTTTTCTTCATCTTGACACCTCCGGTCAGCTCTTGGGTCTTGGGGTCCTTCTCCTTGGCCTCCAGGAAGCTTCCTAGCTGCTTGGTGGTGGTTGCCCTTGTACCTAATGATGCACGACGTTCCATGGTGTGGTAGCAACCAAGTCCAATGGATATTCATGTAAATCTCAAAGAGGAGCGGGTTCACCTTAAGTCCGGTAGGTCCACTTGGGGCTTGAGGTGCTATGAAGGTGTACATGGAGATGACTGTAGGATGCTCTGCATCAAAAGCTCTCACACAAACATGAGCTAATCCTTTGCTAACCCTAGTACGGAGCTAAGGGACAAGTATATATAGTCCAAGGGGTAAGTTGGGGGATACATGGGGTGAAACCCCTTCAACTGCGCGCAGGCAGGGCGGTAGTACCGGTCATGGGGCCGGTAGTACCGGTTTTAGCGGATATAGCGGTTGTTCCGGTGCATTTCCGGCCTTGCACCGGTCTCATCACAGAAGCTTGACCGGTAGTTGACCGGTAGTTGGGCGGTAGTACCGGTGGACCGGCAGTTTGGGCGGTAGTTGAATCGGTAGTACCTCTATCTCTGCACTGGGAAAATCCCTGTAAATGCTCTTGGTGTCCATCTTGCACCATTCCTTCTCCTTGTTGGTTCCTTGGTACCTAGGCACACAAAGTGTCTTTGTTTGAGGTAGTAGCCATGTCTCATGTGGGTCCAAGGGAAGTTGAACAAGGAGAGAGTTCACCTTATGTCCAATGGGGCATGTTGGAGGTCTCACCATATGTCCACTTGGGGCTTGGGGAATAGTCATAGTGTACATGGGGATGATCGTAGGATGCTCCGCATCAGGGCATCACCCTGGTCGTAGCACCAGTAATTCATGACTATAGTGAGTAGTCATATCACAAGACCCCGTTTTCCAGCAGTAACGGGCCGTCAAATCGCACAACCCTACCTTTCCAGCAGTAAGTAAGTTGAATCCGCTACTCCCTCACCCTCCTCGCCTCTCTCTCAAACCGCCTACGCGAAAACTGCCGCCCGCGAAAAGCCCCGCCCTCAACTTTTAACTACGCCAAAATAGTTCGAGCTTGTTCGTTCTATATAAATACTAGTACTGTATGTTTATTCACCCGTGGGGTTGTTCAATGAATGGAGGGCCGGGGAGCACAAGTGAACAATACTACTACTAGTAAGTAGGAGTCATACAGTTAGTCACGTTAAATAGAGAGTTTCTTTAATGCCACGTACACAAATTGAAAAGCTTGTTGTGGAGAGAAAAAGATAATCACTCCACTATATATGTAGGCAGGGGCCTAAGCGCTTGCTTTACTAGGGTTGCTCTCTTCATTCTCTCATCCTCTCCAGATCTAAACAAGACAGAGGTAGCGACATTTTCTCTCTGCTCACCGCTGGTCACTGATCCGACCGGATCCCTTCGGCCAGTGTGTGTAGAGGACTAGGTGCATCGTTCACGCGGTCATCACCGACGAGGGAGGAAACCCACAGCTGCCGGTGGGTCCCGATCCTCTGCCGTGCCGTTCTCTCCGACAGAGCACCTGCTCGGGAGGTCCTCTGACCCTTCTTCCTCCCTGTCGTATTGTGCGCAGATCCGACCTACCGCCGCCGACATCCCGACGGCCCTCTGGTGTAAGTTCTTCTAAAGAGGCCTTGCTCTACTGCCCCAGCTCCCCATGTGTCTGCATGTGTCTCTTTTTGTACTTCCATCAGCTCTTCCAAAGCCACCTAAATTTTTAGTATTATTAGAGGTAAAGCTACTTCATGCAGTCGAATCTAGGACTTGGTTCAAACAACGAAGAAAGGGGGAAAAGTCATAGCATGAATCTAGGACTTGATTCAAAGAGGAAATAACAGGGGGAAAGTAGTAGAGACCGGATACCCAATCGGTCTCTTGGTTGAAAAGGGAAATAATGGGAAAACACAGTAGAAACTGGATAAGGAACAGATCTATTATTGGTTGAATAAAGGATAGAAAGTGGCGGCTGGTGGACAAGTCAACAGAGAATGTCCAGGATTAGATTTGCTGCCCTCACATAGTAAAAGGTCTCCAGGATTGGATTTGCTGCCCTCACAGAGTATGAACAAACTCGACATCACCATTTTATGCCTCCTTGTAGGTACATTGTGCTAATGCGTCCACTATCACATGTCCTTATACCAACTTTTTGCTGTTGTTAATGTAAGGGCGCATGTAAAATAAAGCGATCACACTGTTACCTTAAGGACATGTCTAACCAGTGTTATTGTTAATCTAATGCCTCCAGTGATATGATGCAATTAAACTGTGTTACAAATGGTACTCCTGCTGTTTTCCCAGTATGATAAGTAAGTTGCTTCTTTACGCTCTTGAGTGTCCTGGTGTCCCCATGGTCCCATGCCCTTAAACCAACTCTTTAGCTGCTGTTGATTTACTGTATCTAGTAAACAAGCAATGCCACCATTAAAATAATCCCATATTTGACGAATGTCATTGTTGATCGTAATGCTTCCGGTAACATGAAGCATTACTGACGTTTTAAAATTTCTATTGTCCTTGCGTGATTGCCATGAACATAATTAAGATGCTTCTTTTCATTTCGTGTATGTTTCGTATCTTCTTACTGACCAACAATTGTTTTCTTTCTATCTTTTTGTGCAGATAGGGATATCCATTTCACCTTGTTGCTATTGTGACCTTTTGGTGAACCGCACAAAACACTTTTTTTTGGAATGAGTGTCTTGTGCAATTCAACTAAAATGTCATGTGGCCAACATCTCTCAATTTTGGTGGAACTGCACAAAATGGTGATTGGATTTTCCAAAATCTCCGTCAAATTCTGCTGGTAATCTCGTGCAACATTTTATTAGCCTTTGCAAGATGAGCCGTCACTATCACCACAATGGCACTTTATTTTAGTGGAACTGCACACAAGGATAAGCAAATTATAGTTGCACCTTACATGAGCAGGACATCCAACCTTAATGTTGCTCTTGTGCAACTATTAAAGAAGAACCTACCAGCTCACGAGAGCAAGTACTTCTTGCTAGCTGAATGATGCAATCTTTGCTTCATTTCAAGTGAACTGCAAAAAAAGTCCCATGAATTGAATCATCGAGTGGAGCTGCAGGTTGACTTCTACTAGTGCCACTATTATAGTAATCATGCTCTTTATTATCTGTGTTGTGCAAACAGGAATACTGAACTACAGATGTTGTGATGGTTAAGCATTCGCCAAGTTCTTTGGTTGTATGACATGGCTAGCCAAGATGGATTTAATCCCGATACTCACTTTATAAAAAGGCTCTAATGGGTTGGTTCTGAA
The DNA here is from genome assembly GCF_002575655.3 of Aegilops tauschii subsp. strangulata. Classification (NCBI taxonomy): domain Eukaryota; kingdom Viridiplantae; phylum Streptophyta; class Magnoliopsida; order Poales; family Poaceae; genus Aegilops; species Aegilops tauschii. Next base: position 237,648,712 of record NC_053036.3, read on the forward strand.
TCTTGCAAGCTGGGAATCAATGAGATGTGTAGGCATCTTTGTTGTACTTATTATTTGAATCTTATTTGTTGGTTCTGAATCTTGCAAGCTGGGAATCAATGAGATGTGTAGGCATCTTTGTTTTACTTATTATTTGAATCTTATTTGTTGGTTCTGAATCTTGCAAGCTAGGAAACACGACATGATGACGCAGAGGATAGCAACCATAACAAACAGTTCATGGAAGTATTATCTGTGTGAAAGTGCGACAAATGTGCTGATCGTGTGCGTCCTGAGAATAATAACTCTAATTGTTGTGCATGTTGATCATGTGGCACTGATAGAACGAGCCAATGCATTGCTTGTTTTAAGAATAAATTTCAATTAAAGCTAACTAAATTTAAGTAAAGTGACCACAAACACTTGTTATTACGGTACCAATACAGACCCGCTCATGAACCGACGTGTGGCCAGAGTAGGTTTCCTAATGGAGGCATTTGAATGCGCCGAGGGCTCACGTTCTGCCGGGCGTGCAGCGGGCGAGGGAGGGGTAGTAACTGTTGTTGCCTGTACACACTCAGTTTACTGTTGAATCCAGTTCCCCAAGAGCTGAAAAACGAAGCTGCCGCCGCCTACCCATTCATTTACTTGAAGAGACTCCAATGGAGATCTGAGGGGTGAGCCTGCTGGATATGGAATTCAGCAAGGAGTTCACCTTTGAGTTCGCCGTTCAGTCCCATGGCTGCACCAAGTTGAATGTGATGTACACAAATGATTCGGACTTGGTGAAGCTCTGCCTCGCCGAGTACAAGCAGTACCTATAGGACGAGAAAGCACAAGGTCGCAGGACTAGACCTTGTGCCCATCCATTCTTCTCCTGACAGGGACCAACGGATCACCGTCGCCCAGGTATGCGTGCGGGACGAGGTTCTCGTCTACCACTGCTGTAGGGCCATCAGAGGTTCTGGAGCATTCACTCGTTTCATCGGCAGGGCCGACTACACCTTCGCTATGGTGGAGAGGAGGAAGAACGCGACGATTCGGCCATCTGGTGCAACAAGCTTGTCGACATCTAGAAGCAATACAAGATCATCGGCAATGGGCAGGAGAAGGACTCCGTGGTTGACCTCACCGAGACCATCATCGACCCCTGGTACGCCAACATGGAGAGAAGACAACGATAGCAAGGACCTGAACACGTGGGAGGTACCTTTGAATCTAGCATACATAACCTACGCGGCCAAGGACACATACGCATGCTACGACATGTACAGGCGGATCTTGGACATGAGGGCGTGTCTGCTTCCCGTAACCGACAGTACATGGACAGCCGTGGCATTATGATCAAGCGTGCCAGGAAGGTCTAGATGTTGTACTTTATCATCTGAGTGTTTCATGCATTAGCCTATGTGTCGTAATTATCTGTTTTGTTCGAAATATTTCTTCTAAGAACCCATTAACCTGTTTGCTTTTTTGGTGACTATTTGCTTATGTATGTAACTAGTTCACTCGGTTGCCGTGCTTTGAATCTCCTTCCTCCCAACATATTCCCTTCTCAGGTGGACCCAGCAGGTCTCGTACACAGACATATGGGACCAACCTCCTATCCATTTGTATTTCTTTATTTTGTTCAATCTTTCGTCCTCTTCCTATAGAGCGGCTGGCGGCGCTGCCGTGCACGCCTCGGTGACCCATCATAGCCTATGGCGTTGGCCAGCCCATCCCTCTACTCCCACACATTGTCCGGCGGCGGCAGCTCCACCGGCCCACCCTGAACCCAAACAAGTCAACCCTCGTACTCCCCTCCGCCTCCGTCTTCCCCCGCTCCGGTTCGTTTGGTCCGAGGTCTCGACGTCGTCCTCCGCCTTGGTGCTCTCACCGCGGTGCCGCCGTCTGTCGTTCCCAACATGGTCAGCAAAACAAGAGGAATCGGGAGACGACTGTTCGTCGAGAGGCTGACAGTCCTGGCCCACCAGGTCCATGGCCTAGGTTTTGTTGTTTAACATGGGCAGCCCACGACATGTTTCAACTTTTTTTTGGATCTAGCAGGTGTCAAGCGGCCTCTGGGCCTCCCAGCCTAGCTTGTCTATAACATCAGCAGCCCAAGCTATGTTTTTTTAAGACGACGCACAACTCAGTTCTATTTTTCTATAAGAATGAAAAACTGAACCTATGTTTTCCCTTCTATAATAGTATATTTTTATATCTTATTTTATTACATATATGTAATAGAAACAACATAAGGTTACCTTAAACCTGTCGTTCGTCCAACCATTTTATAGACCTTCCCACTTCCTTTATTTTTCGTTTTTCATTAATCCTATATCTGAATTTTCTCCCAGTTTCTTTTTCGATGTAATCTGAGTTTTCTCCCAGTACTTTTCCCTAGAACCAACTCAACTATCCCACATCTACCCTAAAAAATAATAATACCCCACGTCCTATTAACACATCAAATTAAAATAATATTTTATTTCATAAATCGAAAGTTCTTACAAAATAATAATAATAATTGTTTATATATACCTTGGCAAGTTAACTCCTAGTGATTGCGTACATAAGCTTGCAAAGATTTTACTGCCCAATGCAGTAATAGACGTGCAATGATGGGTTTATGTTTTTATAACATTTCTCCGTCCAGCCCAACATGATATTTTCACCCAACCCAGCAAGTCTGCGGATTTCGAGAAAAATGCAGATGGGCTTTAAATTCTACCATAATATATGAACGGGCTGCATAGATGCTACATCATTGTTTCACCCAGCCAACCAAACGGACTAAAAAAACCAAATGGACTGGATGACATGTGGGCCAGTAGGTCGAAGCCTAAGCACTTTCGCAAAAAAATACAAGGGTCGAAGCCTAAGCAAGGTGTTGGAGTTACATCCAACGGCCGGCATTTTTCTTCAATGTCTCGTCTTCTTCCCCCAGCACTGCCGGGACTACCTGCTCCAGCCTCCGGCGTCCAGCGGCGCTGTTTTGCGCGCCTCGCAGCGAAACGCTAACTCGCCGATGGCCATGCCATCCCTCCACTCCTCCGCACCTCCTGTTATTCTGTGCCGAGTGTAGGCCCACCCTGCACCGAACCAGTCAAGTTCCCACTCCTCTCCGTCTGCGACTCCACTGTCGCGTCTTCCCCATCTTCGGGGCGTTCCAGTCTGGGGCCTCGCCGTCGTCCACCGGCTTGGTGCGGGGTGTGGTCCACATGGTCAACAAACGAGAGTCATCAGAAGATGATTGTACATGGAGAGGCTGACAGTGGGGACGCACCACGCCCATTGACACGTGCATGCAACTGCATCCTTTTTACCCTAAAACTAATGTTTTCTCCCCCTGACAGCCGGGACCCACCAGCTACATCTTCGCATGCAAGGAAGTGCATCCTTATTACGAGCAAAAAATGATTCTTCCCCCTGACAGCTGGGACCCAGCAGCTATATCTTCACACGCAAGGAAGTGCGTCCTTATCCTCCCTGACAGCTGGGACCCACCCGGTCGAAGCGTACGTAGCGTTGTCTGTGTACATACCGGTCGATCGGTCTGTCTGCCATGATGAACCGTGGCTGAGTAAGGAGCGGTAGCAGTTCAGGCGGTCCACTCAAAACCATGTACACGTACGTACAGCCAGATGCCAAAAAATACGGCCACATACGTACATATGGGCGGGGTCTCGAACGCGCAGTCATGCATATGTACGGCCAGGGCTCGTGTACATGGAGAGGCCACAGACGGCAGCAATGGCATCATGTTCATCGGAAGCCAACCGGCTGGGCCGGAACGGAGAAACTGTGTCCTGTTCATGGGGAGGCAATAAAACGTGTCGTGTTCATCGGGAGGCAATGGAATACATCGTGTTCATCAGGAGCCAACCGGCTTGGACGCAACAGACGAAACGAGGTCTGGCGTACCACAGAACGGAGGAAATGGGCCTTCTGTTTGATCGCGTACGGTCGAAACGGGGTCCTGTTCATCGGGAAGGGTCTGGCGTACCGCAAAACGGAGGAAATAGACATGTGTTCGACCGCGTACAGTCGAAACGGGGTCCTGTTGATCGGGAGGGGTGTGACATACTACAAAATAGATGAAATAGACTTGTGTTGGAGCGCCTATGGTCGAAACATGGTCTTGTTCATCGGGAGGGGTGTGGCGTACCGCAAAACGGGACTCCACGGACTACTGTTCATCCACCCTCGACTTCCTCCAGCCTCCACCTACTACTGTTCATCCACCGTCGACTTCCTCCAGCCTCCACCAACTACTATTCATCCACGGGGTCCTGTTCATCCAGCCTCCACCGGCTACTGTTCATCCAGCCCTCCATGGGGTCATGTTCATCCAGCCTCCACCAGCTCCTGTTCAACCAGCCCTCCACGGGATCCTGTTCAACCAGCCCTCCATGGGGTCCTGTTCAACCAGCCCTCCACGGGGTCCCTCCACCGGCTACTGTTCATCCACCCCACCTCCTTGATCGGGGTCCTGTTCATCCAGCGGCAACGGCCTCTACTACCACGGGATCCTATTCATCCAAACCCCACCGAGAACTGTTCATCCAACCCCCACCGGGAACTGTTCATCAAGAGGCAGCTTTGTCCGACTTCAGTTAGCAGTAGTAGCGAAGGAATCACTCGGGTTCAGTTAACAGTAAGGGATCGATCGGGGTTCAATAACGTAGCTAGTGCAATCACTCGGGTTCAGTTAGAGCCCAACGCCTCGCTCGGGTTCAGTTAGAGCGCAACGCCTCACACACACGCACGTACGTGTACGAGAGAAACGCACAAACCTCTGTGCATTGCTCGGCCCCGACCACCGACCGTAACCAGGAACTCCCCGAAATTTTCCTCGCCTTCGCTTCTACCACGATTTTTTCGTCATGGACGGCCCAAAGAATGTCATGCATGTGCGTCTCTGGCCCGCCCAGGACGAAAAGCCCATTTTTTGTCATAGAAGTAGGAGCCGACCACATCTATGATGATACCGGGTTTTGTCACAATTATCATCATAGAAGTGTCATAAGCATGACAGAAAAAATTTCTTCGGCCCAAAATGCCACGGATGTGTCTTTTTTTGTAGTGCAAGTGACACCTAACCAATCTAGGAGACACCAGTCTCCAAAAGGTAATAGATGGTGTGTTGATGATGAACTCCTTGCTCTTGTGCTTCAAATGATAGTCTCCCCAATACTCAACTCTCTCTCTCTCATAGATTTGGCTAGGAAAGATGGTTTGAGTGGAAAGAAACTTGGGGAAGGATAGAGAGCAAGATTCTTGTGGTTGGATTGGAATGTCTTGGTCTCAATACATGAGTAGGTGGTTCTCTCTCAGAAAATGAGTAGTGGAAGTGTAGGAACGTTCTGATGGCTCTCTCTTGAATAGAGAAAGGGGTGGAGGGGTATATATAGCCTCCACACAAAATCTAACCATTACACACATTTGACCCAACTCGGTGTGACCGAATAGGTGAACTCAGTGAGACCGATTCAGTTCAAAATGTGAACGTTAGGATTCTCGGTGCGACCGACATGATCAACTCGGTGGGACCGATGCACTAGGGTTAGGGCAAAACCTCATCTCGGTGTGACCGATTGCATGAACTCGGTGAGACCGATTTCAGCAATGAGCAAACAGAGAGTTGGTCAGGCAAACTTAGTGGGGCCGATCGCTCCTTTAGGTAAGACAGAAACGTTACAAAAGGGCAACATAGAGTTTGCATTGTGAACTCGGTGGGGCCGATCGCTCATTTTGGTGAGACCAAAATGTTATGAAGGGAAACTGAGAGTTTGGAATCCCAGCTCGGTGAGACCGAAATCCCTATGGTGAGACCGAACTGATTAGGGTTTCTGGCTATGGCTATGTCAAAGAAACTCGGTGGCACCGGATAGATCAAATCGATGGGGCCAAGTTTGACTTTAGGTTTAGGACATATTTGGAATTGAGAAAGTGGTTGAGGGCTTTGGAGCATATCACTAAGCATTTTGAGCAAGTAGACCATTAAGCAACACCTCATCCCCTTTTAATAGTATTGTCTTTTTCTATTGGCTCAATGTTATCTTGGATCACTAAAATAGAAATGAAGAGTCTTGAGCTTTTGCCAATATTTGTCCTTAGCATTTTGAGGGGTCCACATCTCTAGTCCATGCCATGCCAATCATTCAACTTTCTAAAATATTCAACTTGAATGGATATTAGTTCAATGAGCTATATGTTGTTTTGAATTACCAAAACCACCCGGGGATTAGTTGCACTTTCACTGGTGCAAGCTTACTCCAAAGAAGTCCCGCCGACTGTCGAGGTAAAGTGCTTCTGTCCAATCGGCTCATTGGTGTGTTTTTTCTGTACATCTGATTCCAGTGTCTCGATGCGTTTGCTCTTCAGGAATTCCAGAACATGATCTGTAACATCCCAACGGTTGACCAGTCGCCTGAGGACGTGGCGAGTGACGCTTAGCGCCACCACCCGGAAGAGTCTGCTGATGACGATGACGAAGAGGTGAGAGACAAGGACGAGAGCTCCGAGGATGGGAGGAGGCCGAGTCCTCTCCGTCCTATGAGGCCCCCAAGGATCCCCGCACGAAGGCACATCACGATCCGAGTGGCAAGGCAGGCGGGGCTCCACAACCGACTGCATTGGGGCAAACTACTCGCAGCTCCAAGCGTGCTCGCGCCAAGGCTGAGAGCTCAGCCGAGAAGCAGCCCAAGCTGCCTATCCAGGTCCTTCAAAGCCTCGGAAGGCCGTGGTGCCTCGGATCAAGGTGGTAGTGCCCGTGGCTTTGACAGGAGTGTTCTTGTCAATCCTTCGCTCGTTTTTGTGCTGACTAGGTTGCTAACCGAATGTTGTTTGACCCTTGTAGCAATGACACCTCGATGACTTCGGTGGACCTGCACGCTCGCAAGCAGGGACCGAGTGACGCTGACGCGGTGGACGCCGCCACCTCCAGAGGTATTTTGCACCGACTGATTAGAACAGTTAGATTTCTTTCGAGTGATCTCCACTGATTTTCCACATGTATGCATGCAGCCCCTCCCGAGATCATTTAGTTGGATGATGATGAGAGGATCGACCTGCCCAACCTGGAAGCCATCAAGGAGAAAACATCGGGTGTTGTGCCGATGCAGGACGCTTCCCCTCGCCGAGTGGCTAGTGTTTCTCCAGCGAAGGCCACTGCGAGAGCTGCGGCGCCGAGTCCTCTGGCCTAGGGCGGTTCGGCATCTTCGACTGAAGTGGTCCCGGCCACAGGGTCTACCCCAACTCCTCCAAGTGAATCCGCGGTGGTTCTGGCTCCGAGGTTTGCATCCGCGTCTCGGTCGGCCCCAGCCACCTCCTTCCCCTTGTACCATGTTCCTAAAGATCAAGTGGGGGCGAGCAAGGATGCTTTGATCCAGGTGGGGCTGATGTGTGGCCGGCTAAAGGAGGTTTATGACGCCAGTGAGGCACTGCAGACCAACGTCTGAGTAAGTACCACTATGAGTACAGTTTCCAATCGAAGTTTTTTTCTTTTTGTTTGGTAGAATTTTTGTAGTGGGTTTGCGCGGGGCACACCCACTGGGTGGTCATGATCTAGTGGGGGAACTCTGAGTGCACCCACTGGGTGCAGTCCCCGAGGCTCTTGTTGACCGGATTCAGTTAGCGAGAGTCTTTGAACTTTTTGTGTTATTCTGTCGCTCTCACTCGGGGTATAGCCGGGGCGTATCCGAGTGATTACGGTCCAGTGGGGGCACGCTGAGTGCACCCACTGGGTGTAGTCCCTGAGTCTACGAATGACTGGATGCAGTCGGTGGTAGTCTTAAAACTTGTGGTTGCTTCGCCCTAGGCTGTTTGCCATTTTTTTATCTCATCGACGAGTCACTTTTTAGTGGGGGCATGCTAGTGCACCCACTGGGTGTAGTCCCTGAGACTGTCGTCGATTGTGGGCAATCAATGACGGTCTTTAGAACGGTTGCTGGGCACTCGGGATGCCTGGCAATACTTGTACGCTGTTGAGATAATAGGTAGGATCTTCTTCATCGCTGACTCAGAAGTGAGCCGAATGAAAGTAGATCAGTGTGTGTTTTTGTCCTCTATCTTCTTCATCGTTGACTCGAAAACCAACCGGGTGTAGGTGGATCATAGAGTATTTCAGGATCTGGTACCGATCTAGCTTGTCCCTCTTGGGGGTACTTGGCCGACTCAGTAACCAGAGGGTACTTGAGGATTTCGTACTGGTCAAGCTTGTTCCTCTCGGGGGCGTATGACCGAGTGGGTAGCCCAAGGGTAGTTTGAGATTTGATACTGATCTAGCTTGTTCCACTCGGTACCAAGGGTACTTCAGGATATGGTAGTGATCCATCTTGTTCCACTCGGTAGTGCTTGACCGGGTGTTTGTGAGTTGGTGCTTTGGTTTTTCCTTTATGTTTTCCAACTGACTATCTCTTGTGTGCTGCAGAATACTTGTGTATTGGGGTCCCACTATGCTGCACTTAAGGAGGTGATATCCCTCCAACTTGATCTAGATGCTGAGAAGCTCAAGAGTGCCCGACTGGAGAAAGATAAGAAAACCTTGGGAGGGAATTCATTTCCTACGTCAGGTAGTTGCATACTATTTTCCCCTTTTGATCCAAGTCATTCCGCTCCGACAGATGTTCCTAGCGAGAACACCCAACTCGTAACGAGGCTCAGGACTTCTATTTCTTTAGAAACCATGAAGTAGGCCCTGGAGAACAAGGACAAGGACCAGGCGTTGGCTTAGAAGGAAGCCAGGACCAAGACCAAGCTTGTCGACGAGAAGCTGGCTTCAGTCGGCAAGTTAGATGAAGAGATCAAGGACCTCAAGGTTGCCCTCACCGCTGCACAAGGCGAATCATCGAAATGGAAGAAGAAAGGCGAAGATCAAGTCGGTGCCTTTGCGCAGGAGAAGCAGACACTGGTGGAGAAGGTTGCGCGGCTCATGGAGAAGAATAATGCCCTGGAGTCATATATTGAGGAGTTCTGCATGGAGTTTAGCGAGAAGATTGTTGGTAAGTTTTTCCTTAGCCGAATGGAATCCATGTGTTGCTAAGTTTTCCTCAACCATTCGCTCACGAACTGCTTTCCTTCAATCAAAGCACTGCTACAACACGGAGTTGGAGCTGGAGGGGCTTGAGAGGGATCTAGATCCTTCCAAGTCGCTCATCGCCGAAATAGCAGCCCTCGCCATCCTATGGCTGGAAGACTGCTTGGAGAATGCCTTATGCTATATCACTCGGACGAGGGGCGCCTTGGGCTGGATCGATAAGGAACTGCAACCTGGCGAGGAGACTCGGATGGACCTGGAGTCTGTCATGACGCGGTTGAACAAAGTCCCAGCTCGAGTGAAGGCTTGGTATAATTCGGCTGCCCGGAGTGGTGCCGATGTGGTGTTCTTACTCGTCCATGTTCATTGCAAGAATGTGGATGAGGAGAAGCTGAAGGGGCTTCGAGTGATGAACAAGAAGAACCCCAAGTTCGAGGACTTTATGGAGACCTTCGCTGAGGCTGCCACACGCATCGCAGATGGGATAGACTTGGAGAGCTTCGTCGAGCCAGCCAGCCCTCAGCCTGATGCCTGAAAACACTTGGTTAAATTTGCCCCAGAATGCCGTCTGGTTGCTTTAACTACATACTTTGTTGAGCCTTGGGCTCGTTTTACTTTCACTTGAAACATTCAGACGGATCGAATCTTTGCTTTGCAAACTTTTGAGTTTTCATTTGCCTCTTGTGCTTTGTTTGACTTAGGCGAAGGCTGGTTCACAGCTAAACCTTCGAGTGTGGAGCATATCCTCACTCGAATTATTTTTTAACTTAAGCAAAATCTGGTTCGCAGCTAAGCCCCCGAGTGGAGCAGATCTTCACTCGGATTGTTTTTTAACATAGGCGAAAGCTGGTTCGCGGCTAAGCCCCCGAGTGTGGAGCAGATCCTTACTCGGATTATTTTTTAACTTAAGCGGAAGCTGGTTCGCAGCTAAGCCCCCGAGTGTGGAGAAGATCTTCACTCAGATTGTTTTCTTAACTTAGGCGAAAGCTGGTTCGTAGCTATGCCCCTGAGTGTGGAGCAGATCATCACTAGGATTATTTTTTATCTTAGGTAAAAGCTGGTTTGCAGCTAAGCCCCCGAGTGTGGAGCAAATCCTCACTCGGATTATTTTTTAACTTAGGCGAAAGCTGGTACACAGCTAAGCCCTTGAGTGTGGAGCAGATCCTCCCTCGGATTGTTTCTTAACTTAGGCGAAAGCTGGTTAGTAGCTAAGCCCCCGATTGTGGAGCAAATCCTCGCTCGGATTATTTTTTAACTTACTCGAAAGCTGGTTCGTAGCTAAGCCCTCGAGTGTGGAGCGGGTCCTCCCTCAGATTGTTTTTTAACATAGGCGAAAGCTGGTTCGTAGCTAAGCCCCCGAGTGTGGAGCAGATCCCCACTCGGATTATTTTTTAATTTAGGCGAAAGCTGGTTCGCAGCTAAGCCGCCGAGTGTGGAGAAGATCCTCACCTGGATTATTTTTTAACTTAGGCAAAAATTGGTTCGTAGCTAAGCTCACTCCTATATCACCCACTGGGGATGTGTTAGCTTCTAAATGCAGTTATTCACCTTAGTGAGGACGCGGCCATGGGCCGAACCAGACGATATACGGAAAAAGCAAGACTTTTATTCATCTAAGTTCTTCGGACTAACAATTACAAGGGAGAAATTTTATTTTAAGTGTAAAACTCGCGGACTAGGTCCGCGTTCCAAGCTTTGGGCACTTCTGTTTCTCCGGCGAAGTTGTAGAGTCTGTATGCTCCGTTATGCAGGACCTTGATATGGCGAATGGCTCCTCCCAAGGGGGTGCTAGCTTGTGAGGCTTTTGCTGATCCAGTCGGAGGACCATGTCTCCTTCCTGAAAAGTGTGCCCTCGGATGTGTCTGTCGTGGTAGCAGCGCAGGTCTTGTTGGTATAAGGTTGATATTATAAGCGCCAGCTCCTGTTCCTCCTCCAGGAGATCTAAGCCATCCTGCCTTGCCACTTCAGTTTCGGCTTCCGAGTAAAGATCCACTCGAGGGGAATTGTGGACCAAGTCACTCGGCAAAACTGCTTCTGACCCGTACACCATGAACAATGGGGTGCAATTGGTGGATCTATTCGGGGTCGTCCATAGGCCCCATAGGACCGACGGTAGCTCGGTTACCCAGGCCCGTGTCGCATGGGTTAGGTCGTGCATGAGGCGAGGCTTCAACCCCTTGAGTATGAGTCCATTCGCCCGGTTTGATTGCCCATTCGACTGCGGGTGCGCCACGGAGGTGTAATCAACCCGAGTGCCTTGGGTGTAGCAAAACTTAGGAACTCGTCCGAGTCGAAGTTAGATCCGTTTTCGGTGATAATGCCATGTGGGACTTCAAATCTAAAGATCATCTCTTCGATGAACTTAATGGCAGTGGACGAGTCCAACTTCTTTATTGTCTTGACCTCGATCCACTTGGTGAACTTATCGACCGCCACCAATAGGTGCGTGAAACCGCTCGATCCTGTCTGGAATGGGCCGACCATGTCAAGTCCCCAGAAGGTGAATGACTAATGAGGGGAATAGTCTTTAGAGCGGACGCTGGCTTGTGCGACTGATTTGTATAGAACTGGCACCCGACGCATTGATCCACTATATCTCGGGAAACCTCATAGGCTCGGGCCCAATAGAACCTGGCTCTGAATGCTTTGGCGACCAGGTTCCGAGAGGATGCATGATGTCCACATGTTCCCGAATGAATCTCCTAAAGAATTTGCTGCCCTTCCTTCGGCGATATGCATTGTTGAGTGAACGTGGTTGTGCTTTTCTTGTACAACTGATCTCCCATGACAGTGAAGGCTTTGGATCGACGGACGATCTAACGGGCCTCATCTTCATCTTCTAGGAGCTCCTGCCAGAGCAGGTATGCCAGGTATGGTTCAATCCATTCGGGAGTGATAGCGAGGATCTCTTGGACCAGGTCGATTACCGAAGGGACGTTTACTTAGTCGGATTGGAGGGATTGACTGGTTGCAGGGCCTCTACAACAAAAGGGTCTTCCTTGATTGTGGGTGAGTGCAGGTGCTCCAGGAACACATTCTTGGGTACTGTCTTCTGAGTGGAACCCATCTTGGCCAAATCATCAGCTACTTGGTTCCTAAGGCGTGGCACGTGATGGAGTTTCAACCCTTCAAAGTGTTTCTCCTGCTTTCTGACAGCATTGCAATACCCAGTCATCGCCGGACTGCAGATATCTCACTCCTCCATGACTTGGTTGACCACTAGGTCCGAGTCGCCATAGACCATCAGTCGGCGAATTCCCAAAGAAATTGCCATTCGCAGCCCATACAGTGAGCTTCGTATCCGGCTTTGTTGTTCGAGGAGTCGAAGTGAATCTAAGCACATAACTGAGTTGGTTGCCTTCAGGAGACACCAAGACCACTCCAGCTCCGGAGCCGTGGAGCATTTTTGGAGCCGTCAAAGAACATTGTCCAGTGTTCGGGGACACTTGGGATGGGTTGCTCTTGCTCAATCCACTCGGCAAGGATTCTTGGCTTCAAACTTGATGTCCAGCGGAAGGAGCTCGATGGCCCACTTTGCCACTCGGCCTATGGCATCTCTGTTGTTCATGGTCTTAGACAGAGGGGCGTCACTTATCACCGTGACCTAGTGTTCTTGAAAGTAATGTGCCACCTTCTTTGTAGTTAGATAGATTCCATATACTAGCTTCTGATAATGCGGATACCTTTACTTGGAAGGGGTCGGGACTTCGGAGATGTAAGAACTGTGCTAACAACTCGGCTCGTGGCCGTGATGAATAGGAGCACAAGCTCTTTGCTGCTCCGAGCAGCTAGCACCGGCTGGGTGGAAAGCAGGGCTCTAAGTTCCTGGAACACAACCTGCGCTTCGGAGTCTAGTCGAACCTGTTAGACTTCTTCATCAATCGGTAAAGCGGTAGGGATTTTTGTCCGAGTCTTGAGATGAATCTGCTCAAGGATGCCAGGCTGCCTGTGAGGCGCTGTATGTCGTGGAGATGCTCTAGTTGTTTCATTTGAACGATATCCCCTATCTTCTCAGGATTGGCATCAATCCCACATTCGGAAATGAGGAAACCAAGTAATTTGCCTCTGGGTATGCCTAATGTACACTTAGCTGGGTTGAGCTTGAGACCAAAAGTGCGTAGGTTTGCGAAAGCCTCGGTGAGGTCAGTCAGGAGGTTGGAACCTTTCCTAGACTTGACCACAATATCATCCATATAAGCCTCCACGTTCCAACTAATCTGCTTCCGTAAGCACTCCTGGATCATGCTCTAAAACGTCGCCCCAACATTTTTCAACCTGAACGACATAGTGATATAGCAAAACCACCTAAATGGGGCGGTGGACGCTGTTTTTATTTCATTAGGGCCATACATTCAGATCTGGTAGTACCCGGAGTACGCATCTAGAAATGACAGCCGCTCACACTCGGCAGTAGAATCTACTATATGATCTATGTGAGGGAGAGGGAAATGATCCTTCAGGCAGGCCCGATTGATCTGCTTAAAATCGATATACATTCAGCGAGAGAGAGTTATTTTTCTTTGGCACCATGACAAAGTTGCAAGCCACTCGGAGTGGTACACCTCTCGAATGAATTCGGTGGCCAAGAGCCGCACTATCTCCTCGCCAATCGCCTTGCACTTCTCGGTGGAAGATCATTGAAGGTGTTCCTTGACAGGCTTCATCTTCGAGTCGACACGGAGTCTGTGCTCGGCCAGATCCCTGGCAATACCCAACATGTCAGAGGGCTTCCATGCGAAGATGTCCCAGTTCTCACGGAGGGACTGGACAAGCTCGCCTTCCTATTTGCTATCAAGGGTGGTGGAGATGTTGGTCGGGGTGACATTCGGGTCCTCGGGATGAATGTGTACTAGCTTCGTCTCCCCTGCCGATTGGAAAGGGGATTCCACAGTCGACTTCTTGGACTAAAGCATCTCACTCGAATCGACCGCCTTTTTGTACTCGTCCAGCTCGGCCATCGCCATCTGCTCGTTGGCGATCTGAGAGCCCTTCTGGAGACACTCTTCGGCCAACTTCCGATTGCCCGTGATAGTGATCACGCCTTTCAGCCCTGGCATCTTAAGCTTAAGATACACGTAACATGGTCGGGCCCTGAATCGTGCATAGGCTGGCCTACCCAAGATAGCACGGCAAGCGCTCCGGAAGTCTACCACTTCGAAAGTCAGCTGCTCCTTTCGGAAGTTCTTCTCCTCGCTGAATACGATGTCGAGGGCGATCTGTCCGAGTGATTTGGCTTTCTTCCTAGGGATTGCCTCGTGAAACTGCATGTTGCTCTTGCTGAGCCGGGTCATCGGAATGCCCATTGCCTCCAGTGTGTCGGTGTAAATGATGTTGTGCCCGCTGCACCGTCCATTAGGACTTTGCGCAATCGGACTCCACCAATGGCCGGGTCAACCACCAAAGCCTGCCGCCTGGAGGTCGGAATGTGGGCCGGGTGATCCGACTGATCGAAGGTCACTAGTGTCTTGGCCCAGTCGAGGTACTTGGTGATAGTCGGAACCGCCATGTTGGCCTCTCGGTTAATAACCTTGAGGCGACTCTTGCTTTCGACGTCGGGGAAGATCATTAGGACTGTCTCGGGTACCCAGAAGTACCTTTGCCTCCGTCATCGTGCTCCAAATCCTTGTCCCAGGAGGATTCTTGCCGCATCTCTTGCTTCAGGAGCCAGCACTCCAGAGTGGTATGCTTGGGCAAAATCAAGTTTCCCTCCTCGTCTTTCTTCGCATGGATCTGGCAGGGTTGATCGAGGATGTCACTTTTCATGGCCACTTGCTTCTTCCCCTTCTAGCCTTTCTTTTGCTTTTGGGAACATTTGCTTTTGCCTTGGCCGACCAGGGCCGCTACCTCAGCACTCCCTCCAGCTTCAGCCTTCCGCTTGTGCTTCTTTCCCTTATTTTTTGTCCGACTGATGAGCAACGCCTGCTCGGCTTCTGCCGCTTCTCAGTCGGTCTTCCTCTTCAGCATTGGTGTATCGATTGGCTATCTCCATAGCCCGATTGAGAGTCAGGGTCTCAGTTCAGCTGAACTTCATGTCCAGCTCTCGATATCTATCTCCGGCCTTGAAGGCGTAGATCGCCTAGTGCCCGGTGACGTTCATCACCGTGTTGTGCAAGGTGGTCCTCCGCTGAATGAACTCACGGAGAGTCTCAATTTGCCTCTGTACACAGTGTTGCAACTCGGCTAGACCACCCGATCTCTTGTAAGTGCCTTCAAATGTTTTGATGAACACTCTCGCCAAATCATCCCAGAATTTGCTACCTGGCGGGAGCTGTGTAAGCCAGGCCCAAGCGGAGCCCTCGAGCATTAGGATTCATGGCCACACCATCGTTGCTGCCGCCAATCTAAACCGCCACTCGCTAATCTTCCAGCCATATCTTAGGCTTGGACTCGCCAGTGAATTTGCTGATCCCTGTGGCCAACCTGAAGTTGCTTGAAATATCCGCTGCTCATATGTAATGGCTGAAGCACTCGGGACCTGATAGTACAGAACCACTCAGGATGTCGTGAATTCTCGTAGGGCTTGGCCTCTGTCAACCAGGTTCTGAGCGAGAACGGATCTCGCATTGAACTGTGGGTCTCCAGTGTCCCTCATGTGACAAGTGGGACTCGGCATGCGATCGCCACCATGTGTCCGCCTGTCGTCGTAGGGCTGGCGCCCGTACGCACCATCTCATGGTGGAGGCATCCGAGCGCGATCGTAGTCGTCGTCACACTGGGGAGATGCAACTCAATTGCACCTCCGATCTTCGTGGTGATCTCTTGAGGAGGAAGTGGCTCGGGGCCTGCCGGAGCTGAGTGGGCTATGAGCCAACTGAACGATCTCCCCGTGCACTGATGCGCTGTGGATCCGATCTCTAGGCTGGGACACTGCCACATTCTGTGACAACGCCATTTTCAGGAGCTCCTGGATCTGCCGAATCCCTTCTCCAGTTGCTGAGCCGGAGGGCTGGATGGAATTCGCGATCTGAGTGTCGGCTGTGAGATTTTCTAGTGGAGTACTTAGACTTGATACTTACGATGCTGGTCACTCGAGAAAAGCTGGCGCTTATGCCGACTAGAACTGGTTGATGGCGCTCACGATCGTCTAGCTCCCTCTGAAGCCGTCTGAGGCAACCGCGCTCGGCCAGGGTGGCCAGGCGAGTTGACTCCATGGCCAATGCCTCGGGGGTTGTCCCGGTGATGGGGGTGTTCAGGAGCTGCTCATTCCTATGACGAAGCTCGTCTAGCTGATCCGGGGTGAGATCCTGAGGCACGTACGACTCGTGGCCCATGGAGTCGCCGTTAGTGTTGCCGTGTGACGCGCCTGCACGGCCGTCCCGGGCACCTGTGTACCCTGGGGGCGCGTGATGCTCGGATTTGTCCGCCATGAGAATCTCAGCGGTCGACTCGATACTTTCGCACTCAGACTCCTTAGAGGAATCGCCGAGTGACCCGTAGGAGTGGTCGAGAACATGCTTGTGAAACTCGAGAGCCGCCACGTGCTCCGCCATAACTTGGATGGCCACATCGTGCTTGATCTAGCGTTGTTGCCGCAAGCGCCCGGAGCGCTTGCGGCGGCATGCGATGGTAGGGCGAGCGGCCACTCCGCACGGAGCCGAGGGCTGCAGGAGAAGGAATTTGTAGGATGATGTGCGGAAATGCGTCGCATCGTGGACGGGCAGTGCCTGCACGTCCAGCGGGGCCTCACAAAGCCACTGAGTCATCGGCTTTGAAGGAGAGTGTCCCAAAACAGATTTTGCCGCTGACCGACATAATGATGAAGAATTCCACCTACGCCGTGAAATTTCGCTAGACGCCTAGCCCCACGATGGGCGCCAACTATCGGGGTTACGATAAGAGGGGCAGAGCCTTGTATGGCGCAGGTGTAACACTCGGTGTTTTGTGAGTTCAGGCCCCTCTCGGCGGAGGTAAAATCCCTATGTCTCGTGCCCTAAGGCTTGCTTTGATTTGATGGGTATGGTTACAAAGATTGCTCGTGCCCGGCTATGGACGTGGTACAGCTTATATAGAGTGCGCTGCAGCCCCATGTCTCACATGTCGCTGAGGCATTAAATGACACTGAATGCTTTAGTTACATGTGTGATGAGCCTCTACTACGGCAGTTACTGGTAACAGTTGCCTTGACTCTTGTTAAAGGACGACTTATGATTCCTCAACCGTTGCAGCTCCCACGACGCCCTCCTGTCTTCTTGGTCCGAGTGGTGGTCCATCAGCCGAGTGGCGTGTGGTCGTTAGAGTGCCGTCGAGCTGTCTGAGTGGACTTCCTGATGTAAGCATCTGAATGCTGGCATGGTCCAGGGACCTACCCATGTTGGTGATGGGCCCCATGTGAGTCCCAAATGATTGGTCCTTGACCCTACCTGTAATAGGTGACCACATCAGCTAGGACTATAAATAGGCCTCCCCCTCCTTATTTCTAGGATAGCTAAATTAGATCTCATATCATAGAGCTTAGATCATGTACCTCCCCTTGTGGGATTTCTCTTGAAAGAGGGACACTCCATTGGAGTTCAAGACCTCCATTCGAGAAGATCCTTAGGGATTCAAGACCCGTGTTAGGGAAGAACCACCCATGCATTCAAGACCCATCTCTCCATGCGATTTGGATGAACTACCTTGTGTCTTTATTTCCCTTGCTGTTCTTGGATCTTGATGCACCTCTGGTATTGCTTGTGATTTGAGAAGTACTTGGGGTGAATCTTGTGCAACATAGTATTTTCCCCTTTGATTTCTCCACATTCTCCCCTCGTGCTCTTCATGTTCCTCCACAAATCCACCTCCAATTCGGGAACATCGGGCCACCTAGGATTTTTCCCTACATCATCTTGGATCAGAGCAAGGTTGACATGAATTTGGAGCCCCAAATACCCACTTTCTTGCCTTAGTTCGAATTTTTCTCCCCAATTAGAAAATTTCCACAAAAAGGAGCTCAAAAAAATTTCTTGCATTTTGATGTTTCTTGTGTGTTTTTGTTGATTTTGATCCGTGGATCTAGTGTTTGGCAAGTGGATCTACCTCCCATGGCATTCTCTACCTCCATTTTTCCCCATCTAATTTGACCCACAAAATCGAAAATCCCGCCCAAAATCTCAGTCTCGAGCTCGAACCTGTGCAGTGTTGACCTGTACGGATAATCTGGACAAGGTACCGAATCATCCGGGCATCACCCGGACCACCTGGACACCCTCCCGGACGTCTGCCCCCCCCCCCCCCCCCCGCGTAACCGATTCTGGATAGCGAACCCGGATCATCTGGATCTCCTCCCGGATATCCGGCTATCTCTAGACTAAAAATACTCTCACCACCATCAGACTCCATCATTTTTTTCAAAAAATTGGCATGTTTGCCTAGGCCTTCCACCATAACTTCCGCACCACCATCCAAAACTTTCGCAGCCTAACTCATTTTGGTTACCATTGCATTTGTGGTTGTTTGAGTCACCGAAGGTGTTTTGGCTACTTAGGGACGATTAGTACTTCATCAACCATCAAGCGACTTAGTCCATCATCAACATCAACCACCGAAGTTCATCAGCGACGGCGATCATCCATTCTTTGAGATCACCTTCAACCGGAAGAAAGTACGATTACTCTTAACTTCATGAAAGGTTAAGTGTGACGAAGGTATCAATCCCGTCATAAACTTTTACTTCCTTTCCATTACACCTTGATAACCCCACCATCTTTGCGAATACCTTCATACCCTTTGAGACTAGGTATTCGAGTATTTTCAAGCTCCACAAAAACTTGAGCACCATAGTGATACGATATCTTGTTTCATCATTTGGTATATCTTATCATAGATTACTCCCGTGCATAGTGATACCTGTCTTGAATATTTGGTTGAGGCTCAATAAGTACAGTTGAAAGGAAGAAAAAGAGAAAATAATGCTTTTAAGCAAGAAAGAAAGACCAACGCTTATAAGCAAAAGACAGTTGAGCCTAAAAGATATACTTGTCCGTGAGGATACATGGAATAGGAAATGTTTTGCTTGCATGCATATAGGTTGGTGCCAAGTGGTGAATCATGGCCAAACATGCAATCAATCTACCGTCTCTTCTTGTGTTTGTGCAACAAGAGCTTAGTCTTCGTTAGGCAATTTTGTATTGCTCATCCTTATAGTTGCACAAGCCCAGTGGTGGAGCTAGCTCCCAGCGACCTGGGGTAGCTGCCCGGGTTACTCCGTCCACTCTTCACTAAACAATACAAAGAAACCATGATTATCATTACTAATTACTTGGGAAAATGTTGGGCAACATCGCCGTGTAAAGACTTTGCGCCAGCTCCTTCACCTGCCTGGCTCTGCCACTGCACAAGCCCCATTATCCCACCACGTGTGTTTCTTTATTGCCTTCCTCTATATTTGTAATCACCTGCTTTGCATTTTGCGTCCTTTGGATTGATCTAAACTTTTACAACATCTTGGACTTCAATTTTCTTCATATTTTGTGCCACTAGCCCCATCGAGCTCCACTATAAGCTATTTGCCCACGGGAATTGACCTAAACCATTGAAACAATGCACCCCCACCAAAAAGCATAGGATAAGAAGGAAGCGAGGGTCAGCGAGAACGTACAGCCGCATCATACTAAGGCCGGTAGATATTCCAAAACACGTCATCCAACTCGGTGCAACATCGAAAGGTTGAGCACGCTGGGTCAAAAAATGCCATCCAGGCAAACTATGGTATCAACCGGCCGTTATCGATCACTCCATCTAGTAGAAATATCGCCCTATGTCTCTCATGCACATCCATGTGCACGCTCTCTCTCTCTCTGTCTATATATATATATAACAAAATATTATTCTGTTACTCAAAGTTGAACGGACGGCCTTGAGACGTTGGACTGATAGGCTTTGCCATGTGAACTATTCTTCATGTGTCTTCGAGGGACGAAAATTGTGGGTTCAACGGGGAGCTTCCGAGGGTTCTCCAGCGTGCTGCTGCAAGCCATTCGTTGCCAGAGGAGACATGTTCAGGATTCTGCACGTGCGCGCGCTCACCTGGTCAGGTTTTCCGGGCTCAAGTCACCGGAGGTGACGACGTGGGCATTTTGCGGCGGAGGTGTTGCAGGCGCTGGAGCCGTCGACTATATGTTCGCTTGGAGATTTTTTGACTGTAATTTCTGATCAGAAGTTTTGCCATTCTTGGTCGTCGGCCATGGCCGCCATGCAAGTGTGTTCTTTTTTTTTCTGATGTTTTGTTTTCAAATTGGCGTTGCAGGGAGAGCGATGAGGATCGTATGAACATTTTTGCATTGTCAATTTTGCTCCTTTAGTTGTTTCTACCCGGTTCCCATGTGACTTGGTTGTCGGCGGAGGTGGTGTATCATGGCTGACTGTAGCCTACGATTTCTTAAAATCTGGTCAAATGGTGTTATTAAGTTTCGTGTTTTTCTGTGTTGTTAAATTTTTTGGGCAGACATCCATGCTTCTTGAGTATGTGTAGTTGGACTGCACCCGGTCAAAGTTGTATTACTGTGTGTAGACATCAGAGTAAGTAGTTTCTACCGGCTCCCTACCCAACCATCTGCACTATCAATATAAACCCCTCCCCACCCCCTACCCTCTCTCACTTTCATTCCACCAGCTGCCAGCAAAGAAAAGCCAGATGGATCCTGACCTGGGAGAGGTCACAGAGGAGGAGGATGCCATCAAGGTGAGGCCTGTAGTAGCAGACCAGAGGATGAGGAGGAGCTGTAGGCACAGGTAGATGGCACAACATGTGGCCGAGGAAGAAGTGGATGCAGAGTTCAACAGACGCCTTGCCAACAAAGTGCTAGAGACTTACAACTCCACTGAACGTGAGCTAGTTTTGCCAGACGGCAGCAGAAGGAACTCTCTACTGATCATCAGGTGGGCTAGGGGAGAGCAGTCATGGCTCCACACCTATCCACCAGGGCCAAGTGGCGTCGGTTCTTTGATCGCTATGACTGAAGTACTAAAATTTTATGTTGTTAAGATTATGTTGGGAGAGAGCAAAGAGTTGAGTAACTAAATGAATGCATCTGTCTATCTCTGAATGAGATATTCTATCTACATATTTTGGTATGTGCACTTTGAACTGCTGCCGTATGTGCTCTCCCATGATCCTTTGAACTGCTACCTTATCTGTACTTGAACTGTTTTGCGGTCAATGTTGTATGACTTGTATGATGACATCGTCATAATAACTATTTTCTACCGGCTGGCTACCCCTGCCTATTTATTATTTTTATAATTTGCGAGTCATCCTGGCTATAAATTCTATCCATCTATGTGTGAATTGTGGCTCAGTCTCCTCCTCCATTTTCTTCCTTCCTCCAAAGATCAGATCTAGGTTCCTCCCTCTTCTCTCAGTTCTTTTCTTTTTATTTCTTGTGGTGCCCATGGAGGATGGTTCATGCGGGTGCCTCGCAAGGATGGTTCCCATAGCTGACGCTTGTGTGTACGAATCTGGTTTGGAGCTCACCCAGAGTCAGTGCCATGGGCAACTTTCATCACTGCTGTATAGCAAACACGGGTTTCGTGCTCCCTATGTTTGTCGCCTGACGGCTGGGGACTAGGAGGAATAATGGGTATGTGCTTCCCATTTTTTTGTTTTCTGCTTTGTAGGTCTTATTTTGAATCCCATGGACTGAATCTATATTTTAGATTTATCAATAGTTTTGTCTATAATTCTTAATTGGTTTTTTCAGAAGTTAACAGTAGTGATTCGTACGTATATTTTTTCAGTAGTTAACAATATTTATTCCTTTGTATAATTCTTGTTCCATTTTTTGTCAGAAGTTTACTGTAGGGATTCATATGTATATTTCTTCAGTTTGGTTAGGACATAGCAGTAGGTAGTCCTGTGTTTTGTTTTGGGTTCAGATATGTTCACTTGTTATGTAACAGTTGCTAGATCTATGCATATATTCAGTTATGTCAGGTGTTCACTTTTTTTCCTAATCCCATGCCCATTTGCAGAAAATGACATCCATTATCAGGATTGTTGCTCCTACTTCAAGGATACTAAAGATGGAGATGGCAGACAAGAACGGGTATCAGTTGATGGAAGTTGCCTACCACATCGACTTCGATGGTTGCATCAACCTAACTACTGGGTGGAAGGAGTTTGTGGCAGAGTCTGGAATGGAGGATGGAGACATGGTTATGGTTATGTTCTTCAGGAAAGATGACTCCTAACGTTCAGGATTTATGTGCTGTAGGTTTAAATGTGGCAAATGAGGCTGGTTGTGAGATTTGCCTGCGTTTGATTATGTTGCAGTATTTTTTTAAAACAATGTGTATGAGATGGTTGAACTTTATGTTTTACCATATGGATTGGAAGATTATGTTCGTATATTAATGTATGCGCTATATTTTTAATGTAATGCTTCCTATTTGGCTCAAGCGCGACGGTTCTATTTTTTATATTTGGTTTGGAACAACTATAGTTGAACTGATGTGCATCCTTTGTTTTTACTGGCATATTTTCATGTAGATAGGCCGAACACGAAAAATATATGCTGATGATGGATGTAGCACCCCTTGGGTTGAGTTTGTTGAACATGCATGCTGATAATGATAGTACTGAAGTACTTTGAATGTCAATGCCATATTGCATTTGTTTGTTGCACAACATTTTTTCTTATTATTGACAAGAATATAGAGCACAAATTAGTTTTTAGTTGACTACTGATAGTTCTAGTAATTTTTTAAATAAAAAGAGAACTTTTAAAAAAATTGTTCTAATTTTTTTATTACAATCTTCTACGTTGAAGTATCCTTTTAAAAATTTGTTTATTTTTTTTATTTTTACAACGAACATGTGTTTGAACTTTTCTACATTTTTTATTTGAACTTATTTATTTATGTGGTTTATTTCAAAAAAATATCTGCATTTGTTCCTTCGATTGGTTGTGTGGTATCCGAAGGAATTTTGTAATGGGTCGCTCTGTTGTATTGGGCCGCCCCCTGGAGCCATTGTTTTCGGCCCAAATAGCCCGTCCGCGTGGCTGTGTAGTGCCGCGTGCACGTGCGCTATGCATTTAGTCCCACCTCACTAGCCGAGGGGGCTCTCAACCTGTTTATAAGTGCTGCCGAGGCATACCGATTGAACTCCTCTAAATATTTACCTGAGAGCTTATACACGGCACTCGCTCTGTGGCATGACCATTGGGCCCTGGTCGGTTTGCCTGTGTAGTATGGTTTGCAATGAATTTGCTAGTGGTTTGCTGTTGGCTTGATTTCTAAGATCCACATGCGTTGGGCCGGCCAGTCCCTTGGGCGGTCAATTTTTTTGATTCTTCTTAGCATTTTTTGCTCTAGTTTTTCTTAGAATTTTCTGCCCTAGTTTTTAATAATTTTTTTGCCTAATATAAGCACTTATTTTTTATTAGTACTGAATGTTCTCCTTTGCTTGAACTGACATCTTTTTTGTAGTGTGTTTTACTCCCTTTCTTTTTGTTCTCATTTTTTCGGCATTTTTGGATTGATGAACATCCAGGTAAGACATCTAGGACCGCACTGAGGGTTGATTCTTCTATGCATTTTTTTGCCCTAGTTTTTCTTAGCATTTTTTGCTCTAGTTTTTACGAATTCCTTTTTTCCTGATATAAGCATTTATTTTTTATTAGTACTGAATGTTCTCCTCTTCTTGGACTGATATCTTTTTTATAGTGTGTTTTTCTCCCTTTCTTCTTCTCCTCATTTTTTCCAGCACTTTTGGATTTGATGAACATCCGGGTAAGACATCCAGGACCGCACCGAGGGGCATAGTGGTACCGACACACCTTTTTGCTTTTTGTATGGACTGATGAACAACGTCATCAGTAAAAAAGCGGCACTGCACCAAGTGATATAGTTGTACTGACACATCTTTTTTGCTTGTATGGACTCATGAAACATCTGCGTCAAGATTGACAGTGGTTGAAGGCACTACCCCCGCACTATGCCTGTTAAACGAGTGCACTGCCACGTTAGTGCGACGCCGAGCCGTGGGAGGGGGTCGCCCGACCCCATCCCGGCGAGGCCGTACTAGGAACGAGCCATAGCAGGCGACGACGCAGCATGCCGCGGTGTCGCATGCAGAGGCGAGTCCGTAACATGGCATTCCCCATTATCTATCTTTTAGGGGGGTGTGGGTGTGTGTGTGGGGGGGCGACAGAATAACCGCACCGCACCTATCAAACGAGCGCACTGCCGCTTTAGCGCGAGGCCGAGCCAGGAACGAGCCGTAGCAGGCGACGGCGTGGTGTGCCATGGCGTCGCATGCGGAGGCGAGTCTGTAACATGACTTGCCCCAGTATCTATCTTTTAGGGGGAAAATCAGCACCACACCGAGGGGCATAGTTGTACTGACACATCTTACGTCGTCACTAAAAAGTGATACCGCACTGATAACCCACAAGTATAGGGGATCGCAATAGTTTTTGAGGGTAGAGTATTCAATCCAAATTTATAGATTCGAAAGAAGGGGAGCGAAAGAATATTTGCTAGTATTAGCAGCTGGGTTGTCAATTCAACCTACGTGGAGATTAAATATTTGCAGAAAAGTGATGAGTAGCAAAGTAGTATGATAGTTTCGATAGTAGTGGTGACATCAATAGTAACGGTGACAGTGATAGCAATGATTTTGTAGCAAGTGTAACAGTAACAACAACAGTAGTAACTTATCAAGAGCAATATGTAGGAAATTCATAGACATTGGATCGGTGAATTCGTTGGATGATATTCATCATATAATAGTCATAACCTAGGGCGATACAAAACTAGCTCCAGTTCATAAATATAATGTAGGCATGTATTCCGTAAATAGTCATACATTCTTATGGAAAGAACTTGCATTGCATCTTTTGTTCTACCCTCCCGTGGCAGCGGGGTCCACAAGGAAACTAAGGAATATTAAGGCCTCCTTTTAATAGAGAACCGGAACAAAGCATTAACACATAGTCACTCCGAGGTTTATAGATGATAACACGTAATAGGTGAATATGACTTGCAAGATCGGATCTAGAACATAGATATAATGGTGAAAACTTAAACGGTTCAGATTTGAAATCATGGCACCCAGGACCAAAGTGACAAGCATTGAGCATGGCAAAGTCATAACAACATTAATCTCAGAACATAATGGATACTAGGGATCAAGCCCTAACAAAACTAACTCGATTACATGATGAATCTCATCCAACTCCTCACCGGCCTGTGAGCCTACAAAGGAATTCACTGGTACGCGTCGGTTCTATACAAACGATTGTTAACCCCTTTTCGCGACGACATTTGGAACCGTCGCCAAGTGAGTGTGGGCGATAGGGGGGTCCTTCCCACACGACCCAGAAACTGTCGGCGATAGGGAGCCAAGATGCATATACAGTACTCCTACTTGTTTGTGCTCGCATTGCCATCGCAATCGGTATTCTGTGGTGCTACGTTTACGATGCATGACCCATCACAAACGGCTCACTATTATAGAACGTGTATGATAAGCATACAAACACACACATTCGCTTGTCCCAAACCGTATGCAATAACTAATTAAGAAGATTAGCTAATCGTCGTACGAGTGTCGGATAGGATTATGAAATGTCGGACCGTCGTAACATCATCGTACACGACAACTATCGCACACACTATTCTGGGGTGCAATGTTTACGATGCATACTTCATCAGAAACAGTTCGTGGTTGCGAATCGTGTATGATAAGGCAATTATCACAAACGTTTAGTTCTTCTATGACCAAACGTTTGCGATGCGCGCAACATCACAAACAGTCCATAATTTCAAAGTGTGTGTGATAAGGTGACTATCGCAAACATTTAATAAAGAACTGTGTGCGATGTTGTTGTTAATCGCACATGTTTTTTCTTGGCTGATCATGTGTGAAGTGGAGATTGATCGCACACGTAGCGGATCCTAGAAACGTGTCTAATCTCCAGGTCTATCATAGATGTTTCGCTTTCGCCAACCCTATGGAGTATAATCCCTAATTAATCCTTAATTTAAAAATAATATGTTTTGAATTTGATAGTAGGCAATCACTTATTTCATATCCAGCCATGTTTATTACAAATATAGGTTCAACCACGAATGCATAATTCGATGCACAGGTACATATTCTGAAGAACTACAGAAGCACCATGTAAAGAATGATGAACCACAGTTGTACTAAAGACTGTAAAGAGAGAGGCGAAAGACATTCTGGTTGGTGGAGAAGGTGAAGTGGAATGCCCATATTGTGCCCTCCTCCATGCGTAATGCGCGCACGACTCTAGGCCAACCCCTTGTGATGGCTGCCCATCCATCCTTCACTGTCTTCATTACGACTTCTCATTGCTCATTGTAGTCTGGATGAAATACTTTAACCTTCATTGTGTGTCCACCAATCATGTAATTTACGAGGTAATCTTGAGTGAACTGCTTCGGGAACCACTTCGAATGAAAAAGATTCAGACATTGTTGTCTAACAACTCATTAGGGCAGTAAAAAGAGAAGGCTGCAAAGTTTGTAATTACCATCCTATAGCTCACTGTTGTGTTGGATAGAGCATAAACAAATAATTTGCTGGCCACCATTCATATCTTTTTGCTAATAATCCTTATCAGTTTCCTCACTTGATGCTTGTTCATGAATATCTCATTGCCCCATATGCAAAACGGGTCGATGCATGGATCCTTGCCAAGGGCATATTTACCTACAAGCAACAAGTCAATATTAGAAGCTAACAAGTGTCCATGCCTTAACATCAAACAAATATAGCAAAGGTAAACAACATCATCTCCAAATGATAGCTTGAATGTGTTGGTTTCAGCATGCTGTTAAAGCATATATAAAATGGAAGGCAATGTTACCGACAGCAGGCTTAACGGCCATCAAATATTGTAATTCAAACTAGTATTGTTGAAAATGAATAGAACGTAGGTAATGCTTAAACATCACACTGGATAAATGTGTAAAACTGAAATAAAGGGCATGTGTTAACTACACCAGGCATAACTGGAACCAAATATAGCCGTTCAAGCTGGTATTGATGCAGTCGAGCGGCACAGTTCCGACTTGCACATAATGAACAACACATTGTGAATGACTAAAATAAACAAGGCATAAATGATCAGTATACCAACCAAATATAGCCATTGAAAACTGGACAGAGTCTCAATGCTACCAACCTAACAAGAAAATACAGATAAACAAGGCATATGCTTGAAAACTGGACAAATGCTCACTGCAACCAACCTAACAAGCAGATACAGATAAACAAGGCATCTGCTTGAAAACTGGACAAATGCTAAAAAAAGCAATCTAACAACCAAATACAGATAAACAAGGCATCTGCTTGATAACTGGACAAAATGCTCACTGTAACCAAACTAAGAACCAAATACATATAAACAAGGCATCGGCTCGATAACTAGAAAAATGCTCACTGCAACCAACCTAACAACCAAACATAGATAACCAAGGCATCTACTCACTATAAACAACCAAATATAGCCATTCATGAAACTAAAGTGGACGATTCATACTTAAACATCGAATAGCCCTATTGAACAATACATGTTTGCATAACTGAAATAATTAAACACGTCACAGTTATAGCACCGCACGACAAATGCTACAACAACAAAAGGTACGGGTTGGCAAGCTAGAAAAGGTAAGATTTGCTGATAGGATGTTGCCTCCCATTTCATGGACCAGATCCTTCCAATTGGAAGAGCACAGATCCATGGTGCGCTCTCTGATGTCATAGATGGGCTATTTCACCTTGTAAGAACCATTGTGGGTGCCCTCCTCGTGGTCATGGTCGATGAGATCTGACTTGGCAATTGACGATCCCAAGCTGCCACCGTAGAACGTGTCCTTCAGAAATGACAAAATGGGCTAGATGGCATATAAGGATCACAAATCCTTGACCACTTGGTGGAGGAGATCAGCGGCAGGGGCCAAGAAGGTATCGACGACGGTTGAACCAGAGGGGTTGGGGATAGACCATGTAACCTGTGACATGGCCCGCGTGAAGCCGTCGCTGTCGACAAGCTTGATGTCGTAGCTAGCTTTCCCGAGTTACAGTGATACGCAAGCCCGCTGACATGAAGCCTTCGGTATGGCAACGTAGTCAACGTCTTCCCTGGCTTCCGTGGCGACGTGTTGCTCCGGGATCGACAGGTCGGGGCAAACGGCGGCCACCTCGCCAGCGTCCGTCGGAGAGGCCATGATAAACCTCTTCTTGGCCGAACGCTCGTCGGGATCCCCGGGATACGTGGTCAAGCCTAGGCTGCGACTTTATGGAGCAGGGGATGTGGATCTGGCGTGGAGGGACACCGCAGGCCTCATCTAAAAACTCAGGGGAGTGGGGCAACGATATGGGAATTGCTGGGTAACCTGAACTTTATTATCTAAGCTAGGAGGTACGGGCAGACCAGCATGAGTTTGCAGTGGCGCCGGCAGCGGCCGCGAGCTAGGGTTCGAGGGGGGGACCGGGTGGGGGACTGTGGAGGGGGGGATGGTGGTGTTTGAGGATACGCCGCGGCTACTGAAATTTTTAGTAATGGTGGGTGGAGATGGTGGTGGACGAGGGAGGGCGACGGTTCAAATGCCTGGGCTAGTGCAGTTTTACTATAAAGTCGGTGCTGGAGGAGTGTGGGCAATGGTTGAAGTACGGCAGCTACTAAAATTTGGGTAAAGGAATTGATGTGGGGCAGGAGTGCCCAAGATCGCGCACGGTCCAATAAGAATATGCATGTATGATAATAAGGAAAAGTGGTGGAACTACCGATTTCTGCAACGCTCAAGGCGGGTAGTTTGTTTTTATATTTCTAGCTAGCTGTTCTATCGCACACGGTTCATCCTAATTTCTAAATAAACTTACCCACCTTTAGCTTGCGCAGTCATGGTGATTTTGCAGCGCACTTGCACCACACACGATTAAGCCAGTACCTCCACCATTTGCTCGCGCTTGCGTAGTCGTGGTGATTTTACAGCAAAAAATAACCTATAAAAACCTAGTCTACAAATTAGAAAAACAAGGATCCCAAGGTTTATATAATCAGCATGTCAGGTCATTATAGAGATAAGGTAACTATAGAGATTTTTGTCTCTTTATCTCTATAATGACCATGTCATGGCGATTAAATGAATCTTGAGATATGTAACTTCCCACCGGGTCACCCATCCTTGGACTACTCCTGCCCGAGAACGCTTAACTTCTGCGTTCTATTCGACTAGGCTAGCGGATGGGAAGCGGCACCTTGCTGATAGGAATTGCCTCCTTGCCTTTAGGGAGTTTCATGCTGGTAACCCTATGGGACCTACTCCCTCCTATCACGCACATATGTGCTTTTAGAAAATGTGTGCGATATTTACATGGCTGGTGTGTCGCCGTCTAGCCTTCAATGTGCACTGACACTGGTAGCGGGAAACCGATGGGAGAAGAGGCGGGAAACCGATGAGAGGAGTGCCGGGAAACGGTAGCCTGTTTAGAAAATGTAGTAGAGAAGGAAGCGTGAGCTAGCACGACGCATGCGCATAGTGCTTACCCATGTACTACATGTGCTATCGAAAGGGCTGAGGGTTGCCGTTCGATCTGGGAGCATCCAATGGTGGAGACATACGATCTGTGGGGTTTGGGTTCTGGCCAATCAGAACACACGACTCAGATCGCGCGCAGTAGGGGGGAAGGGGGGTGTCTTGGCCACGGTTTGGTAGGCACACGGCTTTTTGTGAGTGAACCGTGTGCTATTTGAAAACATTTCATGAGAAGAATCTCGGTTTTTAAATCCCAGTAAATCCAAAACTCACTCGAAAATCGTGAAACTTGGCATGGTGTCATGACATGGCACATATATGTCAAGGAATTTTTTTCGTCCATTTTGGCACAAGTTTTATTACATGCCTCTTACAAACCGGAGCTTCTCTCAAAGAAGCCTCGTGGTTTCGATAGGAAAACGTGTCCCCCTTGTGGGGGAAACGATAATCACTGCCTCTTTTCGCCTTGTAATTTCTTCTACCGGCAACATGGAACGACAAGATATCCGTGCTAAAATTTAACCTTATTCAGGGTTCATTTGGCCTTTTTATACACTAATTGAGTTTCCTATGCATTTAATGTCCATAATTCAAATCTGAACTACAAATACATGCTCCAGTTCACCAAAATGGCTAGAAAAATTATACATGTGTCCTTGGGTGCATGTTTAGGTCCCATGCCAGGAATGGGAACGAATTACAACCATACCGGCGTCTTGGCTCGTCCTCAAACATTTCGAATCTCGGTTTTTAAATCCCCGTAAATCCTAAACTCACCAGAAAGTCATGAAAGTAGGCATGGTGTCACGTCATGGTGCATATATGTCGTGGTAAAAACATTGTCCAATTTGGGCCAAGCTTTATTACAAACCTCTTACAAACCAGAGCTTCTCTCAAAGAAGCCTCGTGGTTCCGATAGGGAAACGTGTTCCCCTTGTTGTCAAAACATAATCACTGCCTCTTTTCGCCTTGTATATTCTTCTACGGGCAACATTGAACGACAGGATATCCGTGCTGAAATTTAAATTTATTTAGGGTTCGTTTGACCTTTTTATACACTAATTGAGTTTCCTAGGAATATTTAATGTCCATAATTCAAATCTGAACTTGAAATACATGCTCCAGTTCACCATAATGGCTAGAAAAATTATACATGTGTCCTTGGGTGCATGTTTAGGTCTCATTTAAGGAATGGAAACGAATTACAACCGTACCGGCGTCTTGGCTCGTCCTCAAACATTTAGAATCTTGGTTTTTAAATCACTGTAAATCCTAAACTCACCAGAAAGTCATGAAAGTTGGCATGGTGTGACATCATGGCGCATATATGTCGTGGTAAAAACATTGTCCAATTTGGGCCAAGCTTTATTACAAACCTCTTACAAACCAGAGCTTCTCTCAAAGAAGCCTTGTGGTTCCGATAGGGAAACGTGTTCCCCTTGTGGCGAAACATAATCACTACCTCTTTTCGCCTTGTATTTTCTTCTACTGGCAACATGGAACGACGGGATATCCATGATGAAATTTTAAACTTATTCAGGGTTCGTTTGGCCTTTTTATACACTAACTGAGTTTCCTAGGCATTTAATGTCCATAATTCAAATCTGAACTACAAATACATGCTCCAGTTCACCAAAATGGCTAGAAAAATTGTACATGTGTCCTTGGGTGCATGTTTAGGTCCCATGCAAGGAATGGGAACGAATTACAACCGTACCGGCGTCCTGGCTCGTCCTCAAACATTTGGAATCTCCGTTTTTAAATCCCCATAAATCCAAAACTCACCAGAAAGTCATCAAAGGTGGCATGGTGTCACGTCATGGCACATATATGTCGTGGTAAAAGCATTGCCAATTTGGGCCAAGCTTTATTACAAACCTCTTACAAACCGGAGCTTCTCTGAAAGAAGCCTCTTGGTTTCGATAGGGAAACGTGTTCTCCTTGTGGCAAAATATAATTGCTCCTTATTTTCGCCTTGTATTTTCTTCTATGGGCAACATCGAATGAATATCCATGCTGAAAATTAAACTTATTCATGGTTCGTTTGGCCTTTTTGTACACTAATTGAGTTTCCTAGGCATTTAATGTCCATAATTCAATTCTGAACTACAAATACATGCTCAAGTTCACCAAAATGGATAGAAAAAATGTACATGTGTCTTTGGGTGCATGTTTAGGTCCCATGCCAGGAATGGGAACGAATTACAAACGTATCGGCGTCATGGCTCGTCCTTAAACATTTGGAATCTCATTTTTTAAATCCTCATAAATCCAAAACTCACTAGAAAGTCATCAAAGGTGGCACGGTGTCACATCATGGTACATATATGTCGTGGTAAAAACATTGCCAATTCGAATCTCTTACAAACTGGAGCCTGTCGGAAGAACCCTCGTGGTTTCGATATGGAAACGTGTCCCCTTGTGGGCGAAATGATAATCGCTCCCTCTTCTAGCCTCGTATTTTCTTGTACACGCAACAGGGAACAATGGGAGATTTGCGCTGAACTTTGAAATTATTCAGGGTTCGTTTAACCCTTTTTATTCATTAATTGAGTTTTCTAGGCATTTAATGTCCATAATTCGAATCCGAACTACAAAAACATGCTCCAGTGCACCAAAATAGCTAGAAATAATATACATGTTTCCTTGGGGTGCATGTTTAGGTCCCATGGAACGAATGGGAATGAATTCAACCGTCTCGCCGTCCTGCCTTGGCCACAAACATTGCGAATCTCGTTTTTTAAATCTCTGTAAATCCAAAACTCACCAGGAAATCATGAAACTTGGCAGGGTGTCACTACATGGTACATATAATTATCCAATTTGGGGGAAGCTATATTACAAGCCTCTTACAAACCAATGCTTCTCACAACCCTCCTGTTTTGGTGGGCGAAACGATAATCGCTGCATCTTCTCGCGTTGAACTTTGTTTTCTACAGGCAACATAGAATAACAGGAGTGTCGTGCTGAAATTTGAAACTGTTCAGGGTTCGTTTGGCCATTGTATATATTACTAATTAGGTTTTCTACGCATTTAAGGCGGTCCATAATTAAAATTTGAACTACAAGCACATGCTCTAGTGAAGTAAAATGGGTGGGAAACCGTACATGTGTCATTGGGTGCATGTTTAGGTCTCATTTAAGGAATGGGAATGAATTACAAACTTGTCGTCGTCCGGAAACATTGAGAATCTCGGTTTTTAAATCCCAGTAAATCAAAAACTCACCCAAAAAACATGAAACTTGGCATGTTTTCATGACATGGCACATATATGCCGTGGTAAAAAAATCGTCCAGTTTGAGAAGAGGCGCACACATTAGTAGCCAAAGTCCTTTTTGA
Source organism: Aegilops tauschii subsp. strangulata (assembly GCF_002575655.3). Lineage (NCBI taxonomy): Eukaryota > Viridiplantae > Streptophyta > Magnoliopsida > Poales > Poaceae > Aegilops > Aegilops tauschii. The sequence goes on from NC_053036.3 coordinate 237,681,543, forward strand.
ATCAAAAAGCTGACACGTTAATATCGCAAACGGTTGTATTATATGAACCGTGTCAAAATTTAACCATACTCGGTGGCGTGCGTGCAGCTGTTTGATTAGACAGGACGAGCGCGAGAAGTCCGCTGTGCAGGCTCGACGGGACGCGTGCGAGCAGTCCGCCGCGCAGGCTCGACGGGATGCGTGCATCCTGTCCACCTCGCAGGCTTGACGCGACACGTGCGAGCAGCAAGGCCACCCATGCCATCGAGAAGCGAGCTCTTTGACCTCCATGCACCAGCCGCCGCCCGCCTCGCTCACAACTTCTCCATTAATGGGTTAATTAAAGCACCTGGACGGAGGGTGTTTGCCTGTGATCCCATGGCAGCATTTGCTTCGTTCGCGTTTTCAACTCGTATTCTAGCCTAATTTAAATAGCCACATAGGCCAACGGATAATATGACCACAAATAAAATGGCAATGGATAATACGGTGACAAATTTATAATGGTGTAGATAATGATTGTCTTACATATTCCGAATAATTTAAAATGCCACATGCGGCAAAGCCCGGAAGACATGGGGGCAAGAGAAGAAGGAAATCGCAGACAACGATCTGGATCGCTACTGTCTCTACTCGTCGATGGATCACCGGGCGACGACATCCTCCAGCTCATTCCTAAATTCCACACAACTTTGCTTGAAAGCAGCCACAGATTCCTCCACCTCCTGGTCGCGCTCGATCCGGAGCTTCCTCAAGTCACCCATCAGTTCCTCGACGACCGCTGTTAGCGTCATCCCCGAGGCACTGCTCTGCTCATGTAGCATCTCCCATCCGGCGGCCTCCTCCTTCTCGGTGAGCGCCTTGAAGAGCTTGGCATTGTCACCCATGAGTTGATCGACGAGGTTAGTCGCCTTGTCAACCGAGGCATCGCTGATCTCGAGAAGTTTCATCAAGCCGTCGACCAGCTCTTGCTGCTTAATGACGCCAGCAAGAATGTCATCGTCGCCGGCCAAGGACTTCAGCAGCGCCAGCTCGTCGCGATTGCCGACGCGGCGAGTGCACTTGTGAAAGCCCTCGTGTGCCCGTGAGAGCTCGTTCGAGGGCTCCGCGACACGTCGGGACATCTCTGCTGCGGCTGCCGCTTCGCGGCAGTACCTCTCTAGTGCTTCCGCGGCCTTGGTCTTTGCTGCCTGGTTATATGTCCACCCGAAACTCCTCCTACCAGTCATGGCCGAACGACTTGGCAGGAAAGACCAGTTTCGTGGGTGATGAGGAGAGGAACTGTGAAGTAATTTACGAATGGGTAGTTTTTATAGCCCGGTGCTAAGTGTGAGCACATATTAGTTTGATCGGTGTGAACACATATTAGTTTGATCTGTGTGAGTAGATTTGCAATTACTTATTATGTTGTAATCTGCAATGTGATGAGAAACAAAGTCAAAATTTATTGATGGTTCTGGGCTTACAAATCCCCAATTATGTTACTCTGCGTCATCGCAAACTGTTCTTTTGGATCAACCGTATGCCACACATCGGAAGCCCAAAACGTGGGCCCTTATTCTTGGATGTACGTGTACGTGTCTGCCCACTATCACACACGGTCATGATATCACCATCGTGTCCTATGGATGCGTCGTCGCGTCTCCCACGGGGTGCCAGAAGGTTGACCATGTGGTTGCTCACCGTGGCGTTCGTGCGCGCGCTCTGCTCGCCGTTGAGGCAAACTTACAATGGAAACGATTAATAATTGTCTTACATATTCAGGATAATTTAAAATGCCACATATGGCAAGGCACAAAACACTCATGACCTACTTACGCATACAATTATAATAAAATATTGTTGGGGAATGTAGTAATTTCAAAAAAATTCCTACGCACACACAGGATCCTGGTGATGCATAGCAACGAGAGGGGAGAGTGTTGTCCATGTACCCTCGTAGACCAAAAGCGGAAGCGTTATGACAACGCGGTTGATGTAGTCGTACGTCTTCATGATCCGACCGATCCAAGTACCGAACGCACGGCACCTCCGAGTTCAGCACACGTTCAGCTCGATGACGTCCCACGAACTCCGATCCAGCAGAACTTTGTGGGAGAGTTCCGTCAGCACGACGGCATGATGACGGTGTTGATGATGCTACCGATGCATGGCTTCGCCTAAGCACCGCTACGATATTACTGAGGTGGAATATGGTGGAGGGGGACCGCACACGGCTAAGAGATCAATGATCAATTGTTGTGTCTCCAAGGGGTGCCCCCCTCCCCGTATATAAAGGAGTGGAGGAGGGGGAGGGCCGGCCCTCTCTATGGCGCGCCCTAGGGGAGTCCTACTCCCACCGGGAGTAGGATTCCCCCTTTCCTAGTAGAACTAGGAGCCCTTCCAAGTAGTAGGAGTAGGAGAGAAGGAAAGGGAAAAGAGAAGAGAAGGAAGGAGGGGGCGCCGCCCCTCCCCCTAGTCCAATTCGGACTAAGCATTGGGGGGCGCGCAGCCTCCCCTCTCTCTTTCCCCTAAAGCCCAATAAGGCCCATATACTCCCTGGCGAATTCCCGTAACTCTCCGGTACTCCGAAAAATACCCGAATCACTCGGAACCTTTCCGATGTCCTAATATAGTCGTCCAATATATCGATCTTTACGTCTCGACCATTTCGAGACTCGTCGTCATGTCCCCGATCTCATACGGGACTCCGAACTACCTTCGGTACATCAAAACACATAAACTCATAATACAAATTGTCACCGAACGTTAAGCGTGCGGACCCTACGGGTTCGAGAACTATGTAGACATGACCGAGACACATCTCCGGTCAATAACCAATAGCGGAACCTGGATGCTCATATTGGCTCCCACATATTCTACGAAGATCTTTATCGGTCAAACCGCATAACAACATACGTTGTTTCCTTTGTCATCGGTATGTTACTTGCTCGAGATTCGATCGTCGGTATCTTAATACCTAGTTCAATCTCGTTACCGGCAAGTCTCTTTACTCGTTCCGTAATACACCATCCCGTAACTAACTCATTAGTTACAATGTTTGCAAAGCTTATAGTGATGTGTATTACCGAGTGGGCCCAGAGATACCACTCCGACAATCGGAGTGACAAATCCTGATCTCGAAATACGCCAACTCAACAAGTACCTTCGGAGACACCTGTAGAGCACCTTTATAATCACCCAGTTACGTTGTGACGTTTGGTAGCACACAAAGTGTTCCTCCGGTAAACGGGAGTTGCATAATCTCATAGTCATAGGAACATGTATAAGTCATGAAGAAAGCAATAGCAACATACTAAATGATCAAGTGCTAAGCTAACGGAATGGGTCAAGTCAAACACATCATTCTCCTAATGACGTAATCCCGTTTATCAAATGACAACTCATGTCTATGGTTAGGAAACTTAACCATCTTTGATCAACGAGCTAGTCAAGTAGAGGCATACTAGTGACACTCTGTTTGTCTATGTATTCACACATGTATCATGTTTCCGATTAATACAATTCTAGCATGAATAATAAACATTTATCATGAAATAGGAAATAAATAATAACTTTATTATTGCCTCTAGGGCATATTTCCTTCAGTCTCCCACTTGCACTAGAGTCAATAATCTAGTTCACATCGCTATGTGATTAACACCCAAAGAGTACTAAGGTGTGATCATGTTTTGCTTGTGTGAGAAGTTTAGTCAACGGGTCTGTCACATTCAGATCCGTAAGTATTTTGCAAATTTCTATGTCTACAATGCTCTGCACTGAGCTACTCTAGCTAATAGCTCCCACTTTCAATATGTATCCAGATTGAGACTTAGAGTCATCTGGATCAGTGTCAAAACTTGCATCGACGTAATCCTTTACGACGAGCCTTTTGTCACTTCCATAATCGAGAAACATATCCTTGTTCCACTAAGGATAATTTTGACCGTTGTCCAGTGATCTACTCCTAGATCACTATTGTATTCCCTTGCCAAACTCAGTGGTAGGGTATACAATAGATCTGGTACATAGCATGGCATACTTTATAGAACCTATGGCTGGGGCATAGGGAATTACTTTCATTCTCTTTCTATCTTCTGCCGTGGTCGGGCTTTGAGTCTTACCCAATTTCACACCTTGTAACAAAGGCAAGAACTCTTTCTTTGACTGTTCCATTTTGAACTATTTCAAAATCTTGTCAAGGTATGTACTGATTGAAAAAACTTATCAAGCGTCTTGATCTATCTCTATAGATCTTGATGCTCAATATGTAAGCAGCTTCACCGAGGTCTTTCTTTGAAAAACTCCTTTCAAATACTCCTTTATGCTTTCCAGAAAATTCTACATTATTTCCGATCAACAATATGTCATTCACATATATTTATCAGAAATGTTGTAGTGCTCCCACTCACTTTCTTGTAAATACAGGCTTCAACGCAAGTCTGTATAAAACTATATGCTTTGATCAACTCATCAAAGCGTATATTCCAACTCCGAGATGCTTGCACCAGTCCATAGATGGATCACTGGAGCTAGCACATTTTGTTAGCACCTTTAGGATCGACAAAACCTTCTGGTTGCATCATATACAACTCTTCTTTAAGAAATCCATTAAGGAATGTAGTTTTGACATCCATTTGCCAGATTTCATAAAATGTGGCAATTTTCTAACATGATTCGGACAGACTTAAGCATCGCTACGAGTGAGAAAATCTCATCGTAGTCAACACCTTGAACTTTGTCAAAAACCTTTTTTTGATAAGTCTAGCTTTGTAGATAGTAACACTACTATCAGCGTCTGTCTTCCTCTTGAAGATCCATTTATTTTCTATGGCTTGTCGATCATCGGGCAAGTCAACCAAAGTCCACACTTTGTTCTCATACATGGATCCCATCTCAGATTTCATGGCCTCAAGCCATTTTTGCGGAATCTGGGCTCATCATCGCTTCCTCATAGTTCGTAGGTTCGTCATGGTCAAGTAACATGACCTCCAGAACAGGATTACCGTACCACTCTGGTGCGGATCTCACTCTGGTTTACCTACGAGGTTTGGTAGTAACTTGATCTGAAGTTACATGATCATCATCATTAGCTTCCTCACAAGTTGGTGTAGTCGTCACAGGAACAGATTTCTGTGATGAACAACTTTCCAATAAGGGAGCAGGTACAGTTACCTCATCAAGTTCTACTTTCCTCCCACTCACTTTTTTCAAAAGAAACTCCTTCTCTAGAAAGGATCCATTCTTACCAACAAATATCTTGCCTTCGGATCTGTGATAGAAGGTGTACCCAACTGTCTCCTTTGGGTATCCTATGAAGACACATTTCTCCGATTTGGGTTTGAGCTTATCAGGATGAAACTTTTTCTTATAAGCATCACAACCCCAAACTTTAAGAAACGACAACTTTGGTTTCTTGCCAAACCACAGTTCATACGGTGTCGTCTGAACGGATTTAGATGGTGCCCTTTTTAACGTGAATGCAGCTGTCTTTAATGCATAACCCCAAAACTATAGTGGTAAATCGGTAAGAAACATCATAGATTGCACTATATCCAATAAAGTACAGTTATGACGTTCGGACACACCATTATGCTGTGGTGTTCCATGTGGCACGAATTTGTGAAACTATTCCACATTGTTTTAATTGAAGACCAAACTTGTAATTCAAATATTTGTCTCTGCGATCAGATCGTAGAAACTTTATTTTCTTGTCACGATGATTTTCCACTTCACTCTGAAATTCTTTGAACTTTTCAAATGTTTCAGACTTATGTTTCATCAAGTAGATATACCCATATCTGCTCAAATCATCTGTGAAGGTCAGAAAATAACGATACCCGCCGCGAGCCTCAACACTCATCGGACCGCATACATCAGTATGTATTATTTCCAATAAGTCAGTTGCTCGCTTCATTGTTCCGGAGAACGGAGTCTTAGTCATCTTGCCCATGAGGCATGGTTCGCAAGCATCAAGTGATTCATAATCAAGTGATTCCAAAAACCCATCAACATGGAGTTTTTTCATGCGCTTTACACCAATATGACCTAAACGGCAGTGCCACAAATAAGTTGCACTATCATTATTAACTTTGCATCTTTTGGCTTCAATATTATGAATATGTGTATCACTACGATCGAGATCCAACAAACCATTTTCATTGGGTGTATGACCATAGAAGGTTTTATTCATGTAAACAGAACAACAATTATTCTCTTAAATGAATAACCGTATTGCAATAAACATGATCAAATCATATTCATGCTCAACGCAAACACCAAATAACATTTATTTTGGTTCAACACTAATGCCGAAAGTATAGGGAGTGTGCGACGATGATCATATCATTCTTGGAACTACTTCCAACACACATCGTCACTTCACCCTTAACTAGTCTCTGTTCATTCTGCAACTCCCGTATCGAGTTACTAATCTTAGCAACTGAACTAGTATCAAATACTATGGGGTTGCTATAAACACTAGTAAAGTACACATCAATAACATGTATATCAAATATACCTTGTTCACTATGCCATCCTTCTTATCCGCCAAGTATATAGGGCAGATCCACTTCTAGTGACCAGCCCCTTTGCAGTAGAAGCACTTAGTCTTAGGCTTAGGTCCAGACTTGGGCTTCTTCACTTGAGCAGCAACTCGCTTGCTGTTCTTCTTGAAGTTCCCCTTCTTCCCTTTGCTCTTTTTCTTGAAACTAGTAGTCTTGTCAACCATCAACACTTGATGTTTTTCTTGATTTCTACCTTCGTCGATTTCAGCATCACGAAGAGCTTGGGAATCGTTTCCGTTATCCCTTGGATATTATAGTTCATCACGAAGTTCTAGTAACTTGGTGATAGTGACTAGAGAACTCTACCGATCACTGTCTTATCTAGAAGATTAACTCCCACTTGATTCAAGTGATTGTAGTACTCAGACATTCTGAGCACATGCTCACTAGATGAGCAATTATCCTCCATCTTTTAGGCAAAGTACTGTCAGAGGTCTCATACCTCTCGACACGGGCATGAGTATGAAATACTAATTTCAACTCTTGGAACATCTCATATGCTCCGTGGCGTTTCAAAAAACATCTTTGAAGCCCCGATTCTAAGCCGTAAAGCATGGTGCACTAAACTATCAAGTAGTCATCATATCGAGCTTTCCAAACGTTCATAACGTCTACAGTTGCTCCTGCAATCGGTCTGTCACCTAGTGGTGCATCAAGGACATAATTCTTCTGTGCAGCAATGAGGATAATCCTCAGATCACGGATCCAATCCGTATCATTGCTACTAACATCTTTCAACTTAGTTTTCTCTAGGAACATATATAAAATAAAACAGGGGAGCTAAACGGGAGCAATTTATCTACAGCATAGATATGCTAATACTACCAGGACTAAGTTCATGATAAATTAAAGTTCAATTAATCATATTACTTAAGAACTCCCACTTAGATAGACATCCCTCTAATCATCTAAGTGATCACGTGATCCAAATCAACTAAACCATGTCCAATCATCACGTGAGATGGGGTAGTTTTCAACGGTGAACATCACTATGTTGATCATATCTTCTATATGATTCACGCTCGACCTTTCGTTCTCCAGTGTTCCGAGGCCATATCTGCATATGCTAGGCTCGTCAAGTTTAACCCGAGTATTCTGCGTGTGCAAAACTAGCTTGCACCCGTTGTAGATGAATGTAGAGCTTATCACACCCGATCGTCACGTGGTGTCTCGGCACGACGAACTTTGGCAACGGTGCATACTCAGGGAGAACACTTTTATCTTAAAATTTAGTGAGAGATCATCTTATAATGCTACCGCCAATCAGAGCAAAATAAGATGCATAAAGGATAAACATCATATGCAATCAATATAAGTGATATGATATGGCCATCATCATCTTGTGCTTGTGATCTCCATCTCCGAAGCACCGTCATGATCACCAACGTCACCGGCGCGACACCTTGATCTCCATCGTAGCATCGTTGTCGTCTCGCCAACTATTGCTTCTACGACTATCGCTACCGCTTATTGATAAAGTAAAGCAATTACAGGGCGATTGCATTGCATACAATAAAGCGAAAACCATATGGCTCCTACCAGTTGCCGATAAATCGGTTACAAAACATGATCATCTCATACAATAAATATAGCATCATGCCTTGACCATGTCACATCACAACATGCCCTACAAAAACAAGTTAGACGTCCTCTACTTTGTTGTTGCAAGTTTTACGTGGCTGCTACGGGCTGAGCAAGAACCGTTCTTACCTACGCATCAAAACCACAATGATAGTTCGTCAAGTTAGTGCTGTTTTAACCTTCTCAAGGACCGGGCGTAGCCACACTCGGTTCAACTAAAGTTGGAGAAACTGACACCCGCCAGCCACCTGTGTGCAAAGCACGTCGGTAGAACCAGTCTCGCGTAAGCGTACGCGTAATGTCGGTCCGGCTTCATCCAACAATTCCGCCGAACCAAAGTGTGACATGCTGGTAAGCAGTATGACTTGTATCGCCCACAACTCACTTGTGTTCTACTCGTGCATATAACATCTACGCATAAAACCTGGCTCGGATGCCACTGTTGGGGAATGTAGTAATTTCAAAAATTTCCTACGCACACACAGGATCATGGTGATGCAAAGCAACGAGAGGGGAGAGTGTTGTCCACGTACCCTCGTAGACTGAAAGCGGAAGCGTTATGACAACGCGGTTGATGTAGTCGTACGTCTTCATGATCCGACCGATCCAAGCATCGAACGCACGGCACCTCCGAGTTCAGCACACGTTCAGCTCGATGACGTCCCACGAACTCCGATCCAGCAGAGCTTTGTGGGAGAGTTCTGTCAGCACGACGGCGTGATGACGGTGTTGATGATGCTACCGACGCAGGGCTTCGCCTAAGCACCGCTACGATATTACCGAGGTGGAATATGGTGGAGGTGGGCACCGCACACGGCTAAGAGATCAATGATCAATTGTTGTGTCTCCAAGACTAAGCATTGGGGGGGGGGGCACAGCCTCCCCTCTCTCTTTCCCCTAAATCCCAATAAGGCCCATATACTCCCTGGCGAATTCCCGTAACTCTCCGGTACTCCGAAAAATACCCGAATCACTCGGAACCTTTCCGATGTCCGAATATAGTCGTCCAATATATCGATCTTTATGTCTCGACCATTTCGAGACTCCTCGTCATGTCCCCGATCTCATCCGGGACTCCGAACTACCTTCGGTACATCAAAACACATAAACTCATAATACAAATCGTCACCGAACGTTAAACGTGCGGACCCTACGGGTTCGAGAACTATGTAGACATGACCGAGACACATCTCCGGTCAATAAACAATAGCGGAACCTGGATGCTCATATTGGCTCCCACATATTCTACGAAGATCTTTATCGGTCAAACCGCATAACAACATACGTTGTTTCCTTTGTCATCGGTATGTTACTTGGTCGAGATTCGATCGTCGGCATCTTAATACCTAGTTCAATCTCGTTACCGGCAAGTCTCTTTACTCGTTCCGTAATACACCATCCCGTAACTAACTCATTAGTTACAATGTTTGCAAGGCTTATAGTGATGTGTATTACCGAGTGGGCCCAGAGATACCTCTCCGACAATCGGAGTGACAAATCCTAATCTCGAAATACGCCAACTCAACAAGTACCTTCGGAGACACCTGTAGAGCACCTTTATAATCACCCAGTTACGTTGTGACGTTTGGTAGCACACAAAGTGTTCCTCCGGTAAACGGGAGTTGCATAATCTCATAGTCATAGGAACATGTATAAGTCATGAAGAAAGCAATAGCAACATACTAAATGATCAAGTGCTAAGCTAACGGAATGGGTCAAGTCAAACACATCATTCTCCTAATGACGTAATCCCGTTTATCAAATGACAACTCATGTCTATGGTTAGGAAACTTAACCATCTTTGATCAACGAGCTAGTCAAGTAGAGGCATACTAGTGACACTCTGTTTGTCTATGTATTCACACATGTATTATGTTTCCGGTTAATACAATTCTAGCATGAATAATAAACATTTATCATGAAATAAGGAAATAAATAATAACTTTATTATTGCCTCTAGGGCATATTTCCTTCAAATATAGGCTAAAAGGTTGAGCCGGCGGCCTTCCGACGACGGTCTTCTCGGACCGCGTGATCAGCATATCACCCTTGCGGCCGTTCATTATGTGTAACTTACTAATCGTCGCACATGAGTACTCGCAGACGCATCATGTGCGATACTCCTAGCCACTACAAGCAAATAGTTTGCATTTTCAAAGTTTTTTGTACGAATAGAATCGCACATGAACTTACTATAGTAACCGTCTGTGTTATAATTTCTCATCGCAAATAGTTCATCCGAGTGGGCTGTTTGCTGCGTATCACACACATATAGTTTACACGAATCGTTTGTTTTCTTTTGGATCATCGCATCACACACATCTTGTTAAGATGAATAGTTTCCTTTCTCTTGCCTAATATAAAATAGTTTGTCCGACTGAACCGTATGCCGTATATCACACACACCTAGATCTGGCTGACCATTTTTGTTGCATTCCCTAATAGCACACAGTTCATCGGAGCAAACTGTATGCCGTATATCGCACACACATTGATATGGCTGCCCGTTTCTGTTGTTCTTCCTCACCGAACATAGTTCTGCTGTATCAACCGTATGCCCAGCATCGCACACATAACTAAAATCTGAACTGTGTTTGATGTCTCTGCCATCGCAAACGCTTTGCATCTTTTTTGACGGTTTTTTTACATCCTCGTTTGCGATTAATGCATCGCACACAGTTTCGTCAAAGGGTCTCTGATCGTAGTGTCGTGTTAGCAGCAACCTGCAGTAGTGATTACTCACTCCCGGTGGGGAGCATCATGGAGTTGGCGATGAAGGAGGGTTGGTGATGACGAATATCGAAGATCCCCCTCTCCGGAGCCTTGAACGGACTCCAGATCTGGCCTCCCGATGAAGTACAGGAGGTGGCGGCGGCTCCGTATCGTGAAACGAGATAATTCTTCCTCTACGATTTTTTCTCCGAATATGGGTATTTAAGGAGTTGGATATAGGGTCTGCGGGGCCACTAGGTGGGCACAACCCACCTAGGCGCACCTGGAGGGGGGGCGCGCCCTGGTGGGTTGTGCTCACCCAGGGCCCCCCTCCGGTGGTTCTTGGCTCCAGTATTTTTCTTTTATTCTGAAATAATTCTCCAAAAAGTTTTGTTCCATTTCGAGAACTTTTATTTCTGCAGAAAGACAACACCATGGTAGTTTTGCTGAAAACAGCGTCAGTCCGGGGTAGTTTCATACAAATCATGCAAATTGGAGTCCAAAACAAGAGCAAAAGCGTTAGGAAAAGTAGATACGACAGAGGTGTATGAACTCCCCCAAGCTTAAACCCTTGCTTGTCCTCAAGCAATTCATTTGACAAACTGAAAGTGAAAAAGAAAAACTTTTACTAACACTTTTGTTCTTGTTTAAATAAATAAGCTTAAGTAGCACCCAGGTTTTCAGCAAAGATCATGACTAACCATGTTAGCAATAACTCTTAAAAATTATGTTATCTCATATAATGGCATAATCAACTAGCGAGCAATAATAAGATATCTTAAATTCCAACACTTTGCCAAAACAATCATGATATAATATGACAACAATGGTATCTCGCTAGCCCTTTCTGAGACCGCAAAACATAAATGCAGAGCACCTCCAACGTTCAAGCAGCGACTATACATTGTAATTCATGGTAGAACAAATCCAGTCATGATGCATCCAATATTAACTTTACACAATGCATGGATGACAATAGTGCTCTCAGGATGTGGCGCTTATTTGAGAAGGTGATGACTCAACATAAAAGTAAATAGATAGTCCCTTCGCAGAGGGAAGCAGGGATTTGCAGCGGTGCTAGAGCTCAGATTTTAAAACAAAGGTAAATGAAATTTTGGGAAATGCACCCTTCCTGTTTATGTCACGACCAGAAGTTATCAATATCTTCCATGCTAAACACATTAGTGGCGGTTCCCAATTGATAAAAGTAAAGGTTTACTCCCTCTCCACCAGCAATCACACTCCACGGCTAGCCGAATCCACGGGTACCGTCCATACCAACAACAATCCTGGGGGAGTTTTGTTTAATTATTTGCAAATTTTTTGATTTCGGGACTGGGAATCCCTATTACCGCCTCTTGTGCAAGGACGAGTGAATAAACACTCATCATGAGAATAACACACTTAGCATGGAAGATACCGATTACCCCCTGTCGCTCTATCAACAATCCAGGCACACAAAAACAGATATTTATTTGAAGTTTTTAGAGGTGGCACATGCAAATTTACTTAGGATGGCTGGGTAATACCGTATATATGTAGATATTGTGGACTCATCTGGAATAACTTGGGTTTTAGGATTTTGGTGCACAAGCAGTATTCCTGCTTAGTATAGGCGAAGGTTAGCAAATAGGTTGGGAAGCGGCCAGCTAGAGAGCAAAAATGGTCATGAACATGCATTATGCATAATGAACATTGGATACTAGCATGAGTAGGGTATGAACACCATGAACATAAAATATCATAGAGGCTATGTTGGTTTTGATTCAACTACATGCATGAAAGCAAATTAAAGAAAATGAAAAATAGAAACGAGAAAAACTTTTTACATGGGAAAGCTCCCAACAAGCAAAAGAAGAATCGAGAAATCTTTTTGGGTTTACTTTTAATACTACAAATAATTAACTAGAAAGAAAAACCGAATAGAAGCAGGAAATATTTTTGGGTTTTCTCAAAGTTTTTCAAACACACAAGAAGAAAGCGAGAAAATAAATCTAGCATGGATAATACAATGAAAAAGTGTGAACAATGACAACTGGAATGAAAAGTGTGAACATGAATGTAATGTCGGTGGAAATACGTACTCCCCCAAGCTTAGGCTTTTGGCCTAGTTTGATAATCACCACTCGTAGTAGCCATCCGGTCCCACGTTGAAGTGCTGTGGAGCAGGCACCTGAGCGTCCCACTCCTAAGGCTCCTCCCCTGCCTCTGTCTGGGCATTCCGGTAAGCAATAATGTCCTCATGCATGATACTGTATCCACCCCTGGAAATATAATCAAACAAAGCAGGTGCAGGCAATGGAATAATATGACGGGAATCCACACTGAAAACCAGGTTGTAAGGAATATTACTAGCAGAGTTATCGATATCAGTAAAATGGTGATCCTTTATCTCCTGGTGATCTAAATAAACCTTGGGTAAACAATAATCATGCTGGTGGATCTGAATGTTAAAATGACTCGCTAAACGAGTAGCATAAATACCGCCATGAATTTTGCCCTTGGTTCTGTTAAGGTGCAGGCGACATGCAACGATAGCCCCTAGGCTAAAGATGTTATCGCCATATAGTGCACGACGTAAAATAGCAAAGTCGGGGGCACTGAGTGCACCAACCTTCTCTCTCGCAATTAAGTACTTCGCGATAAATAAAGCAAAATAATGCAAAGAAGGAAACTGCAAGCTAGTGGCGGTAACACACGATACTCCTCTCTCATCTCCCACTGACAGAGTACGATAAAAGTCCTCAAACTACGCAGGCCTAGGATCTCTTATTTCCTCGTTAGAAGGGATCAAGCATATATCAAAAAAATCAGTAAGTGGTATCTGACGGGTTTCAACATATCAATTAAACTGCACCTCAGGGGGTTATTCCTACTCAAAAAATGAAAATTTTGCACAAAGGAATTTGTAAGGAGATGGTATTGTTCATACTCAGCTGCGATGAAGTTGGTGAGACCAGCATTAGCAGAAAATTGGCGAACTCTTGAGGGATTCTGGCTCCATCCATGAAGGGGTTATGCGGCCATTCGCACGGCCGCACCTCCGCCCTTCTACGAGTTTGGAGGTCATTGTCCGATGATTCCCTAATGACTCCCTTGGCACTTTTCTTGGAGGAAAACTACCTAAAGAAACTCATCTTGTTCCTATAAATGAAATTCTGAAATATTTAGTCCACAATTTTTTTGTCAACAGAACTTCACAAGATTGATAGCAACTACTCATAAGGAGGCATAGAGGTTATATTGATTATTCAAACTACTTACAACTGCAAGCACCGAGCTACTAATAGATGATGCCTCCAAAGACCTCCTCCTCAAAGAACTCCTAAAGAAATTCATCTTATTCCTATAGATAAAATTCTGAAATTTTTAGTCCACAAATTTTTTGTCAACAAAACTTCACAAGATCGATAGCAACTACTCATAAGGAGGCATAGAGGCTATATTGAGCATTTAAACTACTTAGAACTACAAGGATTTAACATGCAAGCTCATCTACATCAGCACCAAGAGTAGCTAATTATTCAAAATATAAACCACTAAAGCAAAAACTAATTGGACCAATGGATGACACACATACCAAGTAGAAATTCCCTAAAACAGTTTCGGAAATGGAGCTTCAAGCAAAGAGATCGAAACCCACGGGTTCGACAGCAAGAACATAAGAGAGAGAGAGAGAGAGAGAGCAATGGTGATTTTTTTCTAGAGGTAGGAGATGACATGGGCTAAAGAGATAAGTGAGGGGGCCCATATGGGGACCACAACGAACCAGGGCGCGCCTGGGGCTACTGGCGCATCCAGGTGGGTTGTGCCCACCTGGTGCACCCCCCTCTGATGTTACTTGCACTAAAAATTCAGAAATATTCAAAAAAATTGTATTAAATTTTTAGGACATTGTGAGAACTTTTATTTTTGGGTCATTTTTTATTGCACGAAAAATCCAGAAAATAGGATAAACATGGCATTTTATTTTATTTAACTAAGAAAACCAGAGAACAAAAAGGTAAGGGCAAAAGGTAGTGCCTACTAAATTCATCAACTTTATACCTCTCAAAAATGATCCATTAATAAGGTTGATCAAGTCTTATTAACAACCATCTTCGATTAGCATGAAATCGAAGAACTTTTGTAAAACACTAAGTTACCTCAACGGGGATATGCATGTCCCCCACAATAAGTATATCATATTTCTTTTTGGCAGCATGTAGAGGTAGTTGAAAACTTCCAACAGTGAGTGTGAGAGATTTTTCAATAACATTAACACCATTCACTGGGAATTGTTTCTTTGGAAAGTGCATCGTATGCTCATTAGCATTGATATGAAAAGTGAACTTGCTTTTATTGCAATTATAACAACCTCTGCTGTATTCAAAAATGGTCTACCAAGGATAATCGACATGTTGTAGTCCTCAGGCATCTCAAGTATAACAAAGTCTGTTAAGATAGTAACAGTTGCAACAACAACGGGCACATCCTCACAAATACCGATAGGTATGGCAGTTGATTTGTCAACCATTTGCAAAGATATTTCAGTAGGAGTGAGTTTATTCAAGTCAAGTCTTTTATATAAAGAGAAAGGCATAAGACTAACACGAGCTCCTAAATCACACAAAGCAGTTTTCACATAGTTTCTTTTGATAGAGCAAGGTACAGTTGGTATTCCCGAATCTCCAAGTTTTTTAGGTACTCCATCCGTAAAAAATAATTAGTAAGCATGGTGGATATTTCAGCTTCGGGTATTTTCCTTTTATTAGTGATGATGTCTTTCATATATTTAGCATAAGGGGCCATCTTTAAAATATCAGTCAAGCGAGTGCACAAAAAGACTGGCCTAATCATTTCAGCAAAGCGTTCAAATTCTTCATCATCTTTTTTCTTAGTTGATTTAGGTGGAAAGGGAATGGGTTTTTGAACCCATGGTTCTCTTTCTCTTCCATGTTTTCGAGCAACAAAGTCTCTTTTATCATATCTATTATTTTTGGGTTGTGGGTTATCAAGATCAACAACTGGTTCTATTTCAACATCATTATCTGGTTCTTTATCTTTGTCTAGTTGAGTATCTTCATGGACATCATCATTATCTTTTTCATGATCACTAGATGAATGTTCATTACCAGATTGAGTTTCAGCATCAGAAATAAAAACATCATTATTAGCTTCAGGAGGTTTTTGTATTTCAGGTTCACTAGAGGTATGCAAAGTCCTATCATTTTTCTTTTGCTTCTTCTTTCTAGAAGTTCTAGGTGCATCAGTGTTAATTGTTTGAGAGTATTGTTCAATTATTTTAGGGTGTCCCTCAAGATAAAGTGGTTCCTGAGTCATTTTACCTCCTCTAGTTGCTACTCTAACAGCAAAGTCATTTATATTATTGTTCATTTCATCAAGCACTTCTTTTTGAGATTAGCAACTTGTTCTAACTGGGTATGAACCATAGAGGCATGTTTTCCTACACCTATAACATAATTAGTGATTCTAAATAACAAGTTACTCAAGCGAGCAATCATATCAGAATTGTATTTCAATTGTTTCATAACATTTGCATTGAAGTGATCATGTTTTCTAATGTAGTTATCAAACTCATAAAGGCATTTACTGATGAGGACATCAATACCATTGTTACACCCACAACCCCTGCTACTATACATACTGGACCAATTACGAGAGCTCGCGCACGCCAATTAAATTACCAGATACTTTCGTTTCTTGGTAATTATTCGAATGTTCATGTATGATGCTGCCTAAATTGGATACATTTGTTTTGCTTACAAATGAAGGGCCTAGCTTGGAGAAGGATGAACATTGGAGCAAGAACAAGCATGGAGTTGATGGCATGCGCAAGGGAAACAAGAACGGAGTTCCGGTGATGATTTCAGGACTTTGAAGCCACCATAATGAGTGCATGAAGCCTTGGACGAAATATACAAGATGCCACTTCATAAATTTCGTCCAGAGGCTATTGTAGGTGTTGCGTCACCTTATTATTGGGCCAGGCCCATGTAATTTCAAAATACGAATATATGTTGTTTTTAGAGTCCGTATGTGTGGGGAAACAAGAGTTAGGGTTGGTTTCGGACCCCTCCTCCAAGGGCCACGAAATTCCCCCCTCTTCCTCCATATATACAACCCTTAGGGCATCGTTTAGACTTTGGGTTCTGTTTAGATTAAAAGTTCGCCATAGCTGCAACTTCGCGTACTTCGTTTGTGTTTAACGACCAGACCAAGACGTCACAGAACCCCACCTTGATCAATAAAGCTTTCCTCTTATATTCGCAATATCCAGATTGCAATCTTAGTTTCTTGCTTGTTCTTTGTTTGCCTGCAGGAAACAGACCTTCGTGGTCAGGTTGATCGTGCTCCGGCGTGGTCAATAACCTCTCGCAGTTGGTTTAGCGATTGCTAAGGCGCGGCGTCCTCGCACTTTCGTAGTTGGATCATCAGTCGACTTCCTCCAAAACGATAGCCACCATCTCATCGAAAGACGGGACACCTTTGCCTCTATCATTTACTAGGATGTTTATTGTAAGGGATGTCACTTTCATCCAATTTCATTAAAGAGTTTACCTCTACCACCTTTGGTGGTGGTGTGTATAGTCCATGTATTTCTATAATAGGAGGTAAATTTTTGACATCTTCAGCTTTAATACCTTTTTCCTTCATACTTTTCTTTGCCTCTTGCATATCTTCAAGACTGAGATATAAGATACCCCTCTTCTTTGGAGTGGGTTTAGGCGGTGGTTCAGGAAGATTCCAATCATCATACTTTTTCAATATATTATTTAATAATTCCTCAGCTTGTTCAATAGTTCATTCCCTGAAAACACAACCAGCACAACTATCTAGGAAGTCCCTAGAAGCGTCAATCAGTCCATTATAGAAGGTATCACGTATTTCATTTTTCTTAAGAGGATGATCAGGCAAAGCATTAAGCAGTTGGAGAAGCCTCCCCCAAGCTTGTGGGAGACTCTCTTCTTCAATTTGCACAAAATTAAATATTTCCTGTAAGGCAGGTTGTTTCTTATGAGCAGGAAAATATTTTTCAGAGAAGTAATAAATCATATCATGGGGATTACACACACAACCATGAGCAAGAGAATTTTACCATACCTTAGCATCGCCCTATAATGAGAATGGAAATAACTTGAGAATATAATGGTAGCGAATTTTCTCATCGTGAGCAAACCGGGTGGCTATATCATTCAACTTAGTAAGATGTGCCACAACAGTTTCAGTTTCATAACCATGGAAAGGATCAGATTCAACCAAATTAATTAACTCTGGGTCGACAGAGAATTCATAATCCTTATCAGCAACAAAGATAGCTAAAGTATAAAACTTAGGATCACATTTCATTCTAGCATTCAAAGTATTTTCTTTCAGTTTGCATAACAATTTCTTAAGATCATCCCTATCATTGCAAGCAAGAAAGTCTCTAGTTGTCTCCTCATCCATAACATAACCTTCAATTCTTTTGGGAAATTCATATCTAGGAGATCTAGGTCTAATAGGTGTTTCAAGATTTTAAGTTTCAAGTACTTCATCAGTTTCAATAACTTCATCAGTTTCAGCATTCTCAATATCTTCAGCTCTAGCAAGTTGTTCATCAAGAAATTCACCTAGTGGCACATTATCATCAAGCAAGGTACTAGCATCATCATAAGCATTATCCATAGCAGAGGTAGCATCATCAATAACTTGCGACATATCACAATGAATAGCATGTGGTGGTGTTGCAAGTTTACTCAAAATAGAAGGTGAATCAAGTGTAGAGCTAGATGGCAGTTCCTTACCTCCCCTCGTCTTAGAGGGAAATATCTTAGTCTTGGTATCCTTCAGATTCTTCATAGTGATAAATAGATAATAATCCCAAGTGACTCATAGCTATGCTCCCCAGCAACGGCGCCAGAAGAAGGTCTTGATAACCCACAAGTATAGGGGATCACAACAGTTTTCGAGGGTAGAGTATTCAACCCAAATTTATAGATTTGACACAAGGGGAGCCAAAGAATATCTGCAAGTATTAGTAACTGAGTTGTCAATTCAACCACACCTGGAGATTAAATATCTGTAGCAAAGTGATCATTAGCAAAGTAGTATGATAGTTTTGATAGTAGCGGTGACAGCATTAGTAACGGTAACAGTGATAGCAATGATTTTGTAGCAAGTGTAACAGTAACAGAAGCAGTAGTAACTTAGCAAGAGCAATATGTAGGAAATTCGTAGGCATTTGATTGGTGAATACATTGGATGATATTCATCATATAACAGTCATAACCTAGGGTGATAGAAAACTAGCTCTAGTTCATAAATATAATGTAGGCATGTATTCCGTAAATAGTCATATGTGCTTATGGAACTTGCATGACATCTTTTGTCCTACCCTCCCGTGGAAGCGGGGTCCATAAGGAAACTAAAGGATATTAAGGCCTCCTTTTAATAGAGAACCGGAACAAAGCATTAACACATAGTGAATACATGAACTCCTCAAACTACGATCATCACCGGAAAGTATCCCGACTATTGTCACTCTGGGGTTTACGGATCGTACCACGTAATAGGTGAATATGACTTGCAAGCTCGGATCTAGAACATATATATAATGCTGAAAACATAAACGATTCAGATCTAAAATCATGGCACCCGGGCCCAAGGTGACATTCATTAAGCATGGCAAAGTCAGAACAACATCAATCTCAGAACATAATGGATACTAGGGATCAAGCCCGAACAAAACTAACTCGATTACATGATGAATCTCATCCAACTCCTCACCGACTAGCGAGCCTACGAAGGAATATTACTCACTCCCGGAGGGGAGCATCATGGAATTGGCGATGAAGGAGGGTTGGTGATGATGAAGATCAAAGATCCCCTATTTGGAGCCCTGAACGGACGCCAAATCTGGCCTCCCGATGAAGAACATGAGGTGGGGGCGGCTCCATATCGTGAAACGAGATAATTGTTCCTCTATGATTGTTTTCTCTGAATATGGGTATTTATGGAGATGGAGATAGGGTCTGCGGGGCCACTAGGTGGGCACAACCTACCTGGGTGCGCCTGGAGGGGGGGCACCCTGGTGGGTTGTGCTCACCCAGCGGCCCCCTTCGGTGGTTCTTCGCTCCAGTATTTTTCTTTTATTCTGAAATAATTCTCCAAAAAGTTTCGTTCCATTCTGAGAACTTTTATTTCTGCACAAAAACAACACCATGGTAGTTCTGCTGAAAACAGCGTCTGTCTGGGTTAGTTTCATTCAAATCATGCAAATTAGAGTCCAAAACTAGAGCAAAAGCATTAGGAAAAGTAGATACGACAAAGACATATCACGCACCAAGTGGTATTTTCATACTGACACATCTTCCTTGTATGGACTTGCCCCATTATATATCTTTAGGGGAAAACCAGGACTGCACCGAGGGGCATAGACGTACTAACACATCTTTTTGCTTTTTGTATGGACTAATGAACATCGTCATCAGTAAAAAAGCGGCACCGCAACGAGTCGCATAATTGTACTGGCACATCTTTTTTGTTTGTATGGACTGATGAAACATCCGCATCAAGATTGACAGTGGTTGAAGGCACAACCCTCGCATTGCGCGTGTCAAATGAGCGCACTGCTGCGTTAGCACGAGGCCGAGCCTGGGGGAGGGACCCCCCCTCCCGCATCACGACGAGGCCGAGCTAGGAACGAGCCGTAGCAGGCGACGACGTGGCGTGCCACGGCATCGCATGCAGAGGCGAGTCCGTAACATGACTTGCCCCATTATCTATCTTTTAGGGGAAAACCAGCACCGCACTGAGGCATACTTGTAGAGACACATCTTGCATCGTCAGTAAAAAGTGATACTGCACCGAGTGGTATAGTCGTACTGACACATCTTCCTTATATGGACTTGCCCCATGATCTATCTTTAGGGGAAAAACCAGGACTGCACCGAGGGGCATAGTCGTACTGACACATCTTTTTGCTTTTTGTATGGACTGATGAACAGCGTCGTCAATAAAAAAATGACACTGCACCGAGTGGCATAGTTGTACTGACCCATCTTTTTTGTTTGTATGGACTAACGAAACATCCATGTCAAGATTGACAGTGGTTGAAGACACAACCCCCGCACTGCGCCTGTCAAACTAGCGCACTGCTACGTTAGCGCGTGGCCGAGCCGGGGGAACGGGGAGGGGGGGTCGGGACCCCCTCCCCCATCCCGACGTGGCCGACCTGGAACGAGCCGTAGGAGGCAACGACGTGGCGTGCCGTAGTGTCGCATGCGGAGGTGAGTCTGTAACATGACTTGCCCCATTATCTATCTTTTAGGAAAAAAAACAACACCACACTGAGGGTCATAGTTGTACTGACACATCTTACGTCGCCAGTAAAAAGTGATACCGCACCGAGTCGTATAGTCATACTAACACATCTTCCTAGTATGGACTTGCCTCATGATCTATCTTTACGGGAAAAACCAGGACCGTACTTAGGGGCATAGACACATCTTTTTGCTTTTTGTATGGACTGATGAACAACGTCGTCAGTAAAAAAAGCGGCACCTCACCGAGTGGCATAGTTGTATTGACACATATTTTTTGTTTGTATTGACTAATGAAACATCCTCATCAAGATTGATAGTGGTTGAAGGCACAACCCTATAGGATCGAAAGTAGGTCTAGAGGGGGGTGATTAGACTAATTGACCAAATAAAAATCTAACCTTTTCCCAATTTTAGTTGTGGGCAGATTTTAGCAATTAACACAAGTCAAGCAATCAACCTACACATGCAATTCTAAGAGTGTAGCAGCGGAAAGTAAAACATTGCATATGAAGGTAAAAGGAAGGGTTTGGAGAGTGCAAACGCAATGATGACACAGAGATTTTTGACGTGGTTCCGATAGGTGGTGCTATCGTACATCCACGTTGATGGAGACTTAAACCCACGAAGGGTAACGGTTGGACGAGTCCACAAAGGGCTCCACCCATGAAGGGTCCACGAAGAAGCAACCTTGTCTATCCCACCATGGCCATCACCCACGAAGGACTTAACTCACTCGGGCAGATCTTCACGAAGTAGGCGATCTCCTTGCCCTTACAAACTTCTTGGTTCAACTCCACAATCTTGTCGGAGGCTCCCAAGTGACACCTAATCAATCTAGGAGACACCACTCTCGAAAAGGTATTAGATGTTGTGTTGATGATGAACTCCTTGCTCTTGTGCTTCAAATGATAGTCTCCCCAACACTCAACTCTCTCTCATACATATGGATATGGTGGAAAGATGATTTGAGTGGAAAGCAACTTGGGGAATGCTAGAAATCAAGAATCTTGTGGTTGGATTGGAATATATTGATCTCAACACATGAGTAGGTGGTTCTCTCTCAGAAAATGTAAGCTGGAAGTGTAGGCACGTTCTGATGGCTCTCTCACATATGGAGAAGGGGGTGGAGGGGTATATATAGCCTCCACACAAAATCCAACCGTTACACACATTTGACCCAACTAGGTCAGACCAAATAGAAGAACTCGGTGAGACTGATTCTGTTCAAAATGTGAACGTTAGGAATCTCGGTGGGACCGATGTGCTAGGTCTAGGGAAAAACCTCATCTCAGTGGCGCCGATTGTGTGAACTCGGTGAGACTGATTTCAGCAAAGAGCAAACAGAGAGTTTGTCAAGCAAACTCATGTGTGTCCGATTGCTCATTTCGGTGAGACCAAAATGTTAAAAAAGGGAAACAGAGAGGTTGTAGGGCCATCTCGGTGAGACCGAGATCTGTATCGGTGTGACCAAGGTGTTGGGGTTTCTGGCAGTGGCTATGTCAAATGAACTCGGTGGCGCCGGATAGAAGATTTCGGTGGGGCCGAGTTTGACTTTGGGTTTTGGACATATTTGGAACGAGAAAGTGGTTTAGGGCTTTGGAGCAATATCACAAAGAATTTTGAGCAAGTAGACCATTACGCAACACCTCATCCCCTTTTAATAGTATTGGATTTCCTATGGACTCAATGTGATCTTGGATCACTAAAATATAAATGGAGAGTCTTTAGCTTTTGCCAATATGTGTCCTTAGCTTTTTGAGGGGTCCACATCTCTAGTCCATGCCATGCCAATCATTGAACTTTCTGAAGTATTAGACTTGAGTGGATATTAGTTCAATGCGCTATATGTTGTTATGAATTACCAAAACCACCCGGGGATTAGTTGCACTTTCAATCTCCCCCTTTTTGGTAATTGATGACAACATATAGATCAAAGATTCGACAAATGATAATATGAATGAAATACATCGTCGCTTTGAGAAGTATGTGATAAGCAAGAGCTCCCCCTAGATTTGTGCATTATTTAAAATTAGCTTATGGATGCAAATGCACAATCGATTAGGATCATGGGTCACTCTTCCATGTCACATACATCTTGGTGGAGCGTGATGTCCACTACGTAACTTTATTCTTGTAGACTCGTGTTCGGCCGCCAAGCGTAGAGTTTTGTAGGACAGTACCAATTTTCCCTCAAGTGGATGACCTAAGGTTTATCAATCCATGGGAGGCGTACGATGAAGATAGTCTCTGTCAAACGACCCTGCAACCAAATACAAGAAATCTCTTGTGTCCCCGTCACACCGAATACAATGGAAAATTGTATAGGTGCACTAGTTCGTCAAAGAGATGGTGAGAAAAGTGTAATATTGATGGTAGAAATATATTTTTATAATATGAATAAATAAAAACAGCAAGGCAACAAATAGTACGGGCACAAAAACGGTATTGCAATGCTTGAAAATGAGGCCTAGGGCCCGTACTTTCGCTAGTGCAACATCTCAACAGTGCTAATATAATTGGATCATATAACCACCCCTCAAAGTGCGATGAAGAATCACTCCAAAGTTCCTATCTAGCGGAGAACATAAGAAGAAATTATTTTTATCGTATGAAACCACCTCAAAGCTATTCTTTCCGATCGATCTATCCAAGAGTTCGTACTAAAATAACACCAAATAATTTCTGATTCATAATACTCAATCCAACACAAAGAACCTCAAAGAGTGCCCCAAGATTTCTACCGGAGAAACAAAGACAAGAACGTGCATCAACCCCTATGCGTAGATTACCCCAATGTCACCGCGGGAATCCTCGATTTAAATGCCAAAACACATATCAAGTGAATGAACATGATACCCCATTGTCACCACGAGTATTCATATGCAAGAAATATATCAAGTGCTCTCAAATCCATAAAAGTATTCAATCCGATAACAACGAAATCTCAAAGGGAAAAACTCAATTCATCACAACAAGATAGAGAGGGGAAATCACCATATGATCCAACTATATTAACAAAGCCCGCGATACATCAAGATCATGACATCTCAAGAACACGAGAGAGAGAGAGAGGGAGGTTAAACACATAGCTACTGGTACAAACCCTCAGCCCTGAGGGTGAACTACTCCAATCCTCATCATGGTGGCCGCCGGGATGATGAAGATGGCCACCGGAGATGATTCCCCCCTCCGGCAAGGTGCCGGAACAGGGTCTAGATTGGTTTTCGGTGGCTACAAAGCCTTGTGGCGGCGGAACTTCTGATCTAGGTTAACCGCGAGGGTTTTTGGAATATTTGGGATTTTGTAGGGCAAAGAGGGGGTGTGGGGGGCCACCGAGGTGGGCACAAGCCACCTAGGCACGCCTGGGCGTGCCCTGGTGGGTTGTACCCCCCTCAGGGCTCCCCCCCAGGTGCTGCTCTGGCCCATCGGGAGTCTTCTGGTCCATAAAAATCCACTAAAAGTTTCGCGGTGTTTGGACTCCGTTTGATATTGATTTCCTGGGATGTAAAAAACAAGCAAAAAACAGCAACTGACACTGGGCACCGGGTCAATAGGTTAGTCCCAAAAAATGATATAAAGTTGCTATAAAATGATTGTAAAACATCCAAGAATGATAATATAATAGCATGAATACTTCATAAATTACAGATACGTTGGAGACGTATCAGAGTTCTCAAAATGATAAGAGTTAAATAACATGCACTTATCACCAAGGATACAAGTGATTGATCATACACAAACATTCATGGATATAATCATGCAAGCACAATTAAGCATAATATGATCAAACACATGATCACATAAGTATCTCATGAGCGTAACAGAAATTGTAGCGTAGGAAGCAACAACCAAACAACCAAATAGCAAGAGTAGCAAGGGAAATAAAACCAACTAAAAGCAAGAGGCACTCTCTCTCTCTCTCTCGAAGCCTATGATCTATACACTTTCTCCCCCTTTGGCAACAAGTTACCAAAAAGTTCAAAAATGTATAGTGCTATACGACACTCTAAGCACGATCTCTGGGAGCTTCTCAAGTGGTCTTTTGCATTGTTTCTCCGATGTGCGTAGATGGCGTGGAGAGGAGGGCATCTGCAAATGCCTCTAAGGAAGTCTGTGGAGCTGAAGGAGTTGACACTGGAGGGGCAACTGTGGCAGCGGTTGCAGGTGCTGAGATGGTAGTCCTGGAGTCTTTGGCAACTGGCACAACTGATGATCTTTGTGCCCTTGGCACTCTCTGGAATGTGTCTGTTGTGGGTCTACCATCACGATCCTCAGCATCATCCCTAAGCTTCTCCAAAACTCTCTGAATCTCAGTGACCTTCACATCTAGGTCATGTATCTTTATCTCAATAATCCTCTCAAGACTTTCCTGATTTTGAGACAAGGTGGCCAAGCTCTTCTCAATTCTCACGGTAGGCTCAAGCAGATAACTGATTTGATCTTGCCTAGTCTTGAGATTCACAACTGAAGCATCTGGGGCACTTGCTGCCTTTGCTGCTTTTGCAGCCTTAGGTCTCTCAATCTTCTCCTGGGCAACTGCACAAGTAGGATGTGCAGCATCCATGACAACCTCGTTGTCCTCAAAGTCTGGCCTCAGGGGTAGATGCTCTCTATCTAGTAGATATGTCCCAGTTCCCATCGTGGAGTTGATCAATGTCTGGATGTGTGGGGCATATCCACAAGAGCTCTTTTGGTCGGCTGCTGTCCTCTTCGTTGTTTCAACAATCAAGCTCATGACTCTGAATCTCTGTGGGACATCAACCAAATGAAGCAGGTTGATGGAGTGACCACGTATTATCGTGTGATCTCCAGACTTGGGCAACATAGTGTGCCTCAAGATAGTGTTCATTGTGGTCAATCCAACAAGCAGATAGTATATAGAACTAAGTTTGTGTGTCTCCAAAGCTTTATCGGGGATTGGCTTGTACATGTTAGCCATGGAGTTATGATCCTTCCTAGGCTTGCCATAGCATCAAGATCATTTTCTTCTTCCTTGGGGGCATTGATTAGCTTGGCCCATTCATAGATTGTTGACTGATATCTGGTGCCTTTTGTCATCCACACTATCTTACCATCAGGGTAGAAGTGGGCAGTGGAGTAGAACTGCAGATCATCTCATCGTTCCACTTTGTAAGTTCTTGTCCAACAAACTTGTCAACAACATTCATCCTGAAGCTCTCATGCACATGGGGAAAGTAATCTTCATTCTCATCAATATATTCCCAATCCACCCATTTCATGTCACAAACAATGGGTTTCTTGTCCAATAGGATAGTCTCATAGAAGTCCTGTTGTTCTCTGGTATGGAATCGATAGTCCACAACAGTCCTTCTCCTTGTGGCATAAAGATCATTCTACCTCCACAGTCTCAGACCATGATCCTTTTTCAACTTCATATTCTCTGCCACAGGATGATCATCATTATGATCTAGGATCTTGGGCTTGAGTTTCCTGAGCACTAGTGGCTCATCATCTTCCTGAACTTCAGGCACTGGGGTCTTGTTCTTCTCTGCAGCTGAGCTATTTCTTGTTGATCTCTTTGGAGCTGTTGTCTTGGGTGCTTGAGCTGGAGATGAGGGCTTGGGGACAGACTTGGGATCTGAAGGAGCAACCCTAGTCTTGATAGCATCTGCCATCAGCTTATGTGTCTTCACAGGAGGTGCAGTAGGCTCTTCCTCCTGCTCTTCTTCTCCTTCATCCATCATCATGGATGGTCTGTCAATGACTCTAGCAATGGTCTTCCCGAACCTTTCTTTCCTCTTCTTTCCACCAGCAGCAGTTTCTTCTGCTTCTTTGGGCTCAAGTGAAAACTGCATTGTTTCTTGAGTTGAAGCTTTGGCCTTGGACATTGGAGTCCTCTTTGCAGGAGCCTTCTTGGAAAGTCCTGGCTTTGTGGCAGCCCCATACTCTTTCTTGAGCACGTTTTTCTTGGAGGCCACTTTCTCCTCAATCACAAAGTCTTCATCTTCACTTTCAGAAGTTGTTTTATTCCTTTGCCTAGTAGTTTCCTTAGGCAAGTTACTGGGAGTGCTTCTGCTCCCATCATCATAGATCCTATTGGGACTAGTGCCCTCACTAAGATTGACCTGTTCTTTAGACTTATTCTGACTGTCACTATCCTCTGACATAGCTGAAACTGACCCTGTGAATAGATGGGTGTGGATAGAGTAGATGAGCATCACAAAATGCAGCTGATTTTTGCAAAAAGTGAAACAAAAACTTAACTTTAGTTTTCTGTAGAAAGCATTTCGAAGCTACCGAGTTGACATACTCGGTGACACCGAACCACTAATAGAGTCTAAACATGCAGTTTCGGTCAGACTGATATGCAGTTCGGTGACTCTGAGATGCTAGGGTTTCATTCAGAGAGTAATTTCGGTCTCACTGATTAGTACACTTCGGTCAGACCGAGTTGTACTTAGTGCAATGGCCAGGGCAAATCGGTGTGACCGAAATCCTCAGATCGGTCGGTCCGAGATGGGTTCGGCGGAAACCTAACCCTAAATTTTTGCATCAAATCTATTCTAAAGAATTTCTTTGCTGGATAGAATGATTTCATACGTGGGAGGAATAAAGGCTTGCAAGAATCGGAGTAAAGGATAGCACAAAGGGTTGAATCAGTACCCTAACTCGGTTACGGATCGCTACCGCGGCAACGGCGGTGGAGATACCTGGTGACGGCGGCGGAGGCTCACTAGCAGAGACGACTCCGAAGACCTAGGGGCGGCAGTGCTGGGGAGGCGCGAGTGAGTGTGTTTGAAGAAATTTCTAAACTTCGAGCCACGGTAATACATACCCAGACGCTGTCGGTGGCGTCGATTGGAACGTCTCGGTGGCACCGAGATGCAAAACTGCTAGCAGTTGCTGCAACTCGGTGTGACTGAATCATTCTAATCGGTGGCACCGAGATGAAAGCCTAGATCAACTTACTGATTTCGGTGAGACTGATGCGGCTTGAACTACGTTGGTATTTCCCCAAAGAGGAAGGGATGATGCAGCACAACAGCGGTAGGTATTTCCCTCAGTGATGAGAACATGGTTATCGAACCAGTAGAAGAACCACGCAACACCACATAATAAGCTCCTGCACACAAAGACCAAATACTTGCAACCCGGCGTAAGAGAGGGGTTGTCAAACCCTCACAGGTAAAAAGATAGGTAAAATTGTAGTAGATTGGATAAATAGATCTCACGGGAACGCGAGATAAAATAAATAAATAAAAATTGTAGCAAGGTATTTTTTGTATTTTTGGATTAATAGATCTGAAAATAAAAGCAAATAAAAATAGACCGCAAAGGCAAATATAATAAAGAAGAGAACCAGGGGGCGTAGATTTCACTAGTGGCTTCTCTCGAGAAAAATAACATATGGTGGGTAAACAAATTACTGTTGGGCAATTGATAGAACTTCAAATAATCATGACGATATCCAAGCAATGATCATTATATAGGCATGACTTCCAAGATTAGTAGACCGACTCCTACCTGCATCTACTACTATTACTCCACACATCGACCGCTATCCAGCATGCATCTAGTGTATTAAGTTCATGGAGAAACGGAGTAATGCAATAAGAATGATGACATGATGTAGACAAGATCTATTTATGTAGAAATAGACCCCATCTTCTTATCCTTAATAGCAATGATACATACATGTCGGTTCCCCTTCTATCACTGGGATCAGGCACCGTAAGATCGTACCCATCACAAAGCACCTCTTCCCATGGCAAGAAAAATCGATCTAGTTGGCCTAACTAAATGAAAGATTCGAAGACGAAATACGAGGCTATAAGTAATCATGCATATAAGCGATCAAAGAAACTCAAATAACTTTCATGGATAAAAACATAGATCTGACCATAAACTCAAAGTTCATCGGATCCCAACAAACACAATGCAAAAAGAGTTACATCAAATAGATCTCCAAGAGACCATTCTATTGAGAATCAAAAGAGAGAGAGAGGAAGCCATCTAGCTACTAACTACGGACCCGTAGGTCTACAATGAACTACTCATGCATCATCGGAGAGGCACCAATGAGGATGATGAACCCCTCTGTGATGGTGTCTAGATTGAATCTGGTCGTTCTGGAACTTGCGGCGGCTGGAAATGATTTTTGTCAACTCTCCTGGGGTTTCTGGAATATTGGGGTATTTATAGAGAAAAGAGGCGGTGCGGGAGGCCACCGAGGTGGGCATAACCCACCTGGGCGCGCCTGGGCCCCAGGCATGCCTTGGTGGGTTGTGCCCCCCTCGGGGCACTCCTCTGGTACTTCTTCGGCCCATCTTGTGTCTTCTGATCCGGAAAAAATCCACAAAAAGTTTCGCTGCGTTTGGACTCTGTTTGCTAATGATTTCTTGCTAAGTGAAAAACAAGCAGAAAACAACAACTGGCATTGGGCAGTATGTCAATAGGTTAGTCCCAAAAATGATATAATGTTGCTATAAAATGATTGTAAAACATCCAAATTATAATATAACAGCATGGAACAATAAAAAATTATAGATACATTGGAGATGTATCAGCATTCCCAAGCTTAATTCCTGCTCGTCCTCGAGTAGGTAAATGATAAAAAGCAAATTTTTGATGTGGAATGTTGCCTAACATGTTCATCACATATTCTTTTCTTTGTGGCATGGACATTTGGATTTTATATGGTTCAAAGCTATAGTCTAGTTCTGACATGAGGACTCTAATACTCAAGCATATCAACAAGCAACCATGTCTTTCAAAATATCAACACTAAAGCAAGTTATCCCTAGCCCATTATGCTCAATAATTGATCCATTCATGAAACACACTCGCATATTAGCTACACCCAATGCTCAAGTACGATCATAGTGCCCCTTAGTTGGTGCTTTATACGAGAAGATGGAGACTCAAAATAAAATAAAAATTGCATAAAGTAAATAGAAAGGCCCTTCGCGGAGGGAAGTAGGGATTTGTAGAGGTGCCAGAGGTCAAAGCGAAAAAGATAGAGATAAAACATTTTTGGGTCGCATACTTTTCCTGTCAACAAAAACGATCGAGTAGTTCCCAATACTTTCCATGCTAGATATATCATAGGCCGTTCCCAAACAAAAAATAAAGTTTATTCCTTTTTCCACCATACTTTCACTTTCCATGGCTAACCGTATCCACGGGTGCCTTCCATACCAACACTTTCCATGGAATTTATTATTCGACAACATAAAGTAAATTCATTTTTCATTTCGGGACTGGGCATCCCTAATACCTTTGTCGTACTCTCGTGCAATGACAAGTGAATAAACACTCATCTTGAGAATAACACATCTAGCATGGAAATATATCAGCCAACCCCTACCGTTTCATGAGCGGTACGAGCACACAAAAGAGAAATTTATTTTGAAAATTAGAGATGTCACATACAAATTTTCTTAGAACGGCAAAAGAATACTGCATGTAGGTAGGTATAGTGGACTCATATGGCGAAAACTAGTTTAAAGGATTTTGGATGCACAACTAGTGATCGTACTTAGTGCAAATGAAGGCTAGCAAAAGATTGAGAAGCATCCGACCAAGAAATGAAAAATCTCAGCGAGCTTTAAGCATAACTAACACCGAATAATGCATCACAAGTAGGATGTAATTTCATTGCATAACTATTGACTTTCGTGCTTGCATAGGGAATCACAAACCTTAACACCAATATTCTTACTAAAGCATAATTACTCATCAACATGACTCACATATCACTATCATCATATCTCAAAACTACTACAAAGAATCAAGTTTATTTTGTCCAATGATCTTCATGAAAGCTTTTATTATATCCCTCTTAAATATCTATCACTCTGGGACTAATTTTATATGTTTCTTTTGATAGCTCAAACAAATCTAAGTGAAAAACATGAGCGTAAAAAAATTCTTCTCTCAAAATAAAGTGAAGCAAGAGAGAATTTCTTAAATTTTTACTAACTCTTAAATAGATCTAAGTGAAGCATGAGATAATTTCTTCAAAAATAATAAATCACATCGTGCTCAGAAAGATATAAGTGAAGCAATAGAGCAATTTCATAGCTCATAAAGATTTAAGTGAACCATAGAAAGCAATTCTAACAAGTCAAAGCATAATTTTGGCTCTCTCAAATAGGTGTGTCCAGCTAGGATTCATGACTGATGATAAAAAGCAAAACAAGCAAAGACTCATATCATACAAGATGCTCCAAGCAAAACTCGTGATATGTGACGAACAAAAATACAGCTACAAGTAAAATACCGATGGTCGTTAGAAGAAAGAGGGGATGCCACAAGGGGCATCCCCAAGCTTAGTTGCTTGATACTTCTTTGATATTATCTTGGGATGCCCCAGGCATCCCCAAGCTTAGCCTTTTGCTAATCCTTATTCCTTCATCCATCGCGATCTCACCCAAAACTTGAAAACTTCAATCACACAAAACTCAACAAAACCTTCGTGAGATCCGTTAGTATAAGAAAGCAAATCACTACTATAAGTACTGTTGCAAACCCATTCATATTTTATTTTTGCATTATATCTACTGTATTCCAACTTTTATATGGCAAAAACTCTTCAAAGAAAACCATAGAATCATTAAAACAAGCATGCAACGCAAAGAAAATAGAATCTGTCAAAAACAGAACAGTCTGTAGCAATCTGGATATTTCGGGTACTTCTGTAACTCCAGAAATTCTAAAAAACTAGGACAACGTGAGAAATTTTTATATCAATCTTGTGTAAAAAGTTCAGAATTTTTCATAGCTTCTATGATTTTTAACAATTATTTTTCTGGACGCAAAAGTTTCTATTTTTAACAAGATCAAATCAACTATCACCCAACATGATCCAAAGGCTTTGCTTGGCACAAACACTAACTAAAAGACCAAAAACACAATCATAACAGTAGCATAATTGTGCAAACACTCAAGAACATAAAGAAAAAAGACAAAAACAAATTTTATTCATTGGGTTGCCTCCCAACAAACGCTATCGTTTTACGCCCCTAGCCAGGCATAATGCGAAGGATCTAAGTGCTGTCATCTTTAGTCTTATTTACCTTAGAGGTGTTTTCATCAGGAGGTTTTGCAAAAAACAACGTAAAACACCTTATCCATAGAGACTTTAGCACTATCAAGTTGCTTATCATCATAACCCTTTTGATTTCCAGCAACAATCCAAGAATAGTGTTGATTAATATCATGGAAAATTTGTTGGATTACATCTAAGATAGGGACTTCCTTCTTAAGGTTCTCATCAAAGATTTTATTATCCCCAAGCAAATGTCTTAGCACATATTCACTATTATAAATAATTTCATCTATCACCAGGTTTTCACGATTCATACCATAGAAATCAAAAATTTCCCTTGCTTCCCGTACTATGTAATCAAATTCATTCATAAGAACAAGGGTGGCCAGCTTTTTGGCTTTGGTAACTAAAAAAATCTTTGCAAGGTAGGATGAGTACGGATAAATTAATTTTCAATTTTCAGAACTAGTGCTGTCATAGCTTCCGTATAAAATTTAGTCCTCTTTAGTATAGGAACATCATCAAGACTCAAATTTCCAACACAATTGAAAAATTCTTGGATATGTTCTTTTGCTATAACATTCCCTTGCCCCAAAACAAAAGTTTTAGCATCCAGATTGCCAGATCGTCCAATTTTAGGAGTTAGGCCATCATCTGTTTCTGCCATACCAAAGTCACTCATGGTGCCATAGCAAACTAAAATTCCAACGAGAAACGCGGACGAAAAGAGGGCGGATAAAACCGAAATTTTTTGTGAAGTGGGGGAGAGGAAAACGAGAAGCAAATGGCAAATAATGTAAATTGCAAGGAGATGAGATTTTTGATTAGGAACCTGGTAGATGTTGATGATGTCTCCATGGCAACGGCGCCAGAAATTCCTTTTGATGCGGCTTGAAATACGTCGGTATTTTCCCAAAGAGGAAGGGATGATGCAGCACAACAACGGTAGGTATTTATGTCAGTGATGAGACCAAGGATATCGAACTAGTAGGAGAACCATGCAACACCACGTAATCGGCTCCTGCACACAAAGAACAAATACTTGCAACCCGACTTAAGAGAGGGGTTGTCAATCCCTCACGGGTAAAAAGATAGGTAAAATTGTAGTAGATTGGATAAATAGATCTCGCGGGAACGCGAGATAAAATAAATAAATAAAAATTGCAGCAAGGTATTTTTGTATTTTTGGATTAATAGATCTGAAAATAAAATCAAATAAAAATAGATCGCGAAGGCAAATATAATAAAGCAGAGACCCGGGGGCCGTAGATTTCACTAGTGGCTTCTCTCGAGAAAAATAGCATACGGTGGTTAAACAAATTACTGTTGGGCAATTGATAGAACTTCAAATAATCATGACAATATCCAGGCAATGATCATTATATAAGCATCACGTCCAAGATTAGTAGACCGACTCCTGCCTGCATCTACTACTATTACTCCACACATCGACCACTATCCAGCATGCATCTTGTGTATTGAGTTCATGGAGTAATGCAATAAGAACAATGACATGATGTAGACAAGATCTATTTATGTAGAAATAGACCCCATCTTGTTATCCTTAATAGCAACAATACATACGTGTCGGTTCCCCTTTATCACTGGAATCAAGCACCGTAAGATCGAACCCATCACAAAGCACCTCTTCCCATGGCAAGAAAAATCGATCTAGTTGGCCTAACTAAACCAAAGATTGAAAGAAGAAATACGAGGCTATAAGTAATCATGCATATAAGAGATCAAAGAAACTCAAATAACTTTCATGGATAAAAACATAGATATGATCATAAACTCAAAGTTCATTGGATCCCAACAAACACATCGCAAAAAGAGTTACATCAAATAGATCTCCAAGAGACCATTGTATTGAGAATCAAAAGAGGGAGAGGAAGCCATCTAGCTACTAACTACGGGCCAGTAGGTCTACAATGAACTACTCACACATCATCGGAGAGGTACCAATGAGGATGATGAACCCCTCTGTGATGGTGTCTAGATTGGATCTGGTGGTTCTGGAACTTGCGGCGGCTGGAATTGATTTTCGTCGACTCTCCTGGGGTTTCTGGAATATTGCGGTATTTATAGATCAAAGAGGCGGTGCGGGAGGCCACCGAGGTGGGCATAACCCACCTGGGCATGCCCTGGTGGGTTGTTCCCCCCTCGGGGCACCCCTCTGGTACTTCTTCGGCCCATCTTGTGTCTTTTGGTCCGGAAAAAATGCACAAAAAGTTTCGCCGTGTTTGTACTCCGTTTGGTATTGATTTCTCGCGAAGTAAAAAACAAGCAGAAAACTACAACTGGCACTGGGCACCATGTCAATAGGTTAGTCCCAAAAAATGATATAAAGTTGCTATAAAATGATTGTAAAACATCCAAGAATGATAATATAAAAGCATGGACCAATCAAAAATTATAGATACATTGGAGACGTATCAGAGACCGAGTTGGATAAGTTGGTCTGACCGAAAATCATTACGAGGTTTTGGAAGTTTAGCCCTTGATAGATTGGTGGCTCCGAGTGCTCCTCAACCGGGGGGCACGAAAGTGACTTGCTCAAATTTTGTGATGTAACATGAATATAGTTTGAGACGAGAAAAAGCATAAATAGCTAGAGGGAGTACTTAGGCATTCTTGTACATCCATTTGGCAAAAAAAACCAAAAAAATCAAAACAACAAATGGATGTCCTCTAATGGATAAAATTATGCAACCAACATGCTCACACAATGAGATAGCAAATAGAACATGTGGCAAAGCATGCACATACACTCTAGCATCTATCAAGCAATTCACGATGACTAGGTCATCTATATATGAGTATATTGACTGAGGAGTCAAATGAGAAAATTTGATCATAGATCATACTCATCGTTTAAGCACAAGTGGGTTACCACTTTTACATAAAGCATTGT
Organism: Aegilops tauschii subsp. strangulata; assembly: GCF_002575655.3. Taxonomy (NCBI): domain Eukaryota; kingdom Viridiplantae; phylum Streptophyta; class Magnoliopsida; order Poales; family Poaceae; genus Aegilops; species Aegilops tauschii. The sequence continues at coordinate 237,716,592 of NC_053036.3, forward strand.
TGTGTTCACACCATTAGAGTTGCTTTAGCTCACTTTTTAGGGAAAAGCTCCCCTTAGATGAGATATCCCCCCTAAGAGGGATGAAATAACCTTGGGTTTTGTCGATGATGACTTCATGTAGATGTTGAAGATGTGGATGCTCATTGTTGATGTGGATCATTTGGAGCAACACATTGGAGTGTTGCACTTTCAATACCTACATGGGTTAGTCCCACAAGGAACATACAAGGATATCCATAAACATAGAGTGAAACACACATATGATGATGTCCATGAAAGCATTAGGTTACCTTGTCCCTTATCTTACCAACGAGGGTTTGTGACTCCATGAACTAGTGCAAGATATGAAAGTTGATTGCACTTGTCCTTGCCAAAATGAATATGAGTGAAGTATGTTGGCGGAGACACCCTCAAGTACTCTCTAGTTCTTCTTCTTTGGGATCCCCATCAACTTGATGGGGATCCTTGGAGTTGTAGTCATACTTGATGAAGTAGAACTTGATGTAGTCTTGGGAACCCACTTGACCATTGCCTTAGGAGTTTCTTCAATTGAATCAATCTCTTCTTGAAGCTTGTCCTTGCCTTTTAGCTTGTGGTCTTGTGGTGGAAGATCATCTTTAGCTTGTGTTCCCTTGAAAGAAGTGGGGTCATACTTCACTTGTTGACGAACAAACTTCGTCTTGGGGTATTGATCTTCTTCCCACTCAACTCCATTGGCATTGAACTTTCGTTCAAAACCAACACCTTGATTCTTCCGGTGCCTTCCTTGCTTGCGTACAATTTCCTCAAATTGCTTACTTTCGGTAAGGCTCTTGTAAACACCTTTCTCTATAATTCCCTTCAATAAGCTATTTTCTTGCTCAAGTGTAACTTGGCTAAGAGAATCATTAGTGGAATCAAGAGAACTACTAGAAGCAACAATGTTGGATTTAACATGATTATTGTTACTACTAGAGGACGAATCTTTCTTTTTCTTATTGCGAGATTTTACTTGTGGCATATAAGTAGACAAGAGGAGACATTTGGCAAGATAAGAAGAACTTTTCTTTCGAAGATCATCATTGATGGCTTTTAAGAACTCATGCTCTTCCTCTAAATTTAGCTTCTCGAAGCGTAGCTTCTCATGAGTCTTTAGGAGCTCTCTATGATCCGCAAGCGTTGTTTCATGAGCTAACTTAAGAGTGTTCAGTTCTTTAGTTCGATGCTCAATCTCCTTCTTATCATTGTCATTCGTTTCATCTTGATTAGCATGAATACTAGCAATTTCATCATAGTTTTCATCACTTGTGTTGTCAACAAGTAAATCATCATCACCTAGCAAATCATCTTCATCACTATTGAAATCAATAAGTGCAAGACCAGCAACACCTTCATCTTGAGGTGTGATACCTTAGGGCCTTTAGCCATGAAGCATCTTCCAATTCCCTCATTTGGTGAGTCAAATATGTCATAGGAGTTGGATGACACAAGTGCAAGACTGGCAACACCTTCATCTTGAGTATATTCAGAGTCGGAGTGATAGCTTCTCTCGGAGTTGAAACCCGATACCCATTCACCAACGTGAGCTTGATGTCTTCATCTCGTGTAGCTCTTTGATGACTTGTCTTTCCTTTCCGAATCATTTCTTCTATGAGATTCGTTCATAACGATCATCTCTACTCATTCTCTCTCTTGGTGGTGATTCATCTATTTTACTTCTCCTTTTTGGTGAATCTTCTCTTTTCTTGTAGGGAGCCGTACACTCATTGGAGTAGTGTCTGGGTCTTCCACAATTGTAGCAATTACGATCAAGACTAGAAGATCTTTTGTCATTGTAGGATCTTGACTTGGAGCTTCTCTCTTTGCTTCTATTCTTGTAGAACTTGTTGAAGTTCTTCACCATTAAGCTCAATTCTTCATTGAAGACTTGTTTCTCACTTGATGTTGTAGGAGCATCACTTGAAGCTTTGTAAGCATCGCTTGAATTGTTATGGAGCTCTTCCTTATCCTTGAGTGACATCTCATGAGCAACAATTCTACCAATGACTTCCGTGGGCTTGAGATCTTTGTAATTGGACATCATTTGGATCAAGGTGCACATGGTATCATATTTTCCATCCAAGGCTCTTAGGATCTTCTTGATGATGAATTTGTCAGTCATCTCTTCGCTTCCAAAGCCGGCAATCTCATTTGTGATGAGAGCAAGCCTAGAGTACATCTCAGCAACTCCTTCACCATCCTTCATCTTGAACTTGTCAAGTTGACTTTGAAGCACATCCAATTTCGGTTCCTTGACGGACTCAGTACCTTCATGCATATCAACCAAAGTATCCCAAATTTCCTTTGCATTCTCAAGGTGGTTGATTTTGTTGAATTCTTTGGGGCACAATCCGTTGAAGAGAATATCGCAAGCTTGAGCATTGTATTGCAACATCTTCATTTCTTCCGCGGCCGCTTCACGATCCGGTTCTTTTCCATCCTCGAAGAAATCACCTTGCAAACCAATGCGCACAATAGCCCAAACGGCGGGGTTATGACCAATAATATGTACTTCCATCTTATGCTTCCAACTAGCAAAATTAGTACCATCAAAGTAAGGACCTCTACGGTGGTAATTTCCCTCGCTAGACACCATACTCTCCTAGGTTGTGAAACCAAGGCTATGATCACCAAAGCTATGGAAATCGAGGCAAATGGAGACCAAAGCTCTGATACCACTTGTAGGATCGAAAGTAGGTCTAGAGGGGGGGGTTGATTAGACTACTTGACCAAATGAAAATCTAACCTTTTCCCAATTTTAGTTGTGGGCAGATTTTAGCAATTAACACAAGTCAAGCAATCAACCTACACATGAAATTCTAAGAGTGTAGCAGCGGAAAGTAAAACATTGCATATGAAGGTAAAGGGAAGTGTTTCGAGAGTGCAATTGCAATCATGACATGGAAATTTTTGGCGTCGTTCTGATAGGTGGTGCTATCGTATATCCATGTTGATGGAGACTTCAACCCACGAAGGGTAATGGTTGCACGAGTCCACGGAGGGCTCCACCCACGAAGGGTCCACGAAGAAGCAACCTTCTCTATCCCACCATGGCCATCACCCACGAAGGACTTGCCTCACTCAGGTAGATCTTCACGAAGTAGGCCATCTCCTTGCCCTTACAAACTTCTTGGTTCAACTCCACAATCTTGTCGGAGGCTCCCAAGCGACACCTAACCAATCTAGGAGTCACCACTCTCCAAAAGGTAATAGATGTTGTGTTGATGATGAACTCCTTGCTTTTGTGCTTCAAGTGATAGTCTCCCCAACACTCAACTCTCTCTCATAGATATGGATATGGTGGAAAGATGATTTGAGTGGAAAACAACTTGGGGAATGCTAGAAATCAAGAATCTTGTGGTTCGATTGGAATATATTGATCTCAACACATGAGTAGGTGGTTCTCTCTCAGAAAATGTAAGCTGGAAGTGTAGGCACGTTCTAATGGCTCTCTCACATATGGACAAGGGGGTGGAGGGGTATATATAGCCTCCACACAAAATCCAACCATTACACACATTTGACCCAACTCGGTCAGACCAAATTGAAGAACTCGGTGAGGCTGATTCAGTTCAAAATGTGAACATTAGGAATCTCGATGGGATTGACTGGAACAACTCAGTGGGACCGATGTGCTAGGGCTAGGGCAAAACCTCATCTCGGTGGCGCCGATTCCGTGAACTCGGTGAGACCGATTGCAGCAAAGAGCAAAGAGAGAGTTGGTTAAGCAAACTTAGTGTGACCGATTGCTCATTTCGCTGAGACCGAAATGTTACAAAAGGGAAACATAGAGTTTGCAGGGCCATCTCGGTGAGACTGAGATCCGTATCGGTGTGACTAGGGTGTTAGGGTTTCTGGAAGTGGCTATGTCAAATGAACTCGATGGTATCAGATAGAAGATTTTGGTGGGCCGAGTTTGACTTTGGGTTTTGGACATATTTGGAATGAGAAAGTGGTTGAGGGCTTTGGAGCAATATCACAAAGCATTTTGAGCAAGTAGACCATTATGCAACACCTCATCCCCTTTTAATAGTATTGGCTTTCCTATGGACTCAATGTGATCTTGGATCACTAAAATATAAATGAAGAGTCTTGAGCTTTTGCCAATATGTGTCCTTAGAATTTTGAGGGGTCCACATACTAGTCCATGTCGTGCCATTCATTGAACTTTCTGAAATATTAGACTTGAATGGATATTAGTTCAATGAGCTATATAATGTTATGAATCACCAAAACCACCAGGGGATTAGTTGCACTTTCAAATCCCCGCACTGCACCTATCAAACGAGCGCACTGCCGCTTTAGGGCGAGGCCGAGCCGGGGGGTGGAGGGGGGTCGGGACCCCCTCCCCGGCGAGGCCGAGCCATGAACGAGCCGTAGGAGGCGAGTCTGTAACATCAGTTGCCCCATTGTATATCTTTTAGGTGGTGTATGTGCGTGGGGGGGACGGAAGAACCACGCTGCGTCTGTCAAACGAGCGCACTGCCGTGTTAGCGTGAGGCCGAGCCCGTGGGTGGAGGGGGGGTCGGGACCCCCTCCCCCATCCTAGCGAGGCCGAGCCAGGAACGAGCCGTAGTAGGCGACGATGCGGCGTGCCGCTGCATCACATGCGGAGGCGAGTCCAGAACATGACTTGCCCCATTATCTATATTTTAGGAAGAAAAAAAGAAGGACCGCATGGAGGGGCATAGTCATACTGACACATCTTTGCTTGTATGTACTGATGAATATCGTCGTCAGTAAAAAATTGGTTCCGCATCGATTGGCATAGTCGTACCGTCACATCTTCATTGGTACAGCGAGGTGCTATACAAACGGTTTTTAACCCCTTTCCGCGACGACATTTGGAACCGTTGCCACACTACTGCAGGATGCTGCTAACGCGACACTACGATCAGAGACCCTTTGACGAAATTGTGTGCGATGCATTAATCACAAACGGGGATGTAAAAAAACCGTCAAAAAAGTTGCAAAACGTTTGTGATGGTGGAGCCATCAAACACGTTTCAGATTTTAGTTGCGTGTGCGAATGAGGGCACACGGTTAACCCATTCGAACTATTTGCGATGAGGCAGAACAACAGAAATGGGCAGCCATATCAATGTGTGTGCGATATACGACATACAGCTCGCTCAGATGAACTATTTGCTATTAGGGAGTGCAACAGAAACGGTTAGCCATATAAATGTGTGTGTGATATAGGGCATACAATTCACTCGGACGAACTATTTTCGATTAGCGAACACAACAGAAAAGGTTCAGCTTAACAAGATGTGTGTGATACATGGCAAACAGCCGACTCAACGGTGAGCAACCACGTGTTCAACCTTCTGCCATCAATAAATTTTTACCTTGTTTCTCGTCACATTGCAGATTACAACGCAATAAGTAATTGCAAATCTGTTCACACCTATCAAACTAATATGTGTTCACACTTGCACCGGGCTATAAAAACTATCCACTCGAAAATTACTTCACAGTTCCTCTCCTCATCACCCACAAAACTGGTCTTTCCTGTCAAGTCGTTCCGCCATGACCGGTAGGAGGAGTTTAGGGTGGACATATAACCAAGCAGCAAAGACCAAGGCCGCGGAACCACTAGAGAGGTCCCGCCGCGAAGCCGCAGCCGCAGCAGAGATGTCCCGGTGCGGCGCGGAGCCCTCGAACAAGCTCTCACGGGCACGCGAGGGCTCTCACAAGCGCATTCATGGCGTCGGCCATCTCGACGAGCCGGCGTTCCTGAAGTCCTTCACCGGCGACGACGACATTCTCGCTGGCCTCACTACGCAGCAGGAGCTGGTCGACGGCTTGATGAAGCTGTTCAAGATCAGCGATGCCTCGGTTGACAAGGCGACCAGCCTTGTCGAGCAACTCATGGTTGAACAGTGCCTCGGGGATGACGCTGAAAGCGATCGTCGAGGAACTGATGGGTGGCTTGAGGAAGCTCCGGATCAAGCGCGAGCAGGAGGTGGAGGAATCCGTGGCTGCTTTCAAGCAAAGTCGCGAGGAATTGAAGAAGGAGCTGGAGGATGTCGTCGCCCGGCGATCCATCGACGAGTAGAGACAGTAGCGACACAGATCGTTGTGTGCAATTTCCTTCTTCTCTTGCCCCTGTGTCTTCCGGGCTTTGCCGCATGTGGAATTTTAAATTATCTGGAATATGTAAGACAATCATTATCTGCGCCATTGTATTTGTCATCATATTATCCGTTGCCATTTTATTTGTGGTCGTACTATCCGTTGCCCTATGTGGCAATTTAAATTAGGGCGGAATACGAGTTGAAAACATGAACAAAGAAAATGCTGCCATTGGATCACAAGAAAACACCCTCCATCCAGGTGCTTTAACTAACCCATTAATGGAGAAGTTTTGAGCGAGGCAGGCGGCGGCCGGTACATGGAGGTCAAAGAGCTCGCTTCCCGGTGAGCATGGGCGGCCTTGCTGCTCGCACGTGTCCCATCGAGCCTGTGAGGTGAACAGGATGCACGCGTCCCATCGAGCTTGCGTGGTGGACAGGATGCCGCGTCCCATCAAGCCTGCACGGCGGACTTCTCGCGCTCGTCCCGTCTAATCAAACAGTTGCACGCATGCCACCGAGTATGGTTAAATTTCGACACGGTTAATATAACGTTTGTGATATTAACGTGTCAGCTTTTTGTTTCAAAAAGGACTTCGTTGGCTACAAATGTGTGCGCCTCTTCTCAAACTGGACGATTGTTTTACCACGGCATATATGTGCCACGTCATGAAACCATGCCAAGTTTCATGTTTTTTGGGTGAGTTTTTGATTTACTGGGATTTAAAAACCAATATTCTCAATGTTTCAGGACAAAGACAAGTTTGTAATTCATTCCCATTCCTTAAATGAGACCTAACACATGCACCCAATGACACATGTACGATTTCCCACCCATTTTGCTTCACTGGAGCATGTGCTTGTAGTTCAAATTTGAATTATGGACTACATTAAATGCGTAGAAAACTTACTAATTAGTAATATATACAATCGCCGAACGAACCCTGAACAGTTTCAAATTTCAGCCCGACACTCCTGTTATTCTATGTTGCCTGTAGAAAACAAAGTTCAAGGCGAGAAGAGGCAGTGATTATCATTTCACCCACAAGAGGGGCATGTTTCCCTACCGGAACCACGAGGGTTGAGACAGGCTCCGGTTTGTAAGAGGCTTGTAATATAGCTTCGCCCAAATTGGACAATTATATGTACCATGTAGTGACACTATGACAAGTTTCATGATTTCCTGGTGAGTTTTGGATTTACAGAGATTTAAAAACCGAGATTCGCAATGTTTGTGGCCAAGCCAGGACAGTGAGACGGTTGAATTCGTTCCCATTCATTCCATGGGACCGAAACATGAACCCCAAGGAAACATGTACGTTTTTAGCCATTTTGGTGCATTGGAGCATGTATTTGTAGTTCAGATTTGAATTATGGACATTAAATGCCTACGAAACTCAATTAGTGTAAAAGAAGGCCAAACGAACCCTGAATATGTTTAAATTTCAGCACAGATATCATGTCGTTCCATGTTGCCCGTGGAAGAAAATACAAGGTGAAAAGAGGCAGTGATTACGTTTCGCACACAAGGGGAACACGTTTCCCTATCGGAACCACGAGGCTTCTTTGAGAGAAGCTCCGATTTGTAAGAGGTTTGTAATAAAGCTTGGCCAAATTGGACAATGTTTTTACCATGACATATATGTGCCATGACGTGACACCATGCCACCTTTGATGACTTTCTGGTGAGTTTAGAATTTACGGGGATTTAAAAACCGAGATTCCAAATGTTTGAGGACGAGCCAGGACGCGGGTACGGTTGTAATTGGTTCCCATTCCTGGCATGGGACCCAAACATGCACCCAAGGACACATGTATAAATTTTCTAGCCATTTTGGTGAACTGGAGCATGTATTTGAAGTTCAGATTTGAATTATGGACATTAAATGCCTAGGAAACTCAATTAGTGTATAAAAAGGCCAAACGAACCCTGAATAATTTGAAATTTCAGCACGGATATCATGTCGTTCCATGTTGCCCGTGGAAGAAAATACAAGGTGAAAAGTGGCAGTGATTATGTTTCGCCCACAAGGGGAACACGTTTCCCTGTCGGAACCGCGAGGCTTCTTTGAGAGAAGCTCCTGTTTGTAAGAGGTTTGTAATAAAGCTTGGCCCAAATTGGACAATGTTCTTACCACAACATATATGCGACATGACGTGACACCATGCCACCTTTGATGACTTTCCGATGAGTTTAGGATTTACGGGATTTAAAAACCGAGATTCCAAATGTTTGAGGACGAGCCAAGATGCGGGTATGGTTGTAATTCGTTCCCATTCCTGGCATGGGACCTAAACATGCACCCAAGGACACATGTATAAATTTTCTAGCCATTTTGGTGAACTGGAGCATGTATTTGAAGTTTAGATTTGAATTATGGACATTAAATACCTAGGAAACTCAATTAGTGTATAAAAAGGCCAAACGAACCCTGAATAAGTTTAAATTTCAGGATGGATATCTTGTCGTTCCATGTTGCCCGTAGAAGAAAATACAAGGCGAAAAGGGGCAGTGATTATGTTTCGCCCACAAGGGGGACATGTTTCCCTATCGGAACCACGAGGCTTCTTTGAGAGCAGCTCCGGTTTGTAAGAGGCATGTAATAAAAGTTGCGCCAAAATGGACGAAAAAAATTCCTCGACATATATGTGCCATGTCGTGACACCATGCCAGGTTTCACGATTTTTGGCTTAGTTTTGGATTGATGGGAATTTAAAAACCGAGATTCTTCTCACAAAATGTTTTCAAATAGCAGACGGTTCACTCACGAAAGCTGTGTGCCTACCAAACCGTGGCCGATGCCCCAATCCCCCTTGCAGCGCGTGATCTGAGTCGTGCGTTCTGATTGGCCAGAACCCAAACACCGCGGATCGTACGTGTGCACCATAGGATGCTCCCGGATCAAACGGCAACCCTGAGCCCTTTCGGCAGCACATGCAGTACATGGGTAAGCACTTCGCGCATGCCTCGTGCTAGCTCACGCTTCCTTCTCTACTAGGTTTTCTAAACATGCTAATGTTTCTCGCCACTCCTCTCATCGGTTTCCCACCTCTTCTTCCATCGTTTTCCCGCTACCAGTGTCAGTGCTCATTGAAGGCTAGCGACGACACACCGGCAATTCTTATCAGCAAGGGCCGGCTTCCCATCCGCTAGCCTAGTCGAATAGAACACATAAGTTAAGCGTGCTCGGGCTAGAGTAGTCCAAGGATGGGTGACCCGGTGGGAAGTTGCATATCTCAAGCTTCATTTAAATGCCATGACACGGTCATTATCGAGATATATTATATCTCTATAGTGACCTATCATGGCAATTATATGAACCTTGGGATCCTTGTTTTGCTAATTTGTAGACTATGTTTTTATGGGTTATATTTTGCTCTAAAAAATTAAAGAATGATTGACTTGACCTGTCATGGCGATTTATAAACTTACTATGTTTTATGGGTTATTTTTCCTCTAAAAAATTAAAGAATGTTTGACTTGACCTGTCATTGTGATTATATAAACCTTTTTCAGGCTGCATGCAGGGTATAGGGGGCAGGGTGTTCTTCTCGAGCATGTCTCCCTTGTGCGGCTTATAGACGCGGCACATATCTGTGGGCTCCCCGAGGTATATATACTATCCTTTACCGACAATTAGGGGGCACACACACTATCCCTTTGACCCAACAATGAGAAGGGTTTGACCATGATGGCTTCCTATTGATACTAGTAAGGTACACGTGCATTGCATGCATGAGATTTGGTAACCAAATTATGAAGAAACACCACACTATAGCATGTAAGATTTGAGTCATATATGCATGATGTAGATGTTCGTTTAATTCTTATAGTTCATCTCATCCAAAATCAAGTAGTTTTTTAAAAAAATCTATTTTAAGATTCATGGAATTGTGCATTGTCAAGCATAAAGTAAAAAAACAAAAAGTGACAATTCATTTAGAAAAAAAAATTGGGCAATTAAGATATGGAAGATTCTAGAGAACAAAGGAGAAGTGCTTGTGTTTTGAGGTTTGTGCATTATGCTTAAGTTCAACCATGGAGTCTTCTAGATTGTACATGTGGCAGAATCTGGTGAAATCTAGATGATATCCAATGGCCAGTAGTGCTCGGATTTGCCATCTCTGTAACGTCGGATTGGCTTCATCCGACGATGAACTTTCAAAGTTATTCGCACACTATATAGGGGTATAGATATAGATGTGTCCCATGCTAGACCAAATAAAGTTTGAGCGCATGCGTGGGACGACCCCCCCTCCCCCCGCCGCCGCCTCGAAGTTGGGAAACTAACATCGTACGTATTGAACCAGGCTTGGAGTCGGGTACGGTGTTCGGTTTGTAATGTAGTTGATGGCCCATCGAAGTTGTGCATTTGGGATCTAAAGACATCACACACCCCCATACCCATACATATTTTCGGGCCGCATGCAGTGTATACGGGGTCTTCAGATCGACCATGTCTCCCTTGTGCGGTTTTTTGTGACGACACGCATATCTGCGTGCTCCCCGAGTGTATATATATCATCCCTTTGACCGATAATGAGGGGTATGTGTTGTCCATGAATGGATTCCTCCTAGTTCGTGTTAGGGCCGGTCACCTTCACATGTCGCTCAACGAAAGCTCGAGCTCATGCGTTGTCAGGATTTCCTCCCACATGCTCGGATTGCTGGGTTTGACCTACATCATACCCTGCATATCTCGTCCTTAACTACCTTGCCTTCATGGTTGTTGTCTGTATCGAGAGGTAGGCACCACATCTAAATTGTACATTATTCTATACTGAAAACACACATCACCCCTTCCCAACGTACATTATTTTGGGCCGCATGCAAGAGGTGCTCGTTTTGTGGTCCCTCTCATGCGATCTTTATGATGGTTCAATCTATTGGCCCAAGCGGTTTATCGACAACAACAAATGTCGTTTGACCAAATGATAGATTCATTGGTCCGTCTTATGGTAGGTCATGACGACATGCATGTATGACCAAAGTATTGATCATTACGGGCATCCGCCCCGCTGACACGAAGTGGGAGGTGGTGGGCCAAGCATCATATCTAGGTACGACATTATGTCATTACATATATATATATATGTATATATATGTATATATATATATATGTATGTATATATATATATATATCCAAGGGTGCTTTCGGGTTTGCGAGGCAGGTGCCACCAAAGTTATGCATTTTGTATTTACAGTTTTAAACATCCCCAATATTCCTGCATATATTTGGCCACTTCCAGGTGGTTCTTGACTTCTGGCCCCTCTCATCTATCTTCGACGACGCGCCCAACCGTGGGCCCGCGCGGTCAAAGTTGTGCAATGGAATTTGAACATCACAGACCACCCTTTTCACTCATATATATTTGGGCCACATGTTGGTGTGGCTGTCTTCTGACCCTCTCTAATGTTATTTTCGGCTGCAAAGACTCTGATGACGCTCAACGGACATGGGTATAATATCATAACCATGTGCAATACAAGTGCGTTGTGAATCACCACGCCTGCGCAAGCGCGAGCAAAGGTGGAGGTACTGGCTCAACCGTGAGCGATGCAAGTGCACTGTAAAATCACCACGACCGCACAAGCGCGAGCAAAGGGCAGAGGTACTGGCTTAACCGTGTGCGGTGCAAGTGCACTGTAAAACCACCACCTGTGCAAGCTAAAGGCGGGTAAATTTATTTAGAAATTAGGACGAACCATGTGCGACAGACCTGCTAGGTAGAAATATAAAAACAAACTACCCGCCTTGAGCGTTGCAAAAATGGGCGGTTCCGCGCCATTTTTCCTTATTATCATACACGCATATTGTTATTGGACCGTGCGCGATCTTGGGAACTCCTGCCCCACATCAATTCCTTTACCCAAATTTTAGTAGCCGTCGTACTTCAACCGTCGCCCACACTCCTCCAGCACCGACCTTATAGTAAAATTGCAGTAGCCGAGGCATTTGAACATTCGCCCTCCCTCGTCCACCACCATCTCCACCCACCATTACTAAAATTTTCAGTAGCCGCGGTGTCTCCTCAAACACCCCCCTCCACAGTCCCCCACCCGCCCCCTCCCCCCTTGAACCCTAGCTCGCGGCGGCCGCCGGCACCGCCGCCAACCCCTGCCGGTCTGCCAGTTCCTCCTAGCTTAGATAATAAAGTTCAGCTTCCCCGGTGATTCCCATACCGTCGCCCCACTCCCCTGAGATTTTAGATGAGGTCTGTGATAACCGACAAGTATAGGGGATCGCAACAGTTTTCGAGGGTAAAGTATTTAACACAAATTTATAGATTCGACACAAGGGGAGCCAAAGAATATTTGAAGGTATTAGCAGCTGAGTTGTCAATTCAACCACACCTGGAGATTAATTATCTGCAGCAAAGTGATCAGTAGCACAGTAGTTTCATAGTTTTGATAGTTGTGATAGCAGCAATAGTAACAGTAACAGTGATAGCAGTAATTTTGTAGCAAGTGTAATAGTGATGATAGCAATAGTAACACAACAAGATCAATAAGGATAAATTCGTAGGCATTGGATTGGTTACTTGTTGGATGATATTCATTGTGCGACAGTTATAACCTAGGGCGATATGGCACTAGCTCCAGTTCATCGATATAATGTATGCATGTATTCCGTAAATAGTCATACGTGCTTTATTAAAAGAACTTGCATGACATATTTTGTCCTACCCTCCCGTGGCATCGGGGTCCATATTGGAAACTAAGGGATATTAAGGCCTCCTTTTAATAAAGAACCGGAACAAAGCATTAACACATAGTGAATACATGAACTCCTCAAACTACGGTCATCACCGAGAGTGGGCCCGGTTGTTGTCACTCCGGGGTTGTCGGATCATAACCGTAGTAGGTGACTATAACTTGCAAGATCGGATCTAAAACATGGATATAATGATGAATTCATAAAGGGTTCAGATCTGAGTTCATGGCACCCGGGCCCAAAGTGACAAGCATTAAGCATAGCAAAGTCATAGCAACATCAATCTAAGAACATAGTGGATACTAGGGATCAGGCCCTACAAAACTAACTCGATTACATGATGAATCTCATCCAACTCCTCACCGACCAGCGAGCCTATGAAGGAATTACTCACTCCCGGTGGGGAGCATCATGGAATTGGTGATGGAGATGGGTTGTTGATGATGAAGAACAAAGATCCCCTTCTCCGGAGCCCCAAACGGACTCCAGATCTGCCCTCACGAGGAAGAACAGGGCTTCGCGGCGGCTCCGTCTCGTGGATCACGATAATTCTTTCTCCCTGATTTTTTTCTGGAATAATGTGATCTTATAGTATCACGGGGGTCGTCAGCGGGGCCACCAGGTGGGTACAACCCACCTGAGCGTGCCAGGAGAGGGGGCGCGCCCTGGTGGGTTGTGCCCAACCAAGGGCCCCTCTCTGGTGGGTCTTGGCTCCATAAATTCTTATTATTGATATACAAATCCTCGCAAAGTTTCGTTCCATTCCGAGAACTTTTATTTCTGCACAAAAACAACACCATGGTAGTTCTGCTGAAAATAGCGTCAGTCCGGGGTTAGTTTCATTCAAATTATGCAAATTAGAGTCCAAAACAAGAGGAAAAGCGTGAGAAAAAGTAGATACGTTGGAGACGTATCAGCTCCACCAAGCTTAAATCTTTGCTTGTCCTCAAGCAATTCAGTTGATAAATGGGAAGTGAGAAAGAAAAACTTTTACGAACTCTTTTGCTCTTGTTTGCATAAATAAGCTTAAACAACACCCAGGTTTTTAGCCAGCATTATAACTAACCATGTCGACAATAACTCTTAAATATTATAATGACTCATATCAATGACATAATCAGCTAGCGAGCAATAATAAGATATCTCAAATGGCAACACTTTGTCAAAACAACCATGATATAATATGACAATAGTGGTATCTCGCTAGCCCTTTCTGAGACCGCAAAACATAAATGCAGAGCACCGCCAAAGTTCAAGCAGCGACTAGACATTGTAATTCATGTTAGAAAAGATCCAGTCATGATGCACCCAACATTAGCTACACACAATAAATAAATCATGACAGTTGTGCTCTACTCAGTTTCTGGCGCTTGTTTTTAGAAGGTGGTGACACAACATAAAAGTAAATAGATAGTCCCTTCACAGAGGGAAGCAGGGATTTGCAGAGGTGCTAGAGCTGAATTTTTAAGACAGAGATAAATGATATTTTGAGACATGCACCCTTCTCATTCACTTCACGACCATCAGTTATCAACATCTTCCATGCTAAGCACCCTAGTGGCGGTTCCCAAGAGATAAAAGTAAAGGTTTTGACTCCATTGGGAGTTTTTGTTTGATTAATCCAGAGATGAACTCTTTTTCATGTTTGTAGTTTGGGACTGGGCATCCCTATTACCGCCCATTTCCTCATGCGATGGCGAGTGAATAAACACTCGACCTGAGGATAACTCGCTTAGCACGAAAGATATCGACCACCTCCTCTTGTTCCATGAACGATCCAGGCACACAAAACGGGTATTTTTTAGAAGTTTTTAGAGGTGGCACATGCAAATTTCCTTAGGACCGCAGGGTAATACCGTATATAGGTAGGTATGGTGGACTCATCTGGAATAACTTTGGGTTCAAGGTTTTTAATGTAGAAGCAGAATTCCCACTTAGTACAGGCGAAGGCTAGCAATTAAGATTGAGAAGCGGCCAGCTAGAGAGCAACAACGATCATGACCACACATTATGCATAAGTAACATTGGACACTAGCATGATTAGGATATGAACACCATGAACATAAATATCATAGAGGCTATGTTGGTTTTGATTCAAGTACATGCATGAACATGTACCAAGTCAAGCCACTCGTACATTGAAAGGAGCATATCATATCATCATACTACATCACAATCATCTTAACGCTATGTTGATATCCAAGATAAATCATTATCCACTCCCAGCTACTTATGCATGGCATGAGAAACTATAATCTCTAATTGTCATTGCAAACATGTTTAATCATAACGGGCTGAAGCCTGGATACTAGGTTAAACATATTTACACAAACAGAACAAGTCGAGTTCAAACCAGTTTCTCTTTGCCACGGCCAGTTCATCGAATGTCGTCATTATTGCCTTTCACTTGCACGACCGAATGATATGAAAATAATAATAGTGCAAGAGTGCCGTGGACTAAGCTGGAATCCGCAAACATTTTATTCAACAGGAGAAGACAAGGTAAAATGTGCTCTTTATCAGTCCAACAGTTATTCATATGAGAGGCACTCAACATTTTCATCGTGGTCTTCTCCTCGGCAAGACTCGAATAAAAGGAAAAGAAATTCAAAGAAACACACTGAAATATTTTTGGAGTTTTTTATTTTCTTCAACAAGCAAATAAAAAGCAAAAACGAGAAAAACTATTTACACGGGAAAGCTCCCAACAAGCAAAAGAAGAACAAGGAAATCTTTTTGGGTTTTCTTTTTAGTGCTACTACTAAGCATGCATAGAAAGTAAATTGCTACAACCAATTTTTTTGGTTTTTCTAAACTTTTTCAAACACACAAGAAGAAAGCAAGAAAATAAATCCAAGCATGGATGATACAATGAAAAAGTGTGAACACCGACAGATAGAATAATATGTGAACATGAATGTAATGTCGGTGAGAAACATGTACTCCCCCAAGCTTAGGTTTTTGGCCTAAGTTGGTAATCGATCAGTAGCCTAGAGGGTAGTAGTCAGCGTGGTAGCTCACAGAGGCTCTCGGTTCGGATGCCTCGGCACGCCATGCCGCCAGCACTGCTGCGTTGTGAGCTCGGGCCTCGCTCTCAAGCACAAAATATATTTCCTTGCTGTTATAGTCAAAAAGAGCAGGAGCAGGCAAATATGTGTCCACAACATGTGATTGGTTAAACAAAAAATTATAAGTGAAGTTAGCAGCCCTTCCCTTGAGAATCTTATGCTCTTTTAAGGCATCAAAATCTAAACACCGAGTGGGTAGGATAGGATCAAAGGGTAAAGGTGAAACACCCAGCCCTCGTGCTAGACGTGTGGCATAAATTCCACAATAGAACCAACCACTTTTGGCATTATGCTGAAGTGTACATGCAACAATCGCTCCAAGGTTATAATTCCTTTCACCAGTGAGCAGTGTGAATGAGGCTCAAGTCTGGTGCACAAAGTATGCTACAGTCTTGCTTGCCTACTATGCATTTCCCGTTAAATAAAGCAAAATACTGAATTCCGGTAAAGTGAATGCTCTTTATTCTTCCTTGTCTCACTCCCCTATTTTCACCATAACAAAGGCTAGTCAAGAAAGATTCATACTCAGCCTTTGGTGGCTCATCAAGCGAACCCCAAAATGGAAGTTTGCAATGATAAACAAAATTCTCCAATGGAATAGTATATGGATTATCATATAGCATAAATGACACCCTAGACTCACGTGGAAAATAATTAAATCCTTTGACAAATGATTCAATGAGAAGTTGGTGTTGTTCACACTTATCTGAAAGGTAGGGACCGAAACCGGCATTGTGAACATATTGCTCAAATTCCTCCTTACCCACTCGCATCATATACTCATCGCAAGGCCATAAGCATGTTTTGGTGGCGGAATCTCGTATGGAACTTTCACTTGGTTTAACATAAGACTGGCGGGCAGAACTATCACTAGAAGATGCCCCCGAAGATCGTCTCCTCAAAGAACTCCTTCCAAATAGGTTCATCATGTCCGCGTACAATTTTCTGAAAATAAAAATTTTGGGGTGACAAAAATTTGTCAACAAAACTTTACAAAATTGATAGCAACTACTCATAGGGATACACAGAGGCCATAGCAAGCATTCAAACTACTTAGAACACTAAGAATTGAACATGCAAGCACATCTACAGCAGCACCAAGAGTAGCTAATTATTCAAAGTATAAACCACTAAAACAAAAACTAATTGGACAAATGGTGGAGTCACATACCAAGAAACAATCCCCCGAAATAGTTTCGAAAACGGAGCTTCGAGCAAAGAGATCGAAATCCGCGGGTTTGAGCTCAAGTACACGGGAGAGAGAGCAATGGGGAATTTTTTTCTGGAGGTGAGTGATGATGTGGGATCAAGAGGTAAGTGAGGGGCCCCACATGGGGAACACAACCCACCAGGGCGCGCCTGGGGGTCCTAGTGTGCCCAGGTGGGTTGTGCCCACCTGGTGAACCTCCCTATGGTATTATTTGCACCAACAATTCTTAAATATTCAGAAAAAATCATAGAAAATTTTCGGGGCATTATGAGAACTTTAATTTTTGGGTCATTTTTTATTGCATAGAAAATTCAGAAAACAGACAAAAATGGTATTTTATTTTATTTAACTAATAAAAACAGAAAACAAAAAGTAAAGACAGAAGGTAGTGCTTACTAAATTAATCAACTTCATACCGCTCAGAAATGATTCATTAATAAGGTTGATTAGGTCTTATTAACAACCACTTTCGATTAGCATGAAACTGAAGAACTTCCGTAAATCACTAAGTTACCTCAATGGGGATTTGCATCTCCCCAACAATAAGCATTTCATATTTCTTTTTGATAGTAGGTAGAGGTATTTGAAAACTTCCAATAGTGATTGTCGGAGATTTTTTAATAACATTAATACGATTCACTTAGAATTGTTTCTTCGGAAAGTGCATCGTATGCTCATTACCATTAATATGAAAAGTGACCTTGTTTTTATTGCAATCAATAACAGCCCCTATAGTATTTAAGAATGGTGTACCAAGGATAATCGACATGTTGTCGTCCTCGGGCATCTCAAGTATAACGAAGTCAGTCAAAATAGTAACATTAGCAACAACAACGGGCACATCCTCACAGATACCGATTGGTATGGTAGTTGATTTGTCAGCCATTTGCAAAGATATTTCAGTAGGTGTGATTTTATTCATGTCAAGTCTTTTATATAAAGAGAAAGGCATAACACCAACACCAGCTCCTAAGTCACACAAAGCAGTTTTTACATAATTCTTTTAGATAGAGCAAGGTATAGTTGGTTTTAGGAAGAATCCAATCATCATAATTCTTCAGAGTCGGTTTAGGCAGTGATTCAGGAAGATTCCAATCATCATAATTTTTCAATATATTATTCAATAATTCTTCAGCTTGTCCAACAGTTCGTTCCCTGAAAACACAACCAGCACAACTATCTAGGAAATCCCTAGAGGCATCGGTTAGTCCATTATAGAAGATATCAAGTATTTCATTTTTCTTAAGAGGATGATCAGGCAAAGCATTAAGTAACTGGCAAAGCCTCCCCCAAGCTTGTGGGAGACTCTCTTCTTTAGTTTGCACAAAGTTAAATATTTCCTGCACGGCGGCTTGTTTCTTATGAGCAGGAAAATATTTTTCAGAGAAGTAATAAATCATATCCTGGGAACTACGCACACAACCAGGAGTAAGAGTATTATACCAAGCTTTAGCATCACCCTTTAATGAGAAAGGAAACAATTTGAGAATAAAGTAATAGCGAGTTTTCTCATCATGAGTAAAAAGGGTGGCTATATCATTCAACTTAGTAAGATGTGCCACAACAGTTTCAGTTTCATAACCATGGAAAGGATCAGATTCAACCAAAGTAATTAACTCTAGGTCGACAGAGAATTCATAATCCTTATCATCAATAAAGATAGGTGAAGTAGCAAACTTAGGATCACATTTCATTTTAGCATTCAGAGATTTTCCTTTATACTTTTGTACTAATTTCTCTAGATCATCTCTATCATTGCAAGCAAGAATATCTCTAGTTGCTTCTTCAGTCATAACATAACCTTCTGGTACCTTAGGCAATTCATATCTAAGAAGGCTAGTTCTAGCAGGTGTTTCAGGAGTTTCAGTTCAAGCTCATCATTAGATTCAACAACATCATGGTGTATAACTCTAGCAATTTGTTCATCAAGAAAATCACCAAGTGGCACATCATCATTATCAAGCAAGGTACTAGCATCATCATAAGAATTATCCATAGCAGAAGTAGCATCATGAATAACTTGCGACATATTAGAATTGATAGCATGTGGTGGTGTTGCAAGTTTACTCAAAACAGAAGGTGAATCTAAAGCAGAACTGGATGGCAGTTCCTTACCTCCCCTCGTCTTTGAGGGAAATATCTTAGTCTTAGGATCCTACAGATTCTTCATAGTGATAAATTGATAATAATCCCAAGTGACTCAACAAATATAGATATGCTCCCCGGCAACGAGGCCAGAAAAAGGTCTTGATTACCCACAAGTATAGGGGATCGCAAAGTTTTCGAGGGTAAAGTATTTAACCCAAATTTATAGATTCGACACAAGGGGAGCCAAAGAATGTTTCAAGGTATTAGCAGCTGAGTTGTCAATTGAACCACACCTGGAGATTAATTATCTGCAACAAAGTGATCAGTAGCATAGTAGTTTGATAGTTTTGATAGTAGTGACAGGAACAATAGTAACAGTAACAATGATAGCAGTAATTTTGTAGAAAGCGTAACAGTGATGATAGCAATAGTAATGCAACAAGATCAATAAGGATAAATTCATAGGCATTGGATCGGTGACTTGTTTGATGATATTCATCATGTGATAGTTATAACCTAGGGCGATACAACACTAGCTCTAGTTCATCGATATAATGTACGCATGTATTCCGTAAATAGTCATACGTGTCTTATTAAAAGAACTTGCATGACATCTTTTGTCCTACCCTCCCGTGGCAGCGGGGTCCATATTCGAAACTCGGGAATATTAAGGCCTCATTTTCAT
Source organism: Aegilops tauschii subsp. strangulata (assembly GCF_002575655.3). NCBI lineage: Eukaryota > Viridiplantae > Streptophyta > Magnoliopsida > Poales > Poaceae > Aegilops > Aegilops tauschii. Next base: position 237,736,454 of record NC_053036.3, read on the forward strand.
AGAGAAGCAGAACAAAGCATTAACACATAGTGAATACATGAAATCCTCAAACTACGGTCATCACCGAGAGTGGGCCCGGTTGTTGTCACTCCGGGGTTGTCGGATCATAACCGTAGTAGGTGACTATAACTTGCAAGATCGGATCTAAAACATGGATATAATGATGAATTCATAAAGGGTTCAGATCTGAGTTCATGGCACCCGAGCCCAAAGTGACAAGCATTAAGCATAGCAAAGTCATAGCAACATCAATCTAAGAACAAAGTGGATACTAGGGATCATGCCCTAACAAAACTAACTCGATTACATGATGAATCTCATCCAACTCCTCACCGACCAGCGAGCCTAGAAGGAATTACTCACTCCCGGTGGGGAGCATCATAGAATTGGCGATGGAGATGGGTTGGTGATGACGAAGAACAAAGATCCCCCTCTCCGGAGCCCCAAGGGGACTCAAGATCTTCCCTCCCGAGGAAGAACAGGGTTTGTCGGCGGCTCCGTCTCATGGATCACGATAATTCTTTCTCCCTGATTTTTTCTGGAATAATGTGATTTTATAGTATCAGGGGGGTCGTCAGCGGGGCCACCAGGTGGGTACAACCCACCTGGGCGCGCTAGGAGAGGGGGGCGCACCCTGGTGGGTTGTGCCCAACCAGGGGCCCCTCTCTGGTGGGTCTTGGCTCCCTAAATTCTTATTATTTATATGAAAAATCCTCGCAATGTTTCGTTCCATTCTGAGAACTTCTATTTCTACACAAAAACAACACCATGGTAGTTCTGCTAAAAACAGCGTCAGTCCGGGGTTAGTTTCATTCAAATTATGCAAATTAGAGTCCAAAACAGAGGAAAAGCGTGAGAAAAAGTAGATACGTTGGAGACGTATCAGCCTGCGGTGTCCCTCCCAGCCAGATCCACATCCCCTGCTCCATAATGTCGCTGCCTTAGCTCGACCACGTATCCCGGGGAGCCCGACGAGCGTTCGGCCAAGAAGAGGTTTATCATGGCCTCTCCAGCGGAGGTTGGCGAGGTGGCCGCCATTCGCCCCGACCTGTCGATCCTGGAGCAACACGTCGCTGCGGAAGCCGGCGAAGACGTTGACTATGTTGCCACGCCGAAGGCTTCATGTCAGTGGGCTAGCATATTACTGTATCTCGGGAAAGCTGGCTACGACATGAAGCTCCTCCACAGTGACGAATTCACGCGGGCCATGTCATAGGTTAAGTGGTCCATCCCCAACCCCTCTGGTTCAACCGCCGTCGATCTATTCGACGGCCCTACCACTGATCTCCTCCGCCAAGCGGTCAATGTTCTGCGGGCTTTATACGCCATCGAGCCCATTTTGTCATTTCTGAAGGACACGTTCTACGGCGGCAGCTTGGGATCCTCAATTGCCAAGTCAGATCTCATCGACCACGACCACGACCACGACCATGAGGAGGGCACCCACGAAGGTTCTTCTAAGGTAAAACAGCCCATCTGTGAAATCAGAGAGCGCACCAGGGGTCTGTGCTCTTCCAACTGGAAGGATCCCGTCCATAAAATGTAAGGCAACATTCTATCAGCAAATCTTACCTTTTCTAGCTTGCCAACTCGTACCCTTTGTTGTAGTAGCATTTGCCGTGCGGTGCTTTAACTGTGCCATGTTTAATTATTCCAGTTATGCAAAAATATATTGTTCAATAGGGCTATGTGATGTTTAAGTATGAATTGTCAACTTCAGTTTCACGAATGGCCATATTTGGTTGTTTATAGTGAGTAGATGACTTGTGTATCTGTAATTGGTAGTTAGGTTGGTTGGAGTGAGATTTTTTCCAATTATCGAGCAGATGACTTGTTTATATGTATTTGGTTCTTAGTTTGGTTGAAGTGAGCATTTGTCCAGTTATCAAGTAGATGCCTTGTTTATCTATATTTGGTTGTTAGGTTGATTTTTTTAGCATTTGTCCAGTTATCAAGCAGATGCCTTGTTTATCTGTATCTGCTTGCTAGGTTGGTTGCAGTGAGCTCAAGCATATGCCCTGTTTATCTGTATTTTCTTGTTAGGTTGGTTACAGTGAGACTTTGTCCAGTTTTCAGTGGCTATATTTGGTTGTTATACTGGTCATTTATGCCTTGTTTATTTCAGTCATTCACAATGTGTTGTTAATTATGTGAAAGTCAGAAATGTGCCGCTCGACTACATCAATACCAGTTTGAACGGCTATATTTGGTTCCAGTTATTCCTGGTGTAGTTAACACATGCCCTTTATTTCAATTTTACACATTTATCGAGTGTGATGTTTAAGCATTACCTACGTTTTATTCATTTTCAACAATACCAATTTGAATTGCAATATTTGATGGCTGTTAAGCCTGCTGTCGGTAACATTGCCTTCCATTTTATATCTGCTTTAACAGCATGCTGAAACCAACACATTCAAACTATCATTTGGAGATGATGTTGTATACCTTTGCTATATTTGTTTGATGTTAAGGTTGCTGCACTTATCATGCCTTTCCACTACTTATGCAGGACAACAACTGGAGTGGCCACCATTTTCCGCCGAGGTTAGCTTCATCCCTCGGCTTGTACTCCCCCTGTCGTTCCATAATGTAGTGCATATAGATCCAGGCATGGACACTTGTTAGCTTCTAATATTGACTTGTTGCTTGTAGGTACATATGCCCTTGGCAAGGATCCACGCATCGACCCTTTTTGCGTATGGGGCAATGAGATATTCATGAACAAGCATCAAGTGAGGAAATTGATAAGGATTATTAGCAAAAAGATACGAATGGTGGCATGCAAATTATTTTTTTATGCTCTATCCAACACAACAGTGAGCAGTACGATAATAACTACAAACTCTGCAGCCTTCTCTTTTTACTGCCCATAATGAGTTGTTAGACAACAATGTGAATCTTTTTCGTTCGCAGTGGTTCCCGAAGCAGTTCACTCAAGATTACCTCGCAAAGTACATGATTGGTGGACACGCAATGAAGTTTAAAGTATTTCATCCAGACTATAATGAGCATCGAGAAGTCGTAATGAACACAGAGAAGGATGGACGGGCAGCCATCACAAGGGGTGGGCCTAGAGTCGTGCACGCATTACGCATGGAGGAGGGCACAATATGGGAATTCCGCTTCACCTTCTCTAGCAACCAGAATGTCTTTCGCCTCTCTCTTTACAGTCTTTAGTACAACTGTGGTTCATCATTCTTTACTTGGTGCTTCTATAGTTCTTCAGTATATGTACCTGTGCATCGAATTATGCATTCATGGTTGAAACTATATTTGTAATAAACATGCAGTACTGCAGGATGCTGCTAACGCGACACTACGATCAGAGACCCTTCGAGAAACTGTGTGCTATGCAATAATCGCAAACGGTGGTGTATGAAAACCGTCAAAAATATATAAAATGTTTGCGATGACGGATGCATCAAACACGGTTCAGATTTTAGTTGCGTGTGCGACGAAGGGCATACGGTTCAGTTCAATTAACTGTTTGCGATGAGGAGGAACAAAAGAAACAGGTAGCCAGATGAAGGCGTGTGTGATACACAGCATACGGTTCACTTGGATGAACTATTTGTGATTAGGCAACACAAAAGAAACGGGCAGCCAGATGAAGGTGTGTGCGATATACAGCATACGGTTCACTCGGGTGAACTGTTTGTGATTAGGCAACACAAAAGAAACGGTCAGCCAGATCAAGGTGTGTGCGATATACGCATGCGGTTCACTCGGCCCTTGTCGTCAGTGTGTGACCCCTGTGGCAACCGTCCGCTCCCCAGGCGCCTCTTCGTGTACCGTGGCAATCGTCCACCGCCTCTTCGCCTTTCCCTCTTGATTTGGAACTGCTGTCGCACGCTCTTCCTCCCTCGATTTTCCTTCAGCCTTCCTTCTGCCATTGTTCGATCATCTTCTCCATGGAGGGAACAGGCCGGAAATGACCCTGTTATTCTTGCCCCGATCTGAATGATGACGTGGTGGAGGAACTCATTGATCGGTGTGACGTCATCACCTCGGCTAGCATGGCAGGTTCATTCAAGATCATTCCCGACTCAACTAATAACATCATTACAAGGAACCCAAGGGTCCAGGAGCGGTTTGATCTCCCCTATCTTCTTCGCCGTGACCCTGCTGACTGGCGCGGGGATGAGGGAAGCCTCACCTTGTTCAAGTTGATGCCGCTTGATAATGATACGTATGATGTTAAGATGCCATCGCTTGAGGGAAAGGCTTGGGCAGGCGCAAATGGAGATTGGGTTGTTTATATTGGGTACAACTGTGAGTGGGAACTTGTGAATGTATACACTCGTCACCGGGTTCCACTTCCAAAAATCTTAGATGACTGCCCAGAGGTTGAGTACACCGGTATTCTACGTGAGTTCAAATACGATCATGGTGACTGTCGTCTACGGAAGATAGCAATTTGTCGAGTTCCCAACCGCTCTTGGGATTACACGTACTATGAAGTTGTTGCTATCTTCGACAAGCTTGTTGTCGTCCTTACTTCCATGCCTCGATGGATATTGCTCAAAAGTCAATTTTTGTACATGAATGAGTACTGTGATGCAATTCAATACGAGGGTCTTGTGTTTGCTGCCACCACTCATGGCACTGTTTGTGCATGGAATCCTGATGCTTTCGATACGTTTGTCTTCCACCATAATTATAATTGTTTCATCCACATGCATGCGGGTTAGCTAGTTTCCCTTTACTAATTAACCTTCTTGTGTTTCCAAGGTCCTGTGAACATTCCACCACCTATACTTGAAAAAATTTCTAACCAAAGGGGAGATGACGATGCTGATGCTCACGAGCATGAGGACGAACAGGACCCATATACTCAATGGCGCCTGGCAACTTATTCCGATGGATCACCTCTTCTTGTCTATATACAGGGCACTGCTGATGTTAGTAAGGAAGCAGCTGTTGTCTCGCATGGTCGCACTCTCCGGACCTCTTCCAACATCCGTTGTAGGGTATTCGGGATGGATACTAGTGTAGTAGCGCCAACATCTTCTCCCTGGTTTAGTATTGAAAGTCTTGGAGGAAACTCACTCTTCCTTGGACAAAACTATCCAATGATGGTGGAAGGCGATCCAGCTGCAGTTGACACAACGTTACTACCATTTATGGGAAGCAACTGTATCTATACCTCGGATATTGCTATGCTTCCCTACCGCCCCAATATGGGTCCTGACATAGGCCGCTTCATCCTGGATGATCAGTCCTGCGTTGGTCTCGAGATTGATAGTAGCTGGCCCTTCCCAGAGAATCGGTTCTGGTTCAAAGCAAGTGTTTCCAACACCGACGAATGGTTGAGCTGAAGTTCATTTCATCGCTTTGTTATTTGTTGTGTGAGAAAAACTTTACTAGAATATTTTGTTGGAAATGATCTATAATCCAACGTGTATCCTCGTTTTCATTGTGGGTTGATGACTTGTTGTATGTAATCAATGGTACATTTGCATATGCGTCCACCAACTCACGCCTGCTAGTGGTGTCCGTATGAACAGTGCTAGTGATTTTAGTTGCAAAAATTAGATAGTGCTAGTGCTTTTTAGCTGCATATTTTAACAAATCGCAGTGTTACAAGGTTGACAAATGGCAATCTTACTACATAAACAAATGTCAATCTTTCCAGTTTGACAAATGGCAACATACCCAAAATGACAGATATGCAAATCTTACCCAATTGTTTGTACGTGGTTGCACACGGGTCATGCAAAACAACCGTTTGTGTTGAAGGGATACAGAAATCCTGCTCGGCACATTTTCTCTTGGCTTCCTGGGGAAGCTGTCGGTTTGCATACGGGTGTTCTAACTAAAACGTTTGCGATGAGTGTTTTATATTTAAAAACCATTGACATTTTTTTCAAAATAAAATCGTTTGATAAGTCTTTACATTAAGAGAGAAAAACGCAAGTTCGTTCAAACCATATTTTTCATTCAGTCACATGATAATCCCCTAGTGCAGGGAATCATCGTAGAATTCCCAAAGCTGGAAGTGATAAGTATGGAGTGTCGAACCCACAAGGAGCTGAAGGTAAGATCAATATTCCCTCAAGTCCTATCTGCCACTAATACGACTCTACGTACACCGAACGTTTGCTTCCAACTAGAAACGAGAAATAAAACTATGTTGTGGGTATGAAGAGGATAACTTTGCATGGTATCGGAGAGCTAAAATATAAAAGTAGGTGCTGTTATCATAAAGTTAGAATATATTACTACATATTATAAATAGCGAGTGTGGAATAATGATGGGTTGGCATGCGGAATTATCCTAGGCAATCGTTAACAGGTAGTCGTCATTGCAATTTCATATGAGGGAGAGGCATAAGCTAACATACTTTCTCTTCTTGGATCATATGCACTTATGATTGGAACTCTAGCAAGCATCCACAACTACTAAATATCATTAAGGTTAAACCCAACCATAGCATTAACATATCAAGTCCCCTTTATCCCATACGCAACAACCCCCTTACTCTGGTTTATGCTTCTGTCACTCAAGCAACCCACTATAAATGAATCATGAACGTATTGCAACACCCTACAGCGGGAATCCCTCACGCTTGCGCGACACGGAGGGCACAATAGGACAACACCAAAATAAAACATACAACTCATACCAATCTAGCTCATCAATCAACCCAAAGACAAAGGATATCTACTCAAAACATCATAGGATGGCAACACATCATTGCATCATAATATGTGGCGTAAAGCACCATGTTCAAGTAGGGATTAGAGTGGGGTGCAGGAGAGTGGACCGCGTAAAAGAGATGAAGATGGTGATGTTGATGAAGACGATCACCGCGGCGATGATTCCCCTCCCGATGGCACTCTAGCACCACCAAGAGAGAGGAGGAGAGGTTCTCCCCCTTGTGCTTCCTCCTCCATGGCCTCCCCCCTAGATGGGGAGAGGTTCTCCCTCAGGTCCTTGGCCTTCATGGCGATGATGGCCCCTCCGGGATCCTCCTCCATGGCCTCCGGTGATGATGGCCCCCTCCGGCAGGGTGCGAGAGAGGGCCTAGATTGACTTCTCATGGCTACAGACGCTTGCGGCGGCGGAACTTCCGATCTAGGTTATTTTCTAGAGGTTTGGGCATTTATAGGAGAGGTTGGCGTCGAGAACAAGCCAGGGGGCCCCACGGGAAGTCCACGAGGCACAGGGCGCGCCGTAGGGGGGTGGGCGCGCCCTCCACCCTCGTGGGGCCCACGGGCCACCCCTCGGGTAACTCTTCGTTCCGGTATTTTTTATATTTTCCAGAAAAATTCTCCGTTGATTTTCATCGCATTTCGAGAACTTTTATTTCTGCACAAAACCAACACCACGGTAGTTCTGCTGAAAACAGCGTTAGTCCGGGTTAGTTCTAATCAAATCATACCAAAATCATATAAAACTATTGTATACATGGCATGAGTACTTCATAAATTATAGATACGTTGGAGACGTATCAGCATCCCCAAGCTTAATTCCTGCTCGTCCTCGAGTAGGTAAATGATAAAAGATATAATTTATGAAGTGTGAATGCTAGCAAGTGCATAAGTTTGATCAATGATAGTTCCAATCACTTTTTCTATCATCATTATATATCATAACAGTAGCTCAACTCATGAAACTTCTCATGATCAAGTAACAAGCTATTCACATGTTAAAGTATAGATCATAAACTTTCTTGAAAACTAACAAACCGTGCTATTAGTCATCAAACAATTGCAATTCATCTTATTTTCGGGAAGGGTCTATGTAAGAGCTTTGATTCAGCAAACTCCACATACTCAACTATCATTTAATCTTTCACAATTGCTAACACTCATGTGATATTTATGGGTTCAAAGTTTTAATCGGACATAGAGAAAGATAGGGGCTTATAGTTTCGCCTCCCAACCTTTTACCTCAAGGGTAATGTCAACAATAATAATTTATGAAAACCTACATCCAAGTGGATATATATATATATATATATATATATATATATATATCTGAATCGCTCCAACACGAAGTGCTTGCCAAAGGAAAAAGTGTAAAAAGGAAAGGTGATGATCACCTTGACTCTTGTATAAGGTTAGAAGATAAAAGTAAAAGATAGACCCTTCGCAGAGGAAAGCAGAGGTTGTCATGCGCTTTTATAGTTGGATGCACAAAATCTTAATGCAAAAGAACGTCACTTTATATTGCCGCTTGTGATAAAGACCTTTATTATGCAGTCAGTCGCTTTTATTGCTTCCCTATCACAAGTTCCTATAAAGCTTATTTTCTTCGCACTAATAGATCATACATATTTAAGGAGCAATTTTTTATTGCATGCACCGATGACAACTTACTTGAAGGATCTTACTCAATCCATAGGTAGGTATGTTGACTCTCATGGCAAAACTGGGTTAAGGAATGTTTGGAAGCACAAGTAGTATCTCTACTTGGTGCAAAGAATTTGGCTAGCATGAGAGGGAAGGGCAATCTCAACATGTTGGATGATCCAAGACAATATAACGTTTCAGATATAGGAAAACATAACCCATTAAGTTGTCTTCCTTGTCCAACATCAACTTTTTAGCATGTCATATTTTAATGAGTGCTCACAATTACAAAAGATGTCCAAGATAGTATATTTATATGTGAAATCTCTCTTCCTTCAATATTCTTTCATGAATTGTTCAAGTGACCAATTCTGCGTTTGGTAACTTTCAATAAGTTTACTACCTATACTTATTATGTGTGAACTCATTACTCCCCATGTTATAAGCATATGAAACGTATATAAATTCAGATTTATGATATTCAATTCATTTAACCATTTACTCATAGGATATACGTGAAGCGCGTGAGTAAATGACAAACTACTCCAAAAGATATAAGTGAAGAACACTGAGTAGTCAAATAATTAACTAGCCATGGGAGGATTATTTTTCATTCAAGATTTCAGATCCAATGATTTTATTAAAACATCAAGTAAAATTTAAAATACGCTCCAAGCAAAACACATATCATGTGACGAATAAAAATATAGCTCCGAGTAAGGTATACCGATAGTTTTGAAGACGAAAGAGGGGATGCCTTCTGGGGCATCCTCAATCTTAGGCGCTTGCGTCTTCCTTGAATATTACCTTGGGGTCTCTTGGGCATCCCCAAGCTTAGGGTCTTTCCACTCCTTATTCTGCTCATATCGATATCTCACCCAAAGCTTGAAAACTTCAATCACACGAAACTTAACGGAACTTCGTGAGATAGGTTAGTATGATAAAGAATAAGCCATTCACTTTGGTACTGTCAAAGACAAGGTTCATAATTGTTATCACACAATTCCTACTGTACCATATCATTTCTACAATTTATATTGAGAAATATAACCAATAGAAACTAGAAAACAAGCAAACTATGCAATGAAAACAGAATCTGTCAGAAACAGAACAGTCTGTAATGATCTGAACAGCAACCATACTTCTGCTATTCCAAAAATTATGAAATAAATTGGTGGACGTGAGTAATTTGTCTATTAATCCTCTTCAAAAACAATCAACTCATAATCACTCTTCTGTAAAAAATGACAGCTAATCTCGTGAGTACAAAGTTTCTGTTTTTTACAGCAAGATTATATTAACTTTCACCCAAGTCTTCCCAAAGGTCTTACTTGGCACTTTATTGAAACAAAAGCTATAAAACATGATTAATACAGTAGCTTAATCATGTAAACACACAAAAACAGTAAGGGTAAATATTGGGTTGTCTCCAAACAAGCGCTTTTCTTTAATGCCTTTTAGCTAGGCATGATGATTTCAATGATGCTCACATAAAAGATAAGAATTGAAACATAAAGAGAGCATCATGAAGAATATGACTAGCACATTTAAATCTAACCCACTTCCTATGCCCAGGGATTTTGTGAGCACATAATTTATTGACAAGAATCAACTAGCATAGGAAGGAAAAATAAGTATAACTTCAAAACATTAAGCACATAGAGAGGAAACTTGATATTATTGCAACTCCTACAAGCATGTATTCCTCCCTCATAATAATTTTCAGTAGCATCATGAATGAGTTCAACAATATAACCATCACATAAAGCATTCTTTTCATGATCTACAAGCATAGAAATTTTACTACTCTCCACATAAGCAAAATTCTTCTCATTCAGAATAGTGGGAGCAAACTCAACAAAATAACTGTCATGTGAGGCATAATCCAATTGAAAATTAAAATCATGATGACAAGTTTCATGGTTAACATTATTCTTTATAGCATACATGTCATCACAATAATCATCATATATAGCAACTTTGTTCTCATAATCAATTGGAACCTCTTCCGAAATAGTGGAATCATTACTAACTAGAGTTGACACTCTTCCAAATCCACTTTCATAAATACCACACTAAGATTCAACACCCTCCAAAATAGTGGGATCACTAATTCCTAAAGTTGACACTCTTCCAACCCCATTTTAGATTATAGTATTATTCATACTCCAAGAGATATAAGTGAAGTTCATGGAGCATTCTACAACTAATATAGACTAACCAATATCCAAGCTCAAAATATATAAGTGAAGCACACGAAGCATTCTATAAAACCATACTCAAAAGATTTAAGTGAAGCACAAAGAGCAATTCTATAAGATCATACTTAAAAGTATAAGTGAAGCACATGAAGTATTTTATAAATCAATGAAGGGATATCTCATACTAGCATGGTTCTTAAAGGAAAAACAAAAACACAAAGGACACAAATCATGTGAACAAAACAAAAACTAAGGTATACCGATAATTGTTGAAGAAGAAAGATGGGATGCCAACCGGGGCATCCCCAAGCTTAGATGCTTGAGTATTCTTGAAATATTTACTTGGTGTGCCGTGGGCATCCCCAATCTTGAACTCTTACCTCTCTTTATTCTTCTCATATTGATAGCTCCTCGATCTTCGAACACTTCATCCACACAAAACTTTAACAAAAACTTTGTGAGATCCGTTAGTATAATAAAGCAAATCACTACCTTTAGGTACTGTTGAAAACTTATTCCAATTTCATATTAGAACTACATCTACTGTATTCCAACTTCACCATGGTTCATACCCCCCGATACTACCCATAGATTCATGAAAATAAGCGAACAACACATAGAAAACAGAATCTGTCAAAAACAGGACAGTCTGTAGTAATCTGGAAGTTTAGTATACTTATGTAACTCCAAAAATTCTAAAACAAATATGAAAATTTAAAAAAATTGTACAGAAGTAATGTGCAAAAAGTTTCAGACCCATTTGATTTTCCAGTAAAAAATGTAAATTCACGCGCTACAGCCAAAGTTTCTGTTTTTGTACTGCACATAGTAAACAAGCAATCTAATCATCCTAAAACCAAAGCTTGGCACATTATTTTTATAATACAATGGATATATACAAGGGGATAATTATTTTCAGAGAAACTACCATGAAAAATTCAACATTGTTTCATTGAGCATGAACACAAGTGTTCAAGGTTGACCCTCACTTCTCCAATGCATAACCTTCCAATCACTTCTCTTATTGAAAAACTTTTTAGGCATCAGAGGCAAGTAATTTTTTTTGTATTTTCATCCTTTAAATTTTTTTGTATGTTTCACCCACAACTAAACATAAACAAAAAGGAAAAACAAAATCTACTTAGTGAAGAAAGCAAACAAGCACACACGAGAATATCAACCCCACGCTATTGCTCCCCAGCAACGGCGCCAGAAAAGAGCTTGATAATCCCCAAGTGCAGGGAATCATCGTAGAAATTCCCAAAGGTGGAAGTGATAAGTATGGAGTGTCAAACCCACAAGGATCTAAAGGTAAGATCAATATTCTCTCAAGTCCTATCTGCCACTGATACGACTCTACGTACACCGAACGTTTGCTTCCAACTAGAAACGAGAAATAAAACTACGTTGTGGGTATGAAGAGGATAACTTTGCATGGTATCGGAGAGCTAAAATATAAAAGTAGGTGCTGTTATCATAAAGTTAGAATATATTACTAAATATTATAAATAGCGAGTGTGGAATAATGATGGGTCGGTGTGCGGAATTATCCTAGGCAATCGTTAACAAGACCCGTAGTCGTCATTGCAATTTCATATGCGGGAGAGGCATAAGCTAACATACTTTGTCTTCTTGGATCATATGCCCTTATGATTGGAACTCTAGCAAGCATCCGCAACTACTAAATATCATTAAGGTAAAACCCAACCATAGCATTAACATATCAAGTCCCCTTTATCCCATATGCAACAACCCCCTTACTCGGGTTTATGCTTCTGTCACTCCAGCAACCCACTATAAGCGAATCATGAACGTATTAAACCACCCTACAACGGGAATCCCTCACGCTTGTGCGACACGAGGGCACAATAGGACAGCACCAAAATAAAACATACAACTCATACCAGTCTAGATCATTAATCAACCCAAAGACAAAGGATATCTACTCAAAACATCATAGGATGGCAACACATCATTGGATCATAATATGTGGCATAAAGCACCATGTTCAAGTAGGGCTTACAGCGGTGTGCGGGAGAGTGGACCGCATAAAAGAGATGAGGATGGTGGTGATGATGGTGATGTTGATGAAGACGATCATCGCGGCGATGATTCCCTCCCGATTGCACTCCGGCGCCACCGAGAGAGAGGAGGAGAGGTTCTCCCCCTTGTGCTTCCTCCTCCATGGCCCCCCCTAGATGGGGAGAGGTTCTCCCTCTGGTCCTTGGCCTTCATGGCGACAATGCCCCCCCGGGATCCTCCTCCATGGCCTCCGGTGATGATGGCCCCCTCCGGCTCAGAGTCGACTTCACCAAACTTGAAGACTAGTGGCAGATGATCATTCTGGGCCATGGCGTTGTTGGAGGTCTGCGGGATGGAGGGGAATGGGACGTGAACAGTAAGGTCGCCCGTATTAAACAGCGGCTCAGGCGCCATTAATTGATAGGAAGGCGAGCGGCCATGGAAGTCAAAGGGCTCGCTTCCCAGTGAGCATGCGTAGCGTATAGCTCGCATGCTTCCCAGTGAGCCTGCACATTGGAGGACAGCTTGCATGCCTCTCGGTCAGCCTGCGCACCGGACTGTGCTCGCACGCCTCCCGTTCAGTCAAGGTGAAGCAGCTGTCCGCACGGCACCTCCTACAGCCATTAAAACCAAGACACGTGGCATCACGTGAATAGTGAACAGCACACACGGTTTGAATTATACAAACATTTGAGATATTAAAGTGGCAACTATTTTTTCAAAATACCTTTGTTGGCTGTCATTATTCGAGTGCGCCTTCTCTCAAAATGGACACGAAAAATGCCACAGCATGTCGGGTGCCATTCCAAGATAGCATGCCAAGTTTCATGAATTTCAGACGAGTTTTGGATTTACTAGAATTTAAAAACCAAGCATCTCAATGTTTTGCTGGCAATCAACGGTGCCCTAGTGTTTGAAATTCATTCCCATTTCTTGCATGGGACCTAAGCATGCACCCAAGGACACAAATTTGATTTCTCAACCAATTTATATGCACTGGAGCATGTGCATGTAGTTCAAATTTGAATTATGCACATAAATGCATTGAAAACACAGTTAATGCAGAAAAATGTCCAAACGAACCTCGAAAAATCCCAAAAATTGACACAACACTCATGTTGTTCTATGTTGACACGAGAATTTTTTTGACAGCAATAAGAGGCAATGGATATCGTTTCGTACCCAAAGGTGGGACGTTCCCTACCGAAACCATCATGCTTGTTGTGAGAAGCTCTGGTTTGTGAGAAGCATATACCCGAACCTGCCCCAAATGGGACAATTTTTTACCATGGCATGTTGATGCCGCTCCATGATAGCATGCAAAGTTTCATGAATTTCAGACGAGTTTTGGATTTACTAGAATTTAAAAACCAGGCATCTCAACATTTTGCCGGCAATCAGTAGTGCCCTGGTGTTTGAATTTCATTCCCATCTCTTGCATGGGACCTAGAAATTCACCCAAGGACACAGATTAGATTTTTCAACCAACTTTAGTGCATTGGAGCATGTGCTTGTAGTTCAAATTTGAATTATGCACATAAAATGCCTAGAAAACCCAGTTAATGCATAAAAATGTCCAGATGAACCCCGAAAAATCACAAAAATTGACACAACACTCCTGTTGTTCTATGTTGACACTAGAATTTTTTTGAAAGTAATAAGAGGCAATGGATGTCGTTTCGTCCCCAAATGTGGGACGTTCCCTATCGAAACCATCATGCTTGTTGTGATAAGCTCTGGTTTGTGAGAAGCTTATACCCGAACCTGCCCCAAATGGGATAGTTTTTTTACCACGACATGTCGATGCCGCTCCATGATAGCATGCCAAGTTTCATGAATTTCAGACGAGTTTTGGATTTACTAGAATTTAAAAACCAAGCATCTCAATGTTTTGCTGGCAATCAACGGTGCCCTGGTATTTGAATTTCATTCCCATTTCTTGCATGGGACCTAGAAATTCACCCAAGGACACACGTGTGATTTTTCAACCAACTTTAGTGCATTGGAGCATGTGCTTGTAGTTCAAATTTGACTTATGCACATAAAATGCCTAGAAAACCCAGTTAATGTATAAAAAAGGCCAAATGAACCCCCAAAATTCCAAGATTAAACACAACACTCCTGTTGTTCTATGTTGACACTAGAAACTTTTTGAAAGCAATAAGAGGCAATGGATATCGTCCCGTCCCCAAAGGTGGTACGTTCCCTATCGAAACCATCATGCTTGTTGTGAGAAGCTCTGGTTTGTGAGAAGCTTATACCCAAACCTGCCCCAAATGGGATAAAATTTTCATCTAGGCATGTTGATGACGTTCCATGATAGCATGCCAAGTTTCATGAATTTCAGACAAGTTTTGGATTTACTAGAATTTAAAAACCAGGTATCTCAATGTTTTGCCGGCAATCAACAGTGCCCTGGTGTTTGAAATTCATTCCCGTCTCTTGCATGGGACCTACGCATGCACCCAAGGACACACATGTGATTTTTCAATAAACTTTGGTGCATTGAAGCATGTGCTTGTAGTTCAAACTTGAATTATGCACATAAAATGCCTAGAAAACCCAGTTAATCTGTAAAAAAAGGCCAAACGAACCCCGAAAAATTCATTCCCATTTCTTGCATGTGACCTAAGCATGCACCCAAGGACACAGATTTGATTTTTCAGCCAATTTATATGCACTGGAGCATGTGCATGTACGTAGTTCAAATTTGAATTATGCACATAAATGCATTGAAAAATCAGTTAATGCATAAAAATGCAAACGAGCCCCGAAAAATCCCAAAAATTGACACAACACTCCTGTTGTTCTATGTTGGCACGAGAAATTTTTTGAAAGCAATAAGAGGCAATGGATATCGTTTCGTTCCCAAAGGTGGGACGTACGTTCCCTACCGAAACCATCAGGCTTGTTGTGAGAAGCTCTGGTTTGTGAGAAGCATATTCCCAAACCTGCCCCAAATGGCACTACTAGGAAAAGGGCTATAGACAATATGCACACTAATGGCGCACCAGACATGCGGTGCGCCACTACTATATAGCAGTGGCGCACCGTGTGCTGGTGCGCCATTAGTGTGATAGACACTAGTGGCGCACCACAACTATGGTGCGCCACTACTAACAATTTTTTTTCTTTTTTCCAAAAATACTAATGGCGCACCGTGTGCCGGTGCGCCATTAGTGTCTATCACACTAATGGCGCACCACAACCATGGTGCGCCACTACTAACAATTTTTTTCTTTTCTTTTCTCCAAAAATACTAATGGCGCACCGGGGCGCAGTGCGCCATTACTAGTTTTAACTAGTAATGGCGCACCAGTCACCACGTGCGCCACTACTATCATTTTTTGTTTTTTTGTTTTTGCAAAACTACTAATGGCGCACCGCCAGCTGGTGCACCATTAGTAACCAAGGTTACTAATGGCGCATTTGTTGGTGGTGCGCCATTAGTAACCTGGGACCAGCTATATATTTTGGACAGCCACCTACACACTCGCTTTCCCCACTTCATTCTCTCCACCTCCTCCTCCAAGATTGTCTCGGGTGCCTCCTCCTCCTCACCTCATTTGCACCATAGATTCATCCAAATTAAGTGGTTAAATTACCTTTTTTGATAGGTAAGTAAGGGGAAAGCTTTCTTTATGTTGTAGATCTACTTTTTTCTCCCTCCAACAATGTGCACATGCACTTTTTATGGCCTAGCTAGATCTATGTATGTTTGTGGTGTTGCATATGTTTGTGGTGTTGCATATATGTTTGTGTTTGCAGGTACCGATATTCGAAATGCGATAGTTGCCAATATTTTGCCGGAATGTTGATTCATTTCCGTTTCGGCGAGAATTTTGGCACTATGCATTCTTTTTGGTCCTCTTTTTAGGCAAAGTCATGCCAAATTTTTTCTTGGTTCTAAAATATCGTTTTGCTCTACCCCGCAGGCGACCATGGTCCGCACGATGACCGAAGGCATCATGAATAGGTTTTTGAGCTCCGCGAAAGCCGAGATGCTTCAAAATAACGAGACGGAGATAAGATGTCCGTGTCGAAGATGCAAGCTGAGGAGCCTTATGGACCCGGATTCCGTACAGGTGCAGGACCACCTGCTCTTGCGTGGTTTCATGGATGGCTATCAGTGGCAAGGTGATGAAGATGATTATGAAGTCGTCTATGGGGGCCGGCCGACAAGAAATGAGGAAGGGCAGCAAGACAACCGCGGCGAGGGCGGGCGAGAAGACGAAGAATCTCCAGGACATGATCACGAAGTAGATGCAGTACACAGTCATCATGTAGATGCCGGACATGATGATGAGGAAGATGCCGGAGCAGACGAAGGGCATGATCATGAAGATGAAGATGCCAGAGCAGACGACGATGGACCATCGATGGGCTGGGTGCAGGACCCTCATATTCAAGAGCTGCTTCTCAAGAATACAGATAACGCAAGAGCTGCCGCCCGAGAGAAAGCCAAGCTGGATCAACTGGAGATAGACGCGGTTACTCCATTGTATGAAGGATGCAGGCCCGAGGATACCCGCCTGAAAGTAACGCTCATGGCTCTGGAGATGAAGGTAAAACACAAAATGACCGACGCATGCTTCGACGAGAACATGTCATTCTGGCACGAACGTCTTCCCAAGGGGAACAAGTGCCCGACCAGTTTCGAGGAGGCGAAGAAAATCGTGTGTCCTCTGGATTTACCGCACATGAAATACCATGTGTGCATGAACAATTGCATCATTTATCGGGACGAGCACGCGGAGTCTACCATATGTCCGGTGTGCGGCGTCACTCGATACAAGAAGAGGAAGAAAGCTCCTCGAAGAGTGGTGTGGTACTTTCCGATCACTCCTCGTCTACAGCGGTATTTCGCGGACCCTAAGGTAGCAAAGCTCTTGCATTGGCATGCGGATAGGGAGGAGAAGAAGCGAGAAGATAACGCAAATGATCTAGAGATAAATAAAAAAGACAAGATGCTGAGTCACCCTAAGGATGGGAGCCAGTGGCAAGCGTTGAACTTCGAACACCCAGAATTTGGGAACTATCCAAGGAACATCGTGCTGGGCGCGAGCACCGATGGAGTCAATCCGTTTGGCAGCCAGAGAAGCACACATAGCACCTGGCCTCTGTTTGTGTGGATGTACAACATTCCCCCCTAGTTGTGCATGAAGAGGAAGTACATTCACATGTGTATGCTAATTGAAGGGCTGAAACAACCAGGGAACGACATCAATCTGTATCTGGGGCTGCTGAAAGAGGAGCTAGACACGCTGTGGAAAACGCCAGCCAATACGTGGGACGCTGCAGAGAAAGAATATTTCCCTATGAGAGCCGCACCGCTCACGACGGTGCACGACTATCTCGGTTACGGATATCTCGCGGGGCAGGTGGTCCACGGATTTTCTGGATGCGTCAGGTGCATGGATGACACAACGTATCGCCAGCTAGATAGAGATCCCGGGTCTTCGAAAACCGTGTTCATGGGACATCGAAGGTGGCTTCGCGACGATGACCCATGGACAAAACGCAAGGATCTGTTCGATGGTGAAACCAAACCCCGAAGACGCCCGCGTACGAGGAGTGGCGAGGAAATAGACGAGCTGTTGAAAAATTGGAAAGATTGCCCACTGCCGGGAAAGAAGCAAAAGGCGCCAGAGCCGGGAAAGAAGCGAAAGGCGCAAGAGCCGATGCTGAAGGTATGGAAAACGAGGTCTGTTTTCTGGGACTTGCCGTACTGGAAGATCCACCGTGTGCCTCACAACCTTGATGTCATGCATATCACGAAGAACGTGTGCGAGAGTCTGCTTGGTACCCTGCTCAACATGCCAGAGAGGACCAAAGATGGGCCGAAAGCAAGGGCAGACTTGAAATCAATGGGCATCAGGGAGGAGCTTCACGCTAATGATGATGATGATGAGGTGAAGCAGGACACGGAAAGTCATCGCAAAGGCAAAAAGGCCCAGAAGACCGGAAATGACTTCCCTCCCGCGTGCTTCACTCTAAGTCAGGAGGAGATCGACCAGTTTTTCACCTGCCTCGTAGGAGTAAAACTTCCTTACGGTTACGCGGGGAAGATAAGCAGATACCTAGACTCAGCAAAGCAGAAGTTCAGCGGGATGAAGTCTCACGACTGTCACATGCTGATGACGCAGATATTTCCAATTGCAATCCGTGGGATCATGGACGCGCACGTCCGTGAAACGCTATTTGGCTTATGCAACTTTTTCGACGTCATCTCTCGGAAGTCGGTTGGCGTGAGGCAACTCAGAAGGCTACAGGAAGAGATCGTGGTGATACTAGGCGAGCTTGAGATGTACTTCCCGCCCGCATTCTTCGACGTTATGGTGCATCTGCTGGTCCATATCATGGAGAATATCATCCAACTCGGGCCGACGTTCCTGCACAGCATGATGCCGTTCGAAAGGATGAATGGTGTCATCAAAGGATACGTTCGCAACATGTCACGTCCAGAGGGAAGCATAGCCAGGGGCTTTCTGACCGAAGAGTGCATCTCCTACTGCATGAATTATCTAGGCATCGTGAACCCCGTTGGTCTGCCCGTCAACAGGCACCTCGGCAGGCTCGCTGGATGGGGTCACCGTGAGGGTCGCCATGAAATGCATGTCGACTTCGAGGGTCGACTCGCCGACTTTGAAAGAGCAAACCTAGTTGCGCTACAACACATAGACGTGGTCGATCCTTGGGTGGTAGAGCACAAAACCTTTATTGAGAAGACGTACAATGACCGAGGCCAACAGAGGACGGACGGAGATATAATCAAAGAGCACAACTCATGTTTCACGCGTTGGTTCAAGCAGGAGCTTCTGTCGTACCCTTTACATGAGGATTCTTCCGCAGAAGAACAACTCATATTCGCCTTGTCATAGGGCGTCGAGCACAACCTGATGACGTATGAGGCGTACGATATCAACGGCTACACATTCTACACCGAGGGAAAGGACATGAAGAGCGATGGTTATCAGAACTCCGGGGTAACAATGGAATCCTACACCGGTAACGACAAGGACAGATACTACGGAAGGATCGAGGAGATCTGGGAGCTGAGCTACGCTGGAGAAAAGGTCCCGATGTTCCGTGTCAGATGGGCCAAGAGCGTCCTAAAAGAAGACCGGTATTTCACCACCATGGTTATCCCCGAAACCAAATCCAAGACCGCAGGCGCAAATGTCACCGCGAAAAATGAGCCATGGGTATTGGCTTCCCAAGTGGACCAATGCTTCTTCATTACCGACCCGTCAAAGCCCAGTTGTGTTGTCGTGAGGAGAGGCAAAAGGAAGATCATCGGAATGGATGGAGTCGCCAATGAGCAAGACTTCGACAAGTACGGCGATCCGAAGATGGAACATGATGACGACGATGAAGTACCAGCATACACCACAAGAAGAAGCAGGACCACCCTACCTAAAGGACGTCCGTTCAAGAGAAGAACTCCATTTAAGAATAATAAGGGCAAGAAGATTGTGAACAGATAGCTAGATAAGATCGATTGTATTTAAATTGTAGCCTTCATTTCTCGATTGTATTTCATGGGCACTTTTTGAACTCATGAATATTTTTAAATTTCATGGGCACTTTTTGAATTCATGAATATTTTTTCAAATTTTATGATATTTTTTCATATTCAATATAAAAAATATTGAATATTCATGAGGACACTCGATCTCGATCCCCCTCCATCTCGATCTCGATCCCCCTCCATCTCGATCGCTATCCCCCTCCATCTCGATCTCGATCTCCCCGCACCCTCCCCCGCTCCACCGCCGCCGACGATCCACCGAACCCTCCCCCGCTCCATCGCCTCTAACGACCCCCCGCACCCTCCCCCGCTCCACCGCCGCCGCTGACCCCGTGCACCCTCCCTAGTAATGTTTTACCAATTCACAAATGAATGCAACTAAAAATCCAAAAAAACAAATTTGATTATATTTTGAAATAACAAATTTGATGATATTTTTTCATATTCATAAATATTTTCAAATAACAAATTTGATGATATTTTTTAAAAAATTATTACTGTTTTTATAAAAAATATTACTGTTTCATATTCATTTTCATTTTCTAAAAAAATATTAGATGCAACAAAAAAATTACTTATGGCGCACCGCTGGCTGGTGCGCCATTGCTGTGCAAAAAAAAGGTTACTTATGGCGCACCGCTGGGTGGTGCGCCATTGCTATCTAAAAAAAGATTTCTAATGGCGCACCGCTCGGGGGTGAGCCATTGTTATAAAAAACATACTAATGGCGCACCGCTAGGGGGTGCGCCATTAGTAATCTTCCCCCCTAGCGAGCTAATTCGCCCGATCCCTTCATCCCTCCCTTGCCAGATCCACTCCCCCCCCCCCGCTGCCCCGACCCACGACGCCGCCGCCCCTACGTGCGCCGCCGCCCCCGCGCCCCCCACCACTGCAGCTCCTCCGCCGCCAACCGGACAACAAGCCGCCGTGGCCCCCAACCATCCCGCCGCCGACCCCCAACCATCCCACCACCGACAACCGCATGGGGTGTAGGACGACGACCGCCGCCGACCCGCAACCATCCTGCCGACCCCGACCCCTCCGGCAACCGGCCGCGCCCACCCAGGTACCTCTCCTCCTTCCTCCTTCCCCCCTCTCCACCCTTCCTCCCCATTCCCTCCCTCCCTCCCCTCGACCGTGGCGACGCCGGCCTTCCCACTTCCCTGCCTGTGTTGCTCCTCTGCCTGAGTTGGATCCAGTACCTTGTTCCTCTGCCTGTGTTGCTCCTCTCACTGCCCTGCCTGTGTTCCTCCGCAGCAGATCAAGAACTACAGCAACTAGAGAGTGAAGAAGCAGATTAACAGCAGGGGAAATAGCAACAATAGATCAAAGAAGTACAGCAGATCAACAAGGCAATAGTGGTAAGTGAATTTTCAACACTTCTCTGTACTGCATAAACATTCTGCATAAACATTCTGTGTTTGATCAAATGATTGTAGCCTTCCCATGGACTGTGTTTTTTGTATAAAACTGTAGAATATCAGATTGAAATATTGGGGAGTACAATACAAGTTCAGGAACAAGGGACATTTTTTGCAATTGTGAACTCTCAATGCTCAAGTCTGGAAGTGTTTACAAATTCAAAGAGTTCACATGACTACTGGTCAAATACTCTAGTGTATTTAGTGTAAATCTAGTCTGAAACTAGTAGAGCTCTTGGTGATTTGCAAATTCAGTTTAAATAAAAATTTGGTACATGACTACTGATCACGTATGAAAGATGTTGCTACTGGATGAGCACAAGAACTACTCAATAGATTTTGATGTACTCCTGATCATGTATGCAAGATGTTGCCACTGGATGCATGGATGCATGACTGGGACATGACTACTCAGTAGATTATGACACCTGATAATCACAGTAAATTGTTAACAAATTACAGTTTGCTGTCCATTTTAGCCTAGCATTCAGTTATCTTTTCACCCTTTTTTTGTCCATTCAGTTATATTTTCAGTAGGAAAATCTGTGTAACAAATTATAGTTTACTGTCATTATCAGTTTACTGTCCATTTTTGTTTTGATTTTACTGTATGTATCTTAACTGAATCTTAACTGAAATTTGACCATGTCAGCTGTAAGTTGGTTACCCAGCATTTGTGTGGGCTTATCACACTGAACTTTCAGTAATCTTACATGCTGTTCTGTCACATGATGGATAGCACTGAAGAATATCTTGAAATGTAACATTCGAGTAGTTCACTTACCATGACTATCAATTAATAAGCATGATACTGTACCCTTCTTTTAAAAAAGAATTCCCTTGTGGTTGAGATCCTATAAAACGGTGCCCCTCATGAAGCATCCACCTTACTAAGCCATTACTTGTGTGCATCTCTAGTTTCCTTGCAGGTTGTAAGTTTTCATTAGGATAGCTGTAAATTTCTTCTGTTTTCTAGTAGTACAACCTGTACTAGTTGGGACAAAAACACTGCTTTTGGTGTACCTGTACTGTTCTTTCTAGCTGAAAATTTCTTCTTTCTTCACTTTACTGATGAGTACACAAAGCAAGTGTGACTGAACTGAATGAATTCAGTGTGCACTGTAGTATAAGTACCATCTAGTCAAGTCAAGATTTGGTCATGGTCCAGCAGATGAGGTTTTCTCTTCTGAGGAAAAGCAGATGAGAATTGAGAAGCATATGCCACACAATGATTCAGCAATATCTTTAAGGCAAATCTGGCTGGCAATTTGGCCCTCTGTGTCCATCACCATGGCCACTACTATTTCAAACTGAAGAAAGAAAGGAAGAGATGATTTTGCAGGTACCCCGAGAGGCCCTTGAGTTTGCCGAAATGTCGATTAACTTCCGTTCCGGCAAATTTGGTTACTCCATATGTCCTATTTTCAGCAAAGGTCATGCTGAAATTTTCCGTGAATTTTAGCATGACTTTGCTAAAAATAGGACATATGGGGTACTTGCGACTAATGCATGGGCCGGGGTATCTTAGTACTTAATTAAGTAGGATCAACTGCCCCTTTATTCTTGCTGCATTAAACCATAGGTGGCAATAGAGCCAAGTGATTAGGCCCAACTTAGAGTCGACAAAGCCTAAATTATAAAACCTTGGCTTTTAGGGTGCCTCGGTGTCGATAAAAACCTAAAAGATGAAAGCTTAGGCTTTTATGGTGCCTCGGCGTCGACAAACCATAAATGATAAAAGCTTAGCTTTTAGGATGCCTCGGTGTCGACAAACCCTAAATGATGAGACCATGATCTTGTTCCTTGACAATAACCAACTTTTTGACCAAACTTTTTTCCTATTTAGAGCGAAACATGGCCCACAACGATGAGGCCGGTGGTTCGGGCGGCAAGGCATTCTGGGAGCTGTCCCAGGAGATGGAGGAAGAACCTCACCGCTATGAGGACGCCGCGGAAGACACCGATCCTGACTACACAACCCCTAGTGGCGTCGGGGATGACACCACTGATGTTGCCGCCGAGGATGCCACCACTGATGATGGCAGCGCACGCACAGATGGCAGCCAACCCAAGAGGCAACGGAAGGACCGGCACCCGAACGTGCTCGGCACCGTCAAGGAGGAATTTACTAAAGTGAACTACGACGGGGATCCAACGGCGCCCAAAGAATTAGTCAAGGGGTACTCGGTTCAGCTCGGGTGCATTCTCCGGAGCACCGTCTCGATCAACACCGAGAACCTAAGGCATAAGGACCGAGGGAATTGGCGCAACCTCCTCTTCACAAAGCTGCACGAACGATACAAGTTCCCCGCTGATTTTACAAACACACGCCTCTCAGGGAATAAAGTGAACAGTGTCGCCCTCACGAAGATGAGCACGGCCCTGTCTACTTGGAGAAGCGCGGTGAAGAGAATGATTAACAAAGGTGATAGTTATGAGAAGATCAAGGCGAAAAATCCTTCGATCAGCGAAGATGACTACAAGGAGTTCAAGATCAAGTGCGAGAGCGGCGCATCCGAGGAATCAAGTCAGTGGGGGAAAGAGATGCGGGACTTGAACTTAGGGGTCCACAAACTCGATCCCGGCGATTACAGAGTGGCGGAACCTATATGGGACAAGGAGGACGCGGAGCGTGCCGAGCAAGGCCTACCGCCCTGCTTCAAGAAATACCGTGAGAAGCAGACCAGGAACGATGTCAGGGCCCGGTACAAGGAGGACCCGGTAACAAAGGAGCTTACCACGGATCCGAAGACCAAGGCACTTGAGAAAGTTCTGGTAAGGAATACACCCCCGCGTAGTTAGGTACATATATGGTTGCATTCTAGTTAATGAAGCCAAATTTCTAAATGGTTCACATTCCTTCCGCAGGAGACTGAAAGCAGTAGCGCGGCGTCGTCTCAGAGCTCCCCAGCTTGGGACAACACTCTAAATAGGGCGTTGAACATAATGAAAAACAAGGATAAGCTCAGTAAGCCGTTGTCAGCTGGTCGTGTGGCCGGCAAAGGCTTGTCCACAAAATGGTCGTCATACTATAATGCTGGTGGGCGAAAGGAGAAAAAGACCAGCTCGGAAAGCCAGTCGCGCGAGGTTCAAGAACTCAAGGCACAAGTGGCGCGGATTCCGGAGATTGTCCAAGAGCAAGTGCAACAACAACTGGGAATGACGCTCACCTCCATTGTGCCTAGCTTGATTGAGGGGCTGCAGGCGTGGATTGCGGGTGGCCAACAGGGGCCGCCCCCGGTTCCCAGCTTCAGGGCCAGCAACTCGCACAACGCGCAGGCGGCACCATTGGTGTCTCCGGCGGAGGCGGTATTGGTGTCTCTGGCGCCAGCACGGGCATTGGAGCTTAATGCACCTGGGTGTACGCCGGCCGGCACCTCGGCAGCAAGCGGCCCCTCCGTCAGTTGCACGCCCGCCGTTGGCGGTGCCTCGACATTAGCCGAGCTCGACGCCATCACGGTAACTAAGCCTCTCGGCCGATGACTTCATCTCCTTGCCTTTGACTGGGCATCCCTGACGCCCTACATGTTTTCGAGGGCGCCGCCGACGTTCCATGCACTCTCCTGCACTTCGTGGGCGGCGAGTTGATCGATGTCGCCAAGGGAAGAATCGTTCAACCGGGCAACCCCGTGTTCCACGGTAATCCGATGCCACCCACCGTGTATAGGGTTGAACTGGTTCGGGTGCTGCCAGGCTGCGACGAGTTGTTACCTCCGATTCGACCCGCTGGGGCCGACGAAGATGATGTGATGACCCTCAGTGCCTGCGTAAGCTGGCCCCTGCTTTGGCCGAAGAGCCAGATTCGTTTGGGGCGGGGGACACCACCCCACAGACAACACCACCAGTCGTGCCGGCGCCAAGCCATGGCAAGACCGCCGCAACGCTACCGGACATGCTGGACATCCCTATGGCATAGGACCCGGACATGCATATGTCACAGGATCCGGACGACAACGACGACGACGGTACATTTACCAACGTCGATAAGTACTTTGCCGAACATGGGTGCGGTGACGAATTCTTCGGGCCTCCTTCTCAAGAACCCAACCCTGAAAAAGACGACCGTGATCGAGCTGGTACCGCGGAGAAACCCAATTGCAACAGGCGTTGTCTGGCGTTCAGTTCTCAGGAGACGCCTCCAGCTGCCGCCTTCACCGAGCCTCAGATAGCCGAGGTGCGGAATATTATCAGCCCCAACACACTCAAGAAGGCGGTCTCTAAGCAGAACTCGGTCCCATTACAGGAGATGAGGAAGAAGGGACGGAAACGAAAGAATAACAAGGGCGGTGCGAGCCAGCCGGCACCGAGTACGATCCGTGCTCAGGACGGGCCACCTTCACCTAAGGATATCTCGAGGAGGGTGCATGTGGCGGGTAGGCCGATGCTACCGACTAATCTGCTCAATGCTGCAACCGGTGCTATGCGGAGTCTGCATGACAGTGTTCTTTCTTTGGAGAAGCGGCGTCTCTCCGAGAATGATGTGGCATACCCGGTTTTCGTGGCCAAGGTGCCAGAGGGCAAGGGCTTTGTGGATAGCGCCATCGGGGGTACGATTGTCCTGCGGTTTGATGACATCTTCGCTATGTTTAACCTTCATCTGCTGCACTACACCTTCGTTCGGCTATTTTCGCTGAGTATGGAGATGCGGATCATTACAGACAAGACCCCGGACATCGTGATAGTCGACCCCTTCTACATGCGTGCCAAGATCTTGGGCAGCGCTGGGGACCGGCAAGTCGCGAGTTCATACCTCGAAGGCGTCATTCTGGCAAATCCAGATAAGGATAACTTCCTCGTGCCTTAACTTCCCGAGTAAGTCATCCCCTCACCGCCCCGTAACATATGATTTCTTAGATTTCGATCGTTCTTTTTTTTCTAACATTCCGTGTTTTGTGCAGTGACACACATTGCACACTCATCCTCTTAAGCCCGAAATATTCCATGGCCACGTATTTTGACCCGGACCATCAGTCGAAGATAGACTACACAAATATCAAGAAAGTTCTTGATGATGTTCTCCCCGACTATGCCAGATCTGGAGGCACCTTCAGCAGGCCAGTTCGTAAGTACGACAAGCACATCTTCAGCCACAATACGACGTTCTCCTGCGTCAAGCAGCCGCCTGGCGGTCAGAAGGATGCCTACTACGCCCTCCATCACATGCGGGCGATCGTACGGGACCATAATCACCTTCTGCTACAAAATAATCTCAAAGATTGGGCCGCACGCTTGTCGGCAATCTAGGACGCGGACATCAGACAAGAATTCTTTCGCATCCAGTCGGAGTTTGCGGAAATCATCCATCAAGATGTCCTTCGTACCTTGGGGCAGTTCTATCTCAGACATCAACCGTCCAACAGTGAGATAGAAACAACGCTACAAATGCAGGCTGACAATGCCCGCGATTTCATGACCATCACGAAAGACGGCGGCTTCATCCACGCTCTGGTCCCTGAGTCGAGTCGAAAGTAGTGATGCTATGTAGTTCTGAAATGTCGATTGGCTCATGTTGTAATATTAAACTCTAATGAACTTGTATGTCTCTTTGGTTTGGACAGTCGTTCAACTTATATGTAATCAATGCTATTTATTAGTAGGACCATGAATCGTGCTGTTAATGTGTTGCTTTTCTCTTCCGATCCTTTT